>NW_026575045.1:4264344-4873537 GCF_905146905.1 Nyctereutes procyonoides
CAGTTGGCTGGGGAGTCCTTTAGGAGTAAGTACAATGCCTGACCATCACAGGGCAATGTCTACTTCTTTCAATGGCTACTAAATAACATACAGTTTGAGGAAGAAAGATTCTTGGAGACATACAAGTTACCTCATTGCATTTACGGCAGGAAATTAATTATAGGTGAAAATTAATGTTAGCTCAGCCACCTTGCCAGTAATTATAAGTACAAATTATATTCTTCATTTGCAAAATTTGAGTCTATAAAACAGCCCAGTTGCCTTTCAAGTATTAGTTACTTAGCAAATTGCTAGTGTTTTCAAAATACACTGTTACTATATTGTAAATGTGGGTCCTGATGGGGATTAGCTAAACAGATGAAAACTCTTTATTTTGCTTTTTGTTGAACCACATTTAGAGTTCAGCCAGCTTTTAGATATGGTTTAATAAAATGCAGAGGCAGCAGTCCAGGCCCACTTCCCCTTCAAGTACTTTCTTACTTTCAAAAATGTAAAAGTGTGCTGTCACGACACTTGCCGCATGCACACACTTGAATAAAGAATAGTTTTCATCCTCAGATTCACATTTTTAGGGGGAGCCAAACTCCCAAGTGGAGAGGAAGCATGAGGACACTACTGTCCAGGTGTGGGCACCTCCCACTCTGACACCCACACCGCACCTTGGGGTGGTGTTCACTCTGCACAGACACAGCAGACTTGCCTGGCTGCTCCCAACGGCTACTCACCGCTGTGCCATGAACAGTCCTCCTTCTCGCAGAGCCCTCCGGTGGTGTTATCAAGAATTTTGGTCGATCCATCAGATTTCTAGAGTGTGCAGCTTTGTAGGGCATGATGTTGATGGGGCTGCAAGATGCTGAACGAGGACAAATGGGGATAACTAGGGTGTAGGTGATTGTTTTATACACAAGAGTGCCAGAGGAGCAGTTGAAGGAAAGCCAAAAGCAGGTTCAGGAAAAGGAGCAAAGCAGAAATAGAGAAAAAAGTAGGGAGAAGAAGTTATTACCTAAAGGTGCCCAGAACCATCATATTCAGCTCTCCTCACAGTCCTATCAGTTTACAGTGTGTCCAAAAAGAAGCCATGTCCAAGTGAAAACCCTAGGCTATGTAAGTTATTGGGCTATTTAAATAGAGATTAAAGATACAGATAGAGTCTAATAATTAAGGAAAGCAATGGCCTTATATTGCTATGAACTGATGGTTCTGGGAAAACACATTAGTGACAGATCATTTTTATATAAGGACTGTTTATAATCAGATTTTTCCTAATTAGCTTTAAGATGGAGTAAAAGGTGGAGATACAGGAAGCAAGCAAGCAGGCAAACAAGATGTACTCCAACTATTTCAGGAGTAAAGTTCAACAGCCAGTGGAAAAAAGCAACAGAATTTTTATAATGTTAAACAATCAAGTTTTACTAGGTGTTACAACTTGTTACAAGGATAACTAATAATTTCCAGAAATAAATTCTGTAAATGTTTTGTCTATTTAAAGCCAAATCAGATGCATGGCTTCTGGGTTTTCCCAAAAGCGAAGGCATTTGATGGTCTATAACAAGCAGAAGAACATATGAGGATATAGGATGTAATCATTTAAAATGGTGATGAGAACACACATATGTTAGAACTGCCAAAAACAAAGTTGAATCATGGAATAGCTTTTACTGTTTTACTCAGGTTGGGATATTTTTGAAAAAAATCACCGTTTCTGACTATTCAGTTTCACAGGAACACTGTCATTAATCAAGTGATTTATCAAGTGATTTAAAGCAAAAAATGGGTTTAAGGAAGTTCCTATAACACTACATATGTATCAAAAGTATGGGTACTAAGGTTCCAAGGTTCACTTTCAGATCTCACCCAGAAATCTTGTTCTCCAGCAAAAAAATAAGACAATGAAGCATGACTCCTGAGGAGAATACGATGTGCTAGGATGATGTTATAAAATGACTTTACCTGCCTATAGCCATTGTAGCAAACTTACAAAAAGACCATTATTTCAGCTAAGCATAATAGTATTTATTAATAAATTAAAAACTCAAAAGTTGGCAGGACAAATTAGGAATTCTGGAATTATAGAGTTAAAAAATGTTATTCTGATTTGTTCTACAAACAGAAAGTTGATCAGATTGCTTATTTATTCACGTGCTCTCTTATTAAACAATTTGCAGTATCTTGAATCATCACTCAATGGTCAAGGCAGGGAATGGACTGGAAATTGCATTCTCTTTTCCAATCCTCTGAAAACAGAACTCTATTTCTTCAGGATAAACTAAAACACTTTGCATTCCCCTTCAGTCCTCCTTAAAAGAATATGTGTATCTTACTTGGGAGTTGACCTATGTCTTTGCCTTAGACTTTAATGGGGAAGGAAGATTCCTTTCATTGTGAGAAAGGAGAACCTAGTCTCATTTGGCTTCCTGTGATCACAGAGGAAACTATTTGAAAATAACTTTTTTCAAGTGCCACAACAAAGCATTTGCATTTCTCAGACAGTAAAGAGTTTATTAATGCAAAACTCTACCAAGCCAATCAAATGCATTTAAGTAAAGTAATATCCTGGCACAGGGCACTTCTGTGGGATTAATGTCCAGGAGAGGCACATATTGCCCAGGGCATAGCCAGAGGCTATTTACCTTGCGCTCCAGGATCAAGAAACCCTAAACCATAGTCCTGCTCTGAGGCCAGGGTCTGACAGGAAGAAGAAAACAACAGAAATAGGATTTCACTTCCCTCCAGTGGAAAATAATTTTGGGGGTATCTATGGAGCACTTCCTGAGATGATCATGGGTGTAAGCCAATCTCATCATGGCTCTGGTTCATTCTTTATTACAGCGCTGATGTAGTATTAAGCAAAGAAAGACAATATCCTTAAATCTATCTAGTGGAGTTTGTACAAAACTCCTCAGACTTAATTGTTCAAGGAACACTGTCAGCCTGTAACAAACCCTGTAAATTCTTTCTAAGGACATTACGTCTCATGGAATTGGTTGTTGTTCTGAACAGCAACTACTGAAAAACCTGAAACCTTTAAATTATGTATTTGGATTATCTTGCCCTTCTGAAGAAAGAATAAGAGCAATAATACACAGTTATTTTTATTTTTCCAGAGTGCTCTTGATATCCCGAAGTAGTTTTCTTAAACATGAAAATTCTTCTATGGAGTGTCCAGTAGAAAGTCTTTTATACTATCTCTATTTCCTACTACTCTTGGTAACAAGTGGGCATTAATTTAACTTCTTCAAGATCTTCTAAATGAACTGTATGAAAAGGTACAGGGAAAAGATAATGCAATACAAGTGGCTGGAGTGTAGCATAGAGAATACAAATCTTGTAATAATATTAATAACATTTATTGATGACTTACTATGTGGCGGGTACTACTCTAAACATTTTATGTGTATCAACTCATTTAATCTTAAGCTCTAATAATCACATGTATTTTAAATGTATTTTAAAAATGGGCATGGAGAGGTCAACGCAAAGCAGTGGCCACAAATGAGAGGTAAATTTCAAGTGCACTTATTACTTGTCCTGGGAGTCTGTAATCACCAAACACCCTAGGAGTAAGGATGGCTGTTTGGATCTGCTACTGCAACTCTGGCTCTGGATGTAGGTCATCCTTTTGCTAATGGCAACTGGATATAAGATGAACTTAAGAGACAACAGTCAAATGGAAAGACAAAAAAGACTGATTGCAGAGAGTAGATGGAAAAATAAAAGTGGTGAACACAGCGTTTTTGACAAGATGAATGTAAAGGATGTTTACATATATAATTTCAAGTGGAAAAAAATGAAAACAACAGTTTTGGTTTGTTAAATATAAGCCATGTCAATGCAATAATTAGGTAACAATAATCTAAGGAATGTATTGATAAGAATGGGAACTCAATAAAAGGTCTATGGATTGCTTTACACTAAAATAAATTACAAGAATATGTCCATTTGTTAAAAGGAGAATGGAAGAGTTGCAAAATAAAGAACAGCCAGTGAGCAGGTAGAAAGCACCCTGATTAAGTAGAACAACGAAGAGGGAAGATGGGAAGATGGGCAAGCAGAATGGGTGGGGCACAAGGACAGGATGCTGCAAAGGACTATAGGAGGAGCGAAAGAATTGACACAAGTTAGTGGCGACAATGACAACAGCAGACACTTTTTCAGCTGCGAGGCAGTCATTAATATGAAACAATGTACAGTGTGGAGATTCCAAAGCATGAGTGCCCTAGACTATTTGGATCCTACAATACAGGACTGAAAGCAGTTTTACAGTTTCTTCAATTAGCTAGACATGCAGAAGAACTTTCATGACTTTTCTAAAAGTAGGACATTCCCAGGCAGAAAATAAACTATCTTGAAATAAGCGGTACTTTCTCCTCTGGAAAAATCTCAGATGCGATGTGACAGCTGACAGGAGAGTTCCTTCACAGAAAACACAGAACACTGTGGGGTCCACCTAATTGAATGCATAACTCTACACAGATCAGCACCCCAGGCACCCAGGATGGAGGGCACGTTAAGACCCAATCCACCGATTAGAATTCTAAGTGGCTCTTCTATAAGTCACTTATTGTCACTGCCCTTGGTTTCCAAGGTGGAAATGGTAGGAATGTCTATACTTGCTTTTTCAACTGCCTCCTGGGGGTACTGTGAGAAATAGGGTTGTTAATAGCTCATTGGGCACCATAGATGAAAAAAAAATCATAAAACCACCAAGAATTATTTGCAAAGAGGGTGAATGAACATGAATAGACGTGCAGAAGCAAAGCATTTTTAAAGGGAACTTTATGATGTAATTTCCTAAGTGCCAAAGACAAGGGCTGCTAGGCTGGTTACAGAGATATACCAATTGCACCCAAAGATATTTGGGAAAAACAGAATCAACTCACCGTGAATGGAGATGTTGCCAAAAGCTGAATGTGTATCTTTCTTTCCAGATAGATATAGGCTCTACGCTAACTTCTCATTAAACTAATTGGCTCATTCAGGCATGCTTTGCATTTCAAAAATGTAGAGGAGTTGTAACTAATTACAATAACCAGTCCTTGGCACATTCTCCATATTTTCAAAGTATGTAACAAAGAAGAAGACTGTAATTAGCCTTCTCCACAACTCCTAGAAATTTGAGAGGGTACTAATTCCTAGATTACATATGAAAGACTGGCACAGGCAGAAGGAGCTAGCCCACAGCCACTCTTAAGCAAGAAACTCTTGCTGAAATTGTCCTGGGTTTTGCTTGTATTCTCAAGTCAATCTATTAGTATTAAATATTAAATCATGTCTACCTCTGATCATCTGCTCAGATGCAGGGGCAGAAAGAAAGGCGGGGAAGGGGTCGGTGTTTCGGGTGATGTTACCAACAACCCAGAAGCATCTGAAGCCATCTGATCACAAGGAGGGGCGTCCTTTGTCTGCCTGGCATCTGGTGTCCAGATAAGATGTGAAAGGAAAACAATACCAGGAGCGTGAAACCAACACCAACAGACATTTCCAAAGCCACTGCACCCAAGGAGAGAGAAGCAAACACACTGGGGAAAGCCCGGGATGTGATTAGATGAATAGCGGTAGCTCAGATGTTGGACTTTACCTCACCAAGAAAGTTCCACCTTGACAGTTTTACCTGTATCTCCAGACAAGGCAGCTGTGCTTTTACTTCGGGCCAGGAACGAGTGTGTGGGCGTCAGCAGTCTGTTAACAACGCTGCTCTCCCATGGGCTGAGCTGCAGGCGGCGAGCTAAACGTCACCACATAAGCAAGATGTTAGAGGAATTCTTTCCTGGGGCAAGAGGGTGCAAGAGCATCAAACTTATTGCTTCCTTATGCCAGGCCTTCAAGAGACGAGGCTCTCCAACCAAGCAGGACGGCTAGCATACGGTCTGGGAGACGGGAACTTTGCCCAAAGGAGGAGCTATTCCATAATGTTGCCTTTCTTTAAGATATTAAGTTTGGGACAGGCTCTATGTTAGATTTATGTTTGCAGATTTTGCTAGCCACCTTCCTTTCGGTGTGAACAAGTAACAAAACAGAAACATCAGGTCACCTACAGGTTTGGCGTCTAGTTGTGCCCACCTGCCCTTGTCAGGATGGGCAGTGATCTAATGGCACATGGTCTGAGGGCACACACCTCGGCCAAAGGGCTTCCTAAGTACCCTGAATACTCAACTCCAATACAGGCTATGGCAGCTTAATGCAGGACTGCATGTCTATATAAACAAAGACTGAAAGGGTCTCTATTACATTTTGCCAGATGTTCATGAACTGCTACTTCGTCAATTGGGGGAAATTAGATATAATAAAAGGAAAGAGGACTCATGCAAAGTTCTGTCTGATTTCCTTTTGACTTTCCCATTCAGTAAGCCAGGTTCTCTCAAGCCTGTTTTGGCAACAATGTAAACAAATCTGGTGGAATATAAGGGTAAAGCTGAAGCAAGAGGAAATTAAACAGAAAAACCAAAATCCAATCTAAACCTAAAGTTAGAAATTACTAGTGAGTGCATGAAGATTTCAGGAAATAGATTTAGGATAATACAGTGAATATAGTTCCAAACTGTACTGGGGCTTGGTGGCAAGACCACCATAAATTATAAATTAGAAATTAATGACTTTGCTTATATTGTTAGCTTCCAGTGGTGGTATTCTGTATTTCCATGAAAATACAGAAGCTACTGTCCAAAAATATCAGGAAAGAAGCTTGCAAGATCCTACAAATATCACTAAAGTAATCATACATCTCTCTCTTAGGGCACACTGCTAAGTCACTGATAAAAGTCTTTAAAACTGTCTAAACAAGACAAGCCCAGTTCTGCTCTGTACTATAAACAGCAGGTGCAAATATTCTTGCCTCTGGAGCCATTGTTCTTCTAATAATCTTTTATATGCTGTATTTTAAAGGAATGACGTTGAAATTCTATAAGATTAGTTTTAGTTAACAGGAATTAGTTGATGTTAAATGTTTTTGCAGGAAATAACCTGTTCCTTTTGAAAGGAACTACCAACCTCCAGTAAGTATCCCTAATTACCTGACTTCATTTTTAAAAAGTGGTTATTTTGATCAAGCCTGTGGTGAATTTAAGAATTAGTGAATTATTTATTGGATTTCCTGTTATTAGGAGAGTCTTCACAGTTAAATGAAATCTTATCTGACAGACATAAATAAAGGGATTATATATATGTATGTGTTGTATATATACAATTACATATATAATACAGTAATAGTTGTATAGTAGAACGCACAATAGAACAAGTGCTGTTATACACTCTAATATGGCAGTGTGTGTATGTGTGCATCAACAATGGAATTTAATGTACACTAAAAGTAGAATACAGTCACACAATAAAACCAATGGGGAAGAGTGAGGAGGATGAAATGAAAATCTTCAACAGAACTATACTTTTTAAAGTAGATGAGAAAGGGAAGAAGAAAGGAACCCTTTATTTCCTTGACAAACTCTGTAGGATGACTGGCTCACAACTGCAGAGATGGTTTGTCATTGAGAAGACATATCCTTTCTCTGCCCTGGCTTAAGAAGTTGATTAACTTTTTATTTCTGTGAGTCTTGAAAGTATCAACCAAAGACTTTGCCTCAAATGAAGATTGCCTCTTTGACTTGTGTTTGAAGCAAATCTGAAGAGATTTGTTTTATAGCTGACACTGTGAATGAAAGATTTTGACAGAAGGAACATGTTTCTACTTCTTCTGTGTTCATTACTATGACCTGAATAAGAGAGAGACAGAGAGAGAGATCTCTTTTTCTTAACATAACATTTTAGTAAAGGTTAGGACAGGAGAGTTAGTTTGTTGTTTTTCTCTCACCCACCTAGAGGGGCCTGATTTTAAGATGATAAGCTTCTGAAGGAAGAGATATTAATTCTTGTGAAACACCTTACAGTATTGATCCTACTTAAGCACTTAAAAATGAGATATTAAAAATTCCTGTAATAGACCATCTGAACCAGGGGAGGCAAACAAACATTATAGATATTTGTACTACCACAGTCATCCATAAGCAGGAAATCACTGTTCAGTTTCAGATGGGTGCCATGCAAAAATCAGGCAAGTACTTCCAGATCCCGATAGTTCATCATAAGTAGGAAATGCAAATATTATGTGAGGTATTCCATTTTTAGAATGATGGCAGTGAATTCAAATTAAAGCAAGAACAAAAACCCCTGCTCAGGTCAAAAAGAACCTGAATGCAGAATGCAGCTTTAGGTCTACCACCATGTCCTATGATCTAGATTCTAGGGAAAAATGTATGGACTAATTTTAAGCAAACAGTAGGCAACTTCATTTCTTGTTTGTTTTTTTTGTTGTTGTTGTTGATTGTTTTTTGTTGTTGTTGTTTGAAATTCCTTATTCTTCCTTGAGAAAAATCTGGTTAAGTAGGAGCTTAAGAATATTAAGAAACACATTTTTAATGTGAAAATTTCCAGTGGCAATATTCTCTCCATTGCAGCAATTATAAAAACCTTTGGTAATCAGAGGTTTCCTTTAACTTGGGTCATTTTATCACTCTATGTGACACTATATTCAAGTTTGATAATAAAAATATTTAAAAATAAGTAGGGCACAGGCAGAGAGCTCATGGATGTCATGCATTAGTGCTGGAGGACCTGGGGATACACATGTTAGCAAAGTGGGGATTTACCAAACGGTATGGAAATATTTTAGTATTTTTAATAACCAGGAGAGCATTCCAGCTGAACGTCAACCTTGATAGCATCAGAGCCTCAATTTAATATCAGCTTTAAGGCCTATGCTAGAGGGCTGAGAAAGCCCAGACAATCTGGTAAATGGTGTACATTCTTTAATACATTGCCAGTAAAAGCCTCTAACTTAAAATTCAATAAGGATGCTTCCTAATTTAATAAAGCATAACCAACTTTTAAAAATAGCAGAAAAAAATAAAGTTAGCAGAAAAGAAAATGAACTAAGTTACTTAAATTTATAAATTACAGAAGTTCAAATTCAGAATAATTTCTAGTCTCATTAAAAGGCCTAGCCATCTCACTGTCCTACTGAAAGTTCTAACTTTAAAAAAAGAAAAAAAAATTGCTTCCTGGACCATATGGGGGGCTCTTGGGTGAACTGAATCTTCCCTTCCTGGCCAAACCTGACCTCGTCTTTTAGACCCAGGCAGGAACTGGTAGTTCACACAATTCTTTTGACAAGGTGGCAGAGAAGCAGAACTCCCCAGTTTAGTGCTCTCCCTTTGCTCTATTAGTCCAGCTTAGGATTTGATTTGATAGGTCACACGATTCAAGGGGCAGTTTCCTGGATTTGGCTATGAACTGGCTGTTGAACTTCCCTTAATCCTTAACCTCACTCAAAGCAAGAATGCATACAGTCAGGGTGATCTAAGGAAGGACATCCATGAAGGTAAGAGGATGCAGCACATCAACAACATCGGTTAGTTGCTGGTGATCTCTGTGCTAGACCCTTTCTCCAACAATTAATCTGTAACATATGAATTTGGGTCTTTCACCTCTGTCCATCATCTCTGGAATTCTGTTACCCCAACTGGAACAGATGAGCCATCCAGTAAAACTTTCTCAGTTCTAAGATCCTATTAAGAATATTCCATCAGATATGATCATTCAGAATCTATTAAACATTCCTGTTGCTAGTTGACAAATTACTGTTGTCCATAGAAGGGTGATAGGATATTGTTCAGTTTACTGCCCAACTACCCCATTTTCAGCTGTGGAACTGAAGGAGGTAGTTGGTAAGATTGACTTCAAAGTACCATAAAATCACAATTGTAGTTTGTCTTAGACATAGGTTCACAAAAGTATGAAACTAAAATGCTGAGTAAGGGATCAAATCCAAAGAATTTTAGTATATGTGCTGCCGAAGCGAGCACTCAAATCCAAAGAAAAGGTGAGTAGACAACTGTTAAGAATGGTACTCATATGCTGTATTTCATATTAAAGGAATGGGTTTGAAGATAAAGGCTGTTTATGAAAGGAATGTTAATTCATAATACTTTTCTCTAAGATCCAAAAGAAAAAAGGTACATAATTTGACTATATGTCTAATATTGATGATTTAGGCATATTAGTTAAAAAAAAAGGAATAGTTAAGGTTAAAAAGCAAGAGCAGGAAGTTGTTCAACATTTACTACTTTAAGAGATTAGTTATTAGTTTTATAACAGCAACATGTACAATATTGTACATTACAATAACACAAGTTTTATACAATACAGAATACATGGATACACACAGAACATGCACACACTGCATTCTTTACAAAGACTATAAACACTGAATGTTTCCCAGTAAAGCATTCAAAATAACCACAATTTGTTACTTTTAAAGAATATATGTTTTTATATTGCACAATAATTCTTTGGTTTTCTAATTTAAGGTCATTTTAAGTTCTGTAAAACCGTAGCTCATCTTAAAAACTTGATTTTTCCTTCTATGATATATAGATGTATAAAGTAAAACTTTAATTTTATAAATAACCCAACATTCATGTACTGTAAATCCATGGGATGAATAAAACTCAAAATTCAAATAAAACATTAACTGGGGACTATGATTATTAAAACTTGTAGGAGACTTCAGTGATGATATTCTTGAAGCTAAGCCAAATCCCTGAAGGGTAAAATGAATGGACACCAAGAACCGATCACACACACACACAAGAAATGCAAGTAAGCAAGGTTTGGTTAAATGAGAAATCAAATAGCAAAATGAAATCTACCAACATGAATCATTTAAAAAGATTTCTTAGAAAGTCAAAGCTTGGCATTCCCCAAGTACAGATGAAAAGTCAGGGACAACATGATTGAAGGAAAATAATTGTTCACAACAAAGATTTTTGCAATGTTGGTGGATAAGTGGGTGATTTCTGGAACTGTAAACTCATTTACTAAAAAGTTGAGAAGCACCGCTTCCATGATGGCTAAATGCAACCATTCAGCCAAGTTCTAAAATGAGCAAGGTTCTTGTCGCAAGGGAAATGCTGCTCAGCCGTTTACTGCTTTTTTACTTTGAAGTTGTGTTCTTCCTATTTAAGAAACGTAGGGAAAGCAACTTCAGATGCTTATTTTTAGCTGTAACATCCAGAAAAAAAAAAGCATTAAGTAAATAACAGAACACTTTTTTTTGTTGTTGTTTTCCTTTTGACTGTACCTCTATCTGGAGAATTTAGTAAAGTTGCAGATGAAGAGGAGAGCCGCTTGCTAATGACGGGATCAACATGTTTCGAAAGATTCATGGTGGAAACTGACCGCCTGTCTGGATCTAAAACAAATGGAGATAATGCTAATTGACAGCCGGCATGCAGGATTGCAATTTCCTAGTTCACTGATGGAAGGAAAAACTAGAATTGGATGCTTTCAGCTCTATTACTAGATCTTACATAATAGCACAGTTTTCTAAATGGATATCTTAAAGGTAACTTAAAGGTTAGAAATAAAATTCATTTTTCTCATAGGATAAAATAAATATTAAGCACACCAGTTTGTCAGCCAGGGAGGTTCAAGCATATTGTTACAATAATACAACAGACAGACAAGGACCAAAGGCAGATCACTGGAGGGCAAATACAATAATGGGGCTGACTGTACAGCAAAGAGAGGTTTGTAAAAGTGGATGCCCTTAGAATTTCCCCAAATAGGAACAAGGGAGTAGTAATAGGGCTGGTGAAATAGAATGCAAACAGTAGGAGAAAAAAAAAAAAAAAGAAAAAAAAGAACATCAGGTTCTATGCATTTGCTGCTACCTTTTCTTGTAGAGCCAGTCACTTTACCTAGGCCATTAAAGTTCACTATAGAAAAATAGATTAAAAAGAAAGAAGAAGAAACACTCTAGGTTTGGAATGATGTAGCATTTCTTCTTAAAGTCTACAAGTAACCATACCTCTGTGCCTATAACACTGATTTTAGGGTGGTTTACAAATGTAGAATCAGTCCACAAATTTGCCCAACAAAACTGATGGCAATATAAAGAAAATCAGAATTCTTCAAGCTTACTAATCAAACTGTTGATCCTGTAGGTGAGTAATTTTAGAGTAATTCTTAAATTTCTGTGAGATCAAAAGGCAAAAATCAGCTCTGTTCATCTGCTGTCTTTATGGTGGAACCAGGTGGTAGCCATCCTCACTAGAACAGATCATGTTCCCCAAATAAAAGTCTAAATAGAGTAAAAGTCTAAAAAAATCTCATTATATTTATTCAGGAAGGGAAAACAGATTGTTTTGACGATGACTGCCAAAGTTAAAAGGGCTTTGCCATATTTTGTTTACCATTGTTAGCTTCTTCTAAAACTAAAAACAAAAAGTATTCCTCATGGTATATGCCTTTAAAACCCAGTTCTATCATTGGTCTATCAATGTCTAAGTAACACTGGTAGTCAACATTTTACAGTAAACTTCCCTCCACAGAATAACCATTTTTGGCCATTATTTATAGTGTATGGGGATAAACAAGTTTTCTACCAACATCAGACATTCCTATCTCTACGAGGATGTATTTGTATGGTTGAAGCAACTCAATTAGAAAACAAACAAACACAGACATCACGCCTGTGACGTAAATTAACACTTAACTGATAGGCCCTTGGAGCAATTCTGAAGATTAAGGATAATATATCAAAAGGAAGATCTTAATGATGAAATGTAAGGCCCAGGGACACAAGGAAGGGTAACAAAAGTCATTTCTGGGTGACTGACAGCAATACATTTTCTGATACTGTTTTTATATGTTAAGCTTTAGTCAGGGGACATTGTGTCTGCCTGCAGGCCTACTCTGCCTGGTGAAAATTATAGAGGTATAATGCATCCTTATTATATTACTTAATAAGATAATTTTTAATCATTTCTTTTTCTCACTCAACAAAATACAAATTCAGAAAGGATTCTGAAAGAATCAGTTTAAAAAATTCACAAACCAGTACAAGTTGATGAGTGAGCCGTAAGGCAACACAAAGATTTAATCTGGATTAAATTTAATTTCTAAGATTTTTTTCTTTTTTTTTTTAAAGATTATTTATTTATTTATTTATTTATTTATTTATTTATTTATTCATTCATTCATGATAGAGAGAGAGAGAGAGAGAGAGAGAGGCAGAGACACAGGCAGAGGGAGAAGCAGGCTCCATGCAGGGAGCCTGATGTGGGACTCGATCCCGGGGCTCCAGGATCACGCACTGGGCCAAAGGCAGGCGCTAAACCGCTGAGCCACCCAGAGATCCGCCCCCCCTTTTTTTTCTTTTTAAAGATTTTATTTATTCATGAGAGACAGACAGAGGGGGCGGTACGGGGGCAGAGAGAGAAGCAGGCTCCATGCAAGAAGCCTGATGTGGGACTCAATCCCGGGACTCCAGGATCACACCTTGGGCTGAAGGCAGGTGCTAAACTGCTGAGCCACCCAGGCATCCCCTAAGATCTGTTTTTTGATCAGCAAACACTGACTGGGTTGCCCATTCTGAGTGAGTAATTGCTATAAAGGAGTAAGACCAGGTTACTGTTCTTAAGATCACGGCAGATCACTGCAACCTTTGAGAATTTTGGCAAATTCCAGTTCTTTTCAAACTTTTTTCTTTTCAAACTTCTGAATTCTAGTTTAGTAGCAATTTTCTCTAATTCAGAGCCCTTATAATAAAAATAGATATTATCCAAGTGCTAACAAATACAGCATGAGTTTCTCTTGCTCCAAGTGGCAGAAATAAAGATCATATACTGAATGCTGAGTGTTGAACCAAGAATTAAAACTAAACAACTGTATTTCCCCTCAAAAATATTTGAAAACTTCTAATGGAGTATACTTCTGCCATACACAAGTAAAAGATGAAGCCAAGTAAAAGAAAAATAAGGTTATAAAAATATATATTCTTATATAGAATATATACATAAAACTGCCCTTAGAATAAAATATCACACATAAATGAGCTTTAGGAGTACAGATTTGACATGTGCCCTACAAAGTACCACTGGGTCATTAAAAGCCAAGGGGGAAAAAAAGTGTTTTCAAATATAGTTCAACATCATAGGAAAGTAAGTTGTGGTAATGTACTTTTAGAATTTTTAAAATAAAGGGGTTCTATTGGATACACTGAATGTTAGGAATGGAAGAACAGAGCAAACAAAAATTCATGGTTATTTAGATTAAAACTAAGAGCAGAAACAGCAGTACTGACCAGTGGGGATGGGGATGTTGGTGAGGTGAGAGCACAAACTGGATGTACTTTGATCCCAGGTAATTTATTAACTAAAAAACACTTCTTAAAGGTTTTTTTTCCCCCCAAAATGATCTCTTAAAGAGAAAGTAAACACATAATATGTCATTACGTTATTTCAACACCTTCAAGTCACCAGAGTTCTATCATCACACTTAAGAAACACTGTGCCATATCCCAGATCTAGGTCTATGCAATAGCGTATTAAGCATGCATTATGACTAAGGTAGTGATGGTTCAGCTATTGATGAACTGTTGTTCCTAGGTCGGAGGTGCTAGCTATAGGTCAGGCAATCAGCAACCATAGGGATGTCTGTACCAGATTTTCTAGTACCACCAAGAGTTGTGAAGTGGTGGTCCAGGCCTGCTAAATCGAGAAAGGTGAATGATGATTCAACAAAACCACCTGGGGACAGAATGTAAGACAATGATTTTTCAAAGTAAATAATAATAATAATAATAATAATAATAATAATAATAAAAATGTCATTAGACTCACACAGATGTAAAAGAACTGACACATTATATAAAATTCGAGGTGTATTGAATTTACAGTACAAAAATAAATACAAAAAAAATTTACAGTACAGTACAAAAATAAAGCCTTTCCCTAAGTCCAAATTTCAGTATGACTTTATGTCCATTCAAGAACGAGGGAATGGCTGAGACATTCATGGTTTCTAGTTTCAGAACCTGCACTTTTTTGGGCAGAGCATTAATGCTACACATGCTTTATGGTCCAAATACACAAGCTCATACTATTGGTTATGATCAGTCAATACTGCTATGTTTCTTCTAGAAAAAAAAAATCAGTTAACTTATTTCGTAATCCTGAAATCTTAATGCAAATGATTACTTAAAATAACATAGAGTGGAAACCACATGTTTACTTAGGAATGTTGCATAGATTTCTAGCTCTTCAAGGAATTATGTAACAAAAAGGAAAAGCAGCCGGTGTTAAGGGAGAGAACTTTATCTTCTTACCTTCATCACCCTCTTATCCTCAAACAGTAGGAGCATCATTTAATTATAGTTTAATTATTTCAGCTTGATTTTTGTTTTGGAAACACAGACTTAGAAAAAAAGAAGCAACTGCCCTTTTGCGGTCCAGGAAGAAGGCAGGGATTCTGAAAGCCACACCATTTGTTACCTGCACTGCGGATGCTAGGGCTCCCATGGAGAGGGCCTCCCCATGACCACCGGTTTTGCTTCTGTTTTGGCTTCTGGCTCCTTTCCATTGTTCGTCTTACAACAGCTTCATGGCGTTCCTTCAATGGAAGAGAGGAGTGGATGATGAGATTCGATCTGGTTGTTTGAGGCTTCTTCAATTTAAGGCAGAATGGAGTAAAGGCACTACTGGAATTTCTACCTTAGTATTCCTACTTCCTAACTTTTATACCTTCTCTTAGGGTAGGAGTAATATCAACCTGCGAGAGATACTGAAATCATCAGGTCCCAGTTGGTAAAGCTCTTGGCAAACGACAGGTACTTAAATAAACAACCCTTGTTGCGGCTACCAGGAGTGTGGTGCTTTCATCAATTCATGTAAGCATGGTGATACAGGTCTTAGCTTAAGCAGATGCTAAACAAATGTGGTACCATATCTTAAAAAAAAAAATGCAGTTCAGAATCTGAGCAGGTGGGTAATCCTGACTCCACGACTTACTCATTCTGAGTCTGCATGTTCATTTTTGCAAAAACTGATATATCAACACTCAAGGGTTGAGTAAAGATTAAATGAGATAATCTATGTGAAAATGTAAACAGTAAAGCCCTAGAGAAATCCAATTCCTTGGAGTCCTCTCCATATTTTCGCATAGATGAACTGCACAGGGGTAAGTTATGGCTCTAGACCAAACGCCCGGGCTTTTAAAGTTTTTGCGAAAATAATGGTAACAATTACACCATTCACTACCTGCCTTCCGTACCCCAACCTCCCTAGAAGCTGTGACTATCTATAAAACTGATTACTTAATGTTGCTATGCATACCAGCACCTTAAAGGAAGGTTTCGAATTTCTGAAATAGACCTCCCATTTGCTGCCCATGGCAGCCTCTTACTTTGTCTTCCTCCAGCCTCTGCCTCCGCTTTTCCTCCACAGCAGCCCTCCTCCGCTCCTCCTTCAGCCTCTGTTCTTCTAGTTTCTTCTTTCGTTCTTCTAAGTGCTTTTCATAGTGCTGCCGGGCTCGCTCTTCCCTTTCTAACCAGATTATTTCTCTCGCAGCTTCAGGAAGAAAAAACAATGGAAATCAAACACAAGCAGGTTTAGAACTCGAACAGGTATTGGGGAGCCTGGTTGGCTCAGTCAGTTAAATGTCAGACTCCTGATTTTGGCTCAGGGATAATCTCAGGGTTGTGAGATGGAGCCCCCCTGCTGGGCTCTGCCCTGGGCTTGGAGCCTGCTTAAGTTTCTCTTTCTCCCTCAGCCCATCTCCACCCTGCTTGCATATACACATACTCTCTCTCTTGAAAATCAGAAAAACAAATAAGTTTTATAGGTAGGACTGTATATGAATGGCCCACATTGAACAAATATGGGTTCTTGGGTTCTGTATTTATCAAACCTGACCTTTGCTTTCCTTAAATTTTGAGGAAAAAAAGTAGCACTGTTAATTTCTAGCATAATTTAATCTGATAACAATGAGGTCAAAGAAGATACACTAAATTCTACTCTTTGGGAATCCCTACAGTCCTCTAATTTGGTAGGTTAGTACAACAGAATAATGCATACATCACATGCTCTGGTCTCAATTCTGATTACTGATATGATGCTCTTATAACCAATAGTACCGTACCATTCATCTCTCTCTCTCCTCTTAAAAAATGTGATATCCTTCACATCAAAAGCCTGTGACTATAGTTGTTTCAACGCAGCACTGGTTCTCTGAAAGTATTAAAAGAATTGAGGAGAAAATCCCAAAATTGATAGCTGATAAAAGGTATATTAAATGCCTTACAGATTTATCACATTGAGTAAGCTAAGTGATGTGAGACTAAATAAGCAGCTCTTGCTCACATTCTGATTAGATAAATCTATTAATATCACAGGCTGAATGAAAATGCACAATGCAGAAAATATTGTTCAGTGATGGAGTGTTTCTTTTCTCCTTTATATATACATGGTCCTTCCTCATTTTAGCGGAATACATACCCCACAAAACTTTTTTTTTTTAGTATAATGCTTCCTTGATCTGTGATAACTGAAGAGGTCTTTAATATGAGCTATTAATAATACTGTTGGTAAAAGGGTCCAAACAAAATTTAGGGCATAAACCTTGAGAATAATACATGGGATGTAAGTTAAAATGTTACTTCTTAAGAGAAAAAAATTAAAATTCAGAACATTTGTTTCCTCTAAATGTTTACTATTAAAGATTCTGCATTTCTGCTACCATTAAATATTTCCAAAGCTGTTCATTTGAGGAGACAAATCTACTGAAAGCAATCTGAATTGACTTTGTGTGAAAAGGCAAGAACAATTCAAGATGGGTTTGTCTTATGACATCACTCAGGGTGGTAGCAGAGACAACTGGGTTCTCCCAGTTCTGCTACTAATGGGCGGTGAGATCTTAAGACATATTCATTTGAATTTTAGTTTTCTCTTGTTTTCCAAAAGATGTGGAAATTGATTTTCAAGATTTCTTCCAAGTTTAAACGCCCAAGGCTCTAAAGAAATTCTCAGGTCCAAGTTGAAAATTTACTTTAGTAAAAGCACATGGTGTGTGTCCAATAAATATTTGCTGAATGAGTGAATAAATAAAAACACTCTGAGAGGGCAGCCCGGGTGGCTCAGTGGTTTAGCACCACCTTCAGCCCAGGGCGTGATACTGGAGACCCAGGATCAAGTCACATGTCAGGTTCCCCTTCATGGAGCCTGCTTCTCCCTCTGCCTGTGTCTCTGCTCTCTCTCTCTCTCTGTGTGTGTGTCTTTCATGAATAAATAAATAAAATCTTAAAAAAAAAACACTCTGAGAATGCACATTGAAAGTAACAGATGGGGAACATAATTCTAACATGCTTTATTTTATTTTTTAAATGATTTTATTTATTTATTCATGAGAGGTAGAGACACAGGCAGAGGGAGAAGCAGGCTCCCTCCGGGGAGCCTGATGTGGGACTCGATCCCAGGACCCTGGGATCCTGACCTGAGCCAAAGGCAGACGCTCAACCGCTGAGCTGCCCAGGTGCCCCATTCTAACATGTTTTAAAGGTGAATTTACTGTGATCACACACTTGTGCACATAATATCTTTTGGATTTCTTATGTGGGAATACCTTACAGGCAGGCTTTCAATGGTACCACACATTTTAGTTCATTTAAAAAGGTAGATATACAGTGATAGACTTTTGTCAAAGCTTAAATAGTACAAAATATTAAAAGGCAAAATGAAGGTTTTCCTCTAACCTTAGACCTTTTTATATTCCACTTCTACCTTTTGTATAAATATAAAAGAAAAAAAAGATAAAAATTCATGCATACTGTAGTATATATAGTATACCTCTGCTCCGAGTCTTGTTTTCACTGAAAATATATCTTAGAGATATTTGCACATCAACACATAAAACATAAATCCAATAACCTTTTTAATGGCTATGTAATATTCCATTGCCCACATACTTTACTTTAATATAATCAGATACTGATAAATTATCTAAGTTTCTAGTATTTTATCAATTCAGACCTTGGGTGACATTGTACTCTTATGACCTCTGTAGATATGTGAACACATCTTTGTAGAAGTAGAATTGCTGAATCAGAGGGAATATACATTTAAAATTTTGATAGCTACTGTCATATAATCCTCTGTGGAGGTCACACCAATTTATACTTCCACTGACAATGGATGAGAATCACAGGCAGAAAAAGAAGTGGATTTGTACCCTGAACCCTGAAGACAGGCAGTAGGATATAACTATTCTTAACTCTTTGCCTTCAAACTACATAGTCTTTGACTTTTATACCTCATGTTGAGGAAAATTTCAGATTCTTTAAGGATATTTAAGAATGTAGTATTTTCTTTTCCTTTAAGATATTCCAGAAGCCAAAAGACAAAATAAGAAAAACAAATTTATGGAATGTTAAGAAAATATTTTTTAAAACTGCTAAAGTAAATTTGTAAAATTAGAGTTTATCAGGTCACAGGTTAATTTTCCTTAAATCATGTTTTTCATCAGGCTACTTTCTTGCTCCTGAATACTTGCCATTATTTTCACATTAAACTGAAACTCCACTGATTTCTAAAGTCCTCTCTAAACTTGGTCTTAATACCCTTCTGTGGCCCTATTCTGCATTGCTCTCCAAAACAGCCTCTTAATTCTAAATATGCTTATTTCCCCTTACTGCCCCTTCCAAACAACCCATGCTTTTTCCATCTCTTTGCTCCCATTGTTGCTCTGTTAAGAAAGTTGTCATCATTGTTTATCCAAACTGAGCCATCCGTTAAAGCAGTGGTCTTACAAGTAATACATTTCAGAATCACATCTGGAGGGGGGGGGTATGCGTGTGTATCTGTGGGGGAGGAGTACTGGTTAAAATGTAAATTCCTGGGCTCTCACCCTCATATTCAGATTTACCAATTCTAGGATGGGGCCTAAGAATCTGAATTTTGAACAAACCTCCCAGGTGAGCCTGGGTGATCCCAAGTGGTGTACTGATGGCATTTAGAGGAACACTGCCCTCAAGATCCTCAGGAGCTTTGACTCTTCGGCGGTGTGTGTGTGTGTGTGTGTGTCAGTGCTGCTTTTATGACATCTACCATAAACTTCAGTATTTCTTCTATTCTGATTTCCAGGTAGCAAAGGTTTTTTTTTTTTTTTTCATTGTTTTCCCTTTTTCTCTCCACTTACTATAGTGCTTTTCATAACTAGAACATATCCAAGGGTCTTAATCATTACTTCTGGATTCATTCACCCATACCTGTGTGGTCTTGTATTCTCAAACTACAAGGGCACCATCTTCCTGACAGGGTCTAGGTGGTCTCACAGGAAAAATGGAGTGCTTAGCATAGTGCCACATGCACAGTGAGGGACTCGGAATATATAGATCATTATCATGAGTGAATCTTTATGGCAATCAGCCTAATTCCTACTGTACTGCCATAGAGGAGATGTAGCTAGTGGGAAGAACAAAGGTAGGACAGTGCACTTGTGGGCTGAGTGACTTCCTGTCCCGGCCACAATCAACAGTCTAGTGCCCAGCCTGGTGCTTCTGAGCAGGCTTACATCTGTGGGAGTACATGTCACTACTACATTCATGTGTCCTTACTACATGAGGGAATATTATCACTTCATCTCTGAAACATTCAGGGCTGTTGTCTCACTTTCATATTAAGATATTGGAAGGATACAAATTGGTTACTGGTATTACTGGGTACCAGCTATAGCCAATAATATAATGAAGAATCAAAAAGTGACAAGTGCCAAATATCTGAGTTCAGGATTTGGTTCTGGTACTAGTTTTGTGTGACCTTGGGAAAATGAGCCAACCTATCCTATCTGACCTCTAATTAGAGAGTATATACAAAATGATCTCCAAGATCTTTTCCAGTTAACTCCTGGGACTTGATTTTTTTTTTTTTTTGTTTTTACCTTTGAGGTGTGTGGGATTACAATTAGGTTTCTTTTTGTTTTGATTTTGAGTGTTAGTATATTCATCTTTATGCTTTATCTCAACAATTACTGAGATTACCTGCATTTCCAATTTCAAAGTAAATCTGAGGAACAAGACTTAAAGGACTGTGACTTCCAGTAGGCCTTAGTGTTAATTCCAAGCTTTCTCAATTAGTCACTTAAACTCTTCCACCCACCTCTCATTGGACTAGTATACTGGAGAACTGCCTGGTAACAAGTGGGACCTTGCAGGATGCCCACCACACATGTCCTTGAGTGGTTGGGATAGCAGGTTATGCCTGCGGACTACCAAGAGCCTTCCTTTACACACGGGCTGAGGACTTCTGATATAAGACAGCAATACAATCCAGGACTCCTGCCTACAGGGCCAGGCTTAAAGAAGCATTCACTCTTTGCTAAGGTAGATGGAGTTTTGCCAAAGCATACAAATCAATGGTCGTCCCTGGAATCTTTTAGTTATTTCAACCCTTATCCACTTTCACTTCTTAAAAAATGTTGCCATCCTCCTTACCTGGCTGCTTTACTGAGCCCTCCTGGACCAGGAAATATAACCACCCCCCTCCTCCTTGCCTCCCCTAGCTCAGAAACATTAGGCTTCTTCAATCCTAGGCATCTAAGTCAGTATCTGGCATCACGTGGCCTGCCATCCTCATCTTTTCACCATCATCACCGTGGTGAGATGTCTTCAGCTCTTACTTTGTGCTGACACCAGGTGATCTTCAGGCATTATCTTCACAGCCACTCAGTGAGGTAGACACTGCTATTAAACTCACTTTATTATGAGAAGTCTGAGACACAGAGAAGTGATGTAACCTGCCTGATGTCTCACAATAAGTCAGCGGTGAAGATGGAACTCAAACTCTGGACTGTCTGCCTCTAGAAGCAAACAATGAGCCATTATGTTGAAGGACATGATTTGTAACACCTTCCAGGGACTAAACTCCTTCTTGAGATTGGAGTAAATTGGTTACCCGATGTGAAGACTCTGATCTTCTAATGTTACTCAGTCTTTATCATCATCTGTTTACAAGATCCCTACTTTTCAGATTTTGAGATCTTTTCATCTTCAGCCTCAAAGGCAAAGACAATTTGAGAGAAAGAAATAATGGCTGCTTAGTCACAATGATTCATTCATTTTATGGTAAAGCTTCAGCCTCTGAGTTACCAAATCCACCCTGCAACAAGCATTTATTCTGGCCAGTTCTGAGCTTGACTCACGATACTGTGGTTATGTGCTCATTTCCACATCCCTCCCACTACCATGTATTCAGATCCCTAAGCTGTTCATAGCCTGCCTGACAGTCTTAAGGGCTTTTGTACACTGTGTTCATTAGGGGACAACTTCAGGAGACCAGATGCCAAGATTAACCACAGGTCTGTCAAAGTTTTACCCAGTAGCAATTTGGTTTGGAAAGAATGCCTTCCCAAAGCTTGTATTTTTTTTGTGGATAGTCTTGTCAAAACCAACTACTGTGCTAATCGAATAATGTGAGATGTGAAATCAGGGACAGCTTCAACTTGTGACTCTAATCACTACAGCATTACTGGTTGTTTACTAATTAGTCCTAATCCCCCAACAACATTTTTGAGATGAACATTCAAGCCAGGCTCAAATGATCATTTATCTCTTGACCATGCTCTTATTAACAATGCTGTCCCTGTGTTGACAATGCACTGAGATTAAGAAGATTTAAAGAAGGAAAAAAAAAAAAAAGGCAAAGTAAATGAGCTATGACTGGATGGGCAAATAAGTCTAGTAAAATTATCTACACAAAGAAATTCAAATATAAGCTAATTGATGTTTGCTTACAGGTCAAAATCTTTTCTATATTATCTAAGTGGTTTCTAACACTCTGTGACAGATCTCTTGTATAAGTTTGAACTTACCTGCAAAACCCCTATGAATAAATTGAAGAAAAGATTTTTTAAACTCAAATTTTTCTTCATGAACTATATGAATCAGTCATATAATTCTCTGATAATCTTTCATGATGTCATTGAAGTCCCCGTTGGGAATGTGACTCTATTCATGCTAGTACTTCAAACTTAATTTGTACCATTTTTAAAAAGGGGAACTCTGTATCTCCCCACGTGCAGAAGACTATTCACTTGCTAAACATTCCCTATATATTCTCTTGAATTTGTCAACACATCGTAGGACTATTAGTTTTATAACATACATAAAAATCATAGTTTTAAGGCATAACCATGGTGTAGATGACCTTTGTGTCCTTGTTCCTGTGAGAAAACAGTTAATAAGAATCTAAGACTTGTTTGATTGAACCATTATTATTAGGCAGGTATTATCTCATAATTTGGTAATGTCTTAACTAATTTGCAGTACACCTGCTGTATTCATCTCTACTTACATAAACACGCATAGACTTACTATTCATTTAATATTCAACAGCAATGGTCAGACATCAACTATGTGCCAGGCACCATTATTAATAGGTACTGGGCTGCAGAAATGACAAAATGACCCAAATATTTTCTCTTGTGGAGCTTATGTCCCACTGCGGGGTGGACAGACAATAAACAAGTAAGTAAAATACACATGCTCAGATGTTGAGAGTAATATTAAGGACATGTTTAAATGTGCTCTGGCTGAAAGAAAATCCTCTATTCTATCTTTCTAGAGTTTCTCAGTTCCTTCCTTAAGTTAACTTATCATGATATAAAAATAAAATAAATACCATTTTATGGGCAGCCCCGGTGGCGCAGTAGTTTAGCACCGCCTGCAGCCCGGGGTGTGATCCTGGAGACCCGGGATCGAGTCCCACATCAGGCTTCCTGCATGGAGCCTGCTTCTCTCTCTGCCTGTGTCTCTGCCTCTCTCTCTCTCTCTCTGAATAAATAAATATTTTTTTAAAAAAATAAATTACATTAACAATTATGGCAGGCCCGCACAATTAAAAGTGTAACCATGGCATTATTTTGCTATTAAATGTGATAATGGAATGTTGAATGTTTTTCGGGGGTGCCTTGGTGGCTCAGTTGGTTAAGTGTCTACCTTCAGCTCAGGTCACAATCTTGGGGGTTCTAGGATCGGGCCCCAAGTTGGGCTCCCCACTCAGGGGAGAATTTGCTTCTCTCTGCTTGTGCTCTCTCTCTCATGCTCCCAAATAAATACAAATCTTTTTAAAAAATGTTTTTCTGCTTATTATTATTTCATGAAAGACTTCATGAAAGTGTAAAGAAACAGCAAATATTCACTACCTGCTTAATAATTAGTACCATGTCATGTATTGGGATACAAAGAATTAGAAAATTATAGTCAGTCACACCCTTTAAAAGTTTAAAATAGATGCAACCAGGAAGTTAAATAAAATCCAACCAGGAAAAAGTTCAGTAGGGCATAAAATAGCATCAGAATGTGAGCTAAAATATGTTATGCAAAATAGACTGTAGAGTGAAAAAATGATCAAATCTCCAGAACATGAAAGGCCACGAAAACTAGGAAGGGCTTCAAAAAGAGGGAAGGGGTGCTAACTGTAACACAGCCGGAGAAATGAAGGCCTTCTATGAGCTAGTTCTGGTGATTAAGACATGAGTTTATGAAGGCCTAGATGGGGATGACAGCACCGGCAGCAAATTCAAAGGCATGGACCTGAGATTTAGTTTGAAGATAGCGTCAATTATTCTCATGACTAACTGGATTGAGGGACAGAGAGAAGGTAGCAACTCCCACCTGCCCACTAGGCTAGAGACGGCTGAAGCTCCAGCTTGAGGACAAGGCTAAGTCCAACCAATCTCTGGTAACTTCAAATGGCCCAACAGGTCAGGGTGGAGTCTAGTCAGTGCCTAGCACTGGGACACCAAAGAGAATAAATGTTTTATAAGGCAAAAGGTCCAACAGCTAAGACTGGTAGTCAGAAAGATACCAGTGCCTCCAGCAACAGTGCAAATACCAAAAACAGCTGAAAGAATTTCTTAGAGCCAGAAAAATATTGGTGTAATGGGGTTATAGGAGTCATAAAATGACCCACAGGAGTCAGTTTTGGAATGAAAGTCAATGATCAAGTTAGTGGTACAGAAGCTGAGTTTTAGATAATGGGGAAGCATCTACTATCTTATGAGCAAAAATAATGTAGAGGACCCATGTCGTCAAAAAAGGAGAGTTGAAACCAATGAGGACAAATGGATTTTTCCCCCTTAGGTGGTAAAAAAAAAAAAAAAAAAAAAAAAAAAAAATCAAAGCTTGAAAGAGCAATGGTGAAAAAGATACAGAAGTCAAGAGAAGGGAGTGTGAAGGAATGGCCTGAACAGAATCAGATCGAATAGTAGTTAGGGAGATTCCTTCATTAACATTAAAGCTATTAAGACAGAAGAATAAAGCTTCAGAATATGTGTGCTCACCTGAATGGACGGAACAGTCCCAAAAGTGAAGAATTATGCTTGGTTTTATGTGATAAATTGAAGGATAACGTAGAAAGAACAAGCCACATGATATAATCCTACCATAAAAGCCTTAAAGCATGACTCAGAAATTTAACCCACAGAAAGTTATTAATAGGCCCTCCCTGTTTGCAAAACAGTACAAACATGACATGCCATCCAAAACAAAAAGACCTTTATTCTTCCTACCTTGCCTTTTCAAAAATGTGGATTAAAACAAAAATGTTTAATGATTTCAATGTCAATTTCAATCTACATCCAACAGTGAATAATCAATCACCATGGCCAATCATTAAAAAAACTTTGCTTTATTGGAATTTATGGAATGTATTACAATCTTTTTTTTTTTTTAACTTGAAAAGCTTTAAAGTTTGAAAGCTTGGTAACAGTTGGGTATTCCCAACTGTTTTTGCTTTTGAAAAGCACAGTCCAAGCTCTGTTACTGAGTGACAGCCCCTCAGCCCTTCTTTTTTTAAAATTTATTTAATTTATTTTTTATTTATTCATGAGAGACACAGAGAGAAAGAGAGGCAGAGACACAGGCAGAGGGAGAAGCAGGCTCCTCACAAGGAGCCGGATGCAGGACGTGCTCCCGGGTCTCCAGGGTCACACCCTGGGCTGAAGGCAGTGCTAAACTGCTGAGCCACCGGGGCTGCCCTCACCCCTTCTTTTTAAATATTCCACTGCCATTCGAGCTTTTGCAAAGCACAGTTTAAGGGTAGTTGCTCAGGTGTGCCCTCTGATTTTTAGTACTAAAGATTTTTTTGGAAATCACCTTCATATACTGTAAGGCACAATTTAAGTTAGATGATAGATTTTAGATGACACTTTTACAAATATATGTATGTGTGCTTATATGTATGTTTACTCATGTTTTTGTGAAGATTGAAGAGAGCCTCTCAAGATTTAGTTGCTGCTGTGATGGCTTAAATAGAAAAAACTAGGGCAAAAAGACACTGCTTTAAATTTAAAAAAGAAAATACAATTAATGCAAATAAAAAATAAAAATTAGGACTTATGTATTTCATTAAAATTATGATTTTCAACAACAATAAAAGATCAGAATTAAGGAAACTATGATATTTAACATGGCAGGGATAAGAAGGAAAAAATAAACTATGTATATTATATGCTGGCTCACCAAAATAGTCAAGTTGCAATAACATGATAATATAATCATCTGAAAATTACTTTGACCCATATGATATAATCCAAGGAGCATGATGGGTCTCTTTAGCAAATGCCTTTTCCCACCTATCCCTGCATCACTGTTCTACAGTCTCTTCCATCCTCCTGGATAGCACTTCTACAACCTCTAGTGGGAAACTCTCATAGCACATGACACTTGTAGACTGGTTAGGTGCTTCTGTGGGTTCTCACCAACTCATGTGCACACCCTTTCAATACCACCTCCTATTACAATTGCTGTGGGTTTATCTCCTGCCCCACTACACTACAGGTAGTCCTTGAAGGTTGGGTCTCAATCTCTATCTTTTGAACACAATACTTGGCTAATTAGGTTTTTGAATTTATAAATTAGTAAGTAATGTTCTGCCCTGTGGATATGAATTAAAATAAGGGGCTTCATCTTAAGACAAAAATCGAGCTGCTCAACATACAAAGTTAGGCAACTTGTAAGCGTGCACAGGCCCAAAGCTAAATAAAGGTCTTATAACTTTATAGCATAAGAAGTGAAAATAATTTTTGACTTTCATGTTCATGCATTCTGCAAGAACACTAACAGTGCTTGGCTTTGAAAAATAAACCCAAACAGAAAGGTATGAGTTAATGTGTAAAAGCTAATTCACAATGGGATTTCAATCATAAAAGAGTAGAGTCCTGAGCTCTGGAGCTATTTCTGCTCAAACAGATAGGAATCCACATTGCAACTTGAAGGAGAGATTTGATAGTGTAAGACCTGACCCAGCTGGATGAGGCAGAGAGGGGAGAGGACTCAAGGACTAATCCTGGATGGATCCAAAGACAGAATGCAAATACCAGCCATCTCAGAACAGTGGGCAGTTCCTTCTTTTGCTCATCTGGAGTCTCATTCTGCTTGGGTAGCTCTGCCTTTCCTCTGTTCTCATCCACTTGTCAAACCAGCCTGAATCAGAGAGCAGTGGGCATAGCTGCCAAGAGGAAGATATCCAGGCTGCAGAGCACTTCTGGGAAAGCAGAAGCCTGATGGCCACAGACAGCCCTGCCTCCAGGAACCTACCAGCCTGTGGGAAGCTTGTCAGCAACAGGAAACTTCAAGCCTGGGCAGAAAGTCTGGACATAAAAGCAGCAGAGCTCGAAAAGACCTTGGCAGCAAAATAACTGAGCTCACATGACCATTATGGCAAAGGAGAGAATAAGGCCTGTGTTGGAAGAAGTAAATAACATCAAAAGACTTCTGAAAACCAGCTTCCAATGAATTTCACAAATGTGTGGATAAGAACAATAGAAAAGATGCAGTACAGGTGCTGGGTTCTCCAACTGAAACATAAACTCTTATAAAACACAGTGGAACTCTAGAAACATTATGTGTCATCCACTTGGAACATGCGGGCAACTTAAATCAGTCCTAATTTCAAATAAAAGAGACATTCTTGAAACACCGAGACACATTGACCGGACATTTCATCTTTCCAAGGTACGTAAGGAGAATATCCTGCTTTAGCAATTTGCATAAATGGACATCAAAGTAAAGGAGGAGTTAGCACTAGCATCCTTGCTCAATATTCTAGAAGACAATGGTGCTTTGATCTTGGCTTCCTGGTAAGGTTGTCCTGGGGACACAGCTCTCCAGGTGATTATATGGCAGTACCACAGTTGTTAACTTTTCACAAAGACCTTAGGCAGCAGAAGAAAAATCAGACAGCTCAGCACTAGGTCTTGGACTCTTCCTGGCAGCATGTTGGTTGCATCTGTCTATTAATTCAACAGCAGCCTTATTTTAACATAGAAAGCAGGAAGTACCCCAGCAGTGTACACAGTCTCATGACTGTTCACATAAAAAAAAGAACCATAAGGTTACTGTCCTTGTATATGTGTGTGTGCCTCTCATATATACATTCTCTCCAATGTCACATTAAACTGTGATTACAATAAAAGAAGCAAAATGACCCTAATCCTGGGCTGGGCCTTCCTGTTCCTTAAAATTGAGTCCCTATGTTTCGATCACTTTCTAAACTCTGTTTCATATCCACCTGTACAACTCATAAAGGCATGCTAGACAGCATGGTTATTATAGTGATGTCCATATGCTCAATGGTAAGTGTCCATTAGCCTTGAGATGAAAAGTAAAATCTCAACAACAGCGCCCCTGAAGGATTGGATGAGGACTGGGGATGGATACCTAGCTGCTTCTCACGCTCCTCACGTCGCTCCCGGGCCAGCCGCTGCCGGTCGTCAACCCGTAGCACGAGAGGAGGGTCTGAAAAGGAGAGATAAAACACATGAGCAGAAGAGCAGGTTTTCTAATAATGATTTTTGTCTAGTAAATTTGATGAATAAAATATTACTGTGTCTTATAAAAATTGCTCTATATGACTATAGTTTCAGTGATACACTTTATTATTACTACAATTTTCCTGAGAATTCCCAAGCATTTTTCTCCTGTTCAAAAACATTATATGAAAGAGTGGATCCTAAGTGCATCCACAAGAAGAAAAAGACCCTTTTTTTTCTTTCCTGTATCTACAGGAGATGATGGATGATAACTAACCTGACTGTGGTGATCATTTCACAATATAGGTGTTTGACTTCAATAAAAATGGGGAAAAATTTCTAAAAATTAAATAAAAAGACACACAGCTCTCCCCCAAAACTTATGATGTAAAAACATAACTGTAGCCTTTGACTGTCTATCCAACAATATATACAATGCTTTGTGTTTCTAAGCTAGTGAACTTTAATGCTTTAAAAAGTCTGTTCCTCAACAGCAAATAGAATCCTAAGTGACTTCCTACTGAATAGATGTTCATCAGTTGGATGTAAAAAGCCCAGCTTTGGAGTCACCCAGGCAAGAGTTCACTTCCTGTTCTGTCTCACTTGCTGCGTAGATTTGGCTGAGTTACTCACCAACTCTCTAAGTCTGAAGTTAATTAGGGCATGGGTTTCACAGATTTTTATTTATTACCTATAAAATGAGAATAGAAACAGAACTGAAGTGGAACCAATCTCACATCACTGTAAGAAGTAAATGAAATAGCGAAATGGTATTTAGTTATGGTGCCTCGCACATAAGCCTCAGTAAACTCATTCACTGAACACTTGTTGATGCACCAGGCATCATTCTATGTGCTGAAAAGAAAGCACTCAAGAAAAAAATAAAAACTCTTTGTCCTCATGGGGACTGCATTCTACTCAGGGAGAATTTTACAAAGAGGATAAAGAGATATAGAATGAAAAAAAGGGGGGGGTGGTGTGTCTGAGTGGCTCAGTTCGTTAAGCATCTGACTTTGGCTCAGGTCATGATCCCACGATCTGCATTCAGGGCATAGGCTTCTTCTGCTTCCCCCTCTCCTTCTCCCCTCCCCCTCCTCAAGCATGCTCTCTCAAATAAATAAAATCTTTAAAAACATAAAAATGAAAAAAAAAAGGGGGGGGGAAATGTAGTAAATGTTAGATTGAGACAATTACTAAGGAGACAACAAAGCAATAAAGGGGATTGTGACATGGTACGAAGGGATTGTTTAACATTTTAGACAAGGGCCAAGGGAGGCCTAATTGATGGTAACTTTCAAGTGCAAAACCCTGATGGAAACAATACAGCTAGATGTGCAGATATTCCAGGAGATGGAAAGAGAGCACAAAAGCCCTGATAGTAAGAGCACCTAATGTGCTCAAGAAGTGGGTAGATTTAAGAGCCTGGAATGGGGGATTCCTGGGTGGCGCAGCGGTTTGGCGCCTGCCTTTGGCCCAGGGCGCGATCCTGGAGACCCGGGATCGGGCTCCCGGTGCATGGAGCCTGCTTCTCCCTCTGCCTGTGTCTCTGCCTCTCTCTCTCTCTGTGTGACTATCATAAATAAATAAAAAAATTAAAAAAAAAATTAAGAGCCTGGAATGGAGTGAGATGGTAAGCAATGGGGCCAGACAGGCAAGGGCCAGGGCACAGGGCTCGCTGGTCACAGTGAGGACTCTGGATTGCACTCAAGGGAGACATTGCTGGGGGTTCCCAACAGAGAGCTACAGTAACGGGCTCACTCTGCTACTATATAAATAAGAAAATAATAATGATAATGATGATGATAATAATTACCTTAAAATCAGGTTTATTTTCTTCTCTCTTAAATGAACATATTTTTAAGATCTCACGTTAAAAATAGAAACCTAGTGGAACAATATTTTAGACAGCACAGTAGTGCTTTATCAACAAATTCAAAGGCCCTACATCCTAAAGTGCCTCTTAAATGTTACAGAATTTGTACCTTGAGGGGCAACAGAAACTGTATAAAGGCCTATCAAAAGCAAGCAGAAACCTGGCAGTGAGATCATGAGCAAGAATGAGGGCTATTATACTTTTCATTTAAGATATGATTTTTTTTTAAAGATTTTATTCATGTATTTGAGAGAGAAGAGAGAGCAGGAACATGTGACAGCACAAGGCAGGGAGGGGCAGAGGGAGAGATAGAAGCAAACTCCCTGCTGAGCAGGGAGCCAGACTGGGGGTGGGGTGACATTTGATCTCAGGACCCCAGGATCATGACCTGAGCTGAAAGCAGACGCTTAACTAAAAGAGCCACCCAAGGGCCCCCAAGATATGATTTTTAAAAACTGGTAGAAAAACAAAACCAAAAAACACCTCAGTAATTACTATGATGATTACTTTTCAGATTTACTGATTATGAGATTTCAAATATTTTTTGTATAAGAAAACATTGCTCCTGGCCCCAAAAGGTTTACTTCTGAAATCTGAAAATGTGCATGTGGACTCCTGCTCAGGCACTTGGTAAAGGATTATACACAGGGGTGTTTTACTTCATTTGTAAAAGAAATGATGAAAAGAAATGATAGCATGGCAAACGGCATTTTCAAGAAAGAACTATCTGAGAACAAGTCAAAATGAAGTCAGAAGAGACCTTCAGTGATTACCACTTAAGTAATATTCCTTAAACAATGAGGTTTACCTGTTCACAAATACTTATTTAACTATAAAACTCAAAATCAACTTTATTTAAAAAGATGCATAAGCACGTTACAGAAAGCCTATAAAATAGTTTAGGGACACCTGGGTGGCTCAGTCAGTTAAGTGTCCAACTCTTGATTTTGGCTCAGGTCATGAGCCAGGTCTCTCCAGGTGGCGAGATCAAACCTCAAGTGCTCTGTACTCAGCATGCAGCATGCTTGAGATTCTCTCTCTCTCTCTCTCTCTCTCTCCCTCTCTCTCTGCACCTCTCCCCACTCACGTGCTTTCTTTCTCTCAAAAAATAAAATCTTTCTTTTTAAAAAAGATTTTATTTATTTATTCATGAGAGACACAGAGAGAGACAGAGGCAGAGACACAGGCAGAGGGAGAAGCAGGCTCCATGCAGGGAGCCTGATACGGGACTCGATACGGGTCTCTAGGATCACACCCTGGGCTGAAGGCGGCGCCAAACCGCTGAGCCACCCGGGCTTCCCTCAAAAATAAAATCTTAAAAAAAATAGTTTAACTACTTTGAATTACATTTATAAATTCTGTCATAGACTATCAATATGAAGGATGTGACATTTCTAGCTTACTTTCAAGTACATGCCAAATTTCATGTAAAATTTTGGAAATAATTTTGAAAGGAACATTTTAATAACTATGTATGGGACACACACACTCTCACCTACCTTCTTCTACCCAAACCAATCCTGAGAGCCTCAAATGAGTAACTGGTATCAATAATCCAATTATGCACTGCAATAGTTGCCTTTTAGACACATGGTTGGAAAATAGCAGTGCAAGAGATGATTTCTGTAATATTGTTTCATATGAAGATTATGCTCATTATGTATAGCAAACTGCAACTTGCCTGATCATATAATATATAAGAAAGAAGGCTGTATATAGTGCTGCACAAATATATTAATTAATCACAAATAAGGCCCATGCTTACAAGTGCAATAATTTCCACTGACTTTCTTTTGAGGTCAGTTCTGAAATGATAATCACTACTCATTTGGAATCAGATTTTAAGGAAGTAAAGAATTAAGACATGGTGATTGTGATACGCTAGATGATTTTGATTCTTTTGGGAATCTGGCACTAGAAATGTTGAATTGTAAAGGGAAAAAGGCATTCAGTTTTTTTTTTTTAAAGGTCAATTGATTGTTTGTTTTAGGGAGTGTAGGGAATAGAGGGAAAGAGAATCTCAAGCAGACTCTATGCCAAGCACATTGAGCCTAACATGCGGCTCCATCTCAGGATCCTGAGATCATGACCTGAGCTGAAACCAAGGGTCACTCAACTGACTGAGCCACCCAGGCGCCCCAAGGCATTCAAATTTTGTTTCCATCCTTCTGATTACATTGAGAGAGAGTCACTTTGGTGCTAGAATGCTAGAATGTCAATAATATTTGTGGCAGATTAAAATGGCGTGAATGGGGGTGGGGAGAAACAAAGCCTTGTTGGTTTTGTTCCCTGCTTATTTCCAGTGGTCAGGGCCATATCTGGCAGGAGGAGAACATTCAGTAAATATTCAGTAAGTTCAAAAGAGTATCTGTTGAACGAATGAGCAAACAACCTTCACTAACTTTCAGAGCCTTTAAACTTCCACTAACATGCACCAATGGGGCAAAAGAATAGCAATCTTGTATTTGATAACAGACTTAAAAAATATAAATGCTGGCAGTCACAGTTTTAATAAGCAAAAACTAATTTAAATATCATATTTAAAGCTAGCTTTCCAAAAAGGAAAAAAATGGAATTGAATAGTTCCTAGTAAATAGTGAATTTTCTGAATTCTTTGTCTCCCTGTCATCTCCATCCTCACATCACTTTTCCCTGGAACAAAATCAAGGTATAGAAGGTAAATTAACATCGTGAACATTTCACATCATTTCCTGATAGATCTAACATTGTTAGAAGGAACAGTTTCCAGAGCAAAGGAATGTTGATCTGAGTCCACCTGCAGCTATACTTTGCACTCAACCACCTATTGGGATAACTGACGGTGGGGGGGATGGTCACCCAAACTGGGGCACTTTTAAGAGTGATAGGGGGTGCTCCTGATGTTCTGTCTTCAATAACATGCATGAACCTGGAACTCAGTGATTCAACTCTCTCAAAGACATCAACTGACCTTGACAAGGCTTTCCCAAGAGTTCACTAGGCTTTGACTTCCATCTGAATAACTACCATTTATACAGTAAATAACTTCATTAGGGCTTTGCATTTTACAAAGCCCTTTCACATACATTATCATTTGGTTCCTCATAATAGCTCTATGAGCTAGCCAAGCATTTCTTCATTCAATGGCGAGTTCTTAAGCCTATTTTCCAAATGAAGAAATGTACATGATTGAGGAAGGTGGCACAGTGAAGTGTCAAAGCTAGTTTTTAAAACCAGACCTGGCTCAACCCCATGACCTTTTACACATGATGACACAGGGAGTCATTATAATAGCGTGATGTAGCAGCCAGAGAAGGCCTGGAAGACTCCAAAGCCTGCTTTCCTCTGTGAGGGAAATGATTTATAAACACTAATGAAGTTTTTAATGGCTCTTTTAAAGACTTGTGGTGGAGGGTGATAAAGGGATAGGAATTAAGAGGGATTTTTTTTTTAAATGAACTTGAGTTTCTGCTTTTCTCAAGGATATATACATAGTTCATGAAGAAAATGCAAGTGTTTTCTTCTAACTAGGTCACACTCCAAATCATTTGGAGGTGACTGAGGGAATCCTCAAGAGCCATCCCCTCCTCTGTAGACATAGACAGATTGTGACTTTACAAATGGTTTCTTTTGGTCTGTGTCCAAGTATTCACATTCACTTGTCATGTCATAACATGAAACAAAATGTACCCAGACTTATAAACCACAAGGGCTTTCCATACATTTTTTAAAGATAAAATATTAAAAACTTGAATGTTATTAACATCAAAGAAATGTTCTAGAGTCTTCCAATGAATTTTAAGTATCAGAAGTTAAAGGTTGGAGATACATTTGACTAAAATGTACCGGGTTAAAAGAGACCCCAAGAAATCATTTGGTCAGGATGCCTGTTCTCAGGTGAGGGCAATACTCAAAATATCCCCAAATTTAGCACATACTTTACTTTTTTTCACCCAAGTTCCAGAAGATGAAAATTAATATATTGCTCTAGACATTCCCATGACTTATAACCCATAAAAATAAAAGGTTTTACTCAAGCCTCACCCTCCAACATGAAATCTCTATCATCCTTTGGAGATACTGAGGAAAACAACATTGTGGTTGTAAAAATGAGACCTTCTTAGGTACCTCTACTTATCTGTATATACAAGAAAGCAGACATATGATGCTCAAAAAACACAAACTGAATGGTTGCCAGAGAGGAGAGGGGTAGGGGAAATGTGTAAAATGGGGAATGTAAGGTACAGACTTCCAGTTATGGAATGAATAAGTCACAAGGATAAAAGGTATAGCACAGGGAACATAGTCAAAACAAGGGAAAAACAGCACACACCATTTAGCTATGTTGGATTCCCATGGTAAAACCAATGAGGTTTTCATGCTAATGGACTTCTACCTCCACAAGGATTCTCACTTGGGTATAAGGAACGAAAGTTCACTAGAATAAGGCCTATGAGCACAGGGGCTCTGCTTTGCTCATCCAGTACTTCTCATGATCCCAGGCACAGGACAATTACTCAATAAGTAGTAGTAGATGGTAGCTGAGAGGTAGGTGGATAAATGAATGGATGAAAAGGCAAACTGAAGTGGGGAATCTTAACCTGCTAATTAAAATTCCACCGAAACTACACATCATTTTTCATTAATGACTGCTCATGCAGTACTTGCAATAATACTTGTTAGTTGTCCTTCTTCTAAGCAACAAGCCAGATTTATCTGCTCTGTTAAGATCTTTTCCCACATGGAAACCCTGCCCCCCCCCGCCGCCCCCAAACTTGGTACAATAGGAAATGTATTCTTTGAGGCTAGCAAGAATTATTTCCATCTTTCTTCTCACTGATTCACTGTTCCTGAGTGACTTCGGTCTTGGATGCTACATGAAGTAGGCTTCCAAGGTCCTCATAGGGGGGTTCAATTTGCTGTTGCCTTCCTTTGTTTGCTTACCATTATACTGGACACTGGTCTCTCCCACGGACCACACAAGGGCTGTTGGATACCTAGAAGCTACTGCATTGTCTATTCAACTGTTTATGTTTATAGGCTGTTTGCTTCTTTGTATCACTGAGTGGAACAGACCATGAATCACAGGCTATTAAATGAAATTACTGTGTAGGTGTACAATCATTTCAGGGAATAGAGAACAAAAACATAATTCTGTCCCAGCTTTGCTACATGTGAAGATTTCCTTAAATGGCTTTGGAAAATGTCACAAAAAAGATAGGCAATAATGGTGGGCACACAGATACAAAAAAATGTGTCGTATGCATCATTTCAAAACAGAATAGGAAAATGATTACCTCTTATACATTGCTTAACAGTAAACAATGTACCCACATGCATCATCTCACTGATTGTCAAAATGATTCTGAGAGGTAAGCAGGGCATGTATTTGAATCTCTATTTTATTTTATTTTATTTTATTTTATTATTTTTTTTGATCTCCATTTTAAAAAGAGAAAATCAAGGCTTTAAGAGATTCTCAGACTTAAACACATACAAGGCAGTATGAGTGTTTGTGTTTCGGTAACAGGACTGGAACCAAGCTCTCCTAAATCCTTTTGGTGCTAGGCTTTAGGGATAACCCTTTTTTTCTACAGCAAATGTAATGCATAATACCTGGTTTATTTCCTGAGTAGTTGCTATTTTGTCCTGAAATAGCAGAGGGCCGGCTGGAGGCAGCAGTTTTCTTATCTTGCACTTTGTGGCTTTCAGGTGCTACACAAATGAGACAAAAGAGAAAAGACTGTATTTAGTTTCTTAAAATTTATTCAGAAACATTCACCTATTCAACATTTACTGCTAATCTTTGTATCAGGTATTAGACTAGATTCAGGAAATAGAAAGATGAGGCCATTACAACTCTGGCCCATTCAGTGGGAAGGACACATCCAAAATTCAAATTGGATGTTGAGTTGGATGTTGGGTGTTGGATGCCGTAGCTCGAGCAGTCCTACAGCAGTGGCAGGTTGTGGGTGGTCCCAGTTCATAGATAAAGCAAATACACTGACTGGTATCCAAAGCCTCTGATCTTAGTTCTTACAAAGTTCATGCATTAGGAACCGAGAAATTCCAAGAACAAAACCAAGTGGGTCACCAGAAAGGAACCAGGGCATACAATTTACTAAGATTTTGAAAAAGCCTCTGACAAAAAGTTCAATAACAAAGATTATTACAGAAACTAAGGAAGATGTATTCTAGAAAAGGAATGAAGGGAAGAAATATCAGGTAATTCTTTGGTTATGTCAAGTACAGGATCCCATACTTTAAACATGACTTTCTTTACCCATATTACTTTATTTAATGTATTTTCAAAGGATATTTTTAAAAAGCCTGCTACTATCTCAGATACCAATCACGTCAAAAACCAAGCCCATGAGTTTCTCTCCCTCCTACTTTCTGCCTTAAAACCTGCTCTGCTGAGTCTTCTCCACCAATTGAGGCGATTCTACCCTTCCAGTTGATCATGCCCCAAACCCTGGACTCATCCTTGACTTGTCACTTCCCACGTTCAATATGTTACTAGGTTCTTTCAACTCTTATAAAACATCATACTCTCCTGCTACCTTTTTAGTCATCTCCCTGAGTGACTACAATATCCTCTTACCCATTCTATCCTTCCACCGACACCCTTTAGTTTGTTTTCATCTTAGCAGCCAGAGTGATCCCATTCAAAGATTTATTTTTTTTTAAAGATTTTATTTATTTATTCATGAGAGACACACACACAGAGAGAGAGGCAGAGACATGGCAGAGGGAGAAGCAGGCTCCATTCACAAAGCCCAATGCAGGACTCGATCCCAGGTCTCTGGGATCATGTCCTGAGCCAAAGGCAGACGCTCAACCACTGAGCCTCCCAGGTGTCCCGAGTGATCCCATTCAAACACAAGTCGTGTCACTCTTCTCCTCAAATCTCTCCAACACCTCCTATCCTGCTCAGAGTAAAACCTAAGGTCTCCATTATGGCCCAGAAGGTAGCATATGGTTCGGCCTTTACCTTATGCCACTATCCCACTTTATTACTCTGCTATAGTCATTTTGATTTAGTCCATCCCAGAACTTTGCATGGGCTTGGAATCCTCTTATCTCAGATACCCACGTGGATTTCACTTCCGTGAGGTCTCTGCTCAAATAGGACATTAGAAAATCCACTTGAATTGTTTAAAATAGCACTCATGCCACTTGGCACTTGGCACTCCTTACCCTGCTTTGTTTGCAGCCCTTGTGCCTGGACACATTACATATTACCTCTCCTTGAAGCTAAGGAAATTTGAGAAAATAATTCCTATTTTCTAGATAATGTCCAAGTTTTTGAAACTGAAAAGGTGTGATAATAATTATAATTTAAGAAGACTAAATTTAAAAATTGTTCCCAAGATGTACGAAGAAGAAATTACTAAAAAAAAGTTCCCTAAACTTACCTTTGACCTCTAAATGTGGGATTCACCAAATTTTTGTGGCTCTTAGTTACATATCATATTAGCATGGAAAATCGAAGACTATTGGGTACCTGGGTGGGTCTGTCAGTTAAGCATCTGACTCTTGATTTCTCAGGTCATGATCTCAGGGTTGTGAGATTGAGCCCTGCAACAGGCTCCGTGCTCAGCAGGGAATCTACTTGAGATTCTCTTTCCTTTTCCTCCTCTCTCCCGACCTGCCACATACATACTCTGTCTAAAATAAATTAATTAAATATATATATGAAAACAGAAAATCGTAGACTAAATAGTAAAATATCTTACACAATTCTTGTAATATTGCTTAATTTTTTTATTTGCTTTAAATAACAGCTTCAAACACAGACATCAATTGGTTTATGTTGTATCTATTGAGTTTTTTTTTTTTTAACAAGGGAAGGTGTGAAAAGATACAGGAAAAAATGAGCAGATAGCAAATAAAAGGCCTCATTCAGTGGTTCCTGATAGAACTTTGCCATCTGCAATTTTACCAGGCAAGCTACCACTGGAAAAGGTTCTGTGTGTATATAGTTACCCTGGAGAATGGGGACAAGTCAAAGGGAGTATGAGTGGAACTGATACTGATCTAGAAGGGAAACTAGAAAGTATCCTGGGTATCTTCATCCCACTTGCCAAAAATGAGTTGCCAACTATCACCATGTAGCAGGTGAAACCCATACTAACTAGTCTTGGCGTACAGTATCACAACTTTAGAGACAGCCTCCAGAGATAAAATTGACTATACTTGGAAACTTTGTTGCTCACTGTGTGTAGAACAACCTTTCTCAGGGCTCTTGGGTAGAGTAGTTGGTTAAGCAGTTAAGCACTGGATTCTTGGTTTCTGCTCAGATTATGATCTCATGGTTGTGAGATCAAGCCCTGGCCTGAGCTCTGCATTCAGCATGGGGTCGGCTTGAGATTCTCTCCACTTGTGCTTGCTCACACACATGCTCTCTAAAAGAGATCACTCTTTAAAAAAAAAAAAAAAAAAAAGAAAAGAAAAAAGAACCTTTCTTTTTATTCTTCAAGTTGATCTTAGTAGAATATAACACATCACTTGGAATACTAGGATTAAAATTTTCTTTTTGTTATACAGCTACCTCCAGCATAGAGTAAATAAAGCCTTAATTGGTAAGCTATTTATTGATCTTCTATTATTTTTAGTTAATTGAGAAAGAATTAAAACCATTTGTTTAGGGATCCCTGGGTGGCTCAGTGGTTTAGCGCCTGCCTTTGGCCCAGGGTGCGATCCTGAAGTCCCGGGATCGAGTCCCACGTCGGGCTCCGGGCATGGAGCCTGCTTCTCCCTCCTCCTGTGACTCTGCCTCTCTCTCTCTGTCTATCATAAATAAATAAATAAACCTTTAAAAAAAACCCAAACATTTGTTTAGAATGTATTTCAAATGTATTCATTTCTTTCTTGCCTTGGTATATCTGACATCATTTAATCTTTCTCTGGTGATTGCATATCTGCGGTGTCCCCCTAGGTCCTGACAACAAACATCAATTCTAACTGAATATTATGTAACAGTCCACCATGAAGGAGATTAAAAAGACTACAACACACGTTCAGTCAGTCCAATTGACTTTTACAAATCATCCCCAACAAAAGCTTTCTTTCGGGGGGTGCTATAATTTATCATCTTGAAATTAAAATATAAAAAATATACTTCAATTAAACTGGAGGTCTGGTTACTTGAATCCCAATTTATCCACATCTGACTTCTACTGGATCTGCTCCAGCTGAACATTCATGTGCCTGCTCTCTTTACTGTCACCTGCATCTCAGCAATCTGTTGCTATCCCAAAAGATCTTCTGGGTCCTACTCCTCACAAGACACATTTAGAATCTTAAAATTTTTTATCCTCACGTAAAACTGACAGCTTAATCTAGGAAAACAAAAGTAATTTAAAGGATGGTCGGCCAGTCTGTTTAGTCCAAGATTATACACTGATAATCTCTGACCTTTAGGTTGGACATTCATCTAAGGTTTTCAGGTTACCGTTCTGCTTTTCTTTCTGGTCTTCTTTCTGCCACTGTAAGAACCTTCATTTTTCCAAAACCCTCTCTGGTTAACACTCTATCATGATAAGAGGGAAGATATGAATTCAAACAGATCTGGGCTCAGGTGACCTTTAGAAGTTTCTTGACCTCTCTGAGTTGGAGGTTGAGGGTGGGGGTTGGCATACAGCCTCCCCCACAGGGCTGCTGGGAGATGGGAAGGTGAATGGGGAAGATACACGGGGAGACTCTGTCATAGAGCTTAGCGCACAACAGGGGTTTAAGACACATTCATTCATTTTCTCTCTTTTGCTCTTCCACTGAGGTCCTGGACCTCCTCCAGCCACAACACTTCCATGGTGTGGCAGTGTGTTTGGAAGTTTGGAGGAGGCAGTGTGTGATCTGGAGTCAGCTGACCTGGCTGTGCCCCTAGCAGGGTGTGAATCTCAGCACATAACCTCTCAGGCTTAATTTTTCCATCTGTAAAGAGGGACAACACTTACTTCCAGGGCTGTGAAAATTAATGAGAGCATTAGGTCTACCATACGGCTCAATAAATGGTTGAAACTATTTTTTTTCTCTCTCTCTCCTTATTCCCTACACAAATGTGGGGAAACTGGGTGTCTATTTCTCCAGGGCTTTGCTCAGGCAGCAGTAATAGGGAAAGTAAATGTATGTTAATTTGGTGAAAGGGGTCCTGAGGTGCAAAGTCTGGCTCAGCTGCTGGTTTCAAGAAGTTTCCAACTTGGCTACAGTCACACCTCCTGGGGACCCTCAGGTAGGCTGGGATTATTGGTATGGTTTTTAGGGTAAAACCTAGCTTTGGATGAGGCGGTAATTCTCAGTGTTTTTGGGATTTAGATGACAGTTTCAGGAGACTGAATACCCTTCAAGTTACCATTGAATTAAGTAAATATGAGCTTTAAAAAAATAAAACAAAACAAAACCCAAGCTCTCCATTATAATAATGGGAAATAAAATCTTTTTTTTTTTTTTAAACAACGTACAGGGAATCTCACTACTTGGGAACACAATGAAAATAATCTATTTAAAATTTCCGACATTTAGGGATCCCTGGGTGGCTCAGCGAGTAGCCTGCCTTCGGCCCAGGGCCTGATCCTGGAGACCCAGGATCGAGTCCCACGTCGGGCTCCCTGGGTGAAGCCTGCTTCTCCCTCTGCCTGTGTCTGCCTCTCTTTCTCTGTGTGTGTGTGTCTCATAAATAAATAAATAAATAAATAAATAAATAAATAAATAAATAAATAAATAAATAAATAAAATAAAATAAAATGAAATTTCCAACATTTAAAAAACTGGAAATCCTAGGTAACTAGCAGATAGGATTGACTATACCATTTTTTATTTTACCATGGAAAAATAACCATTTTTAAATGACTCAGCTGACTTTCCAGTATTAATTTGAATCTCTTTCATTTTTTATAAAGAAACCTGAGTCATATGCCACAATGCTCAAAGTCCTTGCTAGCCCTATAAAATCTCTATTGATCTTCCTGCTAGCTTGAAAGCTTTATTCCATTAGTGTCATACGTGAGAGTGTTAAAAGACAAGAGGAAGGATACAGAGAGGCACCCTTGTGGTCTGGGGCTGTCTCTTTCTAAACCGCTCTGAAACAAAATACAGAGATGCCAGACATTTGCAACTCCAGTAAATGCCACAAACGCACCTCTAAAATCCATATCCTATACAATTCATTGCATTCCTTCCAATGTCTTCCCATAAAGGGCATGCATGGGTTCTTGCTGCTTTGTTTCTATTTTTGGCTCTATGGGTCTGGTTGAAGAGTCTCTCTCAACTGATCAAAATAATTGGCTCAACAAATGTTTAATTTAGTAAAAAAGCTTACTCTAATTAGACATTTAGGATGACAACCTTAGGAAGTTTAAATCTCACTGAATGATGTGGTCTTGATATCTACAAAGATAATGTATTTCTGTTACTTTTGTTTTTAAGATTTTACTTATTTATTCATGAGAAACACACAGAGAGGCAGAGACACAGGCAGAGGGAGAAGCAGGTCCCTGTGGGGAGCCCATTGTGGGACTTGATCCCAGGACCTAGGGATCATGTCCTGAGCCAAAGGCAGATGCTCAACTACCATGCCACCCAGGGGCCCGTTACATTATTTTTTTAAAGATTTATTTTAGAGAGAGAAAGCGAGCATGCGTGCACTCATGAGCAAAGGGAGGGATAGAGGAAGGGAGACAATCTCAAGCAGACTTGGTGCTAAGTGCAACACGGAGTGTGACCTCATGACCGTTGAGATCATGACCTGAGCTGAAATTAAGAGCTGGGGGCCAAACCGACTGAGCCACTCAGGTACTTTTTTTGGTCACTATTTTTAACAGAGGTTAGCCATCAGGCCCAGCTCTGTATGAGTTCTGCTTTGCTATATTGTTTAGCTGGACGTGGGGGGGCACGTGTCTTAGGGTTCACAAACAGCTTTGGGAGAGAGTCAACTGGAAGACAGAAGTAGAGGTTGAACCAGAGGCAACTGCCATTTTTTTAGTAAGAAATGGTTGAATACTGCAACTTCATTGCTCTCAACCTATTAGTTTCAGTTTACGTGTGCAGAAAAGACTTAACAGCAGGCATCAGAGAGCTCGCCTTACAAAGGCCTGGTTTTGCTCCAGTAAATCTTAGCCACGAGCCTGACTACATGCTGAGGCCTGAGTATTCCTAGTGAATCCCAGAGCCTGGAGTGGTCCTGACAGACCCCTTACATGCTAGACAAATCACTTATTTGAAAAATTTGGCTGCAGAACACTGTTACAGCAACTGAAGAGTGTTATTGGTTTAAAAACATAACAGAAAGTGGATTACAGAGTAGTTTTCAGGTAATTCAGTGTTTCATCTAAAATTTTCTACTTTATCATCCTTTTGCTTATTTACTTGATAGTTAAATTTTATTCTAACAGAGCTGCCAGGAGTATTGCAACACAGATCTCGAAGGTTTTATTTAACATTATTTATGAAATTTGCATTAGAATAAGATCTTATGGCAACCTTCTCTAGTGACTTTTTTTATTATTCCACATGATGGAGAGCTTCTCAGTTTAATTTCCTCATAATCATATGTGAAGTTAAGGGGATGATGCTTATGGGAGATGGCCCTAGACAAACCTGGATTCAATTTCCTGCTTTACTTGGGTTTTCTCCCTACTGGCATTGTTCAGACAGCATCTGACTCGGGGGACACTGTGCACTCAGTATTGGGAAGAAATATTCATGTGTCTCCTACCACTTTTCCTTTTCTGAATCCTTAATTCTAGGTTACTTCTTCAAACTGTGTTTTGAAACTTCTGATTCCCCCAGTAATTTCTCTTATCTCCAGAAAAGTTGTCTCCTCTTAGGGCCTAAAGCATGCTCTCTATGTCAATCATTCTCAAACGCATTTACAAGTATGTGCTCTCAAATACAGTTTGTCTCCCACCTCTAGGAAATATATGCTCCTGTTTCTCTGTGATCACTGGAAACTATGTCAAAAGGTGAACTAGTGTCCTCACAAAATCAGCCAACTCCCCAATGTTAGTCTCTTTGTTACGGTATCAATGGAACCCCTGCATTCCCAGGCTCAGAAATGTTAAATAATTAAAAAAAAATTTTTTTTAAATATTTATTTGAGAGAGAGAGAGTACACAAGCAGAGGGAGGGAGAAAAAATCTCAAGTAGGCTCGGCAGTCATGATCCTGGAATCATGACCCGAGTTGAAATCAAAAGTTGAACACCCCCCAAAAAACAAAAACAAAAACAAAAAAACAAAAAAAACCCCCCACAAAAGTCGAACACCCAGCTGTCTGTGCCACCCAGGTGCCCCTAAATAATTTTTCCAACAAACATTTGCAGATGCTCTCAGGGGCCAGCCACTGTGCTGTGCACTAACACAAAGATCAAAGGACACAAGACCTACTTGCAAGATGCTTATTAACTTTCAGAGGAGACAATACGAAAATGCATGAAATGGATCAATGGATCAGTTTGGTTTTTAGAAATCAATGAAATGAAATCAATGAAATGAAAATGCATGAAATGATAGCAATGGATCAGTTTGGTTTTTAGAAATCAATATACCATTGGGGATTAAAAACCAAATAAATGATGCAGATAGCATTAGAGAAATTCAGAGGTGGGAGAAGGCACTGAGGGAATAGGAGTGATACAAAACTTCACTGGAGGGATCCCTGGGTGGTGCAGCGGTTTAGCACCTGCCTTTGGCCCAGGGCGCGATCCTGGAGACGTGGAATCAAATCCCACGTCGGGCTCCCGGTGCATGGAGCCTGTTTCTCCCTCTGCCTATGTCTCTGCCTCTTTCTCTCTCTCTCTCTCTCTGTGACTATCATAAATAAATAAAAATTAAAGAAAAAATTAAAACAACAACAACAAAAAACAAAACTTCACTGGATAAAGATTTTGAAGAATGGAGAGAATCTCTCTAAGTGAAGAGTAAAGCAGAGGGTATTTCTGGCTGGGGGATGCCATAAGCAAAACTACTTAGGCAATTAAAAAAAAAAAAAGAAAAAGGATAATCAGGGCACTATCTAGTCAAAACAGCAGTCTTAAAAATGTAGGCAGCTGACAATAAGACAAATAGGCCCATGTCAACGCCTCCTTGAATTCCAACAGTTTGGACTTTGCTCTGAAGGCAATGCAAGTCACCGAAAAGTGTATCATGTGGAACTTCTGGTGGAGAGCTATTACAGCTTCAGTGGATTCTGGGTAAACAGAAAGTGAAGCCTATCCCAAGCTTGCTGGAAGTGTATAAAAAGCGCTTACAAAAAAAAAAAAAAAAAAGTGCTTACCATCTTAATGAAAACAGTAAAAGGAAACCAGATTAAAAACAGACATCTTAAGCATTCTGCTTTCTGTATAATTTAATAATTATTCAGATCTTCCCATTTTCCCTTAACAGGTACCAAGAGATAAGTTAGCTGACCATGAAGGGAAAACAGTGAGTCCAGTGACAGAACTGGAAAAGTTGTCAGTGTGGCCATCCAAGAAGGAGCCCAGGGCAGTGAGGTGGCACCATACAGGGAACCTCCCTAAGCCCTCAGTATCTCCTCTGCTTCAGGCCTGCAAATAAGGGGACCCCAGCTGCCATCCCCAACGAGCAAGGTAGGATGGGGATGGGTAGGATGGGTAGATGAGTAGTGGGTAGGATGAGGAAGTACAGAATGGAGGAAATGTGCCTGGTTAGGAAACAAGTAGGGTATTCTGAAGGTCATTTTGCAGAAAGGTCAAGGAAATAAAATACAGGCACAGGCTCACTGGTGTCTTTAATTGTTCACAGATCACCAGAGGACAGGGAAGCAGCCACTACACTACACAAATTTATAGGCATTGTGCCATGGCAACTTCTTTAACTACAGATGCTGAAGAACAGGGTGGACTCTAATTCGCTCTGCTACAACATAATAAATCCACTTTGTGGTATAATATAAAACCTAGCCACATTTAATCTGACATAGCAGTAAATACAATGAACCTTTACTCAACAATCTATTGCTCATTTCTTGCTGCAAAAACAAATGCAATTAAGAATATTTGATCATGCATTGGAGTCTCCCATTTCATCCTTATTCATTCTGACAGAAACAACTGAATTTTTACTTTTTCTTTGTATTTCATGCTCTCCAAATAGAACAGAAAGTTATGATTTGGTAGCTACAACAGGTTGCACTCAAGGCTTAGAAGACCACGTGGAGACTTTTAAGTTTAGGGGGAGCTTATTCAGCAACAATGAACAGTGACTGGAAGTCACTGATTACTTCATTTCTGCATAATGAAAAAAATGAAAAATTTGTGACCATGATAGAAAGGGACAGTCAACCAAAAGACAAAGAAATTTGTCCAATCCTGAGATAATACAAATCCAACACAAAGGCACTGGTTTTATCAATACAATCCAGCATTGTGTATAGTTATGTGATACGTGGGAACAGAACGCACCAGAAACATTACTTCTTATCTTTAACTATAATGAAAAGGCATGAAGACTGGGAGAGACACACAGAGTTATTTATTAATAGCTAACAGTCCATGAACTTAAAAAGAAAGTTGAGGCAGTTGTGCTGAAATGTCTGTGAAAATATTGACATAACCGTAACTTTTTACAAAAAAAATCCATTTTTTGTTAAACTACATATGATAGGAGCAGCATAAATATTACATAAGTAACAGCAAAAGATAATTCTGTCAAAATAAGTTACCAGAATTTTTTAAGGGATAAGGAGTGGGCTACTTTTTTGCCTCTAAAGAGCTCTCATCACAGCCACTGTGTTTTGAGCTTAAAGAACCATAGCTGTTTTCCAATTAAATGGAGCTTGAAGCATTTTATCTTTGACACTTGGTCAGGTGCAGTTCTGTGATAATGCTCTATTTGACCAGAGCAACAACCCGAGGGCAAAGACCGTGATTTTCATCCTCAGGATCTCCATCTTTATTTAGTGTCTAGCTCACTATCTGGCACATATGTGACATTGAATAAATGCTTGAAGAATGGAATGAGGGACGGCTGGAGGGTGGGTGGTGTACTCTGAGCAAACTGTGGCAAAAGCCCAGAAAGAAAAAGTATTCATAACAAGTTAAAAGAAAAAGTGTACATTTGCTCATTTTTTGATGGCTGCTAAGATTGTAGAGAAAACGTGACCAAAAGAATTGTCAGATTACACTCGTGTTTACACCATGTCAGGAAAACAACAGAAAATAACATAATTCTAGGATAGTTTTGACATCAAAAGTCAAACGGTTGCTTTTGTAGTCATATAATAGAAAGGTCTGCCCAGTATCACTTATAGTGACTATCACAGGAATTAGAGTGACATACTTCAAATACAACAGAATATTGCCTATACTGCATGGGAAGAAACATGAAAACATTACAGCCTTTGCTGGAAATATCAGAAAGGCTACAAAACAAGCATTTCGGCTTTGAGAGATTGGTAAACCCCATCATTCTCCCAAAGCAATTTAATAGATTTGTTTTGATAATCTGTTAAAAAGACAAACATCCATTTTAGCTGAAATGAAGAAAACCATATTTTAGAAAAGCATGTGTCCCATATATTTTTTGTGTATAAGTGATTGGGAATCACTCTCAAGCAACTACCTGATTCATGGTACAAACTCCTTCTGACAGGAGCAAACATTACATATTTTAAATCCAACCCCAAATGCTTTGATCTAAAAACAAATAAACAAAACAAACAAAAACCTTCCTTTAGCCAGATGGCAACATTATAAATAGAACAGAAAAGGCTGTATCTTCCACCTGCATTAATATAAACCAGATTAAAGGCAAGCCTCTTGATCCCCGTGGGTGATATACCTTCTTGACGATTTATCACCAGCCACAATGCTAGCTACTACGCAAATGAGCTTTGCTCTGTAATATGAGTATAATGTTTATGACTAAGCAAAGACCAGGGCAAAGTACAGATAGGAGGGGGAAAGCTTAACCATATTAAAAGTTTTCCATGTACACTGAGAAATGGTAAATTATGGAGACTGCAGCTAATTTTCTAAGTTTCGACAGCTGGATAGGGAGCTTATCAAATTAGACCCAATTCAATTACATTCAATATGTAATTAAAAGCCACTATTTAAATAACTGGGAGAAAAATAATTAGAACTCAACTTCACTATTCTGCTTAATTAAAGTAACCAACTGAAAGAAGGTGCTTTTACTTTTAGCAGGATATGATTTACTTTAAGAAGAAAACTAAAATTGCTAATGTCAACATTTTACAAAATGATTACTATGGGCCACAAAATAGAAAAGCTTTCATACTTAAATGAAAATAAAATGATCAAGGTAGAAGATGTATAGTTCTTAAAATCCCAAAGAAACAATAGAGTCAGTTTTAAATATCAGTTTTGCAAAAAGAAATGAGTGTGATCTTAAGTTTTTATTTAAAATCAATTTGCCGGGCAGCCCCGGTGGCTCAGCGGTTTAGTGCCACCTTCATCCTGGGGTGTGATCCTGGAGACCCGGGATCGAGTCCCACATCAGGCTCCCTGCATGGAGCCTGCTTCTCCCTCTGCCTGTGTCTCTGCCTCTCTCTCTCTGTGTCTCTCATGAATAAATAAAATAAAATCTTTAAAAAATAATAATAAAATAAAATCAATTTGCCAACATAATAGTATAACACCCAGTGGTCATCCCATCAAGTGACCTCCTTAGTGCCTGTCACCCAGTTACCCCAACCTCCACCCACCTCCCCTTAAATGAGTGTAATTTTAATCCTATGAATATTAAGCAACTGAATGGGTTTAATTTGTGGGAATAAACCACACATACAAGGCTGCAGAATATCAATAATTGACTCTTCCTCCTCTGTATAACGTAATAGTAAAATAAACTTTCTTATACAAACTCAGAAAAATGCAATAGGAATGAGTAGTAAAAAAAAAAAAAGGAATGAGTAGTAAATAATGGAAAGTTAAGGTTATTCCGATTCATTTTGGGTAACAAGTGAACATTTCACCTCAAGGTTGTTTAAAATTAGGGGCCATCCCTGTCTCACCATAGTGTCCTTGCTGCAGTCACTTGTACATCTGTGTCCTTGCTTTTTCCCTCTCGTTGGATCACTATCTCTTCAACTGTTTAAATCCAAATCCATCCATCTATCCATCTCTCTCTCTCTCTTTCTTTCTCTTTCTTTCTTTCTTTCTTTCTTTCTTTCTTTCTTTCTTTCTTTCCTTCCTCCCTTCCTTCCTTCCTTCCTTCCTTCCTTCCTTCCTTCCTTCCTTCCTTCCTTCCTTTCTTCTTTTAATAGCTATTATTTTTTACAGAAGTTTCAGGTTCACACCAAATTGAGTGGAGTTGAGAGGAATTCCCAAGTGTCCCCTGCCTCCACATACGCACACCCTCACCCACTATCAATATCCTGTGCGAGACTGGTACATTTGTTTCAATCAATGAACCTATACTGGCAATACCATTATTGCCCAAAGTCCTCAGTTCACAACATATCATTATCACCCAAAGTCCATAGTTTACAGAGCTCACTCTGAATCTTGTTTTGGGATTTGACAAATGTAGAATGCCATGCATCTGCCATTATAGCAGTGTAGAGCATCCGATCCATTTGTCATAGCCCCCACTCAGGTCTCTTTCTCATGAAATCTTTTCGAGCTATTCCAACACTTTTCCTTCTCTGGCTTCTACTACACTCCCAAGTTTGCCCCACACTGCTTGGCATTTGATTTCATTCCATCTTATGTTGTTTTTAGAATGTATGTTTCCAAAAGTTCCAAATACTGCTCACCTTACAAGAAGCAAAGCAAAGCAAAACAAAACAAACAAAAAAACCCAAAAAAGTGCTTTATAGTAAAACAAAATAAAAACATAATTGGGGAGGTGCCTGCTGTAGCATCTCCCTCTTGGAAATCTATACTGCCAATTTGCATAGGCAAATTGTGTTGTTCCATGCTTGTTACCTAATAAATGTCCATACGACACTTCTTTTCTAACAGAACCCTGATTGGCCACAAGGCACAGCTCTGGCCAAGAAGTTGAACACTGCAATTGTTTGGTGGGGTTTGGGGGAATGCTCATTAAAGGGGAAGCAGACTTGGGTGGCATGTCCTCATTCTTCCTTTTTTTCCTGTCTTGAAGGTGGGTATGATGTTCAAGGTAGAGCATCTGCCTTATAACCCAGGAAGCAATCATGAGGAAAAAGCTAAGGCAGAAATGGACACCTGGCCCCGACGTCTCTGAATTGCTGACTGTTTACTTCCATATTTCCCGTAGGCAAGACAAAAGATGACTCTTTGTTTGTTTAAACCACTGTTTGTTTTTTTTATTCAGCACTCACAATTGTAAGCCATCTCTAAACTGACAGAGTGCATACTTCCTTTATACACCTTTCATTTGGTACATCATGAATCTTATGTACTCTAATTTCTTCCAGAAGTCAAAAAGCATAACAGGTGCTGGCTCATCATATTAAAGCAGATCAGCATTTAGTTTTGAAAGCAGCAGCAGGAAGAGCAAAGTCAGGAGGGAAAAAAAAACAACAAAACAAAGTGTAAAAGATGCCAGATCAGGGACGCCTGGGTGGCTCAGCAGTTGAGTCTGCCTTTGCTCAGGGCGTGATCCTGGGGTCCTGGGATGGAGTCCCTCATCGGGCTCCCCCTGCCTGTGTTTCTGCCTCTGTGTGTCTCTCATGAATAAATAAATAAAATCTTAAAAAAAAAAAAAAGATGCCAGATCAGTGTTTTAACAACATCATTTGTGATAGAAATCAGCTCCAATCTAGAAGCCAGTGGATTTCTGAAAAGAATACAAAAGATTCCCACAGCAAGTCTGATCATTGAGAACAACTCCTGCTAGCATCCTAAGGCCCTGTTTACAACTGCTTACTCATTGCAATGGACTCGCAGACTGGTTACAGTGGGACTAATTCCCTTTTCTGTCAGCTAGTCTGTAAATGTATCATCCCAATAGATATTAATTCCACACTTGCTTATAAAAATTTCAATGAATTTAGCTTACTTTTATTAAAAAAACACACACACAAAAACCACACACACATGTCCATTGGGGTGCCTGGGTGGCTCAGTCAGTTAAGCACCTGGCTCTTGATTTCAGCTCAGGTCATGATCTCAGAGTCATGGGATCAAGCCCTGAGTTATTAGGCTCTGCTCAGAGTCTGCTTCTCCCTTTTCCTCTGTTCTCTCAAAGAAATAAAATAAAAGTCCTTAATAAAAAAAGATCTATTAGCTTTTCTATACTATAGAAAGACTATGAAGACAAAAATTGCAAGACCTATAATTAAACCACCCCTCTTTTAAAAAAAAATCTTAAAAAAGAAATGTCTATCATGTGGTTAGGAAATTCAGATGGTATAAAAAGCTGTAAAACAAACAAACAAACAAACAAACAAACAAATAAATAAAAGCCCTTTCCCTCCCTCTTTTCTTTCTGGAAAAAAAGTTTCTGTGTTAATATACATTTGCCTTCTATTTATTCAAAGCATCATGCTACTTTACTCTTTGGTCCCCTCCTTTTCTCATTTGATTTTACTTCTCTCACTTTTCTGGGTCTTTGTTAACTGTACTGCATCTCACCATTTCCAATATATGCCCACAGTCATCGGTATCCTTGTCTCACCCTCTCTGTAACCTCTAATTCTCTGCATCTTCATCAATGTGTGAAATTATGGCCCTGACTGCGTGCTATTAACTTTCCTGTATTAACGCCAGCACCTGCTCCTTCACCCCTGGAGGTGGTGTATTAATCTCCTGCAGTTTAAGCCTCTTTGCTTCCGCCAGTCTGGACACCACTGAGAAGGCAGCCACTTCCAAGGAAGAGGACTACCAAGCCGAACCGAACCAAACCAAACTAAAACCACCTCCAAGGCGGCTTGACTTTTCTGGGAGAAGCAGGAATGCGGTCTGCAGGCAGCCACTATGTTAGGACTAATCAGAAACTTAAAAAATAGGTTTTGCTTTACGTGGATACATTTACCACTTCTCTCCTAGTTTTGCAAACCAAACCTGTATGGGTTCAAGTGGTGGCTTCTGCTAGGTCTGGACAGGAGACATTATGGGCTGGGTTGGAACTGAATTGCTTCCCTGGCACCTGCTCTACATAGGAAATGGAGCAGTGCAGCAAAAGCCTAGAACGTTGCCTGGCCACCCAGGGCCCCCTTCAAAGCCAGAATAACTGACTTTCAGGACAGGGAGTGTCAAGAGGAGCATTCCGCACTCCCTCTAGATATCAGTCAGTCGGGTCAGACTGGGGAGGAAGGCTGATGACACCTGCGTGGAGGACAGTGCTCACTCCCACCCCGGGGGCTCCACACAGATGCTGTGTTAGGCCTCACACCACCACTGACTTTCTGCAATACATTGTTTGCACTCTGAAAATGCATTTAATCTATTAAATAATTAAGACTATCATCTGGAGTGCAAAGAAATGCTATTAAGCCAGAAATCTGGTTTGCTGAGAGTAACCAGAGACTCAGGCGAAGAATAGGGACTTAGATGACAAAGCATTTCTTCAGTCCTCTGCAGGAAAGAAAAGGCGAGATTTAAAGCATCTTTGTTCTGCTCACCTTTTTATTATCTTTTCACTGGATATGACAACTTATTTTTGGATTTCTTAAATTTGCCATACTCAAAATTTCCCCACACAGAGGATCTTAAATTTTGGAACCTATCAAATATCTAAATGTAGTAACTAATGAAAAAACCAACGAAGGGAAAGGATGCCAATCCGAAAGACAAGGAGAAGTCTTCACAGAGTTCTGCAACTCTCAAAAGCACAAAGACGGCTGTGTGGCAGGTGTCACAACCTGGCACACGATCAGGCCAGACGGAAAGGCTCTTTACACAGCAGAGAGCTAATTCAGTTTATAGACTACAACTGATATGCTTATTTTCCAGTACGTATATTCATTTCAGGTATGCTCCATCCATATCAAACAAGAGAATCCAATTACAAATTCTAAATCTGCCTAAGCTATAGTTCCTTCGGGGTCATCAGAAGCAAAGCCAAAACTAAGCTGATATACTGACACCTTTCTTCTAAGTGCCTTTGGAATGCATTTTATGCCACCATTTCTTACCTGACAATCTCCATGTGGGAGCTGGTATCTAGAGCAGTTGGAGGGAGACTGAGAGGGTAAACTTGTACAGCTCCTCCGAGAAGGGAAAAAAAATCAACAAACAGTAAGTGGAGGTAAAACTATATCGGCCAGGTTGTCCTCCTTCCATCCCAGGGAGCACCTTATTGGTCACTGGGCTGGCCTGTGTCCCCGCCTGGCTCTTTATCCAAGGACCTGCTCCCAGACAACCATTTTCAAAATTCCTGCAGAGTCACTGTGAGAAAGGAAAATATTTAAAGAACTGTCTGAGCTTTATTTTCTTTCAAAGATTTTATTTATTTGAGAGAGAGAGTGTGTGTACAAGCAGGAAGAACAGAGGGAGAACAAGAGAATTTCCAGCAGATTCTGCGCTGAGTACAGAGCCAACACAGGGCTTGATTCCAGGACCCTGAGATCATGATCTGAGTCAAAACCAAGAGTTGGACTCTTAACCAACTGAGCCACCTACCCAAGCGCCCTGAACCGTCTGAGCTTTCTACTGAAATGTGAATGAATCTCACTGCAGTCTCTGAGCATTCCCTCAAACCTGCCACTTTTCCTTGATGTACTAGGAACACTTTATGAATAATACAGCAATACGGTTTCTTTTTAGTTTACAGATGAAGTATAAGCCCAAGACTTCAAATCTTGTTATTTTACCTCCTGTTTTACAGCAATGAAAAACCTTAGAAAATGTGCAAAAGGGTGTGTGCTTTCTGTAAAGAGTGAAGGAGGGAGAAGTTGTAATACTGAGTTTGGTCTTCACGTAGATTGAGGAAGGAGAAAAATGACAAGGATGGGATAGTGAGCAGGGATTGAGAGAGCAAGTGAGAACATCAGCTTTCAAAATAATACAAGCAATTTGAGGGTAGATCACTTTACCACTAGTATAGATATTTAAGTAACTGTTGAATAATTCTGGGCATATTTGTTTCATGGAGATTCCATGATAGCATCACTACATAATAGGTGAAATATGCTTTTGTGGGTTATCAGTTCCACATATGTTATTTTAATAAAGTGATTTTATGTTCTAACTTTCAACCAGCCAACTTACAAATGAACCCATAAAACATCAGGAATTGCTATTTAAAAAAATACATACACTGTAGTCTAGCATATATGTGTAAGGCAAGAGTCATAGGTAATCAAGTTTTAGAGTTAGTTGAGAAAAGAAGTTCACTTAATAAACAAGTGTAATCAGTCATTTAGATTTTTAAAGTATCTTGTCTTAGAAACAGTCATTCAGATGTTTCTCAATTTAGCTCCGGAGACTCTTATTCAATTTTTTTTTTAGGCAAGATTTTTCTAGCAGGCAGGCTGAACTTGACTTTATAGACAAATATTCAGTAGCAAAAATACAGTAACTACTGATGCTTGACAAAAACTCATTTTTAAAAAGATCCATTCATGAGAGAGAGAGAGTGCACGTGGGGGGTGGGGAATCCCAGGCAGACTCTTTGCTCAGAGTGGATGTGGGGCTCAATCCTACAATCCCGAGATCACGACCCAAGCCAAAACCAAGAGTTGGATGCTCAACTGACTGCATCACCCAGGCAGGCACCTCAAAACCCAGTTTTTCACATGTCTGAAAGACAACCTTTTTCGTCACTGAAAACACTGTGGACAAGCAAAAAAATAGCTCATGTTGTCTGATTACTGAGAGTTGTATTTCACACAAGGAAACATCTGCCCTTTCTTTCTAAAACACAAATTGATTTAAGAACATCTTAATCATAGAAATGAAAATTACATTAAAGTAGTACATAGACCACATTAAAAATGATGATCTAGGTCTCTGCACTGAATAACTAGTTATATATAATTGTTGCTGTATTGACGTTTATCCTCTATAATTAGAGTATTAGTGTTGTTGCCCAAAGGTATAACTCCACTATATATAGAGAAATAAAAATGTATGGTATCACTATGTTTTATATTCATCATCAAGGCTGATTTTTAAGTCCTCCACCTAAATTTGCACTAGGTGGGTGCAACAGGTGAACTTCTGAGAGCTCTGGGGGTAAATGACATTTTACTTGTATATTTGATAGAATAATCTCTCTATAACAAAAAAATGTTGCGATGACATAGATTGTGTCAGAAACATTACTGCCTACAGCAAAGATAATGCAGAAGGTACATTCTATTATCTAATATTCATCAAAGAACTTCCCCCTTGCCTTGCCCCTTCTTCCCTGCACTGACCAACTGCCACTCTGCAGTCAATGTGGAGATGTTGCTGCTTCCCATCAGAATGAGACTTCCCATGATAAGAGTCCAATCAGCATCCCCTCGAATTCCTTGGAAATGGAACTGGATATGGTCTGGAGCCCACTCATGAGAGGCTTGTCCTAGCGATAGCTTCTCAGTACTCACTCAGTATGGGTAGAGTGGGAACTTCCCTACTTCCATCCCCAGGGCCCTTGGCCTGCTCCACTGAGATGCCCAGAAGCCAAACAGTTTTGTTCCTAAGAACTTAGCTGACATCTTGCCGTGTTGCCTAATTCTTCCCCTGGAGTAGAGTGAACTCCATCTCTGTGAGCATTTCCCTAAAACTCACTGCCACTTGCAGCCATCAGTACAGGTACTGATGGGTACTGATGCTGGGGTTATACAGATACTGATACTGATATGGCTCATACCGACCGAGAAGAGACCATTTAGCTAGGTTGAAAGCTAGGTGTAAGAAAGAACATTTTATCTATATTTTTAAGAATTCACACAGAATGCAGTCACTCCATAGGGGTCTACAATAAAACAACTGCTAGCAACACATCTCCGTTTCCACTAATCTGGAAATTATTCTAAACCAGCTTGAAAAACCTGTTAACTCTCATTTCACTAGAAAAAAAAAAACTTAGCTCTTTTATAAAACTCAATTTTACACATAAAGTTTAGGCTGAATATAAAAACTAGAAAGACTGTCCTGAAACTGTTCAGTGTCCAAATTGCTGATTATAAATCTTTATATTTTGGCTTTAGACTACTATAAACCTTTTTAGACTACTTAAAGTCATGCTTCAAATTCTAATTAGAAATGTCCAGTTTGGTATGTGGTACTTCTACTCATCCAACTCCTGCCCAGCAGACTCTGAATCGGCTGTCTCATCTAGTATCAGATTAACTCCACGAGGAAGGAAAAGTGGCCTGAAGCTAACAAATGAATTAACTCCACAACACCAAACACCATTGAAAATACTCATAATTGACCCTGTAGAACAGGAGAGATACAGACTGCTCATCATAACATTTGAGCTTTAAAAAGGAAGTGAGAACCACTGTCGAGGAAAAAATATTAGTAACAATAATAAGAGCAAGAATCATGGGAGCCACTCATCAAGCCCCATCTATACAACAGGCCCTGTACCGGAGGCTTTACATACATCAAGTCTAATTCCTAGAGTCACCTTGCAAAGTAGGTGATTAGTGTCCCCATGTTACAATGAGTACACTGAGGCAGAGGATAATGAATGGTTGGAATGGAGTGTGAAGCTGGCTTGGTTTGCCTCCAGAATGCTGATGTTTAAGAGCAACGTCAGAGAAGCTCATCTGCTGAACTACCTAGAGAATAACTAAGACCTGGTCCTGAGGCCTAAGAGGAGGCCACTGGCTTTTTAATTATTATTATTTTTCTGATGAGAGAAAGAAACAAATGAGTTTGAGCTTCTGATGAGCTGTCCTGACCCTAATGAGAATTTTCCGGTCCGCATTGTTAAAGTTCAACCATACACGTGTGACACATAAAGCCACAGCAGTTTTACAATTTCACAATAATTCATAACACTAATGAGTTCTTGATAATACCTGTTATTTTTAAAGAGAAACTGGGAGGTTTCCAAGACAACAGAAAGAGAAGCCAAGTCCTTCAGTGAAATGACAGACAATAATCCACATGGGATGAAGTCAGGGTTATCTCTCATATCTCCCTCTTCCTTAGCTTAACTGAAAGGCATAGAATGGATGGAAAAATAATACTTAACAATCTGATAGTAGATTCAAATGTTTCAACCCCATGTTCTCTACCAAAATTCAGGCTATAGAGGATATATGCAGTTCAGTGTTAAATCCTACTGATTTGTATTTCATCTAAGGGGGACATTCATTTTATGTTCAATTAGACCACCGATCAGTGGAATACCTAAAACTGTGTGCATGATACATAAAACCTTCAGGATGCACCTGGAGGCTTAGGCTCCTGTTTCTATTTTCTAGGAATAAAACTAACATGAGTCCATGGCCACTTCCCTTTTTTTCCCCCACTTTTCAGAATGCAATGCAACTGCTTTTAGACCCTCTATATTTTGTTTCCTGCTAAATTCACTGGGCTGTCATAAGAAATTGTTATTTTCAAGTTCAGAATTAAGCTAGGATTATATTAGTACCTGAGTAAACATAAGTAACTTAAACATTTTTTTTTTTTCCAAAACAGTATATAGGCCGTGAAAAAAAGGAAATCTTGGTAAAACAGTAATAAAATGTCAAGTTTGAGAGTCTGGAGCTGACATATATAGGGAGTGGTGAGCTTAGCTGTCAGCTTCATGCCTGGTCTCACTCAGGTTATGAAGGGTAGTCCTAGGCTGATGGCCAGTCTAATGTTGTTATATTCACTAGAGACTCAGTTTATTACAATGAGCTGCTCGTCAGGCTGGGTAGGTTGGTGAGGCTGGCTAGGGCAGGAACTTGGAGGCCAAACAGGATCCCTGTGCTGCCAGGTCAGCGCATATTCACAGACAAGTACAACAAAGAAAGGGTGAGAAGAGTGAGCTGGGGGCTATGGCTACTACATATGTAATCACTCAGCAAAATATTTAATGAGCAGGCCATTAATAACACACACACACACACACACACACACACACACACACACATAATGGTACTGAGGTTAAAGTCCCCCAAGAGATCCAAACATAGAAACAGATAATTACAATATAATGTGGTAAGGCTTGTGACAGAAGTACATGAAAGGTTCTAGCTACAGAAGCACAGAGAAAGCAAGGGAGGCTTCCTAGAGTAGGAGACACCTGAGCTGACTCTAAAGGATACACCTGTGGATGGTGGGCATTTCTGGCTAAGGAGGAAGCATGATAACCCAGAACAGGAAGGCACTTATCTATCACAGGAAAAGGGCAGAGATACATCAATCTTTAATCATGATACTAGAAAACCTGCCAACTTCTTTTATAAAGATTGCACCTTTATTTCCTCAAAAACACTTTTTTGTTACAATATGGAATTTTTCCTCACTTGTTGCAAGGAGGACACTATACATTTCATATATGACATTTGTTGCTTCATAATTTTAGAATGTGAGAAGAAAACCTCAGGCTTTACAGTAAAATAAGAAATAAGATCCCGGAATTATTAAAACGACGAACAGAGGGCTTGTGTCTATAGACACAAAAAAAACTACCAAAGGTAAGAAAAAAGCCCAGTATTAAGATGAAATTTCATCTTAAAATTTTTTTGAAGTCTTGTGTTAATGATCATTTTGCTTTTGTATTTTTAAGTACAACAAATACTTGATATATTTTAATAATTTATCTTTTTACCCCCTAATGTATAGCAGTATCAAAACCACTTATTCAGGGGTGCCTGGGTGGCTCAGTGTGTTGAGCATCCGACTCAGTTTTGGCTTAGGTCATGACCTCATGGGTTCTGGGATCAGCCCCGCCTAGGGCTCTGTGCTTAGTGGTGAGTCTACTTAAAGACTTTCTCCATCTGCCTCTGCCGTTTTGCTCCCATTTGGGGGTTTGTATGATCACCTAATGGGACTTTTAACACAGAGAAGTCCGGGTCCCACCCAGACTGTTGAACTGTAATCCTGAGGCATAAGGCTTAGCTGTGTATTTTTATTTATTTATTTTTCTTTTTAAAAAAGATTTTTATTTATTTATTCATGAGAGACACACACACACACAGAGAGAGAGAGAGAGAGGCAGAGACACAGGCAGAGGGAGAAGCAGGCTCTGTGCAGGGAGCCTGACACAGGACTCAATCCCGGGTCTCCAGGATCATGCCCCAGGCTGAAGGCGGCGCTAAACCGCTGAGCCACCTGGGCTGCCCTGTATTTATTTTTTGAAGATTTTATTTATTTGAGAGAGCGAGTGAGTGAGCATGAGTGGGGGGAGGGGCAGAGAGAGAGGGACAAGCAGACTCCCTCCTGAGCAGGGAACCTGATGGGGGATGGGGGGGCTTCATCCCAGAACACTGAGATCATGACCTGAGTGGGAGGCAGATGCTTAACTGAGTACCCCATTAGCTGTGTATCTTTAAATAGCTCCTCAAGGAGTCTGATATATATCCCTGATTTAGAGCCCACGGATTACAGAATTCAAACTAGGATTTGTCTCCTGCAGGCTTAATTTTTCATTCTGGGTGTCCTGGACTCCTAATTGAAGAGTCAGTGGCCTTCAGCTTTCCCCTTTCAGCAGCTTGTAAATAGGGATATGCATGTTCCCGAGGGCATGTGAAGGCTTTCCACAACAGGATTTCTACTTTTCTGCTTTGGATTCCTTTGGCAAAGGTCAGGCTGGATCCTTTCTCAGGAATAGTATTTTTAAATGCATAAATTATTATATACAGCACTACAAAAAAATATTTAAAAGGCTATCAAAATATTAAAATGTGATGTGCTTCCTTATTGGCCCATTACATAAAATCTAAGGACATGTTTAATAACTGGCATGATTTCAAAAGTTAAGATTAATTTAAACTACCTTTTAAAGGGACATCTGGGTGGCTCAGTGGTTTAGTGCCTGCCTTCAGCTCAGGTCGTGATCCTGGAGTCCCGGGATCGAATCCCACATTGGGCTCACTGCATGGAACCTGCTTCTCCTCTGTCTGTGTCTCTGCCTCTCTCTCTGTGTCTCTCATGAATAAATAAAATCTTAAAAAAGAGAGAGAGAAAACATACTACCTTTTAAGGTATTTAAAATTGAGATATGAGGGGCACCTGGGTGGCTCAGATGGTTAAGCATCTGCCTTTGGCTCAGGTCATGATTCCTGGGGTCTTGGAATGGAATCCCGTATTTGGCTCCCTGCTCAGTGGGGAGTCTGCTTCTCCCTCTCCCTCTGCCATTCCCCCTGCTTGTGATCTCTGGCTTTCTCTCTCTGTCAAATAAATAAATAAAATCTTAGAAAATAAAAAGAAACTGTTATGAAAATCCCTGACTTCTTTGCCTACTGATGCTGATGCTACCGTAAGTTTGTTACTCATATTCATAATTAAAGGAAATGCTCAGTTTCCAGAAGAGGTTACTGGAAATAAAGATGCAATTATTTTCCTCATCTGAATTTATAAACTCCTGGTTATGAACCCTTGTTTAAGGCAATATATGTGGAGGGTTTTAAGGAAACAAATATCCAGATTTTCCCCTTAAAACCCTTTATACCTTGTTTTTCACATATTTCCCTTCTCCTGCTACAAGCAAGGTGTACGACTTATGCATCCCAAATGATTCGTGGCTCATGGTCAGTATAAAAACCTCTGAAGTGTCACTGAAGGAACAAGGAACAAGGAGAGAAAGCACTGCTCCTGAAAAGGAGCCCCCTGAGAGCAAGACAGGAAGAACCATGAAAGCCTACCAAGGGAAAAAGATTAGGATATACCACTCCCAAAGGTGCCACTTGGGCATACTATTTGGAGCTGAAGGCAACTAAGAAATAGACAACAGGAGGAACTCTCAGCCCACACCTCCTTTCTGCCTAAAAGCAAGGCATAAATTTCACTTTGTGAAAATTACAGGTTTCCATTTGTAAAGGCAGTCTCCTTTTAGGGAAGAGATAATTTGAGTCTGCCTAACAAATCTTACTGAACAAACCTCACCTACTGTCAGTTTCTCCCATACAGTTACTTTCCCACAACTTACCTCCCCCTAGATGCCCAAACCTGCTTTCCTTTGTCTAGTCATTTCTCTACTACTTATTGCCCTTATTAAGATGGTATATAAGCCTCTGTGTTTAAAAGTCTCTTTGGGTTTTCTCTTCAGTTGTGTGAAGTCTCCATGTGTGTAAAAATGCTAACACTGACAAAGAATCTATGCTTTTCTCCTGTTAATCTGTCTTTTGAGGGGATCCCTGGGTGGCTCAGTGGTTTAGCACCTGCCTTTGGCCCAGGGCACGATCCTGGAGTCCTGGGATCGAGTCCCGCGTCGGGCTCCCGGCATGGAGCCTGCTTCTCCCTCTGCCTGTGTCTCTGCCTCTCTCTCTCTCTCTGTGTGTGTGTCTATCATAAATAAATGAATGAATGAATGAATGAATGAATAAATAAATAAATAAATCTTTTTAAAAAAATCTGTCTTTTGACAGTTTAATTTGCAGGCTACAGGTCAAATACCTAAGGAGGGTAGAGGAAAAGTTTTTTTTTTTTTTTTTTTTTTTTTTTTTTTTTACCCCTGACATAAATAAAAAGGTTTGTTTGCATATCTATATTGATGTCACTGTCATAGAGCACAAATTCATACTTACTTGTATTAAACAAAGTCAGACATTTTGGTTACAAAATCAAAAGTATGATATGGTTGATTGTTTATAGTGACATCTGTACTGATACTTTATACTTTTTGTTGTGTGGTGAAATCTTCTAGAAACAATAAAGTCTAAATCATTTTGGGGGGCTCATTTTGTCCTTTGACTCTCTGGAAAAGCAACTGTTTCTGTTTTTTTGTCTTTTTAAAGATCTATTTATTCATGAGAGACACAGACTGAGAGAGAGAGAGAGACAGAAAGAGAGACAGAGTCACAGGCAGAAGCAGGCTCCTCGCAGGGATCCCGATGTGGGGCCTGACCCAGATCCCGGGATCATGACCTGAGCTGAAGCCAGGCGTCCAACCGCTGAGCCACCCAGGGGTCCCAAGGCAACTGCTATAAGCTAAATTATACAAACTCAACACCAGTTACTGATACTTATTCAGAATTTGTATGGCAGAGTCAATGGAAAGGGGAGCCATCTCTCTATGCAATGCTTACTTTTCAGTGGTATGGAATAGCGATGTGTTTACTATGTTTCTTAAAAATTTGATACCATTTTTGAATAAGCTGTAAACTAGCCCAACGCAGAACAGAAAGACATGTATGCTCTTGTATGCAAACATCATCCTACCACATGATCTAATAACAGATTTAAACAGTGGTTTAATTACTGTCAGAAAGATGGGTTAAAGCTTCAGGCATTTGGCATTCCATGCATGTGTTCTTAAGATTTCTATAAGGTTTTCTAGGCTAAAATTACATTAATCGTACTATTTGGAGCTCCAATTTTGGACTTCAATTACAATGATGACAAATTCAGCAAATGACCCAGTTTAATATTATTCTTGAGGTTTGGCCTCACCCACTGGCACTGTGTAGAGGCAAGACATGCTGGCTAACTTTTTAGGTCTCTATTTCTGTTAAGCCTCTTGGTTTCCATGTGATCAGATCAATTCTACCTCGAGGTCAACTTCAAGTGACTCTATGAATAACTGACAACCTAGAATGTATTCCAGAAGCCTGCCAAGAAGTACAAGGTCTTGTACTCACTCATACTCAATAGCTAGCACAAGGTCAGTTTCAAGAAGTTATGGGGTATGTGCTAGAAAATATTTATATATGAGCTTAATTTGCAGTAAGGTCCATTTGGCGACATTATTTAAACCTTTGTATGGAGGGGGTCAAATCTTTTAAAAGGCTGTAATCAAAAAAATAAAAAATAAAAGGCTGTAATCAATTGTTAAAGGACAATAATTTTTTAAAAAAGATTTATTTATTTGACACACACACACACAGAGAGCACAAACAGGGAGAGTGGCAGAGGAGAGGGAGAAGCAGGTTCCCCACAAGCAGGGCGTCAGGGCTTGATTCCAGGACCCCAGTATTGTGTCCTGAGCCAAAAGCTGACACTTAACTGACTGAGCCATTCAGGTGTCCCAGGATAATGAATTCTTATAAAGTATTCCCATTTTACATAATGGTGTTACAGCAATGCTTGACGGATACAAGATGCAGAATGAAAAAGTAACAAAGCAATCTTTTTAATCAGTTGCTGATACAGGAAAACACAACTAATGTATTATCTTTATAAAAGCTTCATGGACTTTTAGAATAATGATCGAAAGAATTCTTCCCCTTTCCAAATCCACTGCTCACTGAGTGCCTACATCCAATGTGCAGGCACTAGGGGATATAATGGTAGGGAGAAGTAGGCATGGTCCTGCCCACACGAAACTTACAGGCAACAGAGACATAGGCATTAACAAAGTGATCACACTAATGAGGGTTACATGCCTACGGGGATAATGGCTCGGAGAGGGAAGAATACAGTTCTATGGAAGAATAGAACAAAAGAATCTGAATAAATGCTATTTAAAATTCCATGTGGCTTCTGTTAAGCCTTTCACCCTTCTACCAATCGAATTCAGGATACAACTCTAGGTAGAGAAATACCATGAACACAACTTAGAATCTCTCTTCTGAAAAAATTTAGTCACTTTGGGGAAAAAAAAGTATATTATCTCAAAAAGTCCCTCTTAAAAAAAATTAAATACTCAAGGTACTGATTTTATACTAAAATATTAATAGTATTTTAAAGGTTAAGATTATTTAAAGATTATTAATTCTTATTAAGAATACTAAAGTAGGGCAGCCCCGGTGGCGCAGCGGTTTAGCGCCGCCTGCAGCCCAGGGTGTGATCCTGGAGACCCTGGATCGAGTCCCACATCGGGCTCCCTGCATGGAGCCTGCTTCTCCCTCTGCCTGTGTCTCTGCCTCTCTCTCTCTGAATGAATAAATAAATAAATCTTAAAAAAAAAAAAAAAAAGAATACTAAAGTATTACATTCTTAATATTTTAGTGATATTTTAGTAAGATAACCTATCTTACTAAAGATACTTTAATACTTCAGTATAAAATCAGCACCTTGAATATTGATTTTTTTTTAAAGAGGGACTTTTTGAGATATACATTTTTTTTTTCTCAAAGTAGCTGAATTTTCTCGGAAAAGAAGAAGCTAAATAGCATAAATCAAAGTCCTGTTTTTGAAGGTTATTGCAAAAGTAACAAGCAATTGCAAATGCAGTGATAAAATCCTTTCTATTTTTCTCAAGGGTATAATTTCAAAATATTCTGATGACATCTATTGACTGTAAAACCTGTGTACAAAAACATTCAGCATATTTCAACCCAGCTTAATAATTAATGAACATCCTATGTCATTAATTTATAATAAATCAAAGCTGCTTCAGAGTTTTCAAATGCACTGCTTAAGATTCAACGCCATGGTAATCAGATGATGGGGACAGGCCTAAAATTCCTTGATTTACATGTGCCAGAATATGCCTTCTGAAAAATCTAGTCAATGTTCAAAGAGTGAGTTTAAGGAGTCTGGAAGCGATCAGGTCATCTAATTACTTGCTATAATTGGTGAAAGGCTCTTCCTTACAATTAGAATAGATGCTGAAATAAAGAGACTTCCTTCCATTAAGCAGAAACAGGAGAAAAATTTAATGATTATGATTATGATTATTTTAGCCATCAGGATTCTTACCTGCTCTTTCCTCTGAAGATAAATTCTGGTGCATTACTTTGGTTTTCTTTTTCTTATGTCCATACAGGATGCTGGGTCAAAAATTTTCACTGAATATAGTAAACTAACATGAACTTTTTAAAAAGAGAAGAAATAGCTTCAGAGCATTCACTCCAAACTATTTATAATTGGTACTTATATGAACAAAGACAGACCACTTAATTTTAAGTATTCACTGACAGAAATTAATTGGCCTTTTTTTCTTGATGTTTGGTTGTTTATTTATATATGCATGTGTGTATTTTTTTAAGTTCTGTATTTGTTTTAAAACTATGAAAAACATACGAAGAAAAATTTTGCTCTTCAGTGCTTTAATTTCCAAAATTTGTGTTAGCCTCTTGGTCTCCTTCCTGTCTACCCAGGCACATGAAGCTTCTAGGATCCTCCCAAAGTGCCAGAAACTCTGGAAACAGTTAACTAGTAGGGTCTACCCAGTTTCAACTCTAAACCACAAATGATGAGCCACATCTCACCCATCAGAATTTATTTATCATTTGACCCGTTAGTTCCATTGGAAATCAAATGTTAATTTGTGTTTAGAGGTGAATGGCTCATGAAGATTTAACCCCACCCAAACTTTCTATTTATAATTTAAAAAGTATCTTCAATTACCCCTTACCCACAGGTCAACATAGAGACAAGCACCTGCTTCAAGTTATGCTACCCCTTAAAACCAGATCACATGAATTTTGCAACTAGCTTTCTGGATCCTTAGACAGACACCTCCCGATTTTTTCATCTAGTATGTACCCACCCGGAAGAGAAATATCAGACATGTACTTCCAAATGCAGCACTAAAAGTACGAGGTGCCAAAGGCTTTAAGTAGCAAAGAGGCAGTAATAAAATGGAGTTGCTGTACACTAGCATATGACATAATTCTAGAAAAGGAATCCAGCAATATTTACCTACTGACATTAAAAAGTCCAAAATTGGGATGCCTGGGTGGTTTAGTGGTTGAGCGTCTGCTTTTGGCTCAGGTCATGATCCCAGGGTCTTGGGATTGAGTCCCACATCAGGTTCCCCACAGGGAGCCTGCTTCTCCCTCTGCCTGTGTCTCTGCCTCTGTGTTTGTGTGTCTCATGAATAAGTAAATAAAATCTTAAAAAAAAAAAAAAAAGAGAGTCCAAAATCATCAACTCCACAATCCTACTTGGGAGTTTTTAAAAGAAATGATCTAAAATATGTAAAGTCTCACATCTAAAGATGTCCATTGGGATATCATGAAAGAGATAGGCATATGCCACTCCAAAAGATGCCACTTTGGCATTAGGTATTACTTTGAGTTGAAGGCAGCTGAGATTCAACAGATGCGGGAAGAATTCTCTGCCTGTCTCCCCTTCCCCATCCACCTAACATCAAGGGAATAAATTTCACTGTGACAGTACTCTTCTCTCCTATACCAGAAAAAGAATGACTCTTCTCCCCAGAGACCATCAGGCAGCACAGAGATGAGTTTGCAAAAGCAAACCTTACTACATTAAACTTTATCTTCTCTGTATATCTTCTATTTCCTTGCCACTTCATAATATATATCAGCCCCTGAAGCCCAAACCCCTTTCCTTTGTTAAAATGGTTTAAGTGCCCCAGAATCCAAATTCACTTATTTGAATTTTATGTCTTTTCTGTGAACTCCTGTGTAGGTAAAAATGAAAATTGTGCACCTTTTCTCTTGTTAATCTTTCCTTTGTTAGTTCAATTCACAGGCCCTCAGAGACTTAACCCAAGAGAGTAAAGGAAATGTTTTCCCTCCCCACAACCACTTACAACTGTAAAAACTTAAAAGCAGCAAAAGTCACTGAGAGAATATTCCTTCCATGGGTTATTATCTAACCAGTAAAAATAAAAGTACTAAAAAAGTAAGGCAGTACCATGCATGCTCAAAAATGTAACCCTTGATGAAAATAATTAAATGATAAATGTACATACTGATGCCAAAAGGGAATACATAGAGCAGGTTTACAAAAAAATTGACATTTTTTGTCACTAGAAATTAGTTGATCTTCCTAATTCTTTACTAAAAACCATTTTTTTTTTTCTGTGTTCTGAAAAGGTCTGAACTTCCATTGAGTTTTTTATTTTTTGAGAGTGTGCGTGGAAGGGTGGGATGGGGGGGTGGGTAGACAAAGGGAGAAAGAATCTCAAGCAGGCTCCTTGCCCAGCATGTAGCCCGACACAGGGCTGGATCTCATGACCCTGAGATCATGACCTGAGCCAGGACCAGGAGATAGATGCTTAACCCACTGAGCCACCCAGGCGCCCCCACCAAAAATCTATTTACGTATCATAGAAAGCACAAGGACAGGAGTCTATCCTACTCTTTTTCATTTGTGAAGATTGCCGGATTTCCTCTAGGTAGGAAGGGTCCTCAGTCACGTCCCTAACTCTCAACACAGGCATACCTCAAAGATTTTGCAGGTTCACTTCCAGACCCCAACAAATAGCCAATATCACAACAAAGCCAATCAAATGAATGTTCTGTTTTTCCAGTACATATAAAAGTTATGTTTACACTATAGTCTACTAAGTGTGCAATGCATTATGTCTAATAAAACAATGTACTTAGCATAATTAAAAGCTACTCTATTACTAAAGTAATACTAGACATCATCTGAATTTTCAGTGAATCCTAATCTTTCTGCTGGTGAAGGGTTTTGCCTTGATGTTGATGGTTGTTAACTCATCACTGTGTTGCTTGCTGAAGGTTGGGGTGGCTGAGGTAATTTCTTAAAATGATACAACAATAAAGTTGGTTCCATCAATGGACTCTTCACAAACACTTTCTTGGTGGCATGCAAATACTGTTTGATAATTTTACACACAGAACTTTCAAAACTGGAATCAATTCTCTCAAACTTTGCCACTGCTTTATCAACTAAGTTCATATAATATTCTAAATTCTTGGTTGCCACTTCAACAATCTTCATGGTATCTTCATGAGAAACAGATCTCAAGCAACCACTTCCTTTGCTTATCCATAAACAGCAGCTCTTCATCTATTAAGTTTTATCAGGAGATGGCAGCAATCCAGTCCCATCTCCAGGCTATACTGCTAATTCCAGTTCTCCTGCTATTCCCACCACATCTGCAGTTACTCCCTCCATGGAAGTCCTGAACCCCTCAGTCATCCATGAGGGTTGAAATATGCTTCTTCCAAACTCCTGTTAGTATTTTGGCCTATTAATATTTGGATATTTTGGCCTCTTCCCATGAATCACAAATATTCTTAATGGCATTTAGAATAGTGAATACTTTCCAGAAGGTTTTCAACTGACTTTGCCCAGATCCATCAGAGGAATCACCATCTGTGGCAGCAAAAGCCTTATGAAATGTATTTCTTAAATGATAAGCTGTGAAAGCTGTAATGACTCCTTGATCCACGAGCTGCAGAATGGCTGTTGTGTTATTGGGCATGAAAACAACGTTAATCTCGTTCTGCGTCTCCATCAGAGCTCTTGGGTGATCAGGTGCATTGTCAATTAACAGGAATATTTTGAAAGATTTCTTTTTTTTCTGAGCAAATCTTGATAGTGGGCTTAAAATATTCAGTAAACCATATTGTAAACAGAAGTGCTGTCATCAAGGATTTCTTGTTCCATTTATGAAACATAGGCAGAGTAGTTTTAGTAATTCTTAAGGGCCTTAGGATAATTGGAATGATAAGTGAGTACTGTCTTCAATTTATACCCATGCCCTAAGGAGTCAGTCTTTTTAAGATTTTATTCATTTATTCATGAGAGACAGAGAGAGAGGCAGAGACATAGGCAGAGGGAGAAGAAGGCTCCCTGTGGGGAACCTAATGTGGGACTTGATCCCAACACCCCGGGATCATGACCTGATCCAAAGGCAGATGTTCAACCACCGACCCACCCAGGTGCCCCGAGAGTCAGCCTATCTTCTGAAGCTTTGAACTTCTCTTTACCTAAGGAAGTCCTAGATGGCATCTTCCAACAGAAGGCTGTTTCATTTATATTGAAAAACTGTTGAGTGTAGCCAGCTTCATGAATCATCTTAACTAAATCTGGAGAACTTGCTGCTTCACCTTGCACTTTTCTGTTATGGAAACGGCTTCTTCCCTTAAACCTCATGAACCAACCTCTGTAAGCTTTGAACTTTCTTCCGCAGCTTCCTCCCCCTCAGTCTTCACAGAATTGAAGAGTTAAGGCTTTGCTCTGGATTTGGCTTTGGCCTAACCGATTGTTGTGGCTGCTTTGATCTTCTATCCAGACTACTCAAACTTTCTCCATATCAGCTTAAAGCAGTTTCGCTTTCTTATCATTCATGTGTTCACTGGAGTAGCACTTCTAATTTCCTTCAAAAAAACTTTACCTTTTCATTCACAACTTTGCTAACTGGCTTAGGAGGCCTAGCTCTTGGCCGGTCTCAGCCACGGTCTCAGCCACGTGTCTTCTTCACTAAGCTTAATCGCTTCTAGCTTTTGATTTAAAGTAAGAGACACGTGATTCTTCCTTTCATCTGAACACTTAGAGGTCATTGTAGGGTCATTAATTGGCCAAATTTCAATATGTTGTGTCTCGGGGAATAGAGGGACTCAAGGAGAGGGAGAGAGAAAAGGGAATGACTGGTCGAGGAGCAGTCAGATCGCCCCCAAATATCAAGTTCACTGTTTTGTGTGGGTACAGTTCTTGGCGCCCCCAAACAGAATAACATCAAAGATCACTGATCACAGATCACCATAACAAATGTAATGACTAAAAAGTTTGAATTATCGCAAGAATTACCAAACTGCAGAGACATGAAGTGAGTAAATGCTGTTGGAAAAATGGCATTGATAGACTTGATGGATGCAAGGTTGCAAGAAACCTTTGATTTGTAAGAAAAAATAAGTGCAATCTGCAAAGACAGTAAAACAAGTTATGCCTGTACAAGCAAATTTGTAATTTCCTGCGGTTTGACTTGGGAGAATCCAGCCTCACCCACCATCGTGGGCCATTTAACTTATTTGTTGCTGTGAGTAGCTGTGAAACTGCTGTTTTATTAGGTGTTGTGACATACAGCTCAATGAAGCAAAATGCAAGATCCATCTCGAAATTAAGGAAAAAAACAAAAAAACAAAAGCACAAACTGCTATAAGCCTTCTGGACACTGATTTTAACAGTTCCTGAAAAGACACAGCTCTTCTCTACACCAGATGAATCACATCATTTCCATTTCATATATTCTCAGGTGTGTGTATTTCTTAGGTTCCTATAGGATTATAGTTAACTCAGTTGCTATTGGTTACAGATTATATAATTTATATGAGAAGTCTAAAACACCACACAAAATTGACACAATTGAGAGCTACTTCAGTACAAGGGCCTCATTGTATTCCTGATACCCACCATATATCTGTAAAAAATACTTTAAAAAATATATAAATATTTAAGAATGTACTTGAGAATGTTTAATGATAAATTCCATGTGTTTGAGATCTAAGAGAACTTACACCTATAAACAGATATAATCCATGTATATTAAACAGCTTTCACTTAGTTCTTGATATTTTTTTTAATCCAACTAAAATTCTTTTTTTTTTTTTACAGTTTCCTGTTCTTCTTCTTTTTTTTTTTTTTTAAAGATTTTATTTATTTATTCATGAGAGACACACAGAGAGAGAGAGAGGCAGAGGGAGAAGCAGGCTCCATGCAGGGAGCCTGATGTGGGACTCGATCCAGGGTCACCAGGATCATGCCCTTGGCCAAAGGCAGACGCTCAACCACTGAGCCACCCAGGGGTCCCTCCAACTAAAATTCTTGATTGACATACTTGTTTTATTTTTTACCTTGACCATAATCATTGGCTAATATTGATAGCATTTAATTATAAAAAAAAACATTAAACTTAAATACTTATATATCTAAATGATGTATTTTGGTCACCAGAAAACACAAAATTCAAATATTCAAAGAATTCTTAATAAAATGTTATATAGGGGATCCCTGGGTGGCTTGGCAGTTTAGCCCCTGCCTTCGGCCCAGGGCATGGTCCTGGAGTCCCAGGATCAAGTCCCACATCGGGCTCCTTGCATGGAGCCTGCTTCTCCTTCTGCCTGTGTCTCTGCCTCTCTGTCTCTGTGTCTCTCATGAATAAATAAAATCTTTTTTAAAAAAAGTTATGTAAAAATGTTAATCTTTGACTATACTTTATAACTCTTGTGTTACACAAAAACAGGACAACTTTGCATTGCTAATATCAGATTAAGTAAATTGAAAGCTTAAATATTAACTTTACCTTCTTGGTCTTTCATCACATGTTACTTGCTGCTCAGGCAACATTATTTTATTCTATGATAAGATACTAAGAATTCATTTACATAACCTAACATTATAATCCAGAAATGGATTATGGCATTATCTTTTTTTAAAAATTTTTTTATTTATTTATGATAGTCACACACAGAGAGAGAAAGAAAGAGAGAGATAGAGGCAGAGACACAGGCAGAGGGAGAAGCAGACTCCATGCACCGGGAGCCCGACATGGGATTCGATCCCGGGTCTCCAGGATCGCACCCTGGGCCAAAGGCAGGCACTAAACCGCTGTGCCACCCAGGGTCCCCACAAAAGTACTTTTAATGGAGAAAGATTCCCATATATTAAAAACTTAACCTAAGTTTTGAAATTAGTTTATAGTTCAATTGAAATTTATCTATTTATGTCACCTTGAGGTTCTGATAAAAAAAAAGTAAATTATACTGTCAAGGCAGGATACATGTGCTTGCAATGTAGTATTAAACTTCAGTTCAGAGAATATTCACCAGACAATGACTCAGTGAAATGCTCTGAGAAAGGATTGGTGACTTAATATGATGTGCATTTTATTTATTTTTTTAAAGATTTATTTATTAGAGAGAGAATGTGTGTTTGAGTGAGGGGAAGGGCAAGGGGAGAAGGAGAGGATCTGAAGCAGACTCCTTGATGAGTGGGGAGACTGACCTAGGGCTCCATCTCCCAACCCTGAGATCATGACCTGAGCTGACATCAAGAGTCATACCCTCGAATGACTGAGCCACATAGGCGCTCCTATGATGTGCATTTTAGACTATACGAAGTCCATCTTGGGACTTTAACACCTTTCAGTTGTGTGACAATATGCATTACTACCTTGATGCTCTTCTTGTCGATTATAGTTTTCCCCCAGCCTTTCATTCTACTTTATTTCTAGAACATATCCAGCAGATTCTTACGTTTAAACTTGAGCAACTCTGGCTGGACAGGAGATTCACTAGAAACACGCATTTCTCAAAAAGAGAATTTTTAACTCCTGTCCTTGAAACACCCCTGCCCAAGCTCTTCCTTATGAACATCTGTGTGTTTTGCTCTGGAGGGATAAGTTAAACCCCACTTAATATACTCAGATTTCAAGAGGTTTAGATGAGTGAATGACAGTATTTGGAAACTTCAATTGTACTGATGCTTGTTTCAAAGACCACTTAATCTCAATATCCTCAGCCTCAGAAAAGTAAAAGTTACAGAAAATCAGAGGATCATTTTCTCTAAGAGAATTTCTGCCAGATTTTTATACAGTTATAGGGCTAACTAATATATTTTAAGTTTGGTATTATATGATTTATTTTTTATTTTTTTTTTAATTTTTTTTATTTATTTATGATAGTCACAGATATATATATATATATATATATATATATATATATATATATATATAGAGAGAGAGAGAGAGAGAGAGAGAGAGAGAGAGGCAGAGACACAGGCAGAGGGAGAAGCAGGCTCCATGCACCGGGAGCCCGACGTGGGATTCGATCTCGGGTCTCCAGGATGGCGCCCTGGGCCAAAGGCAGGCGCCAAACCGCTGCGCCACCCAGGGATCCCCGGTATTATATGATTTAAAAGGCAAATCATATACTCAGTGTTTACACAGGAATTAAAATAACTACAAAAACAATTGCCATTTATTGAATATCTATTATGTTCCAGACTGTACTAGATGATTTTTTTAAAAAAAGATTTTATTTATTCATTCATGAGAGACACAGAGAGAGGCAGAGATACACAGGCAGAGGGAGAAGCAGGCTCCCTGTGGGGAGCCCGATGCAGAATTTGATCCTGGGATCCCTGATCACGCTGAGCCACTGAGCCAAAGGCAGACGCTCAACCACTGAGCCACCCAGGTGTGTCCCTGTACTAGATCTTTAAGCACTTTGTCTCATTCAATTTATTCCTCACAGTAAGCCTGCATTTAGATAATACTCTCCCCACTGCAGACACAGAAGCCAAGGCTCAAAAAAGTTAAGAAATCTGTCCAATATATATGGCTAAATCATAGGTAAAACCATCGTCAATTTGGCTTTAAAACCTAGTATCTTAACCACTACACTAGTGTTTTCTAAATTAAAAAAAATATTTTATATATATATATATGGTACAGTTTTTAATTATATATAAAAACTGTACCTTCTTACTCTTTTGGTGAGTTTTCTTCCCCTAATTAATGATTACTTTGATGAATACAGAATATATATACAGTCATAAAGCAATTACATTTTTCATTTAAGGAAATAACTTTAGTTCATCTTTAAGTACCACTGTATAACCTGCTTAATGGATTACAAATCACTTTCTTGCGTATAAACTTACTTGACCATCTTAACTTGATTAGGGCAGGCATGACTGTGGCCAGGGTAGGGGATGGAGGCTTGAGGGGTTAAATGGGATTTGCCTGTGGTCACAGTGTTAGATAGAGGTGATTGTGGAAATCTGGTCTCTTGACTCTAAAGTGCAACATTTTATCTTCCTGATAGAAGTTCGGAATTTTAACGTAGCTTTGAGAGTGCCTAGTGTTTTTCCAAAGCCTCGATTAACATATTTTTAAGCTTTTAAAAAATATGACAACATAAAATTCCTGGTGAAGGAGGGGCAATTTGCTGTGATTACCATTGAGTGTGTGGAGCTGAGCAGGAAGCTCACCCAGGGTTTAGAGGAAGGAGCTTATCTGGCCTGTGACCTGGCATTTTATCATTAAATTATCTCTCTAGAATCCTTACTTTAACTATTTTTCACAAAGGAAGGAAACTTTCTTGGTTTTCTGTTCTGCTTGGCACACGGTTAATCACCTGTAACAGAAGATAGTAACATTTCCCACTGACTTTTTCTTTTCCTCCCAAAGTTGGAACAAACTGCTAGCGCTTTATCAGCCACAGCAATAATTGTCAGGTTCTCATGCAGTGAGACTTCTTATTTTATATATCAAACTATCCTCGTTTGTTATTTTGTGTGTTTTACAAAGAGTGTGGCCCTACTGAAGCCTAGGGATTGATGCATTAATTTCATAAACTGACTAGGTGCTTGCTGCTTGGTAGGCACGGTCATAGGTGCCTACAGCGGTGAACAAAACAGACAAAATTCCCTGCCGCCATCGAGTGTACGTTGTAGTGTGGGAAAACAGACTCTAAGCATTATTACATTAGGAAGTGATAAATGCTCAGTGAGAACAGGCCAAGTAATTATAGGGAGTAATTTTTGTTTAGAGGGGGTCACTCTTCCACCGACTAGTTACCCCAAGGGAGCCTGATGGTGAGAACAGGTTCTGCACCCAGAGCTGTATGGGCTTCCATGAACGAACAGAGGGGATGCCACGGTAAGTGTGGAGAGATAGGGATCCAATTTTCTTACTGAGTAACTGTATTTCATTTGATTCAAGCAATCTTATTTCATCACATTTAAATAATTCGTTATGAAAACCAGCGCTGATGCTTGGGTGGCTCAATGGTTGAGCGTCTATCTTTGGCTCAGGTAATGATCCCCAGGGTCCTATGATCGAGTTCGCATCGGGCTCCCCAAGGGAGAGCTTCTCCCTCTGCCTGTATCTTGCCTATGTCTCTGCCTCTCTCTGTGTGTCTCTCATTCTCTCATGAATAAATAAAATCTTAAAAAAAAAAACCACTGCTGATAAGATATGCAACTATGTCTACTCTTAATACTTGACTACTATATGTAAATATGCTTTCCACACAGAAAGGTAGATCTCCGTAAAATAGAGTCATTAAGTACAAAATGAATTTGAAAGTGAGTTAATAGAACTGAAAATGAACTAATACAGGTGTTAATAACACTAATTTTTTTCTGGGAAAATGGGCATTAAGTAAGGCATTTTACTACTTCTATGTACACATAATCCTGCAACTAGAGATTATTCCCATTGTATAATGATATAAACACACTTATAGAATATAAATAACTTGTCTGATGTCACAGAGCTATTAAGTGTCAGAGCTGAAAGGAAAAGTGAGGTCCAGTTCCGAAGACATATCTAATTAATATGCTACTCTGACTCCTTATACTCCTAAAATAACAAAAGCAAAACACTGATTCACACTACAATCCATCTCCCAATGGTTACTGGGTACTGACACTATATGTAACATTTCTATCCTAAATCAGATGTATTTTTATTATAAAATTTGCAAATCCTACCTACGAAAATGAAGATCTTTAATATTTTATGAGAACAAATAATTAGTGAGTAAAGAATATTTATTACTCTTAAAAATTAAACTTGATAAAACAGCTCAAGATATTTCTAGAGAAGAAAGTAGGAGGATCAAAATCACTCCAAAATGTAGTATGTAGGACTTGAAAGCCTGTGCTTTTTCTCCATAAAGCCTATGTGATTCACCTTTTATATGCCACGAAAACAAAAGCATTCTAATGAGAACTCTAAGAAGAAAATACAGGCAACAGCTGATTAAAAAACTAGGAAACCAAGAGGTACGCAAGAGAAGCATGAATTTTCTTTTTAAGCAGGAAAAAAACAGCACTTCCCAAATATACCCACCCCTCTAAATAGAAAAGCAATCATTTCCCCAAATTCTCCTGATTCTTTGCATCCAGATACAAATATTAAGAACATCTAGAAATCATCAGGGATGCCTGGCTGGCTCAGTTGGTAAAGCACCAACTTGATATCAAGGCTGTGAGTTTGAGCCCTATGTTAGGCTTAGAGATTACTTAAAAATAATAAAGTATCAAATGTTTAAAAAAAATCATCAATAGATTATGTACTAAAATTTTCTCTGGACAGAAGCATAATGATGTGTGTGGCTCGCTATGGCCTAAATCCAGCACTTGAAGAAGACTCTAGGAATTGTCAGGGATTTCATGGTGGCTTTTCCCAAAAGAAAAAAAAAAAGTAGGATCGTGGAAAATGGAGCATAATGATAGTTTGCTTCTAATTTTCATAGAAGCTATCACATGGCTCCAGGACAACAAAGACAGAAGTATAAATCCATCATCTATAGAACATAATAAAGGTCAATCCATTTAATTAAGCTCTCCACTCCTTTTTCTAAGAACATTAAAACCAGTTAAACGGTTTTAAAACAAAACAAAAGATTTTCTAATGTGTACTTGTGCCTGTTTTAAGTGTTAAAAACTGGTTTAGAGATTGAATAAGGAAATTCAGAAATCAGGCAGAGTTTTAAAACACATGTTGAAGTCCCAGAACTTACAGTCCGGCTTGTTGTTTTCCATCCTAAAATCCTCCTTTCTTGAATAGGTCGCAACATATCTGCATGTCTCCCTCTTCCTTGCTTTGAGTTCCTCCACAGGTCAAATACCAAATAATCAGTGAAGGGCCCTTTTAATCGTCCTAAGTATTCAGCCTCATACAGCCTGAGGTACACTGGGGGATGCACTGGGGGAGGCACGAGGGCAATGGTTCTCAATGAGAACCACAACTCCCCAGCCACTGTTTTTAAACAGTAACCTTGTTCACTGAACCAAGTAAAAAGTGAGAATGGCTTCTGTTCAAAAGAGCCAGTGAAGCACAAATGGGTGTGGCCTGTGAGCAGGGGAGGCCTTCCCTGGTTAAGAAATGGTTGCTAAATATCTGTTCAAACTCAGGGATTCCAATTCAGCTGGGGCTCCAACCAGGATGTGCATGAAGCACATATTTAAAAACTTAACCGTTTTCCAAAACCATCTAAGTGTTATTTTTTTCCCCAGACTCTTCTGCCTTTTGGTTTCCTGATGTATTAAAAATGACATTTAAAACCCTGAAGATTATGGCTGATTTTGTTCCCATACCAAAAACATCTGCAAAAGGCGATCATTTAGGATCAGTCAAGCAGAGAGACTCCTGTTCTTTTACGCCCTGTACTGAGAACAGACATGGAGCTGCTGAAAAACCGTATGAAATGAAGTTTTGTGGCTCTTGAGGAGATTCCCAAAGACTGACTTGCTTTAGGCAGATTTGGACATTCTGAAGGTCTTCCACAGAGGAGAGGAACAATCAATGAATATAAATGTGGAAATTTTAGAAATTATTTCTAGATAAATTCTGGGGACCTATGCTGATTTTTTTTTTTTTAAGCTAGTGATAAATTACATTGTAAACTTTAAACTCAACATCTATAATTTTACCTTAGGCTTATCTTTAGAATGGCTTTTGTCTAAGGGCATAGAGGGGAAACAGGAAAAAATATTATGCAAGTCCTTGCTGGGTCTGTATGCAATTTAATCACATGTGGCATAGGAGCTAGAATACTGTGATTAAAACCAATTAACGAGTTTGGAGGAACATTGACCAATTTGAAGAAAGAAATACAATAAAAAAAAAGAAAAAAGAAATACAATTTTTAGAAGAAAACAAAACCTTTTAAGCCTTTCTGATAGGACTTAATCCACTAAAGAAACCGGACACATAGGATATCTAAGATGTTTGTGTGCCACTGGACTTGGCAATCAACGTTTTTTAATGCTCAGAGTACTCAAGACTACTTACATCTCCACAGCTGCCTAAGTCCCATCATTTCCCCCAACTGGTTGCTTACAAGTAGCCCATAGAGACAACATCTCTAGTGCAAGGCTCCTCAACTCTGGTACTACTGACTTTTTAGGTTTTGTTTGTTTGTTTGTTTTAAATATTTTATTTATTTATTCATGAGACACAGAAAGAGAGGCAGAGACACAGGCAGAGGGAGAAGCAGGACTAGATCCCGGGACTCCAAGACCACACCCTGGGCCAAAGGCAGGCTCTAAACTGCTGAGACACCCAGGGATCCTACTACTGACTTTTTAGACTGGATAATCTTTGCTATGGGTGGCAGGGGATGAGGAGGGAGCTTTGTAGGACATTATGGGACAGCAGCATTCTGGGACATTGTGTATGCTAACTGTACCACCACTACTACTAGCACCCCCACCCTGAGTTAAGATGATCAAAATGTCTTCAGACTTGGTCAAATATCCCTGGAAGGAAGGGAGAAAGGGGCAAAATGACCCTTCGTTCATTTGTTTGTTTGTTTAAGATTTTATTTATTCACAAGAGACACAGAGAGAGGCAGAGACATAGGTAGAGGGAGAAGCAAGCTCTCTGCAGGGAGCCTGATGTGGGACTCAATCCCAGGACCCAAGGATCACACCCTGAGCCAAAGGTAGACAGACATTCAACCACTGAGCCACCCAAGGTATCCCTTGGCTTAAAAAAAAAAAAAATCACAGCTCTACGGGCTTCAAATCAATGGTACTCTTTTCCCCTTGCTTTCCCTCTAAGAAGGGCTAAGTGCAGTAGGGAAGCTACATAGGGCATCTTTTCCTGTTGTACGACTATTTCCCCCATGTCTTCCAATGATTGCACTGTTGTGTTTTTTCCCCCAATAGACATTAATGCCGCTAGAGGGATATGGTATGAACATTACAGGAAAGGCAGGTCCATGTTCACTACGCTGGGACTGGAAGTCATAAACCAAGCCTTATAAACTTCTCTGTGCTTGTTTGGTACAATGGCTAGGGTACGATTAATATTCAAATACTGCCTGAATGTCTAAAAAATTAGAAGAATTCCCCAATTCTGCTTCTCCAAAGCAACCACATTCATGAGACAGTTAATAAACTAAAGGACAGGAATTTTTGAGGGGCACCTGGGTGGCTCAGTGGTTGAGCGTCTGCCTTTGGCTCAGGACATGATCCTGGGATCGAGTCCCGCATCAGGCTCCCTGCAGAGAGACTGTTCTCCCTCTGCCTGTCTCTGCCTCTCTCACAAATATTTTTTTTAAAAAGAAATTTTTGAGGCAATTAAATATCAACTTCTTCCCCTAATTCCAGAACCATATATCCAGTAAGGTTCCATTAATATTAAGACATACCTGACAGCACATTTAAATAGAATAAAGACAGGAACTAGGAATGTATCAAACAAAACCCAATTCCTATTAGCAAACTTAAAAAAACTTTCATTCCCTCCCTCAACCTATGTATTTGTATTTCAGACTCAAAGGTAACTAACTCAATTATCTGTTTCCAGTTGATGGAAGATTAGAAGCAGTTTTGAGTGGACAAGAAGTTGTCATGAGTCTCCTAACTGGTCTACAAATGGCATTCGATCTTGACCCACAGTAGCAGTCACTGACACAGCTGCAACACTAACATTTTCTAGATTGCAAATATAACCAAGCAACTTCTTTGATTGCCTCAGTTTTCTTGGCATAAACTCCAGCCGCCCTGGCATGAAAGTCCTGCTCTCCATGAACCACAGCATCACCTGCTGTGAGTCTAGCTGGCAGTCTCCTCTCCAGCCTTACATACAGCTATGCTGAGCTGCATTTCCCTGCTTGGTTTTCCAGGCACCATCAATGTAGTACACGATGCCGCCACTCCTTGGAAGAATCTTCTCTTGCCCTTATCTAGCTACTTTCCCTAAACCTCTTCTCTGCTTTTATCAAATCCTCAGAAATTATCCATAGTACCTTACCATGTCATCACATTCATCCTTCTGCACTGTGATCAAGCTGTGTACATACCTGAGATGGACAGGTGGGAAAGAGAAGGGGTAACAAAAAAAATCTGCCTTCTAAAGCACAGACTGCTTTCTCCCCATGCCACAGGAAATAAAAATAACGCCTTAAACTCCTGATCATCCATTATATGTCAGACATGGTTCTAAGGACCTTTACACATAGGAACTGGTCTAATCTCACAATGACGCTATTATCACACCAATTTCACAGATGAGGACTCTCTGATATCAGGAGAGGAGTAACTTGTGGAATTAGACACTTAGTTCTTACATCTACTACAGCATCTGCACCCTACGTAGAGAACCAGGAAGCATGAGGCCAATGCTTCTGAGAACCCAGGAAGCATAAGGCCAATGTTGCCTGCTGATGGGAAAGGATTGGTACCACGAGGAGAGAAGGCAGGCGGCAAAGACAGGAGGGGACATTGTGTGGAGACAGTGCACCACTCTTCCCCTAGGAACAACAGTTTATAACTAAATGGTGATGCATTCATCCAGAAAAACAGCTGAATGCTAACAAGAGAGGAAAGAGAATAAAGGGTTTTTATAGGACAAAGTGGGTAAAGGAGATGTGTATGCCCCAGTGTGTAGAGCAGTGGGCACCATCAGTGATGTAGCATCTCAAACGGTAACTGCACAGTAAGTATCTGAGAAAGAAGCACATTCCTAATCTCACACACCAAAACTATATTGATGCAGGATACTGCTCAATGGATGAAGGCACAGGTGCCAGTTAATAATTCAGATGTTAAGGAAATGAAAATCACTTTTAAAACAGACTAAGCTCCAGGGATGCTTGGGTGGCTCAGTGGTTGAGCATCTGCTTTTGGTGGAGCATCTGCATAATCCTGGAGTTCCGGGATCAAGTCCCACATCGGGCTCCCTGCAGGGAGCCTGCTTCTCCCCCTCTGCCTTTGTCTCAGCCTCTCTCTCTCTGTGTCAACACATGAATAAATAAAATCTCTAAAAAATAAAATAGAGTAAGCTCCAAAAAGTAATAAACACATAAATCCTGAAACATTTAAGGGAAATATTTCTTTATTGTTTAAATTACATAGTATACATATAGTATGCTGTATATACTTAGTATAAAGTATGGTAAATATTTTGCAATGGCACAGTTGGTGAATTAGCAACTCCACTACAGAACAGTTTAGGATGATTCTGAAGAAGCCAGCCTCTTCATTTTTGTTTATTCCCTCATTTCCCATTCTTACTCCCTCATTTCCCATTCACTGATCCTCTGCTTCCCTCAGAGGCCCCGGAAAACTGCTCTGGAGCAGAGAATCTGAAGATTCTAGAGCAGATTCACTGGTTTTTGGTCCAATCTGAGTCCCCACTGTAACCCTTAAAACCACAGAGCACCTTATCTTAACATGGTAAAATATGGAAGAAGCTTGTGTCTTAAGCATTTTCTCTCTCACCAAATCTGCTAATTTGTCACCTTGCTTCCTCTTGTTCTTTCTAGTTTTCCTCAACTTTTGGCTACTCACAGAAAAAAGTTCTTATAAAATGGGAATTTTAAGCTACATCAAGGATTGCATGGGATTATGAGATATTGGGTAGCTTTTCTGCCTTTATTATTTCTTTAACAAAACTTGATTCTACAGAAAATTGTGTGATCCAGCACTGTTTTTGCACTCCTTAGAAAACATTAGAGGGGTGGAGGGGTGTATATCATAACAAAAATATAAATGAATATAGCAAGATATAGATGAAGATCTGGTTGTTCTACCAATAGTTTACAGAACATGGACAGGATAAGCCCTCCAGCTAGAAAACACACACAATTACTTATAGAGTATTCTCACTGTTAGAATTTACAATGTTTTCCTGCATACTTTTATATATTTTACACACACACACACACACACACACACACAAACACACACACACAATCATATATACTAGATTTGATTATCACAACTATCAAAATGGTGCAGTTTAAAATCTCTTGGTGTTTGGTAGAATTTAGTGTTTAATATAAAATGCTGGGACCATGGCTATTACTGTTTTAAGAGGCAAATACTAAGAAACATTTTGTTTATGCTTTATAGTTCTGGAAAAGTAAAAGTAGAGATTCATTTTATAAAGGAACGTGGGCTTTTTTTTGCTGAAATTTTTAAAAGCTAAAACTAAGATTTGGTATGCATAATTAATTGAACAACCAAACTACAGATTGGGTATATATAATTAATTAAAAGACCCAGTTCATTCAGATTATCTGTTGCACACGTATTTTGATCCTGGTGGATCTTATCTGAAGATTTCTGAACTACTTCAAATCCCATAGCAACTTGCTATGTCAATGTCAATCAAGGAGTATTGCAGCATGTCCGTTTCTCCAGATCCCCTTCTTACTCTTAATTCTTGATTTTTCCATTTCCTCTGTGTTCAAAAAGTAGTGAGGGTTACCTTTAGGAAGGAATCTATTTTTGACCTTTACAATGCACCCAGCATTTTGTTTTACTTTCCTTCCCCAAAGTTCTTACTACATTCTCTTTTTCCTCTGGATAGTCCCCAGAGGCCATGATCTTAAGATTCTGGGAAAAGATGCTACTTGTTTAGCCTCCATTTTATAGTCCTTGACAAAAGATACACAAGCTGATTATTTGAGAAATTCACTTATTACATAAAAAATGTATTCCACATAGGAATGTTTTCCTTAAAGAAATACAACATGCTTGTTTGTTTCTCAAAGTCCACATTCACATAACCCTGGAGTCCTTTGTGCTGAGCTCAAATTGCTGAAGCAATTCTCCTTTTGGTCTACACTTCACAGGAATGGCCAAAACTCTACTTTTTACCAAACTAAGAAGAGATACTTCTATTTTACATTGATATCTTTTCATTTTGCTGGTGATTTAACTGTCTCAATTTTCTTCTTACCTCACTACAGTCACATCACCAGCTATCATCAGCTTTCCTGTGGCCCTGCTGCAAGGCACAGTACTTCAGGGATAACTACATGAAGTTATTTACCTGTTTTATGCTTTAAGCAACTAAATATTGCTTCTTACTAAATATTTCAGCAAAGTCAAGTTGCCCAGTCTGGATCACTGGGGCTGAAGCTGCTAGAAAGGGTCAATTGCTTTGTTGAAGGAAAAGAATTTCTGCCAAGCTACTGTCTCTCCAAGTGTTTTTGTTTGTTTTTGTTTTGTGTATGTATGTGACTTCTCAAACATATTTGTTTGTTTTTGTTTTGTGTATGTGTGTAACTTCTTAAACATGCCCACTTCCACATGAGTGATTGGTAATCAAATATGATCTCAGCTCTCCATCTTTTGTTGTAAATTTCTGCATCTACAATGTGTTTCAGAGGGGATTTCATGGATGTGGAGGATTAATGGGAGAGCCTGACAGCTGAAGTCCTGAGTCAGAGTAGAAGATAAAGTTAAGGGACTTGACCTGGTTTTAAAAGAGAGACTTACTAACTTCTTCAACCCAAAACCAATGTAGTATTTCAGGTATTTACCTTCAGAATTTGGGGCTGAAATGTCTCTGTTACTTCAGGGAACTAAAATATATTGTCTGTATATGTAAGAAACTCTTGTACAAAACACCTTATACCTTTCACTTAAAAAAAAAAGACACAGTTTGAGGTTTCCTTTTTTGTATATTCCAACCTATGATTATTCACTCTTTTCTTCTCCATCCACTGACCTCAGACATTATACTGTCCTCAAGGAGGAGCACCAGTAATGCCATAATGAAGTGGGAGAATGGAGAAAGTGCACATCCAAAGTACAAATTTTTATCTTATAACCTAATTTACACACATGGCCAGACTATATAAGAGATTTAATGACACTGTGGCAAGTCACTACGAAGTAAGAGCATTCAAGTAGTGTGTGGTATTTTCCAATTAAACAGAGTTGGTTTAGCAGCCTATTTGACATACTGGGCAAGCAGCCTAGACTCAACCAGCCTCACCACTGTTTCCACCTCCAGCCTCCAGACAGGTCTCAACACTGCCAGTTTTTCCCCTTTGATACCTAAGAACTATCAGATTGGTTGCCTGAAAAACCAGCTCTAGTTGCTTATCATCCCCGCCTTCCAAACACCTACCATGTCTCCCAGTTACTTGCCAAATATAGGCCACTGCAAGGTACTTCCACTGACTTCAAGAATTGCTTCCCAACACTTCCCTAGATAGCCCCTGCTTTTACAGAATGGCTGCATTTGTTATCCCTTTAGCATGCTTCATGATTTCCTTCCCTCTCCTTGCTTCTAGCCTTTCTTTCTTTTACTTCACTCTTCTTTCCATAGGGTTTGTCTCTTCAATCATCTGTCAAATCTTCTAAATACTTTAAGAGCCAATGAAAATGCCTTCATCCCACATAAAGCCTACCCTGTTTCTCCCATATGAAAGTGCTTGTCCTTCTCCTAGGCCACAAATAAGCTGATGACACTCTTCTGACAGCATCACCACAGGAGGGAAAAGTTATCAGACTTATCTGTCTATCCCATGAAAGGCTCTGTGTGCAGCGGAGGCTCAAGGAAGCATATTAAATTGCAATGACCTGGCCTCCAGTATTTGGGTCATTTTTAGCAGTACTGGGGGGGGAGGGGGACTTTCAAAAGATAATAAATTAGACAGTAAACAAGAAGTGTAGAAAACAGAAAATATAAGCAAAAACATTTAAAAGAAGCTGCATTCTCAAAATTCAGATATAACCACTGTACATACTTTAGTATTCGTTTCTGCAGGGGTTTTTTGGAAATATTATATTTAGGCAGAGGATACAAAAATGGGATCTTCACATAATGGTTTGGAACATGTTTTATGTTCTGGACATCTTTCCTCATCAACAGCTATGTTTCTAAAGCACTTGTACTAATGGTTGCCCAAAACTGGAATGCAGGAAAACACAATAATTTATGTAGCAGATTCCCAAACTTTAGGTTATTTCCAGCTTTTCAGTGTTATACACAATGCTGCCCATTATTGTTACACAAATATCAATGTGTGCAGGATAAATTCCTGGAGTAGAGTTTCTTTATCTTTGGTTGGAAACAGAGCCCCTTTCACTGCAACCTCAGAGATAGGAGCGATTCATTCCCTAGATCATTCATTTACCAGGTGCTTGTGGTGTGCCAGGCATCCTTCAAGACTCTTCCATTCAGTGGATGTATAGACAGTATACGAGATAATAGGTTGATAAATAAGATCCACATTATGAAAACAATACCGGGGTTGGGTAGGGAGATGTTAGATAGTGAGGAGTCAAGAAAGATTTTCCTGAGGAAGTAGCAGTGCAGGTGGAGTGAGTCCAAAAGTCAAGAAAAGAGGTTTCTGGGATCCCTGCGTGGCGCAGCGGTTTAGCGCCTGCCTTTGGCCCAGGGCGCGATGCTGGAGACCCGGGATCGAATCCCACGTCAGGCTCCCAGTGCGTGGAGCCTGCTTCTCCCTCTGCCTGTGTCTCTACCTCTCTCTCTCTCTCTCTCTGTGACTATCATAAGTAAATAAAAAATTCAAAAAAAAAAAAAAAGGAAAAAAAGAAAAGAGGTTTCAGATAGAGATGGAGAGTTAATACGAAGGTGCAAAGGTCCTAAGGTCAGAGTGAGTAATGAATAGCAAGAGAATGAGAAAATGTGGTGAGAAAGAAGAAAAGTGGGGAACTAAAAAAAAAAAAAAAAGTGGGGAACTGTAGCCTGTAACAAGGATTTTATACCAAAGTCAATGAAAAGTCATTGGCCAGACAAAAGCTTTAAGCAGATAGTGCCAGCTGATCCATAGCTGTAAAAGGTCACTCTAGCTGCTGTACAGAGCCTGGCGGGGGGATCATGGTACACAGGGAAGGGCCAGTGTATAAGCAGTCACTGATGTTAGAATGTGGGGAGAGCAAATGTAATTTCGACCATGAATGGTAGTGGAGACAGACATCAGGAGGCAGATGTGATGCAGTCTGGAGGGAGGGCCAACGGGGCTTGCTGATACATTAGATGTGGGAGAGATAGAAAGGTAGAATAAATAGGATGTTCAGGCATTGGGTTGAACATTTATTGAGACCAAGCTGACAGAGAACCAAAGAGGTGTGAGGAAAAGAATCAAGACTTTGTATTTGGAAGATGTAACAGAACGTAAAGTTTGTGTCAGTGTGATTAGAGATGTGATCACACTGTTTTCCTGTATTTTACATAAACTATTCTGTATAGATTACTTTCTATGCAGTATTTTGATCTAAAATTTTAGTAATTAGCTCTATGTCAAAAAATTCTTCACAGATATTTCAAGTATGCTTATTTTCATCTCCTTGCACATTCAAGTTATTCCAATTCTTCACTAAATTTTTATATATAAAGCTTTAGCTATAGATTAGGTTTTAAGAGGAATTATTAGCCAAAGGTAAGAATAGTTTTAAGGCTTGATACCAAGCACCAAAAATAATTTCCTGAAAGGTGTTACCAATTTCCAAACTCAACACAAGAGTGAGAGTTACTATTTAACCACACTGCATATTCTCATTACAAACAAACAAAAATCTTGATATAGCATTAAGAAAGGTTGTAAACATAAATAGTATAATTGAACCTACAAGGGGATTAGCATTTTTGAAGAAAGTATTACTATTTAAATATGCTACCAGTAGCATTTTAGATTGTTCAGCAAAATCATTTCCACTAAAAATAAACAGAATGTGTGCTCAAATGACAGCTATTACTCTCAATTACAATAACTTCTGAAAAAAAGTCAACTTTCTTGATTTGTTATTGGTCTTTAAATTTTCTTTTAAACATAGTAATGTATTGTTATAGACCATCATGTTGAAGTTTTGGAGATTTAAAATAATCTACTACAGGGATCCCTGGGTGGCGCAGTGGTTTGGCGCCTGCCTTTGGCCCAGGGCGCGATCCTGGAGACCCGGGATCGAATCCCACGTCGGGCTCCCGGTGCATGGAGCCTGCTTCTCCCTCTGCCTGTGTCTCTGCCTCTCTCTCTCTCTCTGTGTGACTATCATAAATAAAAAGAAAAAAAAGAAAAAAAAATCTACTACAAAATTAATATGCTAGAAGTTTTTTAAAATATTTTTTATTTTAGAGATGGAAAGAATGAGAATGCATGCATGAACAGGGAGAGGAGCAGAGAGAGAGAGAGACAGGCAGACTCTGCTGAGCATGGAGCCCGATGAAGGGCTCGATCCCACAACTACTGAGATCATCCCACTACTCTGAGATCATAACCTGAGCCAAACCCCAGAGTTGGATGCTTAACCAACTGAGCTATCCAAGTGCCCCTATGCCAGAAGTTGTAGTATCAACTAGCTACTATGAAAGGTTTAGGATATATTTAGGTTGATCTGCTATGCATTATCAAAAGGGATCTTCTTAACTTCTGCCCCTAGTACTTCTGTGACACAGGGGGGAAAGTCCTTAACGCTCAGGAGTTGCACTGTTCAATATAGTAGCCATGCTTGACTATTTAAGTAAATTAAAAGTTCAGTCCTCAGTCACGTTAGCTACCGTTTAAATGCTCAATAGCTTCAGATGGCTGGCAACTACTGTATTAGATAGCAAAGAATATATTAGTTCTGTCATTGTGGATGCTCTGGGTATCTTACTGTAAAATGAGGAAGCTGAATTACGTACTTTTTATTTTTTTAAAAGATTTATTTATTTGCGAGTGAGCAAGATCACACAAAGGGAGAGAGAGGTAGAGGGAGGCAGGCTCCCCAGTGAGCAGGGAGCCCGATGTGGGGCCCGATCCCAGAACCCCAGGATCATGACCCGACATGAAAGCAGGTGCTCAACCGACTGAGCCACCCAGATGCCCCCGAGTTATGTACTTTTTAAAGTATCTTCTATCTAAATTCTACTAATTTATTTATTTATTTTATTTATTTATTTATTTATTTATTTATTTATTTATTTATTTATTTATTTATTTATGATAGTCACAGAGAGAGAGAGAGAGAGAGAGAGAGAGAGAGAGGCAGAGACATAGGCAGAGGGAGAAGCAGGCTCCATGCACCGGGAGCCCGACGTGGGATTCGATCCCGGGTCTCCAGGATCACGCCCTGGGCCAAAGGCAGGCGCTAAACCGCTGCGCCACCCAGGGTTCCCCTAAATTCTAGTAATTTAGTGACTTTGGAATTTTTTAGGTACTCTTCTGGCTTCCTGAAAACTGTATCACAGTATCTATAAAATCTTAATTTCATAAAATCATAGAATTTCAGAAATGGCATTTTCTTTAAAATCATTTATTTTTATTTCCTAATTTTTAACAGAGAAGAAGCTGAAAAGGAGGACTATGATCTACAAACTAGTGTTCTTTCCATGGTCTAGAGAGAAAATAAATCCATTACATTAAAAACAAAGGTCACTGAATATGTGTATATACAGATTTTAGAAGTGTGTGTACCTATTTCATATGCTTATTCCTTAGCTCTGCCTGCTAACAGGGTCTAAAAGCAGTGATGCGCTTGTAGTAATGAGCACAACTAGTACATATCTCAGATTTAAAATATAATTTCTTCACTGAAAGGAACTGGAGCTCCTTGAAGAAATGGCTGATTCGAAGGCTGAGACAAAGAAAGTGCAACATGAGTTTGGAACATCTTGTTTCAGAAAGTGAGGATGTACTCTAAGAATGATGGGGACAGATCAAGAGGACACAAATGTTGGGGCACTTGGGTGGCTTAGTCAGTTAGGCATCCAACTCTTGATTTTGGCTCAGGTCATGATCTCAGAGTTGTGGGATCAAGCCCCATGTTGGGTTCCACCCACAACAGGGAGTCTGGTTGAAACAGTCTCTCTCTGCCTGTCCCTTCCTCCATTCTCTCTCTCTAAAATGAATGGAGAAAAAAAAAATGGACACAAGTGTCAACTTGAAAGGGATCCCACTGGCTAAATCTGGGACAGTTTGAGCAAAAATAGAGGAAAGCATTACAATCCATAGAATAAATTAAATATCCCTGAGTCCACACTGATATAAACAAATAAGAGAGAAAGGAAAGCTCCTCCTTACAGCAGAAAGCCAACTAATAAATGTAGAGGGTACAATGAATTAGAGAATCATTTTTTGGCAACTAACATATTAACTGATGAGAATCACTGATACTGAAACCAATGGGTGAATATACGAGGAAGAACAGAATATTCATATAGTCTCATAAGATACTTAATGACATAACAAAAATTAGTAATTAAAAGTGGAGATACCTGGCAGACACTCCCTTAACAGAATGACAGAGGACAATATCCCCAGGATTGGGACAAATCAACATGTGCTCCTGACAGGATACACTGAGGACAAGATATCATTTCCGTGGCATTCCTGTCAGAAGTACGTAACCTCAATCCAAACACGAGGAAACTTGTCAAGCAAACCCAAATTGAGGGGCATCCTACAAAATAACTGAGTGTTTCAGCAACATCAACATTATGAACTACAAAGAAAGGCTCCAAGGAAGTTATTAAAGAGTAGAGACAAGACAACTAAATACAGTGAATGATCTTGGATTGTCTTTTTGCTATAAAGGACATCATTGGGCCGAATGGTGCAATATGAATAAGGTCTGTAGATTAGACAACAGTTTGGTATAAGTGATAATTTCTTAATTTTGAGGAATGTAATATAGTTTATATAAAAGACTGTGCTTGTTTTTTGGGAGGGAAATAATTCAAAATAATCTCCCAAAATGTTAACATTCAGGAAATCTGAGTGAAGGGCACATAAGAATTCTTTGTAATTTCTTGTAACTTTTCAGCTTTTCTGTAGGTTAGATACTACATGGAAAAAATTAAACCAAGGTCACTGAATCCCTATTCATTAATGATATTTTTTAAATGGTAACTTTTACCAATGATTACTGACATTGAGTATCTTTCCATATGTCTGTTGGCCACTTATAGGTCTTCTTTGGAAAAAGGTCTATTCAGGTCCTCTATTTCTTAGATTATTTGTTTTTTTGGTGTTGAGCTGTAGAAGCTATTTACTTTTTATATTAACCCCTTATTAGATACATTATTTGCAATACCTTCTCCAATTCAGTAGGTTGCCTTTTTGTTTTGTTGATGGTTTCCTCAATAGAAATACTATATGATCCACACATTCCACTATTATTTACTCAAAGAACATGAAAACACTAATTTGAAAAGATATATGCACCTCTGTTCATTGCAGCATTATTTACAATAGCCAAGATATGGAAGCAGCCTAAGTGTCCACTGACAGATGAATGGATAAAGATGTGCTATATACATACAATGGAATATTATTCTGCCATAGAAAGAATGAGATTTTGCCATTTGTGACAACATAGGCAATACTCAAAGGTATTATGATAAGTGATATAAGTCAAACAGCATATGATTTCACTTATTTATGGAATTTTTAAAAACCCATACGAACAAAAAACAAAAATAGACCCAAAAATATAGAGAACTGATGCTCGCCGGGGTGAGGGGGGCACTGGGGGCTGGGCAAGATGGGTGAAGGGGATTGGAAGGTACAAGATTCCAGTTACAGTATGAAAGTCACAGAGATGAAAGGTATTATAGAGGGAATATAGTCATAGTAATGTTACAGTGTTGTATGGTGACAGATGATAGCCACACTTGTTGTAAACACATCATAATGTAGGGAGTTGTCAAAACTAATGTAATATTGTATGTCAACTATACTTCAATAAACTAATAAAAATGGCCAAAAGTAAATAAGAAAATTGAGCAAAGGACAATTTGAGAGTGAAAGTAGTTGGCCCTGTGTGGCAAAGGGAAATGGAGTCTGTCCTATTGGGAGCAGGAAGGGAAGAGTTTGGGGAATTTCAGGAAGCAATCTCCCCACGCCATGCATCAACTGACTTCAGATTCATATTCTCAGCTCAAGCTACACCTTAAAAGATCCATCCCTGATAGCTCAGCACTTCTCTCCCAGGACCAGGGCAGGCCTCATATTTGGTAGCTCAAACCATATTAAGAAACTGGCACTGTTGTTAAACACAAAACAAAAGGAAACACAAAACCAAAAAGAAAAAGGTTTACACTTTTCCTCAAGTAAAATAAAAATATCATCTTATTAAAGAGTGAAATATCATGATTTCAAATGAAGTGAAAAGCTTCTTTAGTTGGACCCCAGCATGGCTTACCTAATGCTACGATGGTTTGAGCCATTTGTAACTGAAGAAAAGAATCTCATATACCTCTCCCCATTTTCTTCTTTTTCTTAAAAGGGTCATTCAAGTATCCTATATATTTATTTATTTAATGCTTTCTTATCTAAATTACCAAATCTTTGATCAAAGTTCTCTTTCTTTACCAATACCTGCACAAAATAACATGTTTTGAGATATTTATATTCCTATAAATACTAAGAAATAGAGAAATTTAACTACATTAAATGCTTCTTAAGCTATGAATCATAATGATAATCTTAATTGCTTATTTAAAAGCTTACACCGTGGCCCAGGATTTATCAAGAGGGGGCAGCCCGGGTGGTTCAGCTGTTTGGCGCCTGCCTTCGGCCCAGGGTGTGATCCTGGAGACCCAGGATCGAGTCCCACATCGGGCTCCTTGCGTGGAGCCTGCTTCTCCCTCTGCCTGTGTCTGTGCCTCTCTCTCTCTGTGTGTGTCTCTCTCATGAATAAATAAAGAAAATCTTTAAAAAAAAAAAAAGGATTTATCAAGAGGGTGTTAAGAGTCATGTTTCCCAAAAAGTGGAGTTCTTTTTTTTTTTAAAAAGTGGAGTTCTGATAGTAAATACGTTTGGAAATGGTAGGAGCTGTGTCTCCTCTTCTGAGTTATTACAACACATGGAATTATATTAAATTTTTTGAGGAATCCTATAGTAAAGTAAGCAAGTAAAATTTGGGAGTAAGGGTCTCCTAAACCTACTTGACAAAGGATTTTTTTTTTTGGCAGTATTTATTAATCTGGGACACACTTTACAAAAGTTATTACAGTATTTTTATAAGTTATATGATTGCAGAATTCTCTTTAAAAGACAAAGGAAAGGGGCACTTGGGTGGTTCAGTGGTTGAGCATCTGCCTTCAGCTCAGGGCGTGATCCCGGGGTCCTGGGATCTAGTCCCATATCAGGCTCCTCCCATGGAACGTGCTTCTCCCTCTGCCTATGTCTCTGGCTCTCTCGTGTCTCTCATGAATAAATAAATAAAATCTTAAAAAAAAAAGACAAAAGATATTGTTTCAGCATGGCATTTCTCATAAAATGAAAACAGTGTAGTAGTAAATTCTCTCTGCAGGTCAAACATTTTGGGATAAGCACACTGATCGGAAATGTAGTGGAATTCATATTCAGAGGTCACCTGATTGCCTTAATAGAAGATAACTAAATTTGATGATATAAGATCAATACCACTATAGTTTTAATTCTTTAAAATGTGAATCCATAATGCATTTTACAGATGGCAAAAATAGATATTAAACTCCATTAGTGAGCTCCACAAAGTCTGTTGCGGATGAACATTTTTTTCCTCTCCCTAGAATCTTGTGAAACATCAAGTACATCTAATGGACCAATTAGAGTGATAAACCGTCACAGCCCACTCACTGCTATGTCTAAATTGCTCTAAGGAAAAGGACAGCTGATTGCAAATGAAAGAAAATCCTCTACTTCCTGGATGTAGGAAAAACTGGGGCAGCTATCTGCTCAGCTCACTGGTCAATGGGAAATGCCCCAAAGTATGCAAAATGCTAGATGTCTCTTAGGAAAAAAAATCTGTGGGGAGGGGAGAGAAAGGGTAAAAATTGCATTCAAATCCTTCAGAAAGTACTGTATTAGGAGACAAACAAAATCATCGACAGAGGAAAGAGGCTCCCTCCTTGGCAGTCACAAGAACAGAAGAGAGGCCACCACAAAGATGAAGCCAACTTCCTGGAACAGAAGCATCACTGGTTTGATAGCTGGAAGTCTCCTTGACAGCCCTTTAGGTCTCTAAATAATTTGAGTGTACTCACTTTGCTTTTTTCAGATTAAATCCTCTGCACATAATTTCAATAATAGCAACCATATGGGAAGCATCTGCAGCTTTTCTCAATTCTAATTTTTTGTAGGCAGAAGAAACACTGACGAAAATAGCCCCACCGTCTGTCAGGGCCACTGCAGACTGACCTAGTTAGAGTTAGATGCAGCAGGCTGAATGCATTTGAGCTGGCTTAATCCTGCCCTAGCTTTGAGGATGCTGTGTGTCCCGTGGCTGGAGGATTCACCACATCCTTCAGAGCTTATGAGTTTATAGTTGATGGGTCACACTTGGGTTTCTGAAACTACACTAGTGTGGCTCTTACTGTACTACCTATGACCACTCCCAAATCAACTCTCTGAAATAGCTTTCTGAAATCAGCATTTTCAAAACAACAAAATTATATAACAATATTAAATCTCAAATGCTAAAAGGAGAAAATTATCTAGAACACATAACCATAAAAAGGTAGGTGTCATTTATAAAAAAGAAGATAAACACCTTGATAGAAAATGCAATAAACATGTAATTCACAGAAGAAAAATGCTAACAAGTAGGTAAGAAATGTATAACATAACCAGTAGTCAAAGAATTGCAGGTTAAAACAATAAGCCATCATTTCTTTACCCATAAAGTTGACAAATTCCAAACAAGAGAATATCATAACTGTTCTAGAAGACTGTTTCTAACACTAAGTGGAAAGAAAACACGTTGTAAAGCCACATATGCAATGATACACACACACACACACACACACACACACACACAAAGTTTATAAAAGCCAGAGTAATGTTTACCAAAATGTTAATGTGGCTATGTACAAATGGTCAGATTACAGATGATTTAAAAACAATTTTAATCCTTTTCTGCAAAAGTGTCTCACAATATTTTTCTTATCAAAAAAAACATACGTTACATTTAAAATATTTAGGCAATAATAGTAAGAGACGCATAGAGACTATTTTTGTTCATAATTTTCTGTATTCCAGTTGTCAGTGATATCAGAAAAGATGTTTTAAGTTGAATCACTAAAACAAAACAAAACAAAAACAAAAAAACCCAGGTCCTCACTTCATATGCTAATGTGGACTGCTGAGAAGTCCGGTTTAGAGGCATATTTATTCTGGGAGCAGGCCTCTCCAAAAAAATGTCTCAAAAAAGACAAGTCTTATGGGGAAAGGGCAGCTTATACTTTATTTACTTTCACATTATGTTCATACTGAGATAATTATAACATATTTCACAAAAGGCAAGGTTCTATAACTGATTTCATTTTCAAAATCCCTTTTTAAAGTTTTAAGTAGCTGTTAGATAATATTCCCGTACAAGCATTTCCATGAAGAAAACTGTATGCTAAGTATTAACTTCTCACATTTTTCGTCACTTTTTCAACTTTGAAAATGGTGGTGACACTATTTTGGCACTCTTTTATGTTTTTTTTTTCCTTTTTTTTTGTATCATCAAATGTAGCAGAAGCAAATAATGATTCTACATTTATTTCATAGACAGGATATGCTCAAAGAAAAGATTATTAATAATGTGACATGCTACTTGTTTTTAAAATAATAGTGTCTCTTCCAGTTAAACCACAAATATTTATTGATTCTTGCTATGTGCTATGCTAGGCATGTCTTAATTAAGGTCTTATATGCTATGATAAATAATACATTATAGAGTTATGGATTTTTCAGTTTAGGAGTGACCTGTCCATCCCCTCAGAAACTATGATTATCTTCACCACTGATCTTTCTGCAATTTTTTTTCAGATTTTTTATTTTAATAGGAATAAACGCTCTAGTAGGTGTTAATCTCCCTTGTCAACATTAGAAGTGGTTCCAAATAAAAAAAAATTATTTATTTATTCATGAGAGACACACAGAGAGAGGCAGAGACATAGGCAGAGGGAGAAGCAGAGAGGCTGATACAAAACTCAATCCCAGGACCCCAGGATCACACCCTGAACCAAAGGCCAGCTCAACCACTGAGCCACTCAGGTGCCCCAGAAGTGGTTCCAAATTATGGCCATTTCTCTACTTTTCAAAGGTAAACTGTATTTTTTTTTCATGGAATTTCAGAATTCATCCCCTCACATGTAGGGGGTCGGGGGTGGTAATCAATCTCTGCTGTACTGAGAAGAAATTGTGTCAATTCACTTATGTCCTGAGAAGCAACTTATAAATCTTCAACTAGAGAAAGGTATGGTTAAGTTGCTATTACCAGAAGATAATGATTAACATCTGGCCTTTTATCCCTAATACTAATGATCCCGTCTCCTTTTCCATTCTTGCTTAAGCCCTATAGCCTCACTTTACCTCTTCGCGCGATTCATTTGGCAACAGTACATGGTAGAGAATTCCCGTGTCATTCCAATGCTCTGTAAAGGTAGGTTTCTTACCCAAGGACCCTGATAATCCTGCAGGCAGACCTCTGTGGCACTCTGTTTTTCTATCATGGATGAATGTATATGCTTTAAGGATAGTCAACTTAAAAACTGCTAGCACACTGGAATACAAAGCCAGACTAGGAGTGGGGAAGGCATCCCAGAGGAACTATTTGAGCACCCCATGGTTTTAAGATTAAGGGGAAAAGAAAAAAAAGAGGAAAAGAATAGGGGTGCCTGGGTGGCTCAGTGGTTGAGCATCTGGTTTAGACTCAGGTTGTGGTTCTGGGATCCTGGGATTGAGTTCCACATCAGGCTCCCCACAGGGAGCTGCTTCTCCCTCTGCCTGTCTCTGCTTCTCTAATAAATAAAATCTTAAAAAAAAAAACATGGTATTTTTTTAAAAAAGGAAAAGAATAAGCAAATGGGTATGGTCGTATGGAAGAATCATTTGCAGAGGTAAAAAAAATTTTGAAAATTGAAACAGAAGACTGAAAAGAATTTAAAGGATTTTTTAAATAGCTATGTATATTAGGATAAAGAAGCTGATCTGTAATTAAAGCACACAGTAATATTGAATCATATATGACATCTCAGGAATTTCTCATTTATTTCAGAATAACAGCATTTAAAACTAAATGAATGCTACCCTCAACTAAAACAGTGTGTTCTTTACCAAAAGCTAGGGAAAGCGTAGTTCCCTCTGCCCAGGAGTTTCCTGATCTGAAGATTTAAAATCTATTTTCTAAATTATAGTTGTGAAAACGTAGTCAGAGTTGCCCAGGCAACAAGATAGCTGGTCAGAAGTATGAGAACAGTGAGCACATGACACCAAACTTGTGGAAACATCGATTTTTCTAGAGACCCCACATGACACTTCTGAACTAGAGACAGTCAACAAGGAGGTACAATTCCACTCCCATATAGAATTGCTCTCATAAGCTGGCACAAGAAAGACTTTGTGAGCTAGTGAGCAGAAAAAAAATTATCCTCTATCTAAATGCAAAGTCACAAACAGTAAAGGACACTAGCCATTCATTAAGCCTTCAACAATCACATACCGTAATGATTTTTCCTATAGTTATTGGGTTCTGCTTCCAAAATAGAAGTGGCATAAGAAACCCAAAGAGCCAAGAATAGCTCTTTAACTACAAAGATTCAGGAACATCTCACATAAACACCATCAAGAAGATTTTCTTATATACTAAACTTCTTGTAACACAATGCAAATACAGGAAATGAAAGATCCAGAGACAAGCTACTCTGATTTTGCTTACAGTTTTTAATGATACAAGTATGTTAAATAATATCACAGAGATACAGTATGACCTCGCTTAATTAACTTTACCTCTTCATATTCTAAAAGGCAAACGGGGCAATCCCAAGAAAAATGGAAGATCCATTAGAGGATTTTCACGTTCTTATACCTCATCATCCTATTTTTTTGGCGGTACTCTTTCTCATTCCCCTACATCCAAGTACCAAAGGATTTGATGAGGGCTTTTTCTTCTGAAGCTTTGATTATATAGTTGATTACAATTCAATGTTATCAAGCACAGCATGGACTGTTTCTTTTGGATCTTAGTATTTTACTTTTCTAATTGGCTAAGCAAAACTGCATCCCTCCGATAGATGATTTCAGGCATTAGGAGATAGTGTGTGATTTTAGGGTGTGAATCTGAATGTATTCTTTTAGGGTAAGTAGGAAGCAGAAACCATTTAATGTACCCTATTCTCCCCAGCCACCCACCTGTGCTGCTTGGAAGGTGAGCTGACTTTGGAGCTATGACATGTTCCTATCATCACTGCTTTTAAGGGCCTGGGGTCCCAATGTCTCCCACTGCAGCTCTGCCTGATAGGCCTGTGCCTACATACTTTCATACTCTACCCCTCTGGAGTATTCATGTTACCCCTAAACATCCCTCCACTCTTCTCCCCATAACCTCTTCTTTCTGATGCATATTTTATGCTGCAAAGAGACTTCTGGCATTCCTGTAGTTAGGACTTTGTGATGTGTTTTATCTTCAGTAGTCTCCTGAGTCCTAGAATCCAACTTTATCCTCCTAGATCAGCTTTGCTATTAATAAGGATGTTATTTCAAGTATGGGTATTACCTGTATAAATTCTCATAGTGAACATATTTTTAACAGGTAGTATTTTTTCCTTTAATGAAAAGGCTTAGAAAGTATAGTGTAGGGGATCCCTGGGTGGCGCAGCGGTTTGGCGCCTGCCTTTGGCCCAGGGCACAATCCTGGAGCCGGGATCGAATCCCACGTCAGACTCCCGGTGCATGGAGCCTGCTTCTCCCTCTGCCTATGTCTTTGCCTCTCTCTCTCTCTCTCTGTGTGTGTGTGTGTGACTATCATAAAAAAAATTAAAAAAAAATTAAAAAAAAAGAAAGTATAGTGTAAGAGTCTACAATTTAAACAGATCTTATTCATCGAATTTTGTGTTAAGCTGAACAAAAAACAATTATCATTTTAGGTAAAGAATGGTCAAAGATGGCAATTTTATATAGTTCAACTTAATACCTGACCCAAATTATACCAATGATTTCAAGTGCAAAGATGAGCCATTTGTGCAAGATCTATGACAACCAGCAAGCCTCTTGTTCCTAGGACAAGGCTGCTTATGAGTAGTGACCTAGATTTCACACCCTGTGGTGCCTGAGCCCAGTCTATTAAATGGCATCGCCAGGTTTATCATGACAACTACTTCAAACCACAGCCAGTCATTACACAACAGCACAGATGAAGGAGAAAACAAGCTGGTAAGCAAACTGTGTATCCCTTGCTCAGGTTTAGCATTGCCAATAAGAATAAAGTCGAAGACTAAAAGCAGAGCTTTAATATCACTCTATTTACTTTCCAAAGTCATCCCTATAATATGAAATTAAATCCTTTTAGTGGGTTATATTGAATGGAAATCCCAGATTCAAATACTGGGAAAAAAACACAAACAAACAACAAAAAGGAAAAGCAAATACATCAAAATAATGGTCCTGACTGGCTGGCTCTTTTTGGTTTCACATTCTGACCTGAAAAAATGGCTTTAATGGGAAATAGAATAGTCATGCTATCAATGTATTCATTCTACACAATAATCACTACTGGGAGCTTCACATTGTTAATGTTTTATATTTTCCACAAAGTTGCTGGGGCAATCAGGGGGATAAAGATATCTTTTCCATCTTGCTCCTCTACCTATGAGCTTATACTCCAATAGGAGATGGCTAGCACATATAAACAAGCAGCTCTGATGCAAGACATTGTGGAATATATACTATAGGCAGTAAATATAATACATGTGTAATCATTTCATTCCGTTTTTGGATCCAGTAATACGAAACACAGTACTTCTAGTTCAGGAATTGTACCCAATGTCTTTACCTAGACTATACAAAGCATTCCTGGATTTAAAGCTTATCTTCATCTTACTTAACTCCTGGAACCATGCACATCCAATCTGATGAATGAAGAAATAAAGAAAATGTTCTGTCAAATAAACATGGTTTGGTCCAAATTCGTACATAGGACTTTAAAGTACATGTAAATATCATCCTTACTTTGCCAGTTCTCCTTCAGAATTTGGAAAAAGATATTTACAACATTTCTCTGAGTTTTTTCATTTGAAAAATGGAGGATTCATTCTGACTACTCAGCTCTATTAGTAGGATTGAAAAGATACAAGATGAAAAACAGATTTAGCTCATTACAAAATTATAGAATAAAGGGCATTATCTCCTTACAAGAAGTATAAAATATGACAAAAGTAATAAAAAATTCAAGTATGCATCTTAATCTTGCTAGATGAACCTAAGAAATTTTCCTGAAAATCAAAGAGAGGAGTATGAAATGTCAAATGATGTTTTCACTCAAAACATTCTCACACAAGAGTAAAGGGAGTGGCTTACACTAAAGCCAGTTAGAACATTATCAGATAAATAACTTCCTGTCTGCCACTTAGAAGGAAGAGTGCCTCTGGACAGAAAGTAGTGTACATACATTTACATAATTTTGTTATGTAAAATTCATGGACCTTATGTTCTAGAACCAAAAATTCTGTTAGAGATTGAAAAAAAAATCTTTTGAATAAAATCATGCAAAGCTGAACACTATTATCCTTTCATAGTGCTAAGAAGCATCCTTTTTCTTTTTAAAGGACATTCGTATTTTTTTTAAAGATTTTATTTATTTATTCATGAGGGACACACACACACACACACACACAGAGAGAGAGAGAGAGAGAGGCAGAGGGAGAAGCAGGCCCCATGCGTGGAGCCCAATGTGGGACTCGACCCCGGGTCCCCAGGATCACGCCCTGGGCCGAAGGCAGGCGCTAAACCATTGAGCCACTTGGGCTGCCCGCTAAGAAGCATCCTAAATGCAATCTCTATCTTCAACTTTTAAAAATAAACATTTGAATAAAGAAAACTAGGATTTTTTGATCAGTAAAACCTTCATCCTTTTAAAAGCCACAATTCTGCAATAATACACCTCAAAGTTTTGCAACGTTATTTCTATGAAACATAGTCAAAACTGATAACTGAGAATACTGTATCATTCTTACTGAGATTCGATTATTTTTCAAAACTCTAAGATGTGAGACCAGGGCTTTGGTACAGAAGTGTGCAGGTCCCCATCCTCCACAACCCTGGTTTTAGGTCCCTGCAAGTCTAAGAATGGCATTAAACTCCATCTAGCACCCTACAGCATTCTATAGAAAGGCAATGTAAGTTGAATCCCAGCCCTACTACCACGAGGATTTTAACCTCTGAGCTTCAGATTCCTTGTCTATAAAATGGGGATGGTATAACCTACCTACCTCTCAGGTTATAACTAATTAAAATCTTTAGAGTTCTTAATGCATTTAAAAAATATATTTATTTGAGCAGGAGAGTGTGTGTGAATCAGGGGAAAGAGGCAGAGGGAGAGAGAGTAGCAGGCTCCCTCACAATTTTTACAGGTCCACCTGTGTGTCCACAGTGTGAAGATGGATAGGCATTTGGATATAATCTATAGATATCTACAAAATCTATTTGTTAAGAAAATGACATTTTCAAGTTTACATTATGATTGTCTTTAAGGATCACAGGTCTTGAATTTTTTCCTTGAATTTTATTTATTCAGATCAAAACGAAGAATTACATACTAGATAAAGAAAAGATTGCTAAGAAAGCCGAAATAACTTTTTTCCCAAAATAATTTTCTAAAATAATTTTCTAAAATCCCCTCAAAATAAAAGCAATTTGAAAAGTATTGGCTCACAGACAGCTGAATTTATAAGGAATGTTGAATTCAGAGGAATAATTAAAATACTCCAGTTATAACTGTTTAAATGATTCTTATGCTACCAACTATCAGGGCATAACTGACATCCTCAAATCATGTATTGTTGATAGATACACTTCTTTTGGCACATAAACATACTAGATCCATCTCTATCCCAGAAGTGGATCTAAAAGGAAATTAATGGCTTGTGATGCAGGGCTCAATCCCAGAACCCTGGGATCATGACCTGATGGGGATAGACACTTAACCAACTGAGCCACCCAGGCGCCCCATTAATGCCTTCTATTTTTATTTGTCAGATATACAACTTCTCTTTTTCAAAGACTGAGGTCCACGATGTTGAAGGTAACTGAAGATAGCATATCACTGTACAGCATGTAATCCACATCTACTGGGCTGAACTGGCAGGACACAACACTGAAATGGAGGCCTTCAGTCTTGCAGCCTACCTCAAGATTGTTACTTAGGAGATAGAAAAGGGAAACATGAGGATTTAACACAAGAAAGGCTGCATTCATGGGGTGTGATATCCAAAAGCTAAATTAGAATCCTGACAGATTTAGTAACAGATTTGGTGGCCGTTGTAATTGTGAGCCTTTTTTAATTATAAAAAAGTGAATTGATATGCTCAAGTTATTTTAGCAGACACACTTTACTTCTATTGTCCTTAGGGTAAGAGATATGGTTTTCTGGGGAGAAATTTCTGACTAAGCACAGCAGAGATAGCTGCACAGAAAAACTCACTGTTAAAAAAAAATCCCATGGCTGCGCAACAGTGTGACTGTATTTAATGCCAACGAACTATATACACTTAAGGCATTTACGATGGAAAACGTTATGCTTTGTGCATTTTACCACAATTGAATAGTTTTCATGGACACTAAGGCTACAGCTAATCCATAGGGTCCCTTCATTACCGAATTATGTTTACAGGAGACAGAATATTGACAGGAGACATACAAACTAGGGAAAAAGTAGTCAAGAGACAGGATGGCTCCATTCTTACCAGTGGACCTATGGATTAAAACTTGAGATGACTGACCATATTTTATACTGCCAAATCAGGGGACAGAATATTTTCTCAAGAGCTTATGGATTCAGTAATACGGACTTCAAGCATCTCCAGATCAGGATTGTCCTAGTGTCCATAGAAGGTCATGGACATGCAAGGTCACCACTCCCTTTTTCTTTCTCTCATACTCATACATACACACACTCCTGAGCAAAAAGAAATGAGAGGAAGCAAGACAGCTCACTTTATAAAGCTGAGATCATCACTGGAGCCTCATGTACAACAGCACCAACCTGATCAAAACACAAAGCCATTGATTGGCCTAGCAAAACCTCTATTTGGCCCTCACAAAGGAAATTAATTCCTTATCATTGTTACTCATCCTCTGCACATACCCAGACCCTTCTACCCTCTCTGAATCTCCAAGACCCTAAAAATTTGAACATTTAGAGAATTCAAGATTCTTCTAGGGAGCGGAAGAAAGACATTATTTAGGTCTAATCCTTAAAGCACTCCAGAAAAGCAGTTTCTAAATTATGTCACAGCTTTCTCCAAGAAGAGTACATGAGCTCTTCCTCCCAGGGAGCATTTTCCTCCTAGAAAATGCATACCTTAATAATTGTATGAGGACTGTTCCAATGTGGTCATAGCTCACCTAAGCATTCTTGAGCTCCCATCTTCTAGATCTGGGTTTAAATATATAAGCTTATTTTCATGACTTGCTAATGAGAAGTATATGTGAGATACACACACACACTTACGTACATATATATAAATTATACCCACACACACATACACAGATGTGTGTGTATGCTTACCTTTAAAAATATATATTCCTTTTTTTTTTTAAGATTTATTTATTTATTCATGAGAGACACAGACTGAAAGAGAGAAGCAGAGAGACACAGGCAGAGGGAGAAGCAGGTTCCTCGTAGGGAGCCCAATGTGGGACTTGATCCCGGATCCCGGAATCACGACCTGAGCCTAAGGCAGATGCTCAACCACTGAGCCACCGAGGCGTCCCTAAAAAATATATCCCTGATACGTATATCAACCTTTCTTAGAAAGGTTCTTTCTACTGGGATTTTTATAAGTTCACACGTCCACAGTATGAAGGATAGGCATTTAGATACAATCTATAGATACCTACAAAATCTATTTAAGAAGATGACATTTTCAAGTTTACACTATGATTGTTTTTAAAGATCACAGGTCTTGAATTTTTTCCTTATATTTTATTCATTCAGATCAAAATGAAGAGGAATTACATACTAGATAAAGTAAAGATTGCTAAGAAAGCCAAAATAATTTTCTAAAATCCCCTCAAAATAAAAGCAATTTGAAAAGTACTGGCTAGGGGATCACCTAGGGGATCCCTGGGTGGCTCAGTGGTTTAGCGCCAGCCTTTGGCCCAGGGCGTGATTCTGGAGACCCGGGATCAAGTCCCACATCGGGCTCCCTACATGGAGCCTGCTTCTCCCTCTGCCTGCGTCTCTGCCTCTCTCTCTCTCTGTGTGTCTTTCATGAATAAATAAATAAAATCTTAAAAAAAAAAAGAAACAGAAAAGTACTGGCTCATGGACAGCTAAATTTGTAAGGAGTGTTGCATTCAGAGGAATAATTAAAATACTCCAGTTGTAACTGTTTAAATGTTTCTTATGCTACCAACTATCAGGGCATAACTGACATCCTCAAATCGTGTATTGTTGATAGATACACTTCTTTTGGCACATAAACATACTGGATCTATCTCTTCCTACCCCAGAAGTGGGTCTAAAAGGAAATTAATGGCTTGTGAAAAAGCTCTTTCTTCCCCCTCAAAGGAAGAAAAGATGTCCATGATGTATTTCATAACTCGGGCCTTGGCAGGTAGAGCACTATAAGGCCAACTCATAACAGTGGCTCTTGATCACCTCTGGTCAGAAGAGAGGCTGAGCTGTCTCAACAGTAAAGACAGTAAATATCCTCTCATGCATTCCTCATTCCATTATGTCATGCAACTATAAATGGGGGGAGGGGGCAGGTGGGATGTCCAAACCACATGAAGTTAACACTCAACGAACAATGAAGAAAAGTATAAATATCTGTCAACGTCATGTTTCTCTGAATCTTTTTTTTTTTTTGGCCTGAGATGGATTCCCCAAGACCTTATCAATTTTCTAGTTTCATCTCCAATATATGAATGGGGCATCTCATTGGAATATAGAAAATAGTTCCCCGACAGAAACAATATTATATATGTTAACTCTGCTCCTAGCTGACCCACTACAGCCCAGCTGACCTACAATCTAACCAATAACCTAAAGCTGAGTACTATCTTCAGGGTCAGCATGAAGCAAGATTTTCATGGGCCAGAGTTTCAACCTGAATCGGCAGGAACACAGCCTCTCTCTCTGTAGGAGAACAGAGCTTTCCCTAATTCCACAGCAACAGCAATGCTGTCAGAACCTATGGGTAGGAAGGGAGGGCCTGGTTTCTGGAAGGAAGGGATTATAGAACCATGGGCTAAACTTCTTGTCCAAGCAGTCCCTGGAAACCTACTGCAGGGCCAGGCCCTTTCTGGTCTTGCAACTGGCTCCCAAAGTCAACCTTGTCATCTCCAAAATATGGTAATAGCTACCATTTACTGAGTACCTAAAATTTGTAAGAATAATCCCCGCCTTGATCTTAGTAAATACTCTTAACCTCATGCTAGGATTAAGAAAACTCGGTTTCAGAGATTATAGTGCATGCCACGTGTCACACAGTGAGGAGCCAAAATTCAAATCTGAAATCTATTTTTTCAGTAGTTCCAAAGCTAGAGATGGTTCCCATCAAATCCATAAATGTTGGAGATGATTAAGTGAAAAATTAGAGCCCGTAGCCTAAATTCTGGCACATGGAAGGTGCTCACTAAATGCTCTCTTCTCTTGGGCAGCAGTTGACATGATTCACTCTCTACTGGCAACACTTGTTTTTGTCTTCCTAACAAAAGTTTCTTCTCTTCCCAGCTTCTGTAATACCCTTGTGACTTGTACTGTTGGGCAGTGGGGAGCGCCCAATAGGTGATATAGTGAAAACAGGTTACAATTTTTCCCCTCCTTTATCTTTTCACCTTTTCCTTTTTTCACTGAGATCCCATAAAGTGAAGGATTTTATCCTTTTCTTAGGCCATGTGTCCTTTCCAGAGTCTGTGCAAGCTACAGACTTCCTCCTCAGAAAAGGATATATATGTGGTTCCACAGATTAATGAGTCTTGTGGAATCCCTCTTAAGATACTCTGCTCCAAAGAAAGAATTCTGCACTGAAATTTTGATATCCTAAAGCTAAACTCATCTCCCTTTTAGAGGAATACCCAAGAACTGGGGAGTTCATCATAGGCATGGTAATAGGATGGGAAAAAAAAAAAAAAAGAGGGTTTGTACATGTGGAACACTGAGGCTGCTTGCTGTGAGAATGGGGAGATGGGAGCAAGAAATAGTGACAGGATTTATGTATCCCCACATCAGATTTTGGTCAAAGTAGTACAGACATTGGTTCTAGAATGAAATGAAACCCAAAAGGCTGTGTGCATCACAGGGTGCTCACAAACATTTCTATCTACATTAGTGTGCTTGTTTGTGCAAAAGAAATGAGGGGAGGATGTTTGGAGGTTGGAAAGAGAACAAAAATAGAGTCCCAGGCATCAATTAAGAAGGAATGAACTGGTGATGGAGAAGATGCAAAACCATGTGAGCAGAGATCCCATAAAGTTTCTAGTCACTTGGCTTGGGTGGCTGTACCTATAAGGCCACGTGATATATATCACATGTATATTAGGCAAAGTGAAATCCCAAGCTGTTTATATACAACAATATGTATGTAAACAAGAGTTTATATACAACTGCAACTGAATATGACTGTGCTAGAATTTGACATCTACGTTGATCAAAGAACCTCAGTAATTATGAGTTAATAAGAAGGCATCAAAAAAAGAGAGATGCTGGGAATCATCTAGAACATCAAAGGTAACATTTTAATCTGTTTAAGATTTTGCAATTTCTGGCAAATGTACATAATAATATTTCCATTTATTTCCACAGCCCAGTTGAAAAACCTCACTAGGTTGGCTGTAATGGCATAGGACAGAATTTTTGCAGTATATCCTCCTGGGCGCAAAATATCAAAAATACAAACTTGCTTTTCAGTACATGTTTTAAAACGTCATGTATACATAAGCACACTAATAAATATAGTCTAAAGAAAAACAGAATATACATTTGAACACAAGCCTGAAATACTTTCCCACAGTATTTTGATAAAAATCACAGAAAGATGCATTGGGTGGGGGGCTGGGAGTGGTCAATGAACATCAGCAGCTGTGGCAGATCGTTATAATAACAGCCCCTGGTGAGCCATGCCTATGTCCAAGCTTCTTTGCAATCTAACTTGCTGCTCCTCATACCAGGAGGTAGGGGCTCCTTCCTGACTTCTTGAACCTGAGCTGGCCTCATGACATGCTTTGACCATGTTCTGCACATGACAGAGGTAACCTTGTGTGACCTCCAAGGTAAGGCCAGAAGAGGCCCTGCAACTTCAGCTTTTGGTCTCCTGGGATGCTTCCCTGAGATCACCACATAGGTCCAGCCTACTAGAGGATAAGAGGTCACATGGAAGAGAACCCAGGTGGCCTAGTGGACAGCCACCATGAGCTGTTGGGTGAGTGAGGTCATCAAGGACCTTCCCTCACAACTGACCCTCTAGCTCAACATAGCTCAGGAGCAGGCCGAGGCAAAACCAGCTGCAGAGCTGCTAAGCCGACCCACAGAATCATTAGAAATGGCAAATTGCTGTTGCTTTAAGCTGTAAGTTTTGAATGGTCTGTTGCACAGCAACAGTTAACTGATGTAGTAATATTTAGCAGAATTTGTGCCCGTATTCTGTTGAGAAGCTATATTTCCTTTAGGCCTGGCCTAATAATCTTCAACTCTCAGCGTCTTCCCTTGGTCACAACATGCCACCTTGACTGCATGGTGATTATACTAGAAGGTATCAGAGACTTCCAGGTGTGGTAAGCCACTGTCTGGGTGGGTTTAAATATCATTTACTGGAGGCTCAGAAAGACAGAGGATCTTCTTGAGAGCGTTCCTGGACTTGCAATTCTAAGCAAAATTCACTAAAAAATGATACAGTGGGGAATGCCTGAGTTGCTCAGTAGGTTAAGTGTCTGCCTTCAGCTCTGGCTGTGATCTCAGGGTCCGGGGACTGGTCCCAAAGTCAGGCTCCCTGCTCAGCAGAAGAATGCTTCTCCCTTTCCCCGTCCCCAACTTATCTCTCCCTCTCCCAAATAAATAAAAATCTTTTAAAAAATGATATAGCAAATTGAGGATTAAAAAAAAAAACACTTCAAAATATATTGCTACTCAGGAACCTTACAATGAAGATAAAGTTCAAACTTACCTTCTAAAAATAGCTTATACTTCTAGAGAATAGCAGTAGATAACAAGCTGGCAGATAAAATTAACACCTACTCTGTGTAAAGCACTTTGCTGAGGGTTGTAGAGACCATCTTGCCCCTCACCCCCCCCCCCAGCAACTCCAATCCTGACTCACTGTATGGGATCATCCTTCCCCGAGTGGGCTATGTCTGCCTAATGAGCCAAACAAGTTACTCCCATTCTCCTTACCACCATATTTTCAGGAGTAGTTAATACACATGGAATACTATAAAAATTAGAACATATTATGGGCTGAATTTTGCCCCTCACCCCCAAATTAGTATTTTGAGGTTCTAACCCCCAGCATCTCAGAATGTGAATGTATTTGGAGATAGGGCCTCTAAAGAGGTAATTAAGGTAAAATGAGGTCATTAGGGTGGACCCTAATCTGACTGGGAGGTATCCTTATAGAAAGATTAAGATGAAGGCCCAAAGGCAAGGCCACGGTGAGGACAGAGTAGATGTTCACCTACAAGTCAAGGAGAGAAGCCTACAGAAGACATTAATCCTGTTGACACCTGGTTCTTGGATTTGTAGCCTCTAGAACCGTGAGGAAATGAATTTCTTGCTTAAGATATCCAGTCTAGGGTGTTTCTTCATGACAGCCACAGTAAATGAATACATAACACTTCCAGCTGTAAGCTTGAGCAAACTCAACTTAGGTGGATTTACTTAAGAGGCAGGCCCCCAAAATAGGAAGGGCATCAATCTGACCTGAAAATGAAGTCATTAGGATAGTAGTTCCATTTCTCCGCCTTTTTTTATTTTTTAAGCTCTAGTCACCTCTTTGGGTTGGCTTTGCCCTGACACTGGCCTTTCCTACAGCTGGCAGTAAGATGCCCAGCAGCTTTCAGGCTCCAAGAAGAAAGAGGGCCCATGAATCTCCTCTGGACATGTCATTTCCACGATCCCCCTCACTTACTAAGTATTCTAATTAATAACTACTTTGCAGGGGTTGAGAAAAGCAAGGCCCAGAGTCATATAACCTGCCTCTAGTTATACATCCAGTAAGTGTGGCAAGAACCAGAAGTAGATTCAGGGTTCTCCAACTGTACAGCTGACAGTCTCAATCCTTACATTTACCTTTCCAGACAGAAAGACTGAGGTGGAGGGCAAACATTTTCTATAAAAGGTCAAGCAGGAAATATTTAGGCTTTCAAGCCACAGAAGTAGGTCACATGTTCTTTGTGTTTTGTTTTTACAACAGTTTAAGACGTAAAAATCTGAATATGCTCAATGCCACTGAATTGTACAGTGGATGGTTAAAACTCCAAATTGTATGTGATGTATATTTTACCGCAAATAGATAGATAGATAGTCATTCTTAACTCTTGGTACAGAAACAGCCCAGAATCAGATCCACCTGCAGGCTGTAGTCTGTAGTCTGCCAACCTCTGATGCATCACTGAAATATACTTCTTAGAACTCCAGACCAGCCACAGGTTTCCTTGATTTAGCAAACAGACTAACCGTTATCAAAAAGCTCTGAGGAACGCTTGGGTGGCTCAGTGATTGAGCTTCTGCCTTTGGCTCACATCGTGATCCCCAGATCCTAGGCCCGATTCCCACATGGGGCTCCCTGCAGGGAGCCTGCTTCTCCCTCTGCCTGTATCTCTCATGAATAATTTTTAAAAAATCTAAAAAAACAAAAAAGGTCTGAAACCCACCATCAGTGGGCTGCCATTCAAATTCACCCAGTGAAAAATGGTGTGAGAGCAAGATCATGGCAGCAGAGGCCACTCCCACCCTTATGGGTTCCTCCAGTTTGTGGGGCAAGAAAAAGAACCTGTTCTTCTATTCAGGTGAAAAACAACTGTATGAAAGACCTGACCCACTTTGTTATTAGTAGTAAAAGGGACGATAATCTTGAGGTCATTTTGTGCACTGAACGTAAGATGTCTACTTTTGGGGTTATTGATTTTGTTTTGCTCTGCAGAGAAACAGGAGTGGTAGAAAAGTACAGATTCACTCCTACAGAACCATTTTCAGGTCCTACAGGTCTAGCAAGTGGTTAAAATTGAAGCTCAAAAGATAAGGTAAGACATTCAAAGATTATAGAATCCTTCAAAGACAGGCTCATTTGTTTTTTTTTTTTTTTTTTTATTGTAGCCTACAGCCAAATTGCAAGTCTCGAAGCATACACCAAGCACATAAGTGGGTAACTTACCCAAAGAATTCTGACCAGGATCTTGCCTAGAGCTTAGGAGAAGGAAGTGCATGAGATACAGCTGAAAGAAACATAATGAAAATGACCCAAAGGGAAGGGGGGAAAAAAAACCCAAATACCTATATAATATGGCTAATGTAAAATACCAAGAGTAATGCTTAAGAGTGTAGACTCTACAGTCATAGGCCTAAATTCAAATTCAGACTTGACTTCTTAACTGTGTGATCCTGATCAAGTTATTTAACCTGAGTCTCAAGTTTGTCATCTATGAAGAGGATTTTAATAGTTACCTCTACCTGACATATGGCAAGTGCTCAAAAAATATTGGCAATTATTATTAAAAACTTATTTTGATAAAAGTTCCAAATTCCACAGGTATTGGTATCCCAGTCCAGGAAATCTATTGCTCACAATCTCTACATTGTTTCCTTGAGTGGAATTTTTCTTCTCAATTCCTTCTTTATGCAATACACTGTTAATATTTGACTTTTCAGTTAATCCTAACATTTAAGTGCATTTGCACACGGAAGGAGGATCTGTCTAGCTATTGCCTAGAGTTGCACCAAGTTTAGTAAAAGTCCTTTCACTGATCTTGAATCACTTTGGAACTCACTCTGGTTAAATTCTTTCCAGGTTTTACAGTAATGTTAGCGATCTTACCTTTCCTTAAGAATGGGAATGGTGAAGCAGCAAAGTGTGCACGTAGTTATAAAGTAGCACTTCTGTAAAGTAGCACTTCTAGCTAGCTCTCAGAGGGATTTGAATGGCAAAAAGCAAACTTCTGATTTTAATATTCTTAAAAAGCAGGTGTTACAAAATCTGCTGATTTATTAGCAATTACTCCAATCGTAAACATTTCCCTAAATTTTTCTTTTCAGGAGAACATAGCTCATTTATTTTATACTCTACAAGAGAAACAATTTCCAGTACTATCTATTAACATAAGCTTAATAGTATTTTTGGGGAAAAAATCTTATGTAGCATAATCACTGATGGATTTTAAAGTGGAACATCTACTTTTCAAACCACTGATAAGATGCACAGAAGACAAGACTTGGGAAAAAATACATCTAAATATACTTTGAGATACAGTGATTTTTTTTCAGAATGATTATTGTGATTTTTGGTCTCTCTTTTTAATCTGTACACCCAACAGGGGCTCAAAGTCAAAACCCCAAGATCAAGAGTCACATGCTCTTCCGACTGACCCAGCCGGGTTCCCTGATTTTTAGTGTCTTTTTAATATATAGATTTTATATTTTACAAACTTGTTAAAAATCATTACACGCTACTTTTATACTGAGTAAAGGAAATTTTCAAAGTAGACCTGATAAACTAATTTTTTTCTTTATTCTTTTGCATTTTTGTAAAGATTTTATTTGTTTATTCATGAGAGACACAGAGAGGGGCAGACACAGGTAGAGGGAGAAGCAGGCTCCCTGCAGGGAGCCCGATGGGGGACTCGATCCCAGGACTCTGGGATCAGCCCTGAGTGGAAGGCTGATGCTCAACTGCTGAGCCACCCAGGTGTCCCCTTTTGCATGTCGAAATAGTTTACTGTATCTGACATTTCCTTTAAGTCACATGAATTCGGTGCCAGAAGGAGAACAGGGACTGTCAACCAAACCCTCCAAGTCTCAGTTTCCTTGCACTTCCCCTATTCTATCACAGCAAGTAGAGTGAGCAGATGACCTGGAGCCTGGTAGATGGGTCTGAATGCTGGGCCACACTAACTAGCTGTGTTATTTTCGGCTAGTCACTTCACCCCAGAACTTCAGTATTCTATTTGTGTAACATGTAATTGAGAATTAAGAACACAAGGAAAATGCTCTGCAGGGCCTCTCACATGGTAAATGGCTCCATTCATAGCTGTGGTTCTCATTTTTATTACTAACCCAATACTACAAAGCTGGAAATGGAAATATTTTCAGATCTTCCTTTCTATTTAATCTTAAATATCATTTATTTTATCCCAGTTATTTATCCAAATTCTCTTCCCAAATGCCTTTTATTATATACATGTCAAACAAGTTATAGAATGATCAAACCACAGTTAAGTCATAGCATGACTTAACTTTCATTGTACTTAGTTTTCCAGAGTTCAGAAAATAAACAGATCTATCATGACTTGCTCACATGCAACTCTCAGATAAGGATCTAGAGGAAACAGCAGCTAAGTTCCTATCACGAGTCTTCTCTTCTTTACTCATTGGAACATCAGAATGAAGGGAGGGTCATTGTCTCTGCCTGAGACTGCAGAATAAAGAAAGACCCTTCAGAGGGAATTCAGAGGCAGCCATGGCTTCATGAACCAGAGTCTGGCATTTACTGAGGTTGTATCTGCCTCCCACTTCCACAGCAAGAACCCAAAAAGGTTGAGATGCCTTTTTTGTGAATTTTTACCAGCAGCCAAACTAGGTTTATAGACTTCTGTTATGTAGCAAGCATCCAAGTTTGAGTTGAAGAGAAATTCATATACATCAGGGCTTGTCAAAGAATCTACGAGAAGTTATTCTTTAAAAATCTAAAGCATCCATTTACAACAGACCAGCTTGCAGCTTTAGCACCATATGGTGGCAAATGGAGACTTTCTTAAGTGATGCTTTGCATGCATGCAAACACACAAACACTGCAGAGTTTCCTAAACTGGTGTTCTCTATACAGAATTATTCTGTGGTCAAATACGTCTACTAAATTCCTTTCTTGGTAATTCATAGTAGCATATTAAATGCCCTTATAAGTCCTATAGTATAGAAATAGATTTCCTAAGCTGATCTGAATTAGAATCACTCTTTGCTCTTTGTTGGTATACCTATTAACATCCTGCAGAAGGAATGACCTATAGAATGCCACTCTGGGAAACATTAACTATCCAGCTTAAGTGGTGCAGCACTGCAAGACAAGGAAGGTGCTTTACGGATGGAGGTGGCACCAATGCAGGTGGCCTTGTTTCAGTGAGCACATCAGACATTCCCCGGGAAATTGCCCAAAATTTGGGGAGGGATACTTTATGCGGGCCGGGGGTCCTGAATCAATGAGTTACAGCAATAACCAAGATCATTTTGAACAAGGTATGATTATGCTATGTACAGCTCTCCTCCCAGAAATTCAGATTGTACCCTTATAACTGACACAGAGCAACAGAATACAGATTTTTTCCCCCTCAGCAAAGTAACCTTCTTTTTCCAGGAAACTAAGGCAACCATACAATATATCATGACATGCGGCTGAGCTGAGAGCATAATCGAAGTCTCCAGACTAGCAGTTTTCAAGTCTAAGCTTCCTCTTGTTACTAAAATAGCTTCCACAATAATAAGAGAAAATCCACAGTCACGTATAGCTAAGTCCCTACCTTTTAATTATTCATGTTAATGCCTTGCATTTGTAGAGTTTATACTTTACAAATGCTAATCAGGCCCAAGGATTACATGAATAATGGAAAGCCACAAATAATTACCAAATCTGATTTTAAGCAATGTATTCAACACATGCTCTCCCCAGAAATCTTCCCCAAACACTACCTCCCCCACCCCTCCACTTACATTCTTCATCCTAAAAGAAACCTTAGTATAATTAGTTTTGTCAGGAAGACCAATCTAACTTTTATACTTTGCTTTTTCTCTGATATCCTAATAGTAATGATGCTGAAAGACCAGAAGTAGTAGTAATTAGAGAAAAAAAAAAAGGCTCAGGACCAGAAACTAGATGCACTATTTGAAAAGGGGAATCTGAAACCCAGCTCTAATGCCCAGCTACTATATCAATGGAGAGGATAATTGCCTTCCCTTCAATTCTGTGTGGTGGTAGTACCATCTGTTTCTTCCCCCAGTGACTTGGTATACCTGCCAAGAACAATAAGCTTTAAACCAGATTATTGATGCAGCAGTTTTCCTGCCCTCCTCTAGGGGGAAAAAACCACCCAAACAATGCTGGTGTTCCCATTATTAACAAAACAAAACAAAACACTACATTAGCTAATGTCCAATGTCACTAATTAAAACCAAATGCCATTTCATAGCAATCCAACTGGCAAAAATCAAAGCATCTTACTAAATCCCATCTAAGTGAGGATATGGGGAAGTGTGGACTTTCATATACTGTAGGTGGGACTATGCTGATAAAATGATTTTGGAAAAGCAATTTGGCATGTGAGAATGCACACCCCACTTCTAGGAATATACCAGAGAAACTTGCATATATGTCCAAGAAGAGGTGTGCAAATGGTTATTGCTGCACCCAGTCTATAGTAGCAACAAGACAAAACAAAAAACTAATCAACTTCTCTGTCCATCCATTGAAAAATAGTAAGTAAACTGATAAAGTCACATAGGAGAATTAAACTGTGCTAAAGTCCTATTACAACATTCTATGCGGCAGTGAAAACCAACTATAGTGAGTACTTTGGATTGGTATTTCAAAACTTGAGGCGAAAAGTACAAACTGGCAGATTTATATGTTAATATGACATAATTTATATGAATTTTAAAAACACAAATTAAAGATATTTCCATGCAGTAAACGTGAAGAAACTGACAGGAAGAGTACATGCTATCTCTCTGGGAAGAGGAAAGGTGGGGGGAGGGGGGAGGGATGAAGGAGAAAAGACCACGGAAGGATACATAGGAAATGACATTAACCATAATATTTTTTATGTATTTATTTTATGTAATATGTATTTTATGTAATATGTAATAGTTTGTAAAATACATTAAAAATATGTATTTTATGTATTTTATGTAATATGTATTATGTATTATGTAAAATGTATTTATTACGTTAGCTGTTTTCTAAGCTTATTTTTCTTAAAATAACTTTCAAAATATTATAAATTATAGCCTTTTTAAGGCCAAAATGAATGAAAAATAGTGGACTGAGAAAATATTACAACCTTACAACAATGTGCAAGGTGAAAAGGAATTGGGTTAACAGGCCATGAAGTAGCAGCTTCCTGGACATTGACTTAAGAACACAGTGATACATTTCAAACATATGTTAGTGTCTTTATTTTTGTGTGGCCAATGTAAAAGTGGCTCGAAATACTATAATGAGAGTAATTGTCTAGGACAACAAGTTCATTAGAAATATCTGCTATAGTGATACAATCACTAGGCATCTGAGATTATTCTCAAGTTAAAAAAGTTAGAAGTAGGGGCACCTGAAAGGCTCAGTTGGCTAAGTGTCTGCCTTCAAGCTCAGGTCATGATCCTGTGGTCCTAGGATAGAGCTCTGAGTCCAGCTTCCTGCTCAGTGGGGAGCCTGCTGCTCACCTCTACCCCCTCCCTGCTCATGCTCCCCACCCTTGGCTCTCTTTCTCTCTCACATGCTCTCTCAAAATCTTAAAAGAAAAAAAAAGTAGAAGAAAAATAATCTTTAATTATTTTATTCTCATAGAGCAAATGCAACTTTCAACTGGTTTTTAGTCTCCTAAAATTTAGAAGTCTTAGCAGCAATGCTGGGCTCTTTTTTAAAAAGATTTTATTCATAAGAGGCAGAGAGAGAGAGGAAGAGACGTAGGCAGAGGAAGAAACAGGCTCCCTGCGAGGAGCACAATGTGGGACTCGATCCCAGGACCCCAGGATCACAACCTGAGCTAAAGTCAGACTCTATCACTGAGCCACTCAGGCATCAAAGCAATGCTGGGTTCTTAGAACTACTACAATGACGCTATCGACCTACAAAAACTTTCCAAATAACATTCAGTACCACTTACACGCTAGCTTATTAGTGCCAGGGACAGTTAGAAGCACACTTTCATGTATCACACCCCATCTAATCCTTAACCCTACAAGATAGATGTTGCTATTACCTCTGATTTGTAGATGAGGCAAGCGGGCACAGAAATATCAAGCACTGTGCCATGAAGCATGGCATAACTTGCCACTCCCAGAGTCCAAGTTATTAACCCACATATTATCTCCAGGAGACCACAACTCTGTGCAGATGGGAACAACCTCAATTCAATATTAACCTTCACATACAGTTTCTAATTTTAAATTTTAGAGATACTTCTATGACATGCAAATCTGCCTGGTTGATTTTACTGGCAAGTTTGGTCTCCACCAGAGACTACACTGTCAAAGACCAGTCATGTCATTAGAAGTCCTGAAGCATCACTATGATTCTGAGGAGACCTTCATCAGCATCAGGAAAAGGAAATATATTTTTCTCAGTCTGTTAATTTAGAGATCAAGTATTCTGAATTTTGGTACCAACACATTCCCGCCACCCTCATTGTCCCAAGCAATGTATGATACAGTGTGCTTGCTGAGGCTTCATTCAGGGATGCTTGCTCTCTTTCAATCAACATCTTAGAAGAATGAACTCTATTATCTCAAGGCCACAAGGAAGGAAGCAGATCAGCAGATCGTGCTAAGTGCTACAGGCTCATACAGGATGAGCCACCAATCACAAACCAGGCCAATTTTCTTTCTTTTCTTTTTTCCCTTTGTTTAACTTTCACACTAAAATGTTGCAGTAATGTTTTAAGATAAAATAGGCTAGAGGACAGCATAAATAGTGACACATTTAGCAAAATAAAAAAAACTGCTGTTACCTAGAGTCAATAATCTTGGGGCAAGGGAATCAAATCTAGGACACTGGGAATGACGAAGGAGGCCTCCATTCTAATGACTGTGACAGTAGTGTCAGAAGAAAGGAATTCAAGATACACCAAAAGTCTTGAAGTTTTGCTTTTTAATACATCACCTGAAGTAGTATGGACTCATTCTTTAACCTAGTTCTCCTGGAGTAATACAGTACTCCAGATCAGTGATTATATTAACCCCCTCATGAAGCATTGGTAGTAGTAATGATCTACAAGAAATTCTCAGATGGGGCCTGGAGCATTCAATTTGCTTTTATCTACAATGTTTCACAAAAAATCATGTCACTGGTCCTGTAACTATAATGGATCCAGTTAAATCCAGTATCGGTGGCCAATAGTCCTTTTAGACATTACCTTCTTCCTTCTTCAAAAATCACATCAAATGAAAACAGAAGCTCCTCATTCTTCTCTTGCATTGTAGAGTTTTAATCAGAATAACACATGCTTAATGTGTCTTTCTACTTACTTTCTTCCTTTATTTAAGACAGTAGATTAGGACCCAGAAGCTAATTTAATACATCCTCAGGTTCACAGCAAAGTGGCAGAAAAGTTAGATGTTAAGAGTGAGGTAGAGTGGATGAGACACAGGGTAAATACTGGCTACAATGTGATTTGACTAAAACAACTGGCCATCAGCAGAAGGGCGCATCTGATGGGGAGAGAACAAGAAAGTGGAACAGACCCAAGCACACGTGCATTAATACCCAGTGGCACTAAAGAAGAAAGAAGAGGCTATGTGGGGATACTCTGAGCCTGCAAAGAAGGTCCAGGCTGCGATCCAAGTGCACTGTTGAAATGGTTACCTATGAGTTCCAGGCTTGAAAAGAGGACAAGTGAATCAAAAGGGTACTAATAACTGTGAGAATGAATAGAGGGTCGGGAACCTAGGGGTCATGCAGTGGATGAAGGGTTCATGGTGCGGGCAGGAGGTTGAGCTCACGTAGCTGGTGAGACCTAGTTATGTTGTCTGGCATGGGGCAGGCACAAAATATCAGTGTTTGCTGAATCTGAAGTTTGTGGGTGATTTCTGAGTTCATGGTATTGTAGGTGGAGTGCCAATAAGTCCCAGCACAGATGTGCACTACCTAAACAGAGTAGTAGTGAAGGTCACAGAGCATAAGAGTAAATGTGATAGTTACTGCAACTTGTGGCAGTGGAGAAGAATTTGAAGTCACTTAGATTGTGAGAAAATATCAAGCTGACTGATGATTAGAAGTGTTGACCCAAGCGGTCAGTTTGGAGTTCCATTCAGAACTCTTGCTAATGTTAATATAATACGGCTCTGAACTGCTGGATGGGTAAGGGTGAAGCTAGAGGATAACAAACCCCATGTAAGGGCTAGGGAAAGGACTCACTACTGCAGTATCACAGAAGATGGGAAGCTAAGAGACTCACCAAAAGATATTGTGCATCCCAAAGTAAGCCCAGGGTAAAAACCCAGAGTGCTGAGGTTTGGAATCCTGACATTGCAGTTGCTACTTTGCATCTTTACATATTGCGGACTGAAAGGTCTGTACCAGGAACCGTCCATCTACAAAGAACCTGTTTTTCTGGGCCTTGGAGGGGGAGGGGGGGAAAAGGGTGATGCAGAGATGGTATTATAAAAGAGAGACATAAAAGGAAAATTCTCAGTGTGGCTCAATGAGGTACACTGGGATGGGTGGGGGTCCAGGAACACACTGGACTGTTATTTGCAGCAGCTCTTTCCAGACCCATAGAGGAGCAGGTGACAGTGGGAGACGCTACCTGTCAAAGAGCTGAGAGTTTAAGTCACTGAGGATTCGTTTCTTATGTAATTGCCCCGACTTAGGACTTCTACTTTATAGACATGATCGTGAATTTCCGTTGTTCAAAAGGAGGTAAACACTAGTCATACTTCAAAAACATGGCTGTAATGAGTGCAGACCACAAATTCAAAACGGACATTTAATAATGAGCTCCTGTAGTTCAAGGAAAGGTGATGGTAAAAGTTGCCTCTAGAATGCTCTGGCACTGGAATTTGGTCCAAGTCAGTGACTGTAGAATCTGCATAGTCTCCCAGCCATAAGGTCCTAACAGAAAACTAACCTCAAGTCCTCTCTGCATGAAGGCTAGTAGGCAAAGGTCTTTGATACAAAAGTCACTGTCCTATATCACTAGGCAGGGTGATGACTGATCTGGTATCTCGAGGCCTTTGCTGGATTCAGAACGTAGTCTTGGACCTTGGAATGTTCCAAGGCTTGGACAGATAGCCTCGCCCACTGTGCTTCTGATTTTCTCTGATGGTGTCAGTGTGTCATCACACTGTCAGTGTAACAATCAGTCGTTGTGTAATAAACATTTACGGAGCCTCAACTACACACAGGGCCCTGTATTAGGTGCTAGGGACACAGTATGAATTTAACAGTCACCTTCACTGCCCTTTTAGAATTTAGTAGAGTTGGAGAGATTTTTAATACTACTCAGCAAACACAATCTAAATTTGGTTAGAGCAACAAAGGATAAGTACATGATCCTAGAAGAGCCAAGACCATGGGACCCAGCCTGATCTGGGGACACTCTCAAGGAAAGGATATTTAAACTAAAGGAGAAGTAGAAGGTAACCAGGTATAGCAAAGCAGAGGGAGAACCATCTACGGTATACATCAGGTAAAGGGAAGAGCTCAACCTCAGGATTCAAAGATCCACCAGCATATTATGTTCAATCATAGCAACACCTAACACTGAAGATGGTGCTTGTGCCAAATGTTCACAGCACTTACTGCTAACTGGCTTGTGAAAGAAACAAGATGACTGCAGAGAAATAAAAGTATTGACACATGAAACAGAAACTCACCAAATTTAGAACAAGAAATCTTGGTGCTGAAAATAGCATGAGAAGAAAAATGGCCCCATAAAGCTAGTGGCTCCAAATGCAAGTGGCCTATCACCTAAACCCCTGGCAGAAACCTGCCCACAAGCTGAGGACATTTCCATCAAGCAATTCTCACAAACATTTGCATGTGAATGCTAGAAAAAAAATCAAAACAAAAACTACAAAAGTAGGAATTTTAAGGAGAAACAAATTCCTTTTGGTTGGTTTTCAAGATGGCAGAGGATCATGGCTATTGTTCCCTGATTAAGGCAGACCAGAAGTTTTCCATTAATCTCAAGGAATAAAAGGTACACTCCCTTAATCATATATGAAATAACAAGTGAGGTGATTTGACATAATGGTAATTTATTTCCTTCACTTCACAAGAGACAATTACAGGGTATAGCAATGAGTAATCTACCTGACATCTAGTACATCTGATCTGCATGATTAAACACAGGACAAGGATCCAGGCACATATACCTATTGCAGGCAAGAGACAAAAAAGCTCTCAGAAAAGCGGCAGGCCTCTTGGAAATTTTCATTCACAAGCTAGTTAAGGTAAAAGGCAGGAGGAGATTAGACTACGGAAAATTTCTATAATAGACATGTACTGGAACAAAGAGTATGTTAGAAGTTATTAGAAAATTTGTCATTTGTAGTCAAATGTCCCACTTTTTATAAATATCATTTAATGAGCCCCAAATATTTTTCAGAGTGTGCTAAATGCTTATAATATCTCAAATCCTCACCTCCTCCTGTGAGCATGGTATGATTAATTTCATTTTACAGCTCAGAGCCTGAAGCTTAGAAACCTGTTAAGAACTGTAACATGCATTTAAAAAAAAAGTTTACTAAAAAAAAAAAAAAGGGCTCAGTGGTTTAGTGCCACCTTCAGCCCAGGGCCTGATCCTGGAGACCCGGGATCGAGTCCCACGTGGGGCTCCCTGCATGGGGCCTGCTTCTCCCTCTGCCTGTGTCTCTGCCTCTCTCTCTCTCAGGAATAAATAAAATATTTTTTAAAATGTTAACTAAAAAAGAACCGTAACTTGCCTATTTCCACATATAGCAATTTTTCTATGACATCACAGTCTTTCACCCCACAGTTACTCTAATTTTCTAATAACCTTCACAAACTTGTGCAGAGCCACTAATAGTCTACCTAGTTAAAGTTTTCTCACCAAATAAACTGATAGACCTGATAGTGGCAGGTTCTGAATATCTATAGTTTTCCCAAGGGCCTCAGAGGCAATAGCTATCATCTTGATTTTGCATTTGTACTTAGATTTTATGCTAGATTGTTTAGGAAAGGTTTCAAAAGGGGTCCACAGAGATTCTAACCTCCACCCGGATTCCAACTCACCCCTCAACAAATGCACTTGATGCCTGACCTTGTAAGTGGCCCTATGAGGAGGCGCTAAACCAGCCTCCATAATGTTGTTCCCAATGATGGTTTTAGGATGACTGGTTCCACCCAATCCCCAGAATATCTTGCTACTACTTTGAGACCGTGAACATAATTTTCTTTGGTCTATATCCTAAGCTCCATTGTCATTTCACACTCCACACTGGACCCAGAATGGTAAATTCTCTGGAATCTGGACAGAATCTATTAAAATTCTCTAACAAACATCACTGGGCAGAAAGCCTAAGAAAATGGAACTTGCATTTTATAGTCAGCAAAAATATTCATCGATGCCCTAGTAAACACTTCAAACACGATGTCTTATGGCCATTTGTGGTACACTTTGGGTCTCTGTATCTAGATCTGAGGTGTAATGAGGCATGATGTGCCTTTTAAAGTTGGCAAATCTAGAACATAAACTTAATACATATAAGGCCCAACATATATGGGCTTTTCTAAATGCTCAGTGAACTCTCTCAAAATTTCCTTTGTTGATGTGAAGGTATTAGTTTCTGCTCAAAACATAGTTAAGGTACCTGCAAATGACCTGATAATTTTTGAGTAACAACAAATTGAATTTATTTTTATTTTATTATGTATTTTTATTGGAGTTCAATTTGCCAACATATAGTATAACACCCAGTGCTCATCCCGTCAAGTGCCCCCCTCAGAGCTCGTCACCCAGTCACCCCAACCCCCCGCCCACCTCCCCTTCCACTACCCTTTGTTCATTTCCCAGAGTTAGGAGTCCCTCATGTTCTGTCACCCTCTCCGATATTTCCCATTTTCTCTCCTTTCCCCAACAATTAATTAAAGTTGCCCCTTGAGATATGCTAATATTAGTAGAAAAGGATACTCAATTCAACCTTTAATAAATAATGTGTACGATTTGTCAGCTGGCAGATTTTCACAAAATAAATGTGTTTGGTTCCTATGGTTAGAGCAGCTATTTTAGCTCCACTGATTATAGCTCTTGAAACACACACGTAATTTTTTAAACCTTTTAGTTCCACACAGCAAGCAAATTCCAATACACATAGTACCTCACCATACAAAAAAAAAATTGGTTATATAGAGGTTAAATCATGTTCCCCTTGTATAGTGATACCTATGGTTAATTTCTACTGTAACACAGAATGCCTGAGAGATCGGTCTACTCATTCAATAGGTATTCACAGAGAATCCAAGGAGTGTAAGCCATACATCAGATGTTGTGGTCCTTGTTCCTGACATCTCCTATTGTTATTTTTATATTAGTGCTTTGAATAAAACATCACATTTCAGGTCTCTTCCAATAAAATTTATGCCAATCAATCTGATTTTACGATTTCCCCTTATAATAGGGATCTTTGATATTACTGCTCGTCTGAACTATACTTTTGCCTCACTAGCTGTAAAATTCTACTACTTGAAAGCTTTTGCCTAGTCTTGAAATTGCACAAATAAAGACACTGGGAACAGACAACAGTCCAAGTCTTACAGAACAAGAAAAGAAACAGACGGAATCCCTGGGTGGCTCAGCAGTTTAGCGCCTGCCTTCAGCCCAGGGTGTGATCCTGGAGTCCTGGGATCCAGTTCCACATCAGGCTCCCTGCATGGAACCTGCTTCTTCCTCTGCCTGTGTCTCTGCCTCTCTCTCTCTCTGTGTGTGTCTCTCATGAATAAATGGATAAAATCTTTAAAGAAAAAAGAAAAAGAAATAGAAAATATGAGAAAAGGATTCCAGAATGGCATTCACACTTTTTGACATAACACTCCTTTTTTGGGGGGAAAATAATGATTCATGACTTACAAAGAGGACATTACAATTGCTAGATCATCACCAATCCAAGAAGAATATAAATGGCAAATGGCAGATCATATTTCTTTCAGAAACCTTAACTGGCAGAAATTCTACCTTTAGAGAGGATAAGCCAAAAGAAAAGAAGATGCTGAGTGTTCATAAAAACACATTTTAACAAAAAAGGCAGGGAGAGGAGTAAGGGAAGAAGGAGAGCACGGTTTCCTCAGAACTGCGATGTCCTGATTTCAAGAAGAAATTTTATTTCTTTAGAATCTAATCTGCAGTTTGCTAACAAAATGGGCAAAAGGCATTAACCTTGATATTAACAAAGTACTGAGTTAATACTATCTTGTAAACATATGCCTTCATCTTTCCACCAAAGAAAATGATGAATAGTATGATGGAAAACAAAATAGTAGATTCCCTGATATACTCTTAGGTTAATCCTATTACTCTCTACCACATTGCATTTACCTATCAGATATAGCCAAGCATCAAAACAGTTACCTTGGAAGGGCAAATCTAATAGGATCAACATTTCTCTCTCTCTTTTTTTTAAAGGTTTTAAAAATTTATTTATTCATGAGAGACACAGAGAGAGAGGCAGAGACACAGGCAGAGGGAGAAGCAACCTCCAGGCACGGAGCCCAATGTAGGACTAGATTCCAGGCAGATGCTCAACCACTGAGCCAACCAGACGTCCCCGATCAACATTTCTTAGAATTCTTATGTTAGTAAGACTTTCAGAACCTATGCAAATTATTTTTAAGTATCAAATTTATCTCTATTCAATAACATTCCATGCACTCTGTCTGCAATTTCTCTACAGGGGAGTAGTCTTGGCCCTTGAGAAGTTTATGGTCTAGAGAAGGGCATGGACATAGCTATAGATAGTTTCATTACACTCTCAGCCCTTCCCCCAATCTCAGTTTATATTCTTGGATTATTGATACATATTGGTCCTCCTCCACTACAGGTAAACACCTCTGGGAGCAGATATTCTGTCAATTACCTTTGCACCACACCTCCACAAAGCCCCAGCAAAGTAATCTGTACAGAATGAGCATTTAACAAGTGTTGGCTTAGGGAGAAAAGGTCTTTTTATTTATTGACACTGTGCTCAACAAAATTCACCATAAGGTAGGTTTGCCATGAATCCTAAGCAAGGGCATGTGGTCACTGCAATATCTTAATAAGCTCTCCAGCACCTGTCCTCAGGTCAGCATTACACTGAGGCTTGGGTTCTAGAGGTATATGAGCAAGAGCAGTAGCCCAGCTTAAGCTCAATTACAATCTAAATGTTATATGTTAATAGCAGCAAGGCATGTAAAACATTTACATCCCTCCTGATTATAAGGGAGAGAAATTACTCCTTCAAGAACTGAGCTAGTCTACCAGCTAACTGACCTTTGTCTCACCCCAGGGTAATTTTGAAGCCACCATTGGGAATCCAAACAGTGATCCATCTGTTCATTCCTATTGAGTCCATGATGATGGTTACCCAATAGTAGAGTACTTGGAAAAATGCAGCTTGTCATTAACCCAGGGTAATCCTGGACAGGAGCGTTTACCTTATTGAATTTAGATAGCAAACTTCTTTCTTCCTGGTAATGACAGAATATAGATACTAAGCATGAAAACCAGGTTAGGACACAAGTGGTGGATTAGACCACAGAATAGGCAGGAAAAAAAAGATTCTGATTGTTTATCTTAATAAAAACACATAGAAGATAATCTGTATGTCATCTTGCTCTGATACTTTGGACATAATTTAGAAAGTAAAAGTCCATTATACATTGGAAAAGATGATATTAGCAACTGGCAAGAAGTATAATAATCAGAGCAGCAATAACATTTAGGTTGAAAAGGATAACTGAAATTGTCTATAAAGCCAGGTTACTATGCTCCCTTAAGGAGAAAAGGCCGTCCGCTCCATCAGGCCCTTCTTTTAACAACATTCATTTCCTGACCTGACCATATCTGGCACTAGGAAGCAAGTAAGAAAAACTCAGAAGGTCACAACTCTACAGACTAGAACTGTGTTGTCTAAGAAGGTAACCACTAGCCATGTGTGGCTCTTTAACTAAAAATCAATTAAAATTTAACAATCAGTTTCTCAGTTATAGTAGCCATATTTCAAGTGCTCCCAGCTACATGTGGCTAGTAGTCATCGTATCAGTGGATACAGAATATTTCCATCACTGTTCTATTGACAAAGCTAGATTTGAAAGTGGACATTTCTATTGCTCAGATAGACCTGATGAGAAATTCACAACCAAGCCATCATTAGAGATTTCCAAGGTTGTTTATTTTATTAGATGTATCCGTAAAGGTAGAGATATTTGGGGATCCCTGGGTGGCTCAGGGGTTTAGCGCCTGCCTTCGGCGCAGGGCGTGATCCTGGAGTCCCAGGATTGAATCCCACATCGGGCTCCTACATGGAGCCTGCTTCTCCCTCTACCTGTGTCTCTGCGTCTTTCATGAATAAAAAAAAAAAAAAAAAAAAAAAGAGAGAGATATTTGAGGATGTACAGAAAGTGTAGACAGTCTTATCAACATAAGACTTTTCCTCTTGGTCTTTTCCTTCTTTTTCCCATCTGATACAGGGAAAAGTAGACACTCCTTAAGTCTCTCTTATCCAAAAAGTTGCATGAATTGCCAAAAAATAGATTTTTAGAAGTATCTACTTCCCCTAGCCTTCTTCCCTTTAAATAAAATACTAAAGGCAACTGAAAACAAAAACAAACAAAAACACAGAAGACAGGAATTCAAGAAAACTACTCACAACAAAATGAATAGCTATCCTAAATTATATCTCCAAGATGCCTAAGGGAAAAGTGCCACAAATTAAGAACATTTCCAAAAATACAGAGTGGGCACAATGCAACAGATCCACATTAATTTAGAAAACTACCATCTCCCAAGAGGCTAAATGACTTGCTATTAACAATTTAAAGTATTGGGTTTTCATCAAGAGCAAACTCTGGTTCAACTGTCTAATTCCCAGGCAAATAAAAGAATCACTTATAGGGTCAGCTTCCATCCATGGCATTGGTAAATTCCTTAAGTCATTTGGTTCTAAAAAGCTATGTCTGGTATTGAAATTAAAATCAACTATGTTAGATTCTACTTAGAAATTCTCTGTATATAGTATTTTAAAAGTGAAATAAAAATATACTTTTGAATTTAAAATAGTTTCAATTATATTTAAGAAAAGCAAACTAAGATTCACTCAAGAATCAGGAAAAAGCAAGCCAGCCATTTTCAAACACTGGATTCTACTTAAATACTCATTCTATCAGTGCTTAAATATTTGCTTGCTACTTTGCCATGCTACTGCTGTGTACCACACAGAGGAATATTTGATCTCAGTGACAGAACAATTTGAATGCAAGCTAAAACTTACTCACCACATGGAAACAGCAAAACCGATAATCTCTCAGTTTAAGAGATGAACAGTTTATGTATTTGGGGGAAGGGGGCTGCATGATGTTGCCATCTCTGACAATCATAGCCCCGGGAGGATAGCTATGAGACCATGATAAAACTAGGCGGTACATAGGGATGTGAGAAATCAGGCAAGCTGCTGCTCCATTTCATCATTATGAAATGCACAAGAATCATACCTCTCCTTTCTACACCCAGCACATTCCAACCTCCACAGGGATGTTAGGTAGCAGTTACCATCAGAAGTTATAAACCTCATGGTGCCCTCCTCCTGGTTCCCTAGCTTTGCCCTCCTACATTGCACTCAATGTTTATTTACCTCCTCTTCAAGCTCTCAGTATTTCAGAATAGAAAAGAAGTAACATCTTGACCCTCTGCCCTTGGAAAGGCTGCACTCTGTTACTTTAACTCATCCCCTTGCCAGCAGAAACTCTTATTAAACAGAAATCATCCATACACCTCATTTAAACCTGGATAACCCCTATTTCTTCCTCCTGGTGAGGACAGTGTACTGGTAACTGTTCGAGCGAACGTGTGAAAATTAAAGATCTCTAGGCCAAGAAAGTAGCTTGGGTCAAAAAAGCAGCTGAACTGAAACCTACCAAATCTGCAAAATCTGTTCTCTATTTCATGCATACAGAGCTTTACAGAATGTGCAAATACCACCAGCAAACTGTGCTAGGAGGTCACAAGCACTCCACACACGAGCAGGACAACCCAATTTGTAAAAGTGTTACAGACAGCGTAGGGAAATAGGGGCTGGTTCAGTTTCCAACCAAAGGGTAGAACTAATGCATACCTTTTGGTCTTCTGGAATTTCCATTCTTTTGCTGTTCGTCTTCCTCATTAATGGTGAATAAACCAAGGGGACTTGGCCTCGCACAGTTCTTCTTCAGTCTCTCTTGTCGAATAGCTGTAGCTGATCCAGGCATACCGCAGCTACTTGTTTTTTAATTATTATATTAAAAATATATGCTTATGTAATTGCAGCTCCCAGGAAGCTGCTAGTTTCTAAGCGGCCGGTTCATTTGAGCACTTGTAATAGATCCCCTATGGGTAAACAGTGTGCAAACAGCTGACAGATACTACCAGCTACTTGGCAACTGAGGCCCTGCGGTTCCCCCCTCACCTAGCAGCAACCCCCCGCACCTCCCCTCCACGCCCCCTCCCACTGACTCCCCCCAGGCATGTGGCTGGCTGGAGCTCGCAGCGTGCACACGCGCTCCACACACAGGGGAACGTGCACTCTCCCTCCGGAAAAGCCCCAGGAAAGGCTCGCAGGGTCCGCTGCCTCCTTCCACCGCCTAACGTGCTCATGCAGATCCCAGCGTCTTCCTGCAGCGGCAGCACCCTTCCCCAGTCTTCTCCCTACCACCGCACAGGAAAATGTTCCGCACTCGGCAAGGAGGGGAAAGGGCATGTGCCGCCCAGAGCAGTTGCCCTGACAACTCCGACCGTCCTAATCCAGGAGGTGAGGGAGAGGCTCGGCGTCCGCCTGGAAGCACAGGGAAGCACAGGGAAGCACAGGGAACGGCCGGAGGCGGTCCGACCCGGGCCAGCACGCCGCGCAGCTCCCACCGCCTGTCCTCTCCTCGCCATCCGCCAGCCGGGAGGACCCACAGCGCTCCGCCTGCACCGGGCAGCACGGCGCTCCTGGGACGGGCAAAAGGGGCTCAAGGCAAGAAGGCCTTTTCTTCTTTGGGGGGCCGACTTTTCAATCGGGGTGATGTTGGCGAGTCCCTGGATGAAGGAAGGCATCCCTGGACCCCCATGGCTCACTCCGCACTCAGTAACGTACCCCAGCCTTCCAGACGTCCCTGCCACCCCAGAGTCTGTGTACGCAGGCTGGGCCACACCTGTCGTGAGGTGTGCACTTGAGATTTTCCAGGGAGGGCAGGCAGGTGGGAGAGAACCGTGCCTATTCTCACAAAGACCACAGCTTGGAATATCCCTTCTGCAGGTCAAGTTCAAAGGAGAGAAACTACAGTCCATCAAAGGGAGAAAAAAAAAATCCTCCTCACCCCATCCCCCTCATCCCCACTCAATTCTCACTGCTCTGGACCAGTCACTACCAGTGGTGCTGAGCAATCCTCAACACTTGACCCACTTTTAGTTTTTTTTTGGACTGTTTTCTCCAAAGCGTACAATCACATGACTATTGTTTTCTCCTGAAATGAGCTTTCTCACTTAAGATTCTCCACTTCTAGGCTGCCTGAAACATGCTGTATGGGAAAAAAATTTATAGTAAGTTACACTGATAAATGCCAACTGCCAAATTAAGAAAATAATTTTTTGTTTTTGTCTCTTTATCAAAATCAAGTCTGTTTAGAAAGTCCAAAGCCATGCTCCCACCCCAGACCACTCTTCTAATTTTCCTGTCGATACTTCACCTACATGCCCAAGAGGGGACCCCATGGATTCTACATGTACCCTCTCTAAATCCTTTGAATGTTAGAGTGACTTTGACAATTACACTCAACCTTTCTTGGCACCTCAGTTTTTGCTTTAAAATCAGGGTGACATCATTTACCTTATAGGATTAAGAGCATAGTGGTAGCAATAAGAAGTACTTCTACATCACCTGCTTTTACTTTTTATAATACATCTGCTCTAAGTAGTCCATTTTTGTTTCATATCTAAGGTCAACTATTAACTCTCTCAAGGAATAGTTCTATTTTTTTTTAATCTACTAATATTGCCCGGGTCACTGCTAGAGATGTACTAGAGTGTTAGCAAATCTACTGTGGGGGCAAACAAAAACACCAAAACTACAGAAATCTTTCCCTCAATGGCTGAGGGATTTCATTAAGGTTAACGTATGTTAGATATGTAGATTGGGGAAATCAGGAAATTTAGATATTAAGTTTACTTAAAATCATGGTCATCTCTGTGATAGGTATTTGGAATTAAAGTGAAGGGCTGAAGAGCTGAATGGGTCTGAGAAAGCATCTATATCAGCATTTTACACACAAGGAAAACCAAAGCTCCAAAGGTAAAATTCCTTGCCCAGGTCAAATGTTAGCTGGCAGCAGATTTAGAGTAAAAATTTAGATCTCCTTCTTTCTAGTCCAGTGCTTCCCCTTATGACAAATATCTGGCCTATCTAGTTTAGAATATCCTAGATCCCTCTCTCCAGCTTGCATAGAATATGTGTTGCCGAAGTGAGCACATCCAGCTTGTATAGAGATGGCAAGATGGGGAGAAGGAAGAAAAGAAGGGATCCATGCCTTGAACATGCAAGATCTTGTTGTTTTAAGAAATAAACAGTGGATGCAATATACTTCCGTAATTTTACTTGGTAATTCTATTTCTGAATTGAAGAGGATTTGTTATTTCCTATTTATTTCTTCAACTGGCTATCAATAAACATAGTCCAATGTTATATTTATTTATGAAAATCTTTTCAAATCTGCTTTAGTTTGTTTCTTCTACCTTCCAGGGAATCAGGTTAGTACTTACAATGGCAACACACACACAGACATACACACATACAGCCAAAACTACCTTTTGGCAGAAAAAATGAAAAGCTACATCTCAAATGACAAGTTTCATTCAGAAACATTCTTTATCCAAATAGCTTCTGACCATCTCCATGAAATTTTTTTTTAAATAAACAATTTTTTAAATTTGTTTTTTATTTTTATTTTATGATAGTCACAGAGAGAGAGAGAGAGAGAGAGAGAGAGAGAGAGAGGCTGAGACACAGGCAGAGGGAGAAGCAGGCTCCATGCACCGGGAGCCCGACGTGGGATTCAATCCCGGGTCTCCAGGATCGCACCCTGAGCCAAAGGCAGGCGCCAAACTGCTGCGCCACCCAGGGATCCCATCCATCTCCGTGAAATTTAACAAAGGTATTACTTAAAGAGGTAAAGCTAAGGAAAAAGGGATTTTTCCCTTCATCTTCCAAATAAAAAAAAAAATGAGAGGCTTAGCATTTTATGAAGTAACCTAGAAGGAAAATGAAACACCTTTCTTAGAGTGGCTTTTAAAAAGTCAAGTGAAAGCTGAAATTCAAATGACTTCTGCAGAAGATGTACATTTCTTTACTTTCAAGAATGGCCTGGATGCACAAAAGCTTTAAAGCTTTTGCAGAAGAAATGCAGCAGCAAAGCAGAAGCTTCATAGCCTTTAACTTGTCTGGATAAGATTTCACAAAGGAGCCCTCCTTTGAGGTCTGTGGCAGGGAGATCACAGGACAGCCCCTCTGGGACAGAAGCCTATAACTGAGCCCACCTCTACCATAGCCAGCCAATCAACAGTTCTCCTCTTCTGTTAACTTCAGTGGAATATTCCTCAAATGACAAAGACGGTATCCTTCATGCTCTAGTATGACAGGTCTCATGGAGAATTTTGATTTGTGTCAAAATGTGGAAGTCCCAAAGTTGCTGTTTTGAAAATTATGCTTAAACCATTACTGGTTTAATCAAAGGAGGCCAAAAGTTACCACCATTCTACAGCCCATGAGGCAGGGGTGGGGTCAAGTAAAAGAATTCCATTATCTAGGAACATCTCCAACTTTGTCAGATGCTGTGCTAGGTGTCTTAGATAGGTTACCTTTGTTCGTCATAAGAGCACTGAGGGAGGAGTTACCACCTGACAAATCAGGAAACAGAGGCTCACATAGGTTAAAGTCACACAGCTAGTTAAGTCACTGAGTCAGGATTAAACCATGGCCCATCTGCTAGGAGGCTAAAATGTTTTTGTCCTGCTGCCTTGTAAATCCTGACTGCAACACCCACTAGCTGTGTCCCAGTCACAGCTGTGACCAGTCACAGAAAAGCAAACAGCCCAAGATCAAATAATCACAATAAATGATTTTCCTCCTATCCACAAAGTACACATTTAAGACATAAATACCTTTGATATTAGTTTACTAAATGCTTAAACCCAGTCTTTAATGGATATAGGTGTTTAAGTCTTAATTTCTGGAATATGGGCTTAACAGGCATGGGGCAACAGTCTTCTCCCTTTTATACTCAGACCCAAACAAAAGTAAATGCTTTTACTTTACTTATGGTAAAAGGAATCCTACTCTGAATTCCTGAACTCTTCCCCGGCACTAATAAGTGTGTTCAATTTGTGTCCGTGAATCTCACCTGTGGGTATGGTCCCCATGGGAACTGGGATATGCAGACTTCCAAGAGTCAGTTAGGTTTTGCAACTGTTTAAATTGTTAAAATAATAAATGATTTTTAATGAGGATGAAGTTAGAAGAAATGAGACATTACCTAGTATGAAAGGGTAGATTTTACAACTAAACTGGCTTTATATAGAGAAAAATATGTGCAGTATAATCATAAAATATAGTCACAACCATAAGCAAAAGTGATACCACTCACCCACTGTGAATGAAACAGGCCAATAGGAAAAAAAAAAAAAGAAATAGGCCAATAGGCTCTTTTTTTTTTTTTTTTTTTATGATAGTCACACGGGTGGGGGGGGGGGCAGAGACATAGGCAGAGGGAGAAGCAGGCTCCATGTACCGGGAGCCCGACGTGGGACCCGATCCCAGGTCTCCAGGATCGCGCCCTGGGCCAAAGGCAGGCGTTAAACCGCTGCGCCACCCAGGGATCCCCAATAGGCTCTTGAGCAACTGTTGTCCCCACCATTCCCACCCCCAGCCCCATTCCCTTGGTACTCGATAAATTCATGTCTATCCTTCTACTCTGGCTGCCTGGCACCTCTGGCCAACCTCCAACCCTGAGGTAGGTGACTATGAAACAGAGTCAAACTAACTGATCCATAGGGAAGTCATCTTGTCATGTGGACTTACCTGTCACGATGTCATAGGAGACCAAACACATGTAGGCACATGTATATACACATGGACTTCAGGCTTCTGTTCACATTTATCCTTCCTAAGCTTTTATTTTTTTGTCCACAAGACTAGAAAATAGCATATAGTCTATGAACGAATCTAAGACTATTCTCCTGCAAAGAGCAATTTGCTTCACCAGTAAGAAGCATACCTAGATTTTTCCCTTCTAAAAGACCAGGGAGCTTTACAAAAACATTACTGAAATGGAAAAGAGTCTGATTTGTACTAATCAAGGTCTGTAGCTGAAAACAGAAATTACTACTGCTGGATTGAATGGCTAGTCACTGGTAAATTACAGTTCTATAGACATAAAAGCTAGTTACTTTTCAGTGGGGGCCCGGAAGTGCCAAAATGCTTTTTCCTATTTCTACATTATGATTCATATGTAGGAAATCGTTAATTCTTCAAAACTACTGGACTTCAGTAATCTTTTAAATATTTAATGCATACCCCCCAAGGTAGGCTGCAATTTACTTCTAGCAAGAGTTTTGGAAATCCACATTTTAATGCAACATTAAAAAAGAAGAAAACCCTCATATGGTTTAAAAGTACAAAGCCAGCACAGGTTGGGCTGTGGAACCAAACAACCTCTGGGAACAAAGGGTCCCAGCTGGTTCTCTGCCATCTCCATTCTTGAAGTTAGAGGGCTCCCTTACAGTTTCCTAGAATGAGGACACTTCCTCATGGCTTCCTTGGCAATAAAGGCATAACATTCTGCCATCCTGCAGCATTACATGGGGCTTCCAATAAGCTACGGGACAAAGAAATACTGCACGAAGAAAGAATGACCCTTTGAAAGGAAAATAAAAAGGCAGGTTCGCTTTGATCTTTATTTTACCACCTTTTGTTAACAGGCAATAAGAAAAACAGTAAATACTACGTTAGTAGTAGAATGCAGTAACCAAGAAATACTAGGTCCCTGCCGTGTCTTTTATAACATATCTATAAATCTCTGCTGTGTGGCCAGGACTTTGTGATGCCAGCAGAGTCTATTTTCCCATGTCTGCTCCACTATAAATAAATTTTAAACCCTGAGGATTCACTTATCTGAACATAAGGTATTGACACTCAGCTTTCTTTAAAACTCTTTCCTAAATGTTAGGTATCACTAGCTAAATTGCTAATATCATAAAATGCCACATTAAACTTTAACCCTGTAACACACGTTAGAATGCCCTTAGGCCTCCTGCTCATTATTCCCATGGATAATAACCTGCATGAACATCTGAATGCCTGGACAAAAGTTAAAATGTGCACACATCCCCTCCTCTTAATAGTGACACCCTTGTGAGGTTATAAATCCAATTTTGCAGATTCAAAATGAGGCAAAGAAACCCAATTGCCGGACTCCAACAGAAGAATCAGACAGAGAGCCAGGGCTGTGTTTCTAAAAGTTACCTATGCCGTCATTGGTCTGTGAGCAGTTATGAGCTTAGTTTTATTTTTTGAGCCACACCATGAGAAAGGTAAGAAAACTGAGGAACTGTGGTCTCCTGTCTCACTTTAGGAGGGGTGAAATCAGGTAAAGGTGCAAGGTGAGGGGTTTGGGGGTAGTGGGCAAATCAAACAATGGTCTCCCACCTAACCATGGCAGAAGGAGCCATTCAGGGATGTTGATGATGAAATGTGTGATCCAGACTGGCCAGTCAGTTGGAGGATGGTAGAAAGGAACGAGGAGTGAGACTTGAGAAAAACTAGTTCCATAAGGACCTTGTCTAGGTGGAGAAAAGTGTCTCATGTGGTAACTGTGGGGATAGAGGACAAAGACAGAACACACTCATGTTTGTTTTTTAAACAGGGAGCCCTAGCAGCAAGGAAGACTTAATTCAGGGGGATGAGCATGGATACGGAGTTCCTACAAAAGCCCAGATGAGCGTGGCCAAGTGGGCAATGGAAGGAAAGGTGGTACTTTTATTAAAGATTTAGAAAAGAACGATGGCTTTATATGTGTAGATAACCAGAGACATGGCTGGAATCAGGTCCAAAATCATTAACAGATCAAAATCATGGCCTATGGCTAAAAAAGACTTAGTAGCGATAAATATGAACACCTCTATATTAAGTCCAACTGCATAGGTACAAAATGAAGACCCACCCAAGCTTCAGTAGCTGCAAAGGAGGGAGGGTCCCTGGACAGCTCACTACACATGATCAGTATGATGAACAGTGCAAGTCCTAACAGTATCACAGGCGGTATCCACAAATGTCCAGCATGCTGGATAAGGGGAAGAACCTGCTCTATTTTCTGGTCCTTGGATCATATTGTCTGAACTAGATATTTCAATGCGATGATAAATTAGAACACATTCAGAAGAGAGCAACCTAGGATTTCTAAAGTTTCTAGGCTAGAACACAGAAGGATCATTGCAAAGAAGGTGTATTTTCTCTGAAGAAAATAAGGCAAGATCTGGAGAAATAAGAGAACTAAATTAATGGTTGTTAACATGTGGAGAGATTTCTACTTTTCATACAGTTCTGAAAGACAGAACTAGGATCGGTGACAGGAAGTTACCAGAATGTAACAAGCTGTGCCTTCCATCACTGAAGGCAGCCATGCACAAACACTACTCTGGGATGAAGGTTTTAAATTAATGTATTGTGTACAGGTTGGATTTTTAGGTCTCTAGAATCTCTTCTGATCCCACAAGTGACTCCGCAACCCGATGAAAACGGAAACTCCAGTTAAATGCCCAGGGGAAAACACTGTGGCAGAAAGAATAAGCCTGAGAGAGATTCAGGTGGCCCTTCCCCCTGCTGTCACTGTCTCCCTGTGCTTATTTACACTTCACATAGCTTTGTGGTTTTTTTGCAGGCAGCTCTACAGTTGTATTGTTTTACTCATTCAACTGATGCCCCCCAGAGGTTTTAGACACAAAGCTAAAACTCAAAAACCATGGAAGCTTCACTCAGTGTTCTGGTTACAACAGGACGACACTGATGATTTCTACACCTGCAGCTTGCAGACCTGCCTCACTCTTACCTAGTGGCAACTTAATGGAAATCTGTACGAAAACATTCTAGGGAAGATGGGAATAAAAACAAAGATACATAAGTTGGCCTTCAATCGCACAATTTACTGTGGATAGATCACTATGGCTCTGTAACTTCAGAGAGGGAGATCTAAAGGTTTATGAGAGAAGAGCAATATTAAAGAATAGTAAAGCAATTCGGTTTATTACTTTATGGACAGTTTAAGGAGAATGCTAGTCCTAAGTCTTCAGCCCAGTAAGGAGTTGGACCAAGGTGTTCAACACTCATATCAGAACTTATTAAGACTTTTCCCCGGGATCCCTGGGTGGCGCAGCAGTTTGGCGCCTGCCTTTGGCCCTGGGCGCGATCCTGGAGACTAGGGATCAAATCCCACATCGGGCTCTCTGCATGGAGCCTGCTTCTCCCTCTGTCTGTGTCTCTGCCTCTCTGTCTCTCTCTCTGTGACTATCATTAATAAATAAATAAAATTTAAAAAAAAAATAAAAATAATAAAAAATAAAAAAAAGACTTTTCCCCAATTCTGTCTTTTGTGGCTTTGCTACTCTTCCCCAATTCTTTCTCCTAAAATGCCCTGAAATTAAAACGGACATCAATTAAGATATTTTAAGAGGCTTAATATCCTGTTTTTACCTTAAAAGTTAAGTTTCTCTTAAAAAGTAATTTAGATGTGAAGGGGCACCTGGATGGCTCAGTCAGTTAAGCATCTGCCTTCGGCTCAGGTCTTGATCTCAGGGTCCTGGGACTGAGCCCTGCATTGGGCCCCCTGCTCATCAAGAAGCCTACTTCTCCCTTTCTCCCTCTGCTGCTTCCCCTGCTTATAAGCTGTCAAATAAATAAAATCTTAAAAAAAAAACAAACTTAAAGAAAGTAATTTAAATATGTTACACAAACCTGGGACGGGGGGCGGGGGGTTGAGTGGGGGACTGTGATTTTCTTTCTGAGGGTCGGTGTGTCTCCAGAGAAACAACCAAAAATACTACTGGAAAACTACTGATAGTACATACTACTATTTCTTGGGGGGGGGGGGGGGATACAAATCATATAAAGAGACCTATTTAAAAAAAAAGACTTATTTTAAGTAATCATGGCAGGTGTCATTGTAAAGAGGGCTGGTAAGTCCAAAATTTGTAAGGCAGGCCAGCAGGCTGGAAACTCAGGCAGAACTCCTTCTTCTCTGGGAAACCTCAGTTTTTGTCCTAAAAGGCCTTCAACAGATTGGATCAGGCCCTCAGTATTATCAAGGGTAATCTTCTTAAAGTCAGCTGACTGTAAATGTTAATCATATCTACAAAATATCTTTACAGCAATATTTAGACTAGTGTTTGACGAAATAACCTGGCACTGTAGTCTCTCTAAATTGACAGATAAAATTAACTGTTCTGGTCAGTGACCTCATAGAGATTAATACACTCCATTCCCACGCTGAAGTCAACAATGCTGTAAATGAAAGCATGCCACTCGAAAGCCAAAGGTCTATGTGTTCGTGATCATAATTTTCACTGAATAGGATGGACACTATTTACCCAACTCATTTCCAATATTGCAATGCTCTATTAAGACAGTATTCATACAATCGGGCTCAGGTAATCTCAGAGTAGACCGAGTAAATCCTCTTACCTTTCACTAATGATCTTGTGTTGAGAATCCAGTGCAGGTCAGCCTCAAAACATTATCAAATAAATCCTTTTTATCATTGTAACACCTGGTTGCCTCAACATTAAATGGTTTGGAAAATGCAGATATGTAGATTTAAAAAAATATTCCCTGTTATGAAATAACCCCACTGTTTCAATCAGAAGAAACATATATAAATATGTGGATGGAGATGGCGCTGGATAATCTATATTTCTCATGAGAAGTGTGTATGAAGGTTTGAGGTACTAAACTTTACAGTTACTGGCTAAATAGAGCCAACTCTGGCAAAAGGCAAAGCATATAACCATGGTAGGTTAAATTTGAGGTTTGGTCGTTATCATTCAGCTAAGGTCTACACTGAAAAGGATTAACATATCCAGTGTAATTGTCAGCAACGAACCTGAACACCAAAAGCCTTTAGCTAAATTATATAGATAAGAGACGAGTGTATTAGAATTAAATAGCAAGCCAGAGGCTTTTCCATTTTGTAACTGGTAAACAAAAAAGATTCCTAATTGCATCACTAATTGCTTTAAAAAAGATAGGAAGGATTAATTTCCAAGAAATAGATACTACTAGCAACCCAGTACATTTTTTGAGAAATATCAATCCCCTTTTAGTCTTGTCTGATCTAAAGCCACTGAGTTTTAGTGGGCACTACACAGAAAGAAATAACAGCTCAGAAGAATGAACAGGTTGAGAAATACACTTAGGGTACCCCAAACCTCATCTCCTTTGCCTTTCATATCCCTATTCTAAGCCCCTGACTTACAACTTCCGTGAATTTTATTTTATTTTTAAGGTTTACTTATTTTATTTGAGAGAGTGAGTTGGGTGAGGGGCAGAGGAAGATTCAAGCAGACACCCCCACCCCCTGCAGTGCAGAGCCCAAGGCACAGGGGACTTGATCCTGTGACCAGAGATCATGACCTGAGCCAAAACCAAGTCAGCCGGTCAACCAACTAAGCCACTCAGGCTCCCCAAAACTCCTGTGAATTTTAAATAGGCAACTGAGGAAGGATTATAATGACAAAAGGAACTTTTTTGCAAACTTCCTAAAACACCACAAGTGGACCATGTTACCTTTTATCATTGGGCAAAGTGGCCACACTTCCATTGTAAGGCACTAAAATCACTGTTGTGTTTAAAAAAACAAAACCCCAAAAACCTGTTCCAGGGACATACAATGTTGTAGAGAAACAATCACAGTCCTAATAACATTCTCTCTACCCTCTTGATTTTTTTGGTGGAGACAGCACTACCTGGTTCCAGTTTCCATACTGGCATGCATGAAAACACCTGTCTTGAAACCCTTAATACCAGAAATACCCACGTCCCTGTACAGTCCAGAGCCAGGCTTTATCCTACTCACTGGAAAAAAGACCTGGTTCTGGCGGCTTACAAACAAAATGAGGGAAGCCTATAGAACCAAAAAGTTCTCTTTGTCCTCTTCCCCACTGGTTCAGAATGGCTCAGCAGTATCTGAGCTCCCAGTCACTGGGTTTAGCGAAGCCTCCTTCTCCTTCCATCCAACATTCTGTACTCCTCTCTTCCAAAACCCCCTTGAAGACTTGATACTCTATTGTGGGTGTACTTTAGGTACAGCTGGGCCATCAAGGATTGAATCTAAAAGGCCAAAATAGTGTTTTCCTGTAAGGTTCGCTGAAGATTGTGGGGGTTTTCTCTTCAAAGGCATCTGCCCTCTCATAGTTCTTCTAGACTAAAACTAGCTCCACCCCCACCCCCCCTTTTCTGTTTTTTTTTTTTTTTTTTTTTTTTTTTTAGTTTTAATTTATTTATGATAGTCACAGAGAGAGAGAGAGAGAGAGGCAGAGACACAGGCAGAGGGAGAAGCAGGCTCCATGCACCGGGAGCCCGACGTGGGACTCGATCCCGGGTCTCCAGGATTGCGCCCTGGGCCAAAGGCAGGCGCCAAACCGCTGCACCACCCAGGGATCCCCTTTTCTCTGTTTCAATAATGCTTTCTACCGTGGACCATTTCTTCCACTTGCATTTAGTTCCTGGGACTTACAAAATGTCACTTTAACAAAGCATATGGGTATATGCTTTGGACAACAAGGGCATCCTCAGGGGATAGTAGGAGGTAGGAAGCCATCGTTGCAAAAGAAATATCTGGGTTTAGGGGCGCCTGGGTGGCTCAGTGGTTGAGCGTCTGCCTTGGGCTCAAGGTGTGATCCCCGAGTCCCAGGATCCAGTTCCAGTTCGCATCAGGCTCCCTGCAGGAGCCTGCTTCTCCCTCTGCCTATGTCTGCCTCTCTCTCTCTGTGTGTGTCTCATGAATAAATAAATAAAATCTTTACAAAAAAAAATTCTGGGCTTACTCTAACATTGTGTATTTCTTATTTTTAATATTTTTTTAATGAAGAAGGATAGGATATGTTTTTTAAAGATTTATTTATTCAGAGAGAGCGAAAGAGAGGCAGAGAGACAGGCAGAGAGAGAAGCAGGCTCCACGTAGGGAGCTCGACGCGGGACCGGAGCCTGTGTCTCCAGGATCACACCCTGGGCTGCAGGCGGCGGCTAAACCGCTGCGCCACCGGGGCTGCCCAGATATAATATTTTAAAGGGTGGTTTAAGGCATCTTGGTTTAATTGATTATGTAGTATCCACTGTATCAATATATACCATCTGAAGGCATTATTCAGAGCATCTAAACCCAGGATCCATCTGAGGAAGTGACATTTAAACATTTATGAGTGGGGATCCCTGGGTGGCTCAGCAGTTTGGCGCCTGCCAAGCCCTTTGGCCCCTGCCAAGCTCTTTGGCCCAGGGTGCGATCCTGGAGTCCCGGGATCAAGTCCCGCATGGGGCTCCCAGCATGGTGCCTGCTTCTCCCTCTGCCTGTGTCTCTGCCTCTCTATCATAAATAAATAAGTAAATAAATATTTAAAAATAAATAAATAAACATTTATGAGTTAAATTTTTTAAAAGGTAAAAATTGAAATAAGTTGAACAAAATACTTACGGAGAAAGGTCTGGCTCATATACCCTCACCCCAATATCCTGTATAGGTCTTATAAATAAGCCATTGCAATTTTAGAAAGTCTCTTCTAAAACAACACATAAGGGGATCCCTGGGTGGCTCAGTGGTTCAGCGCCTGCCTTTAGCCCAGTGCGTGATCCTGGAGTCATAGGATCGAGTTCTGCATCAGGCTCCTGGCATGGAGCCTGCTTCTCCCTCTGCCTGTGTGTCTCTGCCTCTCTCTCTCTCTCTCTCTCTCTATCATGAATAAATAAATAAAATCTTAAAAAAATAACAAAACAACACATAAGAAATTTTAGTAAGAAAAAAAATTTACTGGAGCACCTGGGTGGCTCAGTGGTTGAGCATCTGCCTTTGGATAGAGTTGGGATCCTGGGGTCCTGTGACAGAGTCCCACATCAGGCTCCCCTTAGGAAGCCTGCTTCTCTCTCTGCCTGTCTCTCTGTGTCTCTCATGAATAAATAAAATCTTGGCAAATTGAACTTCAATAATATATATATATATAATATAAATATGTTTTATATATATATAAAACAAAATCTTTTAAAAAAAAGTTTACTGATTTTTTCCTATTTCCATGTATGTACTTTTAGAACTTAAAAAATTAATTATAGTTGACCTACAATTTTATGTTTCAGGTATATGACATAGTAATAGGACATTTATATACATCACGAAATGCTCACCATGACAAGTATAATTGCCATACAAAGGTATATAATATTATTAACTACATTCCCTATGCTATACTTTTCAACTCCAGGACTTATTTTATAACTGGAAGTCTGGACCTCTTAATTTTCTTCACCTGCTTCATCCATCTCTTTTAAGTTCATTTTGTAGAAGTACTGTGTTTCAAGAAACCCAAACTACAGACTTCTCATGAAAGCCTTGTGGAAGGCAAGTTGTACATGCTTCCTAGATGTTCCTTTTAGAGAAATATATTCAAGAAGTGGCTTGTTTCAAGACAAAATAAGTCCAGGAGGTCCATCTTTGTGGTTTAAAGGGAACAAGTTCAACTTTATGATTTAAAGTGCAATAATCCTGTAGCAAGTATTTTAGGAAAGAACTTAAATTGCAGAACTATGATACAGTAAAAGATATACTTTCAAATACCAGAGAAATGAAAAATAAGTCAAGAAAACCTGGCCAAGGGCACCTGGGTGGCTCAGTGGTTGAGCATCTGCCTTTGGCTCAGGTGGTGATCCTGGGATCCTGGAATTGAGTCCCACATCAGGTTCCCCACAGGGAGCCTGCTTTGCCCTCTGCCTCTCTCTCTCTGTGTGTCTGTCATGAATAAATAAATAAAATCTTGAAAGGAAAGAGAAAAGAAAAGAAAAGAGAAAAGAAAAAAACAAAAAGAAAAAGAAAAAAAGAAAAAGAAAAAGAAAAGGAAAAGAGAAGAACGGAGGGCCTGGGCTTTAACTCAGTCACAGCACAATCTGAGCATCTCACAGGTTTGTCTGCAGCAGCCTTCCACAGAAACATCTCGTGCACCATTTTGACAGGTGAAAAGCACCATCCAATGAGCCTTGATGATGCTTACTCTAGCTGAGCCAAGCCCATTGCAATGTGATCACACAACTGCAATTAGGTCTGAATCAGCATTACATTCTGATTCTTTCATTGAGACTCAAGTAAATAAAAATTTGCTTGAGGGAACAACTCAGCATGCCAGGGTAAGTCCATATTTTCACAGTGATGCAGCACCTCAAGCACAGTAATTATAACCACACTCTGTGCTGTGTCAGGCCCTGTTTTAAGTATTTTACATATATCAATTCACTCCTCATCATAGCCCAATGAAGGTATTACCAGTATCCTGGTTTTAAAAAGAAAGAAATCGAGGAAGAGCATGGCCACAGTTTATGGCAAGCCATAAACTCCTCAAGAAGCGAGTGACACAGCTGAGAATAGAACCCAGACAGCTAGACCCAAGTCGAAACACAAAGTAAAGTTTAACGTTATTCCTAAATTGGGTGGTCAGTTTTGAGTGCAAGATCATATGGCTTAACTCGAGCCTAACTGCAGTATAATCTTGAAGGGGCAGAAAGGAAATCCTTAGGGATCTATCCCATTCAGTAACCCCTACTTCCCTTTTTATTGTGGTCCTGGTTTTTATGGCAAGGCAGACACCAACTGCAAGGAGGAAAAAAAAAAAAGAGAGAAAATCAGTTCTGCGAAAGGTAAGCCCTCATTTAAACAGCTTCATGTCACAATTGATGGCACTGTAAAACCTTAAACGCACATGCAGAGACACCTCAGACGTGCCTCTAGAGGTTCCGACAAGCAGAGCCAGAGCTATTAATCTGACATGATGTTCAAAGTCATAAGTGTGAATAATACTGTTAAGTGCAAAGAGCAGAGGTTACCAGACCAAGCCTTATGTCAAGTAACATCTAATGAGGAGAATGAAGAGAGGTAAAGAAAGATTAGCCCAGAGGGTATTAGCGTAGGTTGTGCAGTAGGATGGAAGACGAGAATAGGAAGGAGGTCACTCTTGTGTCAAGTATTTACAGTCGAACAGAAGAAACAAGAGTGATCTCCAGAGCCAGGGGTATGATAATTAGAGACCGTGGGTCACTATGAAAACCTCTGGGAAAAGTATATAATTTGCTACGAAAAACTTTATTTACCTGAAATTGACCTTTCTTGTTTTCAGGGGATGGAGGAAGAGGGCAGCAGAAGCGAACAAAAATAAAGTTTATTACCTAACCTTTTGTCGAATTGCACCTGTTCATACATGAAAGTACATACACCACTGTGCACATATTTTGCTATTCAAGTGTACTCATGTTCACATCTGTATTTCCTTCACAAAATTGCTGGAGCAAAATAAGAGATAAATGAAATAAATTCACTAGTTTGAGGGCAATGGCTGTCATGATTTTTCCAGGTGGTTTCCATGAGTAGGGCACACTTGACATCACCAAATTAAATCTACTAAGTCTGATCTTAGATCTACTGGTCATATCAAAGAGCAGTAAGTAGGAAATCAATCTAAACTAGTCCTCAGCCTTGAACACACCTTGGAATCACTGGGGGTAGTTTTAGAACATACTGCTACCTGGCTCTCCCCCCTAGAGATCCTCCGATAATTGCCTAATCTGTGGCCTGGGCAGAGCGAGATTTAAGAAGTCCCCAGGTGATTTTAACTCACCGTCAAGGTTGAGAACCAATGATGCTGCAGCACAGGAGCTCGATAATCATTTCAACAACATAGCCTTATGCCCAAGGAATGAGCTATATTTAAATAAACTGACTAGCGCTGCAGTTAAGGGGGCCACCATACTAATTTAGAGCTTCAACCCTGAACAGAAACCAATCCAGCTGGAATGCAGGAAGCAAGGAACCAAGTCCTGTTTGGTGTGTTAGGTTAAGACTTCTGGGAACCAAAAGCCTGGATCAAAACCTTGACAAGCAGCCGCGCATTTTTGCTACAGCCTATTATTATGCGTGTTACTGCCACCCAAGCAGGCCTTATGTTGGAAAGCGGGGACTCTGAAAGAAGGGGTCTCTTCTGGAATTTCACCTTGGAAATAAATTCATTAGGTTGAGGGCAATGGCTATTATAATTTTCCAGGTGGTTTCCAGAATATATTTTAGAATATAGCTATTTTCTACTTTCAACATAGTCTTTCAACATACAAGGCTTATAAGTGGGAGGTTATGCCATAGTAAAGGATGGTTCTTTTTACCAGAAAGCCAACTCCAAAGAGGAAGCTTTTGTAGCATTAAAAAAAAGTCACATAAATTTTAAGATACCAAATCTCAATACTCTAAAAATACAGGATTTTACTAACAATGCTTGCAAAGTACAGTTCACATATCCCAAATGCATCACTCAACTTCCTTTCTGCTCAGTTTTGCATTCCCACATTCATCTACAATGTTTTTTTTTTTTTTATTTATGATAGTCACAGAGAGAGAAAGAGAGAGAGGCAGAGACATAGGCAGAGGGAGAAGCAGGCTCCATGCACCGGGAGCCCGATGTGGGATTCGATCCCGGGTCTCCAGGATCGCGCCCTGGGCCAAAGGCAGGCGCCAAACCGCTGCGCCACCCAGGGATCCCTCATCTACAATGTTTGGTCAGGTTTCTCAATTCTCCTTGTGTCAATTCACTTCCCACAATTCTTTCTTTCACAACTGTTTCTGTAGGAGCTTCAAGGGTAAGGAACTGTTGAATGCAGTGATTCTTGCTGTCAAAATATATGAATCCTCAAATCAAAATTTGAAATGACACCTAAGAAAATCTTATAGATTCTTTAACTGGCTATTTCTCCAAGATACTAGGGAGACTAGTATTTAATGAACAGAGAAAAACCACCTGATGCCATTTAAATTTGTAAACTGTAATTCAGAGCACTGCAAAAACACGTCAGAGAGGCAAAAGGCCAACAATATGGATGAAGCTAGAGAGAATAATGCTAAGTAAAGTCAGTCAAAGACAAACATCATATGATTTCACTCATACGTGGAATGTAAGAAATGAAAAAAGAAAAAAAAAAAGACAAACTAAAAAACAGACTCTTAACTATGGAGAATTGATGGTTACCAGAGGGGAGATAGGTGGGTGGGTGATGGTGATCAAAGAGTACACTTATCTTGAAGAGCACTGAGTAATGTATAGAATTGCTGAATCACTATATTTACACCTGAAACTAATATAACACTGTTAATTATACTGGATTTAAAATTAAAAAGGAAATAGGCACTGACCTGTTGAACAGCTAGACAACCTTTATTTTTTTTTAAGATTTTATTTGTTTATTCATGTGAGATACAGAGAGAAAGGCAGAGACACAGGCAAAGGGATAAGCAGGCTCCCTGCAAGAAGCCTGATGTGGGACTTGATCCTGGGACCCTGGGACCATGACCTGAGCCGAAGGCAGACACTCAACTGCTAAGCCACCCAGGCGTCCCGCTAGACAACCTTTAAAGCTGGATTTTATATAAAAGAAATAAGCCTAAGTACCATATTCATTTAGCATATAGAACCTTAGATCATGCTCAGTGATTAAAGGTCCAATGATTGATTATCAAGACCTTTACAAAATACTGTAAGTATACTTCAAGATGCCTGGGTGGCTTGGCGGTTGGGCGACTGTCTTTGGCTCAGGTTGTGATCCTGGGGTTCTGGGATCTAGTCCTCCATGGAGCTCCCTGTGAGAAGCCTGCCTCTCCCTCTCTCTCTGTGTCTCTTATGAATAAATAAATCTTTTTTTTTTTTAACATTTTACTTATTCATGAGAGACACAGAGAAAGAGGGAGAGGCAGAGACACAGGCAGAGGGAGAAGCAGGCTCCCCGCAGGGAGCCCAATGTGGGATTCAATCCCGGGTCTCCAGCATCATGCCCTGAGCCAAAGGCAGACGCTCAACCACTGAGCCACCCAGGTGTCCCAATAAATCTTTAAAAAAAAAATACATACTTCAGCAACTGAGAGCTGATATTTAAGTAGCTAATTTGACAATATAAATTCTGTCAACAAGGAGTGATCAGGACCATAAATCAAGCTATATGACTGATATTTCCAGCCCTGTAACTTAAATTTTCCAAATTCTGGAAAGCTAGTTTTCAAGGGACTGGAAGATAGACATTAAGGCGGGGGGGGGGGGTGGAATTTGGATTGGCATGGGACATGCTGCATAATGGCACTTCTTTTCATAATCAACTCCAGAATGCAGACTCCACAGGAAATCAATACTTTCCAGGGGTGGGGGGTGGGGGGGGAGAACAAGAGTGGTGATATTAAAGCCAAATAAGAACTCCTCATTATACCTGTGCTCTGGAGCAATACTACCTCCAAGGGTATTTATTCTGTGTTCATTGAGCATCATTTAGCATCCAGAAAAGTACTATTTCACTCTAAGGCAATTAATTACACTTTTATTCAAAGAACTTGGTGCAGCAGCTAAAAAGGGTGTCAAGCCACTTGAACTCAGATACTGCTTGCAGGAATGCAGAACTGTAGGGTCACTCTGGAAAACGGTTTGGCAGTTTCTTATAAACATATACTTGCTATGAGTTGGCAACCCCACTCCCAGGTATCTAGCTTCCTTAGATAAATGAGAAAAGCCTGTGTGTAGATGTTTACAGCAGCAGTATTCATGATCGCCAAAACCTAGAAATAACTCAATGCTCCTCAACGGGCAGATGGAATAATAATCTATCGTACTTCCATACAACAGCAAATTACTCATCAATAACTATTGATATATACAACAACATGTTAGAGTCTCAAATACATTATGCTATGTGAAAAATTCAGACTCGAAAGGTTACATGGTATATGATTATTCCTCTTTTATGACATTCTGGAAAAGGCAAAACTAGACACATGGTGAACAGATAGCAGCTGCCAGGGGTTAAGAGTAGGAGGAGAGCGTGCCTAGAGGGGCAATACAAGGGCATTCTCTGGGGTGAGACAAGACCATGATTACAGGGTGGTTATGTGATTGTACTTTTGGCAAAACACAATGAATTGTACAACCAAAATAGCAGTAAATTTTTTCTATGCAAAAGTGAATTTTAAGAAGAGGGAAAAAGTCCTCTGCCTATTGAAGGATTTCTAAGTTTTTCCTTTCACCAGCAAGTTTTATGGAGTCTCCAAAGTCAGCTATCTTTCTAACTGCTCACCTATTAATCACTTATAATCTGGTTCATCCCTTACTCTTGCACCAACAAGTGAAATTTCTCTTCTCTGGGTGGTCAGTGACCACCCCGTAACCACAGTGATGACTTTGCTTTTACTCTTTGAATCCTTGACCTGTTTGTCTCTCTCTCTCTTGGCAGGTGTGCATTGCTCAATTAGGCGTTTCCCATCTTTTTGGCTTCTTTGCTGTCCCTTCCCCCTCCTATATGCTTTGAATATTGTCTCATCCCCTTTTCAGTTTTTCCTTCTAGGCTCTCCTTACTCTCCTGGCTTCAATTATTATTCCTTTATAGAATGAATCCCAGAATTCCAGCTTCTATTTTTCTCCTTATCCTGCTGCTGCCCATTTGATATTTCTACCTACATGTCTCTCTTATATCATGTTTAAAACAAATTTTTCTTTTGAAGATTTTTAAATTTATTTATTTATTCATGAGAGACACGAGGGCGGGGGGCAGTGACACAGGCAGAGAGAGAAGCAGGCTCCATGCAGGGAGCCTGATGTGGGACTCAATCCTGGGTCTCCAGAATCACACCCTGAGCCAAAGGTGGTGCTAAACCGCTGAGCCACCCGGGCTGCCCAGAAATTTTTCTATTTCTCCCACCAAAACTAGGTTCTCCTCATGATTACTTTCATGCCATCCTTAAACCAATGACACAAACTCAAGCCAGGAGTACAATCTTAAATGCTGCTTTTTACCTGTATCCTTTGACACATGCTTCTGTAGAATCTTGAATTAATCATTCTCCTCCCATTTCCAATAGCCTGCCTAGATTTTTGTGGGAACCTCAGAGTTGGTCTGAACATCCCTGAACTCTTCCTTCTTAAATCCATCCTCTAGTCTACATGCCTACTTCAAAATAAGAACCAGCTGGTTAGGTCTCCAGATTTCACTGATCTTCAAAGGTCTGGCTGATGTGTCTGACTCTACAGATGTTCCACATATGCTCTCACAACCCCATGTTACCATTGTCAAAGCCGCAGAAGTCAACTCAAGAGGATCATTTTCCTAAATGGAGGACCTATGTATTCGTTAAAAGGCATAGCTTTTCTGCTAGAGTTTGCAATCAAGCTTGCAGATTCATGGGTGCAGAAAGACTAAATAAGCATGCTTTAATCAAGATATGTTATTCTCAAGAATCATCAACTGCTGTCCACTGTCCACAGAGTAACATACCAGCCTCTTAGCTTGACCTGCAACCATTCCACAATTTGGCTGCCATGTATCATGATTCCTAATTGATCTTCTACGACTCTCATTTTGAGATTCACACATGAGTCAATATGACCAAAATTTTGCTCTTTTCCTCTTTCCTCTATTCAACTTTAGATATCATTTACTCATTCTTTTAAAGTTTATATCCTCCCTGATGACCACAGCCAGAAGCAGTTCTTTCTTCACTGAAGTCTTCATGACCCACAATTATTTATGAGTTCTGTTTCCCTTGCTAAATCCAAGGAGCATCTCTTTGTCAACCTTCTAGTCACCATACTGCTTAATATATGCAAGGTACATATTTCTTGGTCAAATTATTCTAAACCTCAATATTTTCAACTTTTACATCAATATTAATGAGACTTGAGTTTTGAAAAAATAACCCCTTTATTTTAAATTATTTAAATGATTTAAATGATTATTTCTCATGCACCAGGAAGCAAAGATGTTAGAATTTTTAGAGAACATGCCAATGTAAATTAGTGTTTCACACACATACCTAAATAATGATATAAAAAATGCATGTTCCTAAGCACAGTTGCCTGATCTAGTAATATTCCACTCCTCAGCAAGATGTAAAGTAAGAGCTAGCCACAGTAGAATGGGGAAAAAAGTTATCTAGCCACCTGAATGAAGTATTATGAACTTTAGATAGGACTTGGATTTCAGAAGGGATACGTTTAACATCAAATTGTGGCCTGAGGGGCGCCTGCGTGGCTCAGTCCGTTAAGGCCTTCAGATCAGGTCATGATCCCGGAGTCCTGGGATCCAGCCCTGCTAGGTCCATGCCAGGCTCCCTGCTCAGTGGGGAGCATGCTTCTCTCTCCTGCTCCCCCTGCTTGCGCTCTGTCAAATAAATAAACAAAATCTTTTTAAAAAATTTGTGGCCTGAGCCCCTATCTTACAATATTAATTTGCAGATATTTGTGGAATCTTCTAGCTAAGTGAAACCAATAAAGATCACTTTAATGCAGTGAGGGTTATGACCAAGATCACAAATAAAGTCCATATTCTTTCACTAGACTGCCTGCTGGGGGAGAAAACCCCAAGTCCAAGTTCTAAGTCATTTCTCCCAAAAGAATATTAACAGAATTCACAGATTATCGGTATGCATGAAAAGTGTTGTTTCATGAATTAGTCAGATGCAGCTTTATCTTTTTTTTTTTTTTTTTAAGATTTCATGTATCTATTCATGAGAGACACACACAGAGAGAGGCAGAGACATCGGCAGAGGGAGAAGCAGGCTCCTCACAGGGAGTCCCATGAGGACCCGATGCGGGACCCCATCCTGGGACTCCAGGATCACGCCCTGAGCCAAAGGCAGACGCTCAACCACTGAGCCACCCAGGCGTCCCTCAGATGCAGCTTTAAATATGGTCTTAATTGGGTAGGCTTTTAAAAAAAAGTGATTAAGTTGGGAAATTAGCTGTGCATGCTCACTTTCCACAGCTCTTGAGCATAAGCATAAAAAAAAAATTAAACCCAGAACGCTTGGACAGAAACAGTTTTGTGAATAGCCATCTCTGTGACTCTTCAAATAACAACCTGAAAAAGGACTTGATGTCCTCTAGTGGTGAAATAAAAACCTTTCTTCCAAGTCAATTATTTGTGAACCTTTGGCTACTGAAAAATATATTGAAAGAACTGCTTATCCACAAGAAAAATAAAAAATATTATCACAGGGATTGTAACTTGACTACCTTTGAGTAGAAGCTAAGTATGGCTTTTAAATGTTGGATTAATATAGTACCTTTCAATATCCTTAAATGTTTCATTTTTAATTGGTATACCACCAATTCTCAACCCATCCTTGATACACACACACATATATATCCTTATAATTAGGGAGTACATTACAGGTCTTATTTTCATAATCACCTGAAATTCTAACCTAAATTCTCCTAGGACCTAGAGGATATCATACTAAGTGAAACTAAGTAAGATGGAGAAAGACAAATACATTATAATTTTGCTCATATGTGGAACATAAAAAACAAACAAAAAGCAGAATCAAACCTATAAATATAGAGAACTGATAGTTCCCAGAGTAGTAAGGGAGTGGGAGGTAAAGGCTTCCAGTTATGGAATGACTAAATCACAGGAAAAAATAGACACAGCGCAGGGAATATAAGCAATGATATTGTAATAGTGTTGTTGACATGGTGACAGATGCAGCTACACTTGCGATGAGCATAGCATAATACAGAAAGATGCTGAATCACTGTTGTACACCTGAAATTAATGTAACACCATGTGTCAACTATACTCAAAAAAAAAAAAAGTCCTAAAATTACAATGGTCTTTGCACAGGTACACAAAAAAACTAAGAGACATTTAAAATGGACTTTACATCACAATAGCCTAATCTAAATAAATTAATTAAAAAATGAATCCCTCAACAAATCACCTCTTGATGGTAAAAGACAAAAGTCCCTACCTCCTCCCCAAACACTCACCTCTATACAAATCTGTGATTGTTAAAATACAATGAATTGCAGCTTTTGGATGTGTATGAGGTGAAACAGGTCCATAAGAATAAAGCACTACATTGGAGTCAGACTCAAATATAGGTTATATGTCTTAAACATATGGAAAACTTGTTAAGTTGTTAAAATTCAAGCAGTCCTTAGCTGTTCACTCAAAACACTGCAACCTAGATTTAAAGAATATATTTTTACCTTTCTTGTGTGTTTGGCACCTGTTCTACATAGGTACTTCTGAATACTAAAAACATTAATTTGGGGATAGAAAAATGGGAAAAAGATGTGGGCCAGAAATAAATTTTAGTTAAATCAAAAATACAATCATTCAAAAGACCATATATAACATGTCCCTTGGAAATCAAAGTTTCTAAGCAAATGTTTGGAAGAATTTTTTTTCTGTGAAGGAGATGGCAACCAATTAAATTCTCCCTTCATAACAAAATATTTCACTGATAATCACATGACTTTTACATCGTTAGAAAAATGACCAGTTCGTTAGTTAACATGGTCAGACACTGAAATGCTAGTTTGTAGTTTACTTGTATCTGAACAAGTTACTCATGTGCAGATTCTAAAAGACGAGTTCTTTGGTTTTTTATCATAAATTGGTGTGTATTAATTTTCTGGAACCATTTTTTTCAGAAGCAGCCACTTAGTGGGGATTAGGCACCAAACCATTTATATGCACAATGAGGATGCTGCCCTTATGCTGCCCTCGTTAGGCCAGGGGGGGCCTAACCTGCCCGCGCGTCTGCCCAGCTCATCAAGTTCGATAAAGCAATTGCGAAGACATCTCCTCTTAGCCACCCCTTCCCAATCCCAAATCAAAATAACGATGGACCAATCTTTCAAACACATTCATACAAAATAAACCACCCTAAGGGAAGTAGCGTGATTTCAAAGTAAACAAGTTCAAGACATCTTGTCAGACTGAACCTCAGGTATTTGGCTACAGAGAGTTAAGTCATTATTAGACTTTAGGTGCCCCAAGTCTTCCTAGCAGAGCAGATACGTTTCCAAAGACTGTTGTGGGTTTTCTGGAACTTCCGTATTAAAATAAACATATCATTTAAACCAAAAGGTCTTTTGGTGGGGGGTAGGTTAGATAGGAGAATCTGGAAGGTCTTGCATTTCGGGAAACAATTGTTTCCGATTATGTGTGTGTATAAGCAGAAAACGCACCGCAATCGGGGAGGCTGCAACTTGAATTCTTTTTAAAATAAGAAACTGTCGGGATCCCTGGGTGGCGCAGCGGTTCGGCGCCTGCCTTTGGCCCGGGGCGCGATCCTGGAGACCCGGGATCGAATCCCGCGTCGGGCTCCCGGTGCATGGAGCCTGCTTCTCCCTCTGCCTCTCTCTCTCTCTCTCTCTCTCTCTCTCTCTCACTGTGTGTGACCATCTTAAATAAATAAATAATTAAAAATATATAAATAAATAAAATAAAACAAGAAACTGTCTCACCGCCCCCATCCCTAGTGCAGGAAGGTACCAGAAACAGTTCACTGACCAAGAACAGGAAAAAAAAAATTAGGCTAGAAGAGAGGACTTGCAGCAGTTTTCTCAAGGAAAAAAACTATCACGAGGGGGTAAAATCGTCTTCCAACAAGACGGGGTTGGGGAGAGAAACCTGTTGTTTGCGTTGAGGATGTGGGCCCCGGTCCCCGGGCGTCAAGGGGGCGGTGGGGGGGGGCGGTGTCACCACCTGAGCCGACATCCCTTCCATCCGGGGGGCTGGCGCGAGGACTACCCCTTCAAGCCCGACTGCCGCGCCCACGCAGGCCCCGCCTTCCCGCGAGCGGCCCCGCACTCCCCGCTCCGCGACGCCGGTCCCCCGCGGACGCGGCGCAGACGCGGATAGTCCCGTCGGTTCCTCGCACCTGGCGGAATTCCTGGAGGAATTTCCGGCCGGTTGTTGTTGGGTTTGGGGGAAACGGTCTCCCCCCTCAGCCGACTCAGAGCCGGGTCGGCGGGTGGGAGGGGAGCGGCCGGCGTCCAGGTCCTCCTCCCGCCCGCGCTCCCGGGCGAGTTTCCACCTGTTGTGGGGAAGTCGCGGTGGAGAGCGAGGGGCGACCGGACCTGGGGCCCGCCGGCGGCGCTCGGGCACGGCCCGTCAGGGCGGCCGACGCGGCGCGCGGGGCGGAGGGCAGGCGCGCCCCGAGGTCGGGTGCGCGGCGCGCGGGGCCGGCGGTTCCGGGCCGCGGCCGGACGGTGCGCGGGGGCGGCCGGGGTCCCGCGCGAGCCCACCCACCCGGCTCGCCGCTCCCCGCCCGCAGGACCCCGGCCGCCCCGGCCGCCCCGGCCGCGCAGTCACCTGCTTCGCTCCGCACAGCGCCGTCGCCGCCCCTGTGGCTGTCGCCGCCAGCTCCTAGCTCCGCCATGGTGCTCCGATGACGCGCCGGGAGAGCCGCTCCGCCCTCTTCCTCGGCGCGGCTCCCGCCAGGCCCCCGCCTCCAGGGCCCGCGGCCCAGACAGGTGAGCGCCGTCAGGCGAGGGCGGAGGGCGGAGGGAAGGGGCGGAGGCAAGGGGCGGAGGGAGCGCGAGCCGGCCGGCGGGGAGCGGCTGGGGGCCTGCGCCCGGGCGCGCCCCCTGGCGGGCAGGTGCGGCGTGGCGGCCGCTCCGACTGACGCGCGGGGGCCGGGCGGGGGGGGGGGGCGGTCTGCGGCGGGCGCGAGGCCTGGAGGTGGGGCGACGAGCGCTGGCGGCGCCTGCGGGCCCGCACGGCGTGAGCATCAGCCCAAGTGACGCGAGGGCGTCGGGAAGCTCTGTCCCCCTCTGCTGAAGTCCGAGGCAGCCAGGGCGGGAGTCCGCGGTGACAGCCGCCAGAGCGTGGTGCCACGTGGAGGGCTGAAGTCCCTCCGCGGCGTAGGCCTCTGTATCCGATGAGCCCCAGGGCGCACAGCCTAACGGAACTCTTGCCGGGTGATGCGCCCTCTTACTCTTGGTTTCCGATTAGTGACTGCCTTGTGATTTCTGGCTTGCTCAGGAAGACCAGGGGGAAAAGCATTTAGGCGACAGCTGGTTTTTTGGGGGTTTTTTTTGTTTTGTTTTAAGAGACATTATTAGCTGAGGAGAAACCAGTATCTGCAGTATTCGGCAAATAAACGATGAGCAGCCAAATGCAGAGGGGGGGGAAGGTAGCCTGCGTAAGTGGGAACATAAGGAACAAAAGCGAGCAGCAGCGACCAGTTCCGCCTGGTTACACAGAAATGCACTCCCACGGTCCCGGCTGGCTGGACATAACCAGCAAGTCCCCAACAATTTAAGACTCTTTCAAGGACTTCAGCAGAATCTCCTGGAGGCCCAAGCACTCTTGGGAACAGTGTTGGAGTTCTCTGCAGGGTGACAGTTCTCACCGTCCTTGCATAAAAACCCTGCCCCTCAGCTCAGGAGTGGACTGTTTTTATTTGGTTTACTGGTTCACTGGCACACTCCATAGGGTTTCTTGTTTTGTTTTTTAAACATCTTATATCCATTCATGATAGACACAGAGAGAGGCAGAGATAGAGGGAGAAGCAGGCCTCCCTCAAGGAGCCCCATGTGGGACTCGATCCCAGGACCCCAGGACCACGACCCCAGTCGAGACAGATGCTCCACCACTGAGCCACCAGGGTGCCCTTGGTGTAGGGGTTTTACTAAGGAACGCTGATGCCATGGTTTGTGATCAAGGATTTTCCCTTAGTGCCACTTCTGTGGTAGGGTAAGCAAACCAATCGTTTAGCGATTGGATCCTTCTGAATTCACATTCACATCACTCTTACCAGATAAAAATAAAGTGTCACGTGGGTGGAGGTAGTTGTAGACCTCAGGGTGGGTCTCAGCAAAGATATTTTTTACTATATGAAGTCATCAGAGTTTGAGACACTCTCCTGTTATCAGAAGGATTCTCTTAGAGTTGAAATCTGGAAGAACATTGATTTACCAGTGAATCCTTAAGTAAGCCAGTGAATTCTTTCTGATACATCCCCCCACCACTCCCCAAAATCAAGACTTACTGGTGTTTATACATGTGTTTTGTGGTTTGATTTGTTTGTTTGGGGTATATGTTTATCTCTTCTTGCATCCTTTTGCTAACTCATGTTTTAGTCTGTCACAAGTTACACAAAAATAAGTGCCAATAAGAATCACACCAAAATCGTGCACTTCAGCCCTGAAATTGGCTATGTGTTTCAAACCTAATGCAGTGTCCTATAACAGGGTGGGCTGTTGCATGAAAATGTGGTGAGGGACATCTGTTAAATGTCACACACCACCATGATGTACTTTGTGCTGTACTTAGCACAGAGAAGCCATCTGTCTCAAGTTCCCACACCCATTTCAAAATCTCTCCAAATAATCACTCTTCCCCTTTGCAGAGGGGAGGAGCTGGACTTCCTGCCTCCTTTGAAACCTCACTCCTCTCTTCTTCTAAAACGCATCTCCATTCAGGGCCTCTACCCCAAAGAATACATTTAGAACTCTTTGATTCTGAAAATTTCTTGACATCCTACCCTCCCAAATCTGTTGTCATACATTTTGTTCACCAAAGGTAGTTATTGCACCGTTGTCTTACTACCTTTGTTTAATCGGCTTTATTAGTCTTTCTTGCCTGTCTATAAAAACTTTCCAGGTCACAAAATCAAATTTCCCTATTATTACTTTTTAATCTGTCCTTCTCCTGCACTCTCTGCTGCACTAGATCCTCTGATCATCTTCCTCTTGGCTTACACCACTGGTCTGGCTTTTCTCATTCCTCTGTGTACCAGTCCTTTTGTCTCTGTCGCTGGTTTAAATTCCTCCTTCCTCCCAAACTATCCCCAAACCTTACTTTTCCCCAAATTTTAGGCCATGACCTTTCTATCTCTCATAGTCCTCATTTACTATTATCTCCATCAAGGTGACTCCTAGATCCACAATATATACCCTTAACCTCTGTCCCGACTTCCACCAGTACATTCTCAATGGTCTCTGCACATTTCTAGCAGAATGTTCTGCCATTAATTCATCATGTCTCATACAGGCTTCCCCTTCAAAATTGCCGTTTTCAAATTCTTCTCTTAACTTGCATTGTTTCAACATCTATTCTTTCCTCTCCCTTGTTATCACTGCCCAAATCATGGTTCCCAAATCTTGTCAATTCATGGTTTTAATTCCACTCTCTCAATTCCCACTGCTGTGCTACTACACATCCATTCACATCTGATTCAGAACGGTTCAGAGCAACCCCTGTTCTGTCCAATTTTTGTTCCCTCTAACGTCTCCACAACATCACTGGATTAATCTCATACATTACTTTACACACACCCCTACCTTTGCTCAAAAACCCTTAAGAGATTTCTCATTCTGACATAACACCAGCTCCACTTCCCTCCCTGACCACCCCCCCCATCACACCCTAAGCTCTCTCCTATCCCACTTCCTACTTTTTATTTCTAGAACTCCTATTTCCAGCCAAATATGAGTCAAGGTGAGTTAAAATTTTTGCATACTCTAATGGAATATAAAAGCTTTTCACTTTCTCTAGAACTTGCAAATCCCCACTTTCTGCCTTTGTTCTTGGAACTCTCTACCCTGATTGACTGACTTCCTGGTCCTGAGTTATTGAATTCCTTCTGCCCAATTGCCCCAGCTGAGGTCTTTCTCCTCAGTAAATCTTGTTCAATCAGCCCCCCAGGCCCCAGCCAGCTTGTCTTCTGTAGCTCTCCAGGGGTTTCTGGGCTTACATTCTTCTGGCCTTTAACATAAGAGTTATGTGTGATTTGTTATTGCAAATTTGTCTCTTCAGTCTAATATGAATTATTTGCTGGTGACTTTGTCTTCTGTTTCTCTATAGGGCGTCTATAATGTCTGGAGCCGGGCAGCCCCGGTGGCTCAGTGGTTTAGCGCCACCTTCAGCCCAGGGCATGATCCTGGAGACCCAGGATGGAGTCCCCAGGTCAGGCTCCCTGCATGGAGCCTGCTTCAAACTTTTCTTGACCCCCACCCCACCCCTTGGCAGTCAGATGTAACTAGAGCACTTACTACATGTACCGTTGTTTCTGCTTTGTCTCTATTCCACCTCTGACAGTCAACTTTTGGGGGCAAGAACTGTGTCTTCATGTACCACAATATGTAGTACCCGGCAAGTACTTCATAAATACTTCTGAATGAATGAGAAGAGGTAACAGTAACAGGCAGCATCTGAATCCTTACTATCTGCCAAGCATTGCACTAAGCATCTTATCTGCATGATATTATTTAAATATTACAATATTACCTATGAGGAAGGTACATTATTTTCCCCATTTCAGATAAGGAACCTGAGACTTGGAGAGGTTGACTAATCTGCCTAAGGTCAAAAGGGGAGTGATGGTTTTGCTCCAGGCCTATGTGTCTAGACTCTTGCTACACCAAATGAAAAATGAATACCATCTTACTACCACCTCTATGGAAAAGGGCTAATTCTCTGTCCAGGTGTCTCTTGGAATAAGAAGGTGGGACTTGATAGTGTCAAATCATCTGCAGAACTTTTAAAAAATAGGATCTATGGGCCTTACCCCAGACCAATAAAAGCAGTTTTTCTAAGGTGGTGACATCAGTATATTTTAAAAAGCATCCTGGTCATTTTAATGTGAAGGTGGGTTGAGAATCACTGGCCTAGATTGATGCCAAACGGCTTTCAAGTGAAACCTTTAACAAAACTTGGACTCTAATGGAATTGCCTTCTTTTGTGACTGAGAACCAAAATTCTGACAAAAACCTAACTTGGACTCTAATGGAATTGCCTTCTTTTGTGACTGAGAACCAAAATTCTGACAAAAACCTAATGATGCTGACCTGGGACTATATTATGAGCCATACAGGGATAGAGGAACCTACAAAGCCCACAAGGATAGGTAGGGTAGGAGGAAGATTCCAAGGAAAGGCCCTATTGTTTTTATCTTTTAGGATTTTATTTACTTATTCATGAGACACAAGAGAGAGAGGCAGAGACATAGGCAGAGGGAGAAGCAGGCTGCAGGGAGCCTGATGCGGGACTCAATCCCAGGACCCGGGGATCACAACCTGAGCCAAAAGCATATGCTCAACCGCTGAGCCACCCAGGCATCCGGAGAAAGACCCCATTGTTAAAGAATTGATTGAAGATAGGTAGCTTGGTCCTATACACATCTAAAAGCAGCACCTAGCCATTAGGACTGGGGAGATGAACTGTAGCTTAATTAAGAAGTACCCCTGGGGGGATCCCTGGGTGGCGCAGCGGTTTGGCGCCTGCCTTTGGCCCAGGGCACGATCCTGGAGACCCGGGATCGAGTCCCACATCGGGCTCCCGGTGCATGGAGCCTGCTTCTCCTTCTGCCTCTCTCTCTGTGTCTCTGCCTCTCTCTCTCTCTGTGTGTGGCTATCATAAATAAATAAATGTTTTAAAAAAAAAAAAAAGAAGTACCCCGTGTCAGGGTTTCTGGGTGGCACAGTTGGTTAAGTGACCAACTCTTAGTTTCAGCTCAGGTTATGATCTTAGGGAAGTGAGAGCATGTTAGGCTCTGTGCTGGGGCAGAGTCTGCTTGGGGTTTTTCTCTCCCTTTCCCTCTGCCTTTCTGGCTCATGCTTTCTTTCTCTCTAAAAGAGTCCCGAGTCCCGCATCGAGTCTCGCATTGGGGCCTGCTTCTCCTTCTGCCTGTGTCTCTGTGTCTCTCTCTTTCTCTCTGTCTCTCATGAATAAATAAAATCTTTAAAACTAACTAAATAAATAAATCTTTAAAAAAAAAAAAAGGAATTACCCTGTGTCTCAGTATAAATGAAATGACGTATCATTTAATTTATACCTCTCCTCCTCTGAAATGTCCCCACAGGTTACGAGAGGCAGCTATCTGTCCTTGAGATTGGGATATAAAAAAAGATGCAGCTATGTTGTTGCAAGTAGCAAATGAGAAAATCGGGTGAGAAGTTTCTGTGCAGTCTAATGCAATACAAGATACATCAAACCTTGATTTTCACATAGAAATAAAGATGATTCCTGTTTTGTCAAACAAAGTTATATATGTATGGGTCAAGTCATGGTACATAAACAGCTGTATGTTATTCCTGTCTTGCATAGTAATAAGCAAGTTCCTCTGTATCTAAGAATTTTGTGTTTGTCTCATCCATCTATCCAGGAGCTTCAGACTTCACCCTATTAATATGGGCAGGCTTTTAAAATAGAACATCCAGCTTAAAATGAAAATATTTCCCTCAAATACAAGAACTAAAATTAAGGAGATGGAAAATACAGTGTTCTCTGCTGGGATGCTATTTGCAGACCCTTTGAGATAACAGTCATTCAACATAACTTGTAGCCCTGAGAAAAACACAGGGGACTTTCATGTAAATTATTCTTTTCTTCACCCTCTCTCTCACCAACCGTGCTGCCCTGAGGGACAGCTTGCATATCAACTGTTCTTTGATTAACCTGAATAGAGGACAGATTCTGTTTAATAGGAAGGCGGGGGATCCCTGGGTGGCGCAGCCGTTTGGCGCCTGCCTTTGGCCCAGGGCGCGATCCTGGAGACCCGGGATCGAATCCCACGTCGGGCTCCTGGTGCGTGGAGCCTGCTTCTCCCTCTGCCTGTGTCTCTGCCTCTCTCTCTCTCTCTGTATGACTATCGTAAATAAATAAAAAAAAAAAAAGATTTAATAGGAAGGCGGAAGAAACAACTAGAAATTTGACGCAGTAGTTTATCTGGTTTGTCAAAACAAAGTAAGAATTTCTTCAGAATCTATCAAACATTATGTTAAGAGTCTTTTTACTTTTTAGAGTAAATATGACACAATTGATAGCTTTAGAACAAGCTAACGTTACTATGATTCAGGCATGTGCAACTGGTACAGTTCAGTAGTACATAAACAACTCAAATGAAGGTACTATGGGCTAGAAATTTAAGTTACAAAATAGAGTCAATATTACAATTAATACAGATAAGTAAAAACCGTTGCTTCAGATTCTGCACACTTAAAAAAACAAACATAAACTTTACACAATAATTCAAATGCATTTCTACTAAGAGTATCTTACAAACACATATAAGCCTAAAAAGTCATGGTCACATTTTGGTTTTGTTCCAGTGATGCACAATCACATGAAATGTTCTATCTGTTTCGTGTAAAAGAGACATTTGGCCGAAGTGCAACAGCTGCTAAGGTAAAAATATTTCCATAAAAATGTTTAGAATGAAATAATCCCAAGCATCCTAACGTTTGGGATTATTTTTGAAAAGTCCTTACAAAGAGTCCTTATGAATTGTAGAAATAGAAGCAGTTAGGAAATTTCAGTGTATTTTGTCTTTTTGTTTGTTTGTTTTTAACACAAGTAAACAAATACTGGATTTAAAGTGCAGCTTCTTTCTCCTCTCCCTTAGATTCTCCCTCCCCTGCGAAGATCAGTTCTGTTATAATCTCCAAGGAAGGCTGGAAACAAACTAAGCGATATAGTCAAGCCTGTGTGTCTCGAAAGTCGGTGATGGCCTTCCACAGTGTGCAGAGCATCCCTCCCCTGTTTAAAGACACAACATAGGGAAGAGAACACTTCATTTGAAACATCGCCTTTGATATATAAAAGTGACTTCTTAGCCTCTAGCTGCTCTGATAGAACACGAAGATCTCAAAGTCTTACTGGTCCTCACTGTATTCTTTCTATGTTTTGGCATCACCCCTCCCTGCCTTTCCTTTCTACTCCCACAAACTACCAGGTCCCAAAGCATCCTTTCGTTTTTTTCAGCACATTTGAGATGTGTTTTTACAGAGGTCTGTGTGAGTCAGTTATGCATATGCTTGGCCTGATAGAAAAATTATCGTAAGAAACTGTATCAGGTTATATATGGTTCATGGGTGGCAAATCAGCACCTATCCTAATATCTGGATATTTGGATTGTATGGTATAACCATAAATTAGAGCATTTGTTTAAGGCAGCTTTAAAATGACTGCATGGTCTCAGTCTACTATATTATCAAGAAATTCTTTAATTTTCATTTACTAATATAGAAAAATTATTGGTTACAAGAATGCCTAGTAATATAGCCTGGTCCAACAAACTCAGTTTACTAAGCAAATGAGAACCAGAGAGTGGCGCCCAGGACTGCTGAGATGGTTAGGGGTGGTGAGGGGCCCGACCAGGGCAGGAACCCAGACTTCTCAGCCTAGCACTCTTTCCACCATAAACAAGGAACAGAAAGAAAAGTGGTACCTTAGTCTCAGGCATTTTAAATCATCACGTGTAACATAGTAGAGAACATCCTCTAGTGAATAATCCTCAGCCAAAAACTGTGGAGAAAGTAAAATATGCATAAAAATAAGATGTTTCATACACCTATAATAAATAATAAACTCTATACATAATACAAACATGGGCAATAATTTAAAAATAAATCTAAAAGGAAATCTACTAAAAACACAATCTTCCGGAATTATTAGGAAAAAGTCCCCCCTGTTAAAAAATAACTACAAAGAAATACATCCATATGACTTCCAAATGTGTAAAGATTACAAGCAACACAATTTCTGAATGGCCTTCTAATGAAAAGATAAAACTCTTTTGTAATTACATGTCCCTCTCATAAGATAATGTTTGTATTTTAGAGGTTTTTTGCTTTTTTATTTTCCTCAAATGGATAAAAAGTGTTCCTGGAAAGGTATTGTGTAAATTTAATTTCTCAATTTATTTTTCGTAACTCTTAAAAGGTTCTTTTTAGTAATTACTATAAAATCAGAGTCCTGAATTTAAACCAAAGCTTTAATATTAATTTATTTTTAAAGGCAGTGATTTAGTTGATCAATTACTACTCATTAATTATGAATTGATCTTAGGTCGAGGAATAAATATTTTGGAGAACTTGAATGGATGCATCTCTCCATAAGCAAGAGTTGTTTAAATTTATGTAGCAGTAACTTGTTCAATGCAGATTTCTAAATTTTATTTAGCAGCCCAATGAATCATCAAAGAGAAAAACATCTTTATTCTTAGTTATTTAAAAATTTTAAACATAAAACTAAAGTTAATGTAATATTGTACTGGGGCCTTTTCTATAAAATAGTAAAAAATATAACCTCTTATTGTGGGTATGTGTGTATACATGTATGTATTCTTGAAATAGAAGTGCTACTCATGCTGATTATCAAAGTCTGTAAGGAGCAGAGAGGAATTAGGTTATTATAGAAAGTGTTCCTGACACAAGTTGACTGACTAGATCTATTTTATTAAGTATCAATAAACAGTCACTGGGGTGCCTGGGTGGCTCAGTGGTTGAGTGTCTGCCTTCAGCTCAGGTCGTGATCACCGGGGTCCTGGGATGGAGTCCCGCATCGGGCTTCCTGCATGGAGTCTGCTTCTCCCAATGCCTATGTCTCTGCCTCTCTCTGTATGTCTCTCATGAATAAATAAATAAAATCTTAAAAAAAAAATAAAGTCACTGAGACTAATAATGTTGCAAGAGAATTAGACAGTTAAAAGAGAATGAGAAACTTTAAATTTTTAGTTATGTCTTGATTCTTCCATCCTTCCTTATCTTCAGTTCAAAAATACAAAAAAATCCTTAGGGGACCCAGACCATGCCTCATTGTTTTTGCACATACAGCAACCCCTCATCCCCCCCCAAATGATTTTTCCCTCCTCACCTACCCCTCCTCGAATAAACATACAGATGGCTTGGTTCATTCCTACAGCTCACTCACCATCTTCTACAAGAACCTTCCCTAACCTCTTCCTCTCTCTGCCTCCTAACACCTGATAACCTTTACTTCAGAGAGTTTAGTAAGAAATCATTACACTTTATCTGTGGAATTATTTGATGACCATCTGCCGACCCTGGTCCGTAAGCTGCAGGAGGGCTGACCAGTGTACATGCCCCGTGCCCCGCACAGAGTAAGCACTCAACATTATGAAATGAAAGCAAAGCCTGTCCCCCATGGATAGTTGTCTTTACCCGACTTATAGTGTCTTCATCAGCTCCCTTGTCTCTCAGCCACTCAGTAAGTTCAGATTCTTCAGTATTTGTGCCAGGAGAATCCCGGGGCATACTGGCAATCCTGGAATCTCTAGAACAGATTTGGGGAGGGAGGGACAGTCTTAGCTTCTAACAGAGCTCATCTGAGACCCTCCCCATCAACAGACATTTATTAATACTTTAAGAGATTTTGCTCTACCAGAGAATAATAGAAGCAATTGAGATTGGCAGCATAAATGGTAATCTGAACAAAACTCTTAAAGACTACTAATCAATGGAGAGACAGAAGCAATAATGTAATGATATTTCCCACCTCATACTTTCATATCAATTCTATAGTTTCTTAGAATAAACTTGTTTCACCAAAACTGTACTGTGGGATTTTCATGTGACACACACGAGCATAATTAGCAGAAAACCATATAATTGTATAATAGTCTCTTTTTCTCGCTACTTGCAATAATATGGAAAAAACCCAGAATATACAGAATACAAATGCAAAAATGACCCAAAATGGTATTTTAGTCTACTAATCTCATTTGAAAATTAAAAAAAAAAAAAGACTGAAAAAAGTGTTAAGAACCCTATTTACCTCAAATAATCTCAGGAAAAGATGACAATGACTCATCTTATTTCATATTAAGTTATATAGAAACTATAGTTTGCTGCCATTAAGAATTCGATACTTCTAAAAAGCAATTTCTGCTTGTAGTAGTGGTACATGTGACAGATGCCAATTAAACCATGAAATAAAACTGCCCACTGGCTTTCTCAGTTTTTTTGTGGCAGCCTGGTTTAACAGTATCACTTTAAAGTTTTCTGCTATTCACCTATTGGTTGGGACTTAAGTTTCAGATGTTTAATTTCTTGGTCTTTTTCTTCAATTGCTTGATGAAGGAGTGCCTGTAATTCTTTCTCTTTCTGAACCAATTCTTCCAGTAGTCTGTAAAAGAAAATTATACTGGTTGGCAGGATAATAAAGCTGGAGCAGCTAGAGTGACCTTCTAGATCTGGACTTTTCAAGCTATGAGGAACATAGACAACCATGGGATTTTGTTGAAATGCAGATTCTGATCCAGTAATTTTGGGGGTAGGTCTGAGATTCTGCAATTCCTTCTTTTTTTTTTTAAGTTTATTTGTTTTTTAGTAATCTTAATACCCAACCAGAGATCAAGAGCCACATGTTCTTCTGACTGAGCCAGCCAGGTGCCCCAAGATTCCACGTATCCAATAAGCTCCCCCAGGTGGTATGCATGTTGCTGGTCCACAGACCCCCCATGTTGAGTAGCAGAGCTCTAGAAGGCTCATACTTCCAGACAACAGTTCAAACCACCTCTCCACCCGCGCAACTGTCTGCCAAAATCTTCAGAGATATTTTATTGTTTCTTTTTATGACCATAAATGGCAAATAAACAAAGTAAAATAAAATATATGCAGTTTTACCAGTATGACCCCTTATCAAAAAAAATTGATGATGGATAACATAATAGTCAATGCAAAGCAGAAAGGCAGTCATTTTTTTAACTGAAAATTTGAGAAGTAAACTATGGATGAGGTCACCTATACCTGGCAGGGAACAAGTACTCAGTAAATGTTAATGGTTGTTGCTAGGATTGTTGTGGATATTACTATTATTCCTCTCCCTTCTAAGGGGACTGGTGAAGTGGGTAAAAGGATGGCTATGTTCCTGGTACATTCAGTTCTTAGTTGGCATCTGATGCATTCTCCAAAGAAACAAGGAGAAACTAACATATCATTTATACCAGAGTTCTTATTCATGAAAGGTTCACTATGCAACTAAGAGCCAACTGGTGTTCTACTCAGCATTTCTAACACTGTTCTCAGAAAAAAAATTCCAAGTTAAGAAGGAAGATCCTCTGATTTTTTAGAAAACTGTCATGGGTGACTCGGATTCAGAATTTTAATAAGTTAAGGTACATAGTTATTCATAAGATCATCAAGATAATTTTCCCAATGCCCTACAGTTCTGAGGAAAGTGCCTTTATTTCATTTTCTCAGCACGGATATTTTTAATTCAGGACCAGATTACATTCCAAAAGTTTGTCTCTGCTTCAGTTGGCATATCCTGAAGGCAGCAGAGGACCGGGTGAAAGAGCCCTCGGCTTGAATCTTGGTTCAGACACACACTTCCTGTGTTAACTTTGACAAATTACTTAATGCCTCTGGCCTTCAGTTTCCTCATCTGTGCAAAGGAAAAGTAAAACTTCCTGAAAGAATTACTGCAAACGTTCAATGAGACAGCTGTGGCTACAGTGCCAAGGACAGTGCCTGGCCATCAGGGAGGGCCATCCTATCCCCTGCTGCAGCCTCAAGCCCCAGGTTTAGGAGGGGCTCCTTCTCCTTTCCCACAGGACAGAGATGTGAGGCCCTTAGGACACAGGATCAGAGTAAGCAGACAGGATCGGAGTTCCTCAAAGAGGAACAAGCTTGAGAAGCAGCCAGAGAAGGTGGTTTGAGAAAGATGGATTGTTTTAAAACAAGTTTTGTTTTGTTGTTGTTGTGTTGTTGTTTTTCATTTACAAACGGTGGGCTATATTATTTAGTGTCACAAGCAGTTGATTGGCTCAATGTGACTCAAATCACAAGAAAACCATTCTACTTCACTCCTTTCTGAGTCCTAGTGTGGCCCAGACTGGCAGGAGTGGTGCGTGGGACCCATTCACAGGTATACAAGTTTCTCATTGAGGGCAATCTGTGACCGCGTGACATTGGCCTGGTAGGTCACCATCAGCGGGTCACTGATGTTGCTGTTGAGCATGGTCTCGAAGTCATCAGGAACTATCTTGGGTACCTGGTTAACCAGACTCAGCAGCGTACCCTCAGGTAGACTGAGTGGGTGGAACCAAAAGCCAGAGGAAAGCAGAGGATCAAAGATTTTTATCTACTCCAGCAAGAATGATATTCAAGGGCATGGACAGCAAGCTCAGCATGAATTTTTAAGTTGCTAATTTCTTGGTCTAGTATGTATTTTTGTCTTCCTTGATGATTTACGTGTGTGGAATAGTGATGGTGTATTTTTATTGTCTCTCTAAAGAACACAGTAACTTTTTCTAGATTTTAACCTATGTGTATCTTGACTACATATTTTCTTTTTTAGCTTTAAAAGCCAGAACTTAACATTGGAGCAGAATGCTGACAGGCTGTTTTATTTGTCCCAAATCCAGTTCTCAAAAATTATTTATTTACCCAGTCCATCATTTTTTCTTCTGTTTTCAGCTGATAGGGAAGTTCTTCAAAATTAAGGCAATTGCCTGCCTCCTTTTCCAGAAAACTTTGGTGAGCATCTGCCCTGAGGTCAATTTTTTAATTCAGATGTGTGAGGGTGGGTAATTCTATCTATTCTTCTATTCGTTGTATAGATAAAGTAGGCAGCTCTGCGAGAGTTAGATTTTAGCTGACTCTGCATTATTGTCCTGCAGTACTGTCCCAACCACTGTGTGAAATGAATGATTTCCATTATATTTTATGCAAACATACTCCAAAACATAAGTAAAACATACATTCTAAAGACTGTATGATTTTCTCTGTTTTTTTTTAAAGATTTTATTTATTTATTCATGAGAGACACAGAGAGAGAGAGAGAGAGAGAGAGAGAGAGAGAGAGAATGGCAGAGACACAAGCTGGCTCCCTGCAGGGAGCCCGATGTGGGACTCGATCCTGGGACTCCAGGATCACGCCCTGGGCTGAAGGTGGCGCTAAACTGCTGAGCCATCCAGGCGTCCCAATTTTCTCTATTTGTTGTTATTATTGGTGATCTAATAATCAAGAGCTGGATAAACCTGATTTACTTTCATCAGTGATTATCTAAATACTAAGCTTAAGGGACGCCTGGCTGGCTCAGTGGTTGAGCATCTACCTTTGGCTCAGGGCATGATCCTGGGGTCCCGGGATTGAGTCCCACCTCGGGCTCCCTGCATGGGGTTTGCTTCTCCCTCTGCCTGTGTCTCTGCCTCTCTCTCTCTCTCTCTCTCTGTGTGTGTGTCTCTCATGAATATATAAATAAAATCTTTAAAAATAAACAAACAAATACTAAGCTTAAGATTTCTAACAGAAGGGCTACAATCTTTCCTAAAAACATACTAACATTTCTGCTAAGTTTATTTTGCAACGTATGAACTTTTTAAAAAAAGATTTATTTTAAATCCTCTTGAGAAGGAGAATGTGTGCAAGTTGGGGGGAGGGGTACAGGGAAAGAATCTTCAAGCCGACTTCCTTTTTTTTTAAATTTTTATTTATTTATGATAGTCACACACACACAGAGAGAGAGAGAGAGAGAGAGAGAGAGAGAGAGAGGCAGAGACATAGGCAGAGGGAGAAGCAGGCTCCATGCACTGGGAGCCCGATGTGGGACTCGATCCCGGGTCTCCAGGATTGCGCCCTGGGCCAAAGGCAGGCGCTAAACCGCTGCGCCACCCAGGGATCCCGTCAAGCCGACTTCCTGCTGAGCACAGAACCCAATATGACCCTGAGATCATGACCTGAGTAGAAACCAAGAGTGGGATGCTCAACTGACTGGGCCATTCAGGTGCCCCTGCAATGTATGAATTTCTATATATCATATAATATTCAACTGAAAATGATATTATAGACGTGATCAGTCTCTCATTTCCATTGCTTAGGACCAGTTCTAAGGCAGCTGCCTTTTTTTTTTTTTATGTCACGTGTGAGGTGAATGTTGTGCCTTGTCTCTTTTCTCTGGGGGCAACAGGGAGGAACTGTGGGAGATATTACTAGAAACAGAAAAAGAAGGTTCATTATCCTGTGGATTTCACAGATTTAAGTGTAAATATGTACAGAAAAAAAATGAATGTGGGCTGTTGTGAAAAAATGTAACTATGTCCTAACACAATAAAGAAGTATGACAAGTTGTAGTCCTTTCAATAGAGATGTGGGAAGCAGGCCTTCAGCCAGCAGCTACCCTCAGAAAAGCAGCCCTTATGGACTGCAAATGGCACAAACGTGGCAGACAGACACTGGGGACAGGATGTAAAACAAGGTGACTCGAATGGTCTAAGGAGAGAAGGGAAAGGCTGCATTCAGAAGAGGCAGGTTCTATTGACATAAGCCAGGGTATATAGACAGAAGGTTTGAAGGCCAGAGAAACAAATATACCAGCTCACTGGTAAATAAAGTAGCTTTATTGCCTGTACAATTCTGATCATGGGTGGAGGAGGAGTTGGGGGTTGGACCAAAATAGTAACAAGTGAACATTCTTCCTCCAGAGATCAGAGAGGAGTATACAAAACAGCTCCATTTAAGATTGGGTGACAGAGAATAAACTAAAAAAATCTGACCAAGTTTAACACCTACTATAATGAATACAGTATCATGATTGGGGTTTTGCTTGAGAAGAGGAGGAAACGAGGGACACCAGAGGGACACCAAGGATTTTGATGCAAGTCTCAGAGGAGAGAAGACATAAATTCTTCCACTAGGTAGTAGAGATGCCAATTAAGAGCTGGGTTTCGGAGGACAAGATTAGGATCTGGAAGTCAGAAAGCCATTTTCCCTTTATTCAGAAAGATTTCTCTATGCAAACCATAGAGGATATGTATGGATTTACTCAATAGTACAACCAAAATTCATGTTTCTGAACATAAGATGAGCTTTGTACTACTTGTACAAAGCTTGGTATTCAAGCTTAACTTTAAAAACTTAAATTTATGAGAAATAAAATATGTTTTATCTCACTGGTGAACAAGTATCATCTTTAAATATTTGAAAGGTTTTACTATAAACTCAGAGTTGTAAAGTCAGTTGCCCACATGTCAGCTGTAGCCAGCACAGGAAGCTATAAATCATAGACTTAGACCTTGAACTGTGCCAACATCTATGAAGAACAGGAAATATTTACTCAGTTAACCTGATCATGTGGATTCTATGTTACCAAATTCTCTAAGGAAAATTAAAGTCCAGATGCGACATAGCAGATTCAAAATAGGATCATCAATATAGTCAACTGATCATCCTTTCACGATTCTAACATGCAAGACTCTAGCACTACTAAATTTATCTACTCAAGAACAGAAATCTTCCTCTCCTAAAAGAACTTGATATTCCAACTCATGGGCTTTCAAGAACATAGATATTCTCTGTCTCAGCTGTTTCTTGGATGGGACATGCTGCTCTGAATCTGAGTCCAAGACACTGAAGTTACAACTATTTTGAAAATCTCAGTGTACTTGGAGATAAAGCAGAGATCAGAAGACTAGTGCTGAACAAGGCTTGAATTAGTAGAAGCGGAAAATGATTCTCACTAAAGAAACTAAGACAAATCTTTCTTGTTTGATAAAGATTTCAAACCAAGTTTATGTGAGTGGGATAAAGGAATCAGATTTTGTATTCTCTGGACCAAACTTTATTTATTTGAGAAGGAGGTGAGGAGAGAGAGAGAGAGGGAGAAAGAGAGAGAGGTAGAGGGAAAGAGAGAATCTTAAGCAGGCTCCACCCCCAGTGTGGAGCTCAACACAGGGCTCCATCTCATGACTCAGAGATCATGACCTAAGCAGAACCTAGAGTTGGATGCTTAATTGACTGAGCCACCAAGGAACCCCATCTGTGGACCAAACTCTAGAGTAGACCCAATATAAAAGTAAGGAAAGCGGGGGCGGGGGGATGCCTGGGTGGCGGTTGAGTGTCTGCCTTTGGCTCAGGGTGTGATCCCAGGGTCCCAGGATTGAGTCCCACATTGGGCTCCCCACAGGGAGCTGCTTCTCCCTCTGCCTGTGTCTCTGCCCCTCTCTCTGTGTCTCTCATGGATAAATAAATAAAATCTTAAAAAAAAAAAAAAAGGAAGGGAAAGGAATCCCACTCACATCAGAATAGGACTTACCTATTAGTTTCTATTTTCATCCTTCCGAGCTGCACATTGAGTGAGCGGTGAGCATTCTGGGAGTCGTGGGATACAGTAGAACTGAGCGTGCTCACCCCTGAGGTAGCCACAGCATCTTCAATGACAGCATGAGGTCTTCGGACAGTTTGGCTGGAAGGCTGCTCTTCATGGTCATCTTCTGCATCCAAGTCTTCTTGATCAGCGGTATCACTCTCAGATGCAAGGCTGAAGTGTGGCCTCAGTTCTGTCAGCATAACATCAACAACAGGATTAATATAAAATGAACGATTGCTTTAATTTCTTACGACATGAGTGTCCTCGCCCCTGCTATCAATAAGACATGTATTCCAAACTTTTCCAAATGTAGGGATGGATTTCTGTGCATTAATCTACAGTTTTTCTTCCAGTGAATCTGCAAAATTCACAGGTTGTATTAACACAGAATGACCTAATTCAAACAGAAGAAAAATGGTCACGCTGCACATATGTGGGAGAATGCTGAAATCAGAGAGGCAATTATGTAAAAACCTGTTAATATAAACAATATAAGTACAATTCATTTTTTATATTATGTAATATCTGGCAACCATTAACTCAATTAGAAATGAGGAAACTCCTTTATCTAAATAAATGTAAGTACACAGAATACTTTTTGGCCATAATGGTCAAAGTGTAAGGGGACGGAGGGGGTTCTAAAAATGCCACATGTGCTTATATTCGCTCTAATAAACTGTTTTTGACTATTGGGTTGATTCTTAGTGTGTGTCCTACTCTATCCTGTTGACTAACCACTGAAATTTAAAGTGCAGAAGTTATAAGTCTCCAACTTAATTAAATACATTGTTATTAGTGCATCTACGTGTCACCTCACAACCTGATGATGTCTTCCCATAGAAAAAAATATTATAAATTGTGATTATGTTCTCAAAATGGACCAGAAAAAGGAATTACATTCATAATCTAAGTGAAATCAGGGTAGCAGAACTATTGGATCTTGACTCCGTATGTACATAGGGTTTTCATAGAACCTACCAAGAATCTGATGAAAACTATGGAGAGTCTCTGTAGAACAAAAGCACATTCATACAACATTTTGCCTAGATATCCCGAGGGCTCACAGACTCCCTGTCCAGAGAGTCCATGAGCCCACAGGTTAAGAGCCCCCAGATGGGGAGATGGTTCCAGGGGGAGTGATGGAAGACCCCATTCCACCACCAATATTGCCACCAGGGCTAGGCAACCAAAGGCAGACTAGGTCACAAATCCTCCAGGCAACTTTTCTTTCCTTTCCTTACTGCACCTGTGTATAGTATTTTCCTCTAAATCTCTGGCTGCTGTTTCTTTTCAGGTATTTTTTTAATCTACCATCTGCCCCTTAAAAGCTGGAACCTGGAATTCTGTCTTCACTTTTTTATATTTCTACTTACTCTCCATAGCTAAGCTCATTAAAATCTATTAAGGTTAAGTACTTGTAACGTGTGGATGACAAACTATTTCTAGCCCTGATCCTGTTACATCCAATACACCTCCTACATATTCTTGCTAGGTAGGCACTTCAGATTTGGCCATCTAAAAAAAAAAAAAAAAAAAACTCATCTCTTGCTCCTAACAAAAATCAGGGTGCCCTTCTTCAAGAGCCTGGTTTATATAGCTCTGACTTCCGTTATCTCTCTTTATTATTTTTCTTACTTTTTATCTAGCAAAAAAAAAAAAGGCTTGACATAAAATTTACCACTTTCACCACTTCTAAGTATACAGTTCAGTAGTGATAAGTATATTTATATTGTGCTCAACCACTCTCTAGAGCTAGTTTTAAAGTTGCCAACTTTTTGTAAGCTTCAGCTTGCAAAACTGAAACTATACCCATTAAACACCAACTCCCCATTTTCCCCTACCCCCTGCCCTTGGCAACCACCATTCTACTTTGTTTCTAGGAGTCTGACTACTATAAATACCTCAGTAAGCAGGATCATTCAGTATTTGTCTTTTTGAGACTGGCTTATTACTTCACTTAGCATAATGTCCTTAAGATCCATCCATGTTGTAACAGGTGTCAGAATTTCCTTCCTTTTCAAGGCTGAATAACATTCCATTGCATGTATATGCCACATTTTGTTTATCATTCATTTGTCAGTGGACACTTGTGTTGCTTCCACCTCTTGGTTTATTGTAAAGAATGCTTTTATGAATGTGGGTATGCAAATATCTCTTCAAGATCCTGCTTTCAATTCTTTTTTTAGATATATATATCCAGAAGAGAAACTGCTGGATCATATGATAATTCTAGTTTTAAAACCATTATACTGTTTTCCATGGTGGCTGCACTGTTTTATAATCTCACCAAGAGTATACAAGGTTTCTTCTAATTTCTCCACATCCTTGTCCTTTATCTCTTAAGGCTAACGAAGCCCCACCTCTATTCTGCTTTCTGTATCATCTCTTTTCTCTTTCCAAAATTCCATTTCCTAGCTGATCTACTGTAGGAGAGCCTCAAAATTGGGTGTTTTACTTTTGCAAACCCAGAACTTAGTACAGGGGTAGGACACATTAGCCTCTCAAAAAAATGTTGACAAAATGGAAGAGTTAAGACTACTAGGATTATTTGTATTTATAAGGGAACAAAAATTTTTTTTAAATCTTACTCTAAAAATAATTTAGGGGTACCTGGTGGCTCAGTTGGTTAAGCGTCTGACTCTTGATTTCAGCTGAGGTCATTATCTCAGGGTCATAAGATGGAGCCCTGCATCTAGCTCTGCACTCAACAGGAAGTCTGCTTGAGAGTCTCCCCCTTTCCCGCTTCCTCTGCCCCTCCCCCACTCACTCTCTCTAAAATAAATAAATAAATGTTTAAAAAAGAACAAGAAAAAATGATTTAAGAACATACAATTCTAGGTTAAGTTAGAACATAAGACTAGGTTCTTTAAAATTTTCTAAAATTATTCTTAAATTTCTTTTATGGTATCTAAACTGAAATTTTGAAAACAAAAAGTTTTGTTGTGCTGTTGACTACCATCTCATTTTGGGGGAAGAAACTTCTGATATTATTTTTTTTCTGATATTTATTATTATATTTAAATGTCCTCTTATATAACCATAGCTCTATACACTTTATCACTTTATGTATGTATAAGTGACTGAAATTTTTCTCAAATAATTTGAAGAAAGTGGAAAATTGTAAGCAAATGCAATACTTTGTTATTTTGGTCTTTCGTGGTGGCTCCCCAAGTACACATCGTCAAATTACACATTGTAAAATATGCAGGTGAGATAGAGCATCTGGTCTTTGTCCTCAAAGAGGTAACAATCTAAAGGAGAGCCAGAAGGAATATATAGATGAGCCATAAGAGTATGTACAAAGATAACATGGAGTTATAAACACAAACTGATGCAGCTAAAAATATCTTAGATGATTGCAATTACAGACCTAGCTACATACATATTTCCTATGTGCATGTATTAAGAATGCTAAAAGGTAAATAAAGCACATTTGCAATAACTAAATTCAGTGGTGGTTTACTCATGGATTGATTCATGGAAGCGGAAGAGCCAAGCAGGATTCTGGAGGAGAGGAAAGCATTGATTTGGTGGAGAAAGGGGCAGAAGCATTTGAGAGAAGAAGTTCAGATGGCCCAGAATCCTCTGAGAAGAATGGAAGGCAGAATGGACTGTCAGAAGAGAGCCAAGTGTCAGGAAAAAAAGCAGGGACTCAGGGCTGGGGGGGGGGGGCGGGGGGGCTGTAATGAATGGGTGGTATTTAAGCCCATGTGTGAGAAACTAGAGCTGGTGCATGTTTCCCTGTACTGCAAGATGGGATCAAACAACAATACTAATCCCACTTCTCTATCCCCAGGTACCACCCCAACTGGTTCTTTCCCCACAGGAAATTAACTAGACCAACCTTTTTAAACACAGGGTATTTCTGATACCAAAGAAGATCACAATTCTTGTCAGTGCAGTGTGTATGACTCCTGAATTAAGCTCCTAGGGTACAGAATGCTGGTCATTTTACTTTAATGTGGACGTGGGGCACATGAGTAGTTCAGTTTAACTGGTAATAAAATCAAGTGCTTTAGCAGTTTTAGAAATTATTAATGTAGTTAAATATGCCTTCATTATCAATTCTCTCCTGGCACTGACAACAGGGTCCCTATGCTCAGCATTTATCCATCTGGTCACCCACAACCAGACTGTAACAACAGATACTCAAATGTTGCCACCCCAAGGCTGATTCTTGATGACAAATGAGAAAATAGCCTGAGGGGAAAAAAAACTCTTAAGGGGCTTGCACTGTAACTCTCTATTCTGTGTGCTCTTTTTGGGAGAAAGAAGATTGAACACTTCTTTAAATTTTTTACTTTTTATTTTTGAAGTAATAGTAAAATAACAAAAAAAGTTGCAAAAATGGTACAGAGAGTACCTGTATGTCCTTCAGCAGCTTGCCCTAAACTTGACATCTTATACAACTATGGCACTAGGATCCAATCCAAGAAATTGATGTTGCTAGGATACGACTAAGTAATCTACAGACCTTGTTACATTTCACCAGGTTTCCCACTGATGCCCTTGTTCTGAACCAGAATCCCACACTGCACTTGGTTATCATGTCTCCTTGGTCTCTTCCAGTCTGAGACAGTACTCAGGTAATTCTTTGTCTCCCACAACCTCCACACTTTTGAGGAGTACTGGCCAGTTATTTGGACTGACCAATATCTTGTTTGGGGTTCACCAATATCTTGTCATGATTAGGTTGAGGCTATGCATTTTGGGCAAGAATACCACAAAGGTGATGTTGTGCAATACTTAGTGCATCACATCGGGAGGTATAAGATGCTGACCTATCACTAGGGATGCTTACCTAGATCATTTGGTAAAGGAGGTGTCCATCAGTTTCCTCCACTGTAAAGTCACTGTTCTCCTTTGAAATTAGTGGGCAGATACTGTGTGACCATTCAAACATCCTGTTTCTTGTTACTCTTTTGCCTACTAATTTAGCAGCCACTGATGCTTCTTGCCTGCAATAATTATTACTGTGGTGTTTGCCTAATGGTGATTTTCTATTTCCCTCATACCTTCTTTTTATTCTATGTGCTCTAATCCAAGGCTATCATTGTTTTATTTTGTTGTTCAAATTGTTCTGGCTTAGACTTTCGGGAACCCTTTAACTGGATGTGGTCTCCAGTGTCCTTTCAATTTTTTTTTTTTTAACAACAGGTAATCAATTTATTAAAAAGGTTGATTTAAGCATCTGCGATGGTGACTTCAACCTCAACTCCAGGCTCAATACTGGTAGAGGTAGTCTGCTTAACAATCTCAGAAGGACTGTGCAGGTCAGTGAGTCGCTTGTGGATCCTGATCTGAAAACGATTCCAAGTCTTAGAACTAACTTCACCACAAGGAGTCTTTCTCGTAGTGATTCTGAGTCTTGGTAGGCATCCGCACTGGTCCTTTCACTTTGACATTCTTGTCCTTTGCACCTCTGATCAAGTCAGCACATACCTTTTCCAAAGATTTTAAGTTGTGGCTAGTTAGGGTAATTCTAATTCGGTGAACGCCACCTCTGGTTGCACAGGTGTCTCCCGGAGCCTTTAAACGCCACGGCTGCCGGGCGGCTTCCGAGCACTGGTTCCTCAGAGAGCCGACAGCGGTCGGCGGGAGCAGAGCCGGCGTCCTGGGCTCCGCTCTGGTGCGAACGCCTCTTCAGTGTCCTTTCAAAAAGCCCCCATCTTTTTTGGCCCTTCCTTACCTTTTGGCATCATAGGCTTCTATGCATGTATTTTTCCTGCGTCAGGCCTGGACTCAGCCATCTCCCAGTGCAACCAGGGAGCACGGATTCTTTTTATTAGAGAATGGTGTTAGAGGATCTGGGTCCTCTCTCTGGACAGATCTGGGACATGTATGTACTGATGATGGCATACTTTTAACTTCCTGGTTTCATTTGGCGTGTCTTTCAAAATTTGGTAGGCTAATTGTAGTGTTTTGTCACCTAGAAGGAATTTTTATCAGGGGAAGATGAAGACAGGCATTTTTATTTTTTTTTATTTTTTTTAAGATTTTATTTATTTATGAGAATACACAGAGAGGAGAGAGGGACGCAGAGACACAGGCAGAGGGAGAAGCAGGCTCCATGCAGGGAGCCTGATGTGGGACTCGATCCCCGGACTCCAGGATCACACCCTGGGCTGCAGGCAGCGCTAAACCGCTGAGGCACCGGGGCTGCCCCCAAGATAGGCATTTTTAATATAGCTCCTTTGAATTTCACTTATATAACAAAATCTCTAGGGACATCCAGAAATTAGATGGAACTCCCAAATGCTTGAAATCCAATCCTCTTGGTCACACATTTCATCATTTATAAATTGGTATACAAATGCATACGGTCTTCCCCCATTCTAGGAGGAATATAAAAAATACTTTCTTCTGTTATTCTTCTCTAAAATTCTACTTAAAAAAATGCTTGCAAACAGTTATTTTAGTTTTCGTCTGAGACTCCTAGTGGCCTCAAAGAAACCAATTTCACAGTGGAAGGACAAATACTTTCCCTTAGCAAACGCTCATCATAAAGAAGATGCTTTGTTCCACACATGGGCTGGATGAAAACATTGCTTACCGCCCCCTTCCCAGGACACCCTCCTGAGCAGAAGATGTGCCTCTCTGCATTTTCCTTAAACTTACCAGTGTTTCAACTACAGTGTGATGACCAGTGGGCTATTTAAATGTCCAATTTTGGAAGAATATTTGATTTACAGAAACATCGCAAAGGTCACAGAGTTCCCATATACCTTCCAGCTCCCCCTAATATATCTTATATAAATGGCATACTCATCAAAACTAAGAAATTAACATTGGTGCAACATTGATACAATACTATTAACTAAACTACAGACTTTATTCAGATTACTCAAGTTTTTCTCTGATTCCCCCCCACCCCATTCCAGGATATAATCCATTGCATTTAGGTAATCCGTTTTTATTTTTTTATTTAATTTAATTTAATTTAATTTAATTAATTAATTAATTTATTTATTTATTTATTTAGGCAATCCGTTTTTAAAGGGAAGTTTTTAAAAATTAGATTAACAAATCACTTATATGCTATTTAAATATTTCAAAGTATAATCCTTTTCTCCTTTGCTCATTTAGGTTGCTACTGTTTAACTTACTCCTACACCTTTCCCTTTCACTAATACACACCTATTCCCTTTCACCCCTCATTATCTTTTAAATATATATATATATATATAGTCCCTCTAGGGTACATTCCTCACATCCAAGCTTATCCCAGTGATAATTCACCTAAATACAAGAATCTATCTGTTAACTTGCTTAGAGCATTACATTAGTTTTACATTAGCATTACCTTCCCTAGGTTCACATGCAACCACTAATTACATGTTTCAATGCCTCTGTAGAATTTTTTCTAAGTTACGCAAATTTTCTGCCTTCATTTGTTATAATCAGGTGAATCTCACTTATATATCGTTTCAACTAATATTTATCAGGGGTCCACTGTTTTACAGGCGCTGTGCAGGAAAATATGCTCTGCACGGAATAAAGCAAACACAGTTACCCTCTGGTGTGGGAAACAGCCACTCAACAAGAAAATAAAGGTAGTTTGAAATTGTGTCAAGTGTCACAATTGGGGAAAAACCCTTTCCAAGGAGACAGAATAGCAGAGGAGCCTACTTTAGACTTTGTGGTGGGTCAGGACTCTCAGAGGGGGCATCTTTTATTTTTATTTATTCTTTTAAAAAGATTTTATTTATTTATTCATAAGAGACACAGACAGAGGCAGAGACACAGGCAGAGGGAGAAGCAGGCTTCCTGCAGGGAGCCTGATGCGGGACTCAATCCCAGGACCCTGGGATTACGACCTGAGCCAAAGGCAGACAGTCAACTACTGAGTCACCCAGGCATCCCTGAAGAAGCATATTTTAAACTGCGACCTGAAGAATGCAAAGAAACAGGGCAGAGGGATGAGGGGTGGAAGTGTGCCCCATGTAGATGAGCATATTTGGGGGATATTAGAGCTTCCTGTTTCTTTCTTAAGAAGAAGGAAATAAGTTAATCTTTACTGAGGTTTAATACAAAGTTTGACACTGGTGCCCTCACTCTCAAATCAAACAAGGTATTCTGAGAGAAGAGAGGGAATTTCATGACTCAGGAGGATTGATGATGACTTAAGTTTGTGGTAACATTTGTAAATAACTTAAATTTTAAGATATTTCATATTTTCTTTTTAAATTTCTATTGTAGACTGCCTTATAATACATTTATAAATTCACATACTAGAACATATTTCTAGTTTATGTATTGAAATCTGTTTATCTACCTATCATCTCTACACACACACACACACACACACACACACTTCCTGCATATACATATAGGATGGAAGAGCTTTGCTTAAAAATTTTTATCAGTGAGTACACTATCAAAGTACTTTGGAAGTTTGCCTTAGAGTATGAATGCGTCTCTCACTCCATAAAACCCTGTTTCATCAACACTACCCCTTTTGTACATCACTGCAAAACATAGCTCGGATCTGTCTAGACCAGTGATTTCCAAACCTGGCTGTGTATCAAAATGACCTGGGAGCTGGATTAAAATGAGATCCCTGGGCTTTTTCCCAGCAGATTCTTACTCACTCAGTCTGGGACGGGGCTTGAAAAGCTATAATTTTAAAGAGCTCCTGACATCACCCAATGGTCTGGCAGGTTTGGGAACCACCAGTAAAGGATGACACAAGAGTGTGTTTTGTGGGCACAAATATCTGTATATTGAAATGCATATGTATTTGGGTCACCTGCATAATTTTCTCTTCCTCTCCATATCCAAATATGCTCTTCAAAGACAAGGAAGCAACCTTCCTCACTCATAGTAAACACCTGGATAGGTGTACATCGCTTAGACTGTATGCCCTAGATAAATATTATTTGGTGGCTTCAAAAAGATTTTTAAAAAAGAGACTAACTTGATCTAAAAGGCAGTAAGAAAGACACCATAAATGATAGATAAACAGTAATTTAGAATATCAAACACTAAATATTTGCAAAGTAATTAGATATTTCTGACCTGGAACCAGAATGGTAATGGCCGTCTGCACTGCCTTTCGGATGATACTGTCTAAGGCAAACATCCAGTGTGGCTTGATATTATGATTCCGAAGAACTTTATTGACCTGGAGAAAGAGGGTGACATTTAGTCTACTTTTAATTTTTAATTGAAATAACCTAGATGACACAAACATCTGGATGACATTCCATAGACAAAAACAACTAAAAGGTTTCTTCACCTTGAACTGTGAATATTTTCTTTATGTCACTGGAAAACAATGAAAAGTTGCCACATCAAATTAGTCTCATAAACCCCATGTAAGCATATCAAAGGCAGTCTTGTTAAATGAAATGTTGCTTCTTTGGGACTCAGAACATACTACTTCTGCTTTTCATGATGTTTGCAAATTGGATGGTGGAGATGGTAAAGGAGGAAAAAAGAACCCAAGGGGCTTGAAATAAAAATAAATACTGGTCTTTAGTGTTGTGACTGATGTTTAATACAACCACACGTGCTTCAGCTTACTCTTGTGACTTGGAAAAGTAGGTAGGGGGAACCCTGGGTGGCGCAGCGGTTTGGCGCCTGCCTTTGGCCCAGGGCGCGATCCTGGAGACCCAGGATCGAGTCCCACGTCGGGCTCCCGGTGCATAGGGCCTGCTTCTCTCTCTGCCTGTGTCTCTGCCTCTCTCTCTCTCTCTCTCTGTGACTATCATAAATAAATAAATATTTAAAATAATAATAAAAAGAACCAATCTCTGGCTTTCGACCAGAAAATTACTAAAAAAAAAAAAGTAGGTAGGAAGGAGGAAATGAACATGTGTGTGCCACCTACAGATTTGCCACAGAGCAGGCCTTATCTTTCTTCCCACAGTTGTTTATATCTCTGCAAACGGGGGGAGGGGGGGCTGTTAGAATATTCCAGAAAGGCTGTTCACATTGTAAGTCTGTGTTATAAGGGTATCTTCTTTAGTGACTAATAATATTTCACACATTTAAATACACACTAAAATAGACATTTTCATTACTCTTTTCTTTAAAAAATTGTGGTCAAATACATACACCATAAAATTAACTGTCCTATTTTTAAGCATAGAGTTCAGTGGCATTAAGTATATTCACACTGCTGTGCAAACTTCACTACCATCCATCTCTAGAAATCTCTTCATCTTGTAAAACTCAAACTCTACAACCATTAAACAATAACTCCCCACTGCCTTCTCCTCCCAGCGTCTGGTGATCACCATTCTACTACCCATCTCTATGAATCTGAATACCGTAGTTATCTCATATCAGTGGAATCATATGGTATTTTTCTGATGGGCTTATTTCATTTAATATAATGTGTCAGCACTTCCTTCTTTTTTAAGGGTGAATAATATCCCATTGTATGTATAAGCCATAGGCATTATCTTTTTAAAAATAACCATTATCATAAAGCTAAGAGAAACTTGTTTAAAATATGGGTTAACTCCACCAATGGCTGGTTGACATGACCCTCCAGGAAAAGAGGCTATTTCCCCACCAGGGTTTTGACTCGGGATTTTAGAAGCCAGAGAGAAGGTGACATAGCTGCAATCCCATGCCAAAAGCTGGAGTTCCAGTTGCTTAGTCCTGCCCTTGGTCCATCTTCATCAAAGTCCCCCAGTTCAGAAGGGCGTTGGTCTGAGGAATTCCTCATAGTAGTTGCTCCTGGAAGGAAGCAAACCACTGCTAGGTTCACACTTGTTCTAGGAAATCCTTTCGGAATGACTTTGTTCTGGTACCTTCATTTCTTAGAGGATTTGCCTGCTTTTTTGACTAACATAGGACATAGCATTTAGTAAACTGGAACATTTCTGTCTGTCATGAGTCACACAGACATAGAAGACTAGAACTATCACCAGCTCCCCATAGTTCTTTATTAAATGGGGAACATTCTTTGGGTTCATCCCCATCCTGGATGGTGAGTGAGTAATAGGTGTGTGTGTGTGTGTGTGAGAGAGAGAGAGAGAGAGAGAGAGAGAGAGAGAGAGAAACCTGGGCTCACTGCCCATGATTACAACTAAATGACTCTCAATCTGAATTCTACTGGCCAATATGTTTTCCAGCCTCTAGGCTAGAAGCCAAATACGTGGGCAAGTGCAAAATCACTAAATTATTTCATTCTATTTGCAAATGGTTAGTTTTCCCTAGTTGCAGTGAAGTGTGGCTTTAGCATTTAATTATTAGTGATAGGCTTTGCCAGGTGCTTTCATTACCCATGACCTCCCTCAATTATGTCAGGAGTGTTGTCCCTATCCACAGTACAGCACAAAGGTCAAGTGGCTTACACAGAGTTTCAGAGAACACTAGTGGCTGGTGAAAGATTATAATTTGGTTTTAAATGAGGGATCCTTTGATGTACCAAATACAATTGTCAAGACATCTATGTTGGAGAAATAAATACATTAGCACGCCCTGTGACAGCCTTCTAGGAGTGGCTTCAAGGTTTTTTGGTCTCATTCAAGAAGAGCATATACAGTTTTGAATCAGGCTTTTGAAAGACTGGCTTCTAGCTAGTGTTGCATAGCAACTTCATTTGAGAGGGCAGAGCCTTCAGCAATCTCTCCTTAGATCATGTGGATTAATTTTCATTCCATGATGAATTAATGTGTATTAAACAAACATATTTAAAGTGCTGTGTATGGAAACCAGAGAAAAGGGGAGGGGGGAGTACTGGTTTTATTCAGCAGTGAGGATTCCAATCTGCATGATTGCATTTTTCTCAATGACCACTAGATGGCGGTTCTCGTACAGAATCAAGCCGTGCATGACTACAATGAGTTGTGTAGCTGCGGTCCCCAACATAGTGACTAGCTACACGATTTCGTAAGAACAGAGTTCAGCCATGGGAGATGTTTGTTGGTTTTGCTATTTCCCACGGTGTTCGATTTCACATGTATCTAACTTTGGGGAAATACAAGCACATAACAAATCTACTACTTAGAAGCACACAGAGAGGCAACCATCTCATTTATCGTCGAAGAGGTCTTTGGAATTAGTTAAGAAAGAAAAGGTAACAACCTATGTTTTATCCTATTTTTCTAAAGTTAGTTGGGAGTTCATGGAAAAACACTGGCAAAATGTCATACTTACAGCATCCTGAAAGCCGAAGAGCACCACCTGCACTTGACTAATGCCATGGCTGTCAAAGTCAAGTTCCAGCTTCAGCTTGGACAGTGTGGTGGCTATGATTTTTCGGTCAGTGGATCTCACAAACTCTCTGAGGCTTGCGATGAGGGTTGTGATATGTTCCCATTTTAGCTTAGGTTCTTCAGGCCCCTGTGAATAAAAACTGTCAGTGGATCTGTGCCAGACACATTAGTCATGAACGTAGCCATTCCCACAGCCCTTTTTGAGAACTGGGTTTCACAGTGCCCTCACTAAGGGAAAGGACCATATTTGAATACTAGGCCTCATCACCTCCACCAAACCACCCAAAAAATAATCAGACTTTAGGAGGAAGCGTACCTACCCCACACATCGGCTAATGGCTATGATTTAGCCAGATAATACAGAGTTTTCCTCAAACAGGGAAAGGCTGAGGCAATACAACTCTTGCTCTCAGAAGTTTTTTTTTTCCTTTTTTAAAAATTTAAATTCAATTTGCCAACAGCTCTCAGAAATTTTAATGGGGAGCTAAAGAGAGATCAGGCAATGAGCCATAGGATCGTAAGCTCAAAATCAGCCCAGGGAGACAAGTCACAAATAGCAGCAAGAGTACATCTGGATGTAAGGAAGGGAGAACAGAAGCAGTGGGGTTGAGAATGACAATCTACAAGGAGAGAAGGGAATGGATAGAAATAGAAACGGTACACCAAGAAGGCCAATAGCAAGCAGCCAAACCCGAGAAGGGCTGTATACACTCCTGCAACATGAAATAATCAGAATCTCACACAAATTTCAGTCTCTGTGAGGCTCGGCGAGGCACTATGGTTGGAATTCCTTAAGATCCCTCCTCAGGGCACCTGCATGGCTGCTCAGGGATTGAGCATCTGCCTTCAGCTCAGGTCGTGATCCTGGGGTCCTGGGATCGAGTCTTGCATCAGGCTCCCCAGAGGGAGCCTGCTTCTCCCTCTGCCTATGTCTCTGCCTCTCTCTCTGCGTCTCTCATGAATAAATTAAAATCTTAAAAAAAAAAAAATCCCTCCTCACGTATGCGAGCCTACCTACAATGTGCCCCTGGAATTTCAACTGCCCCTAGAGTTTGTCATGCCTTTCAGTCAAAGGGGGCTCACTTCATACTCCATCTTTGAAACAATTCCTTACCCACCAATGAGGTAATTAGTTTTAAGAATGAACCTGTGGACAATTTTCCATATCAAAAATATAATATGATATTTAAATAAATACCCTTTCTCGAGTTGTATTTCTCTACTTTGTGTAAGGAACATCACTTCCCTGAAGGAAACATGGTAGGGTGTTATTTATCCTCATTTAACTTTAAGAAACTAGATTTTTATTGTGCTCGTTTCTATTGCCTATTGTACATTTTGTTACTGCATCATTAAAATTAAATTCCTCAATCAGGCTGTAATAATCACAATTTCTAGGATTCTATTAAAATAAATGTACCATCAAGTTCTTTCTCTCAGGATATTTCCATTGGGGAGCTCCTTCTCATGTTTCTGTTTTCATGAGAAAAGATTATATTGAAAAGCTTGAAAGCTGTCATTAAGGGAATTAAAACGAGACTGGGAATAATTATCAACTTTGTTTCTTTTCTTACCATCAACTAAATTATACCCAAAGTAAAGATTCACAGGCAATATCATAATAACATGAAAATATGTTCAAGAAGAAAAATGTGAGTTATTCAGAAATTGGAAGCTTATCTTAGTGAAAAATCAGCTATGTGTTTGCCAGCAGTTGAAATAGCAAACATTTTTTTGACATTAGCTTTGTTTTCACAACAGAGGAACATGCTGCTTCTAGCTTTTTGATGTGTGTGCCACTGTCCTACAAAGGAATGCCCAGGATCATCGAGCAAGGAGCCTGTTTTTTCCCTTTCCCTCTGCTTGTGCTCACTCAGTCTCTCTGTCAAGTAAATAAAATCTTTAAAAATATATTATTAAAAAAAAAAAAAAAAGAAGCCCTAACTTCCAATGTGATTGTATCTAGAGAAAGGGTCTTAGGAGGTAATTTAAGATTAAGAGAAATCACAACAGTGGGGCCCTAATCCAATAGGGCTAGTGTTCTTATAAGAAAAGAAAGAGGGATCCCTGGGTGGCTCAGCAGTTTGGCGCCTATCTTCGGCCCATGGCATGATCCTGGAGTCCCAGGATCGAGTCCCACGTCGGGCTCCCTGCATGGAGCCTGCTTCTCCCTCTGCCTGTGTCTCTGCCTCTCTGTCTGTGTCTTTCATGAATAAATAAATAAAATCTTTAAAAAAAAATAAAAAGAAGAGGAAGAGACACCCACCGGGGGACAGAGGGATAAAGGGCTGGGGAAGATGTGGCAAGAAGGCGCCATCTGTAAGCCAAGGAGAGAGGCCTTGCAAGAAACCAAACCTGCCAACACCCTGCTCTTAGACTTTCCGCCTCCAGAACTGTTGAGAAATGAATTTCTGTTGTTTAGGCTACTCAGCCTGCGGTGTTCTGTTGTGGCAGCCCTAGCAAACAAATATAGCAGGGAGCAAGAGTCTGTTTTTTCACAGCACGTACAGCCTTCTGACACACTATATTCTTCACTTACTATTGCTCATCATCCTCTGTCCATCTGGACTTCACCCCACAAGCACAGGGGGGCCTTGCTGTGTTTGCAATATTTCCTAAACGCTCAGATGATTCTGGCAGGTAGCCTTGTGCTACCGTCGGAATTAGGGAGTCCATGTGGCCCAATGCGTACGTGTTGATCGGATCAATAAACAGATGAACGAAGGGTAAGAGAGGCTTGTAGGCTAGCTGGATTGGCCAGTGTGAAATATGTGCTAGTGACTTACAAATAGCTGTGTTCAAAAATGTGGTCTCTAAAACAAGGATGTGCCTTTTTTCCCCTCAGGGGTGGGTTTGATTCATCCTCAAGAGCTCCAGGGCTTCCTCAAGCCTCCAAGTAGAGCCTGTGACAGTTTCAAGGAGTCACAGCACAGGTGAAATATGCGAGCTCTGGGGAAACAAAGTATCTGCAAGAGGTCTTACCTGAGCCAAGGATTCCATTAAGTTTCTCACGACTTTGTCTTGGTCTTCAGTCAGGATCCTGTGAAGGGTGGCCCGTCTCTCACTGTCCTTTCTCAGCAAAAAGAACCCAGAATCTTTTTCTTCAGGGGAAGGGGGAGCGCTGTGGTCTTCAAAATTTTCATCCGGAATGCTGTAAGAATTTATACGGCATCCATCACAACGTGCTTTATAAAAGGACACACAATGTACTTCTTCCACCCAAAGCCAGTCAGGTGTTTACCCCAAAAAGAGTGTCCGTATTCCTTTTACATCTCTCTCTCCACAGGACTTGGCTCTCATTTTGAAAGAGAAGGGGTCCACCCTTAACTCCGTGTCGGGGGAAACCGAGCCGTACTCGCTGCTGCTGCTCGTGTCTTCCACCAGGACAGGCACCGGCAAGGATATGCTTCTAAGATACTCTGCTCGTCACGAGAGGGGAGGAAATGGCCGTCAGTGCTTTTTAAAAATGTACACGTCCTAAATACTCCCCAGAACAGGGCAATATTAGTTGTCAAGTGTCTTGTTCTGATGACTAGTAAAAATAATGACTAAGAGGCTGGTCGTGGGTTCTAATCGCTGCCCCTGCTCCATATATGGGTTGGCAGGGGAAGGGTCTCCCGGGTCCTGAAAGGAGTATCTCAGGACCGTGAAACGGTGGACGAAGCACCAGGCCCAGGGATCTTGGGTTCTAATCTCCTTGCTATTGGCCACCTGTCAGACATTAGGAAGGTTGTTTATGGGTCTCAGTCTTCAGATCTATAAAATGAAGGGTCAGCTGGAGCGCCTGGCTGGTTCAGTCGGTTAAGCATCTGCCTTCAGGTCATGATCTCAGGGTCCTGGGATGGAGCTCCGTGCTGGGAATCCCTCCTCAGTGGGGAGTCTACTTCTCTCTCTCCCTCTGCCTCTCCTCCTGCTTGTGCTCTCTCGCTCACTCTCTCCCTCTCTAATACATAAATAAATACATCTTTAAAAATAAACGGAGTAGCTTCCTATTTTTAAACCATGTTCCCCGCAGGCATGAGGGTCCGTCCACCTTAGCATCTTGGGGTTGCCTTAGCTGGAGCGAGTAAGGATTCTGTGATTCTGCAACATAGGTTTCAATCCTGTTTTGCCTAAAATAAATATGCTCTGTCAGTCTCACATATCAGGGTTCTGCTTATGGATTCAAATGAAAAAGAGTTCTTTGTAAAACACAAATTTTGGAAACCAACAGACTATGTGATCTCTTAAGTCTGTCCCATTCCCAGATACTGTGATCCTGCAGCAGACTCAGGCTCTTTTATTTCGTTTTTTATTGTGACGGAGATTGAGCTGGCACAGGAGTTACCGACATTTCATCAAATACTGATTTTAAAGGAAGTAAGTTTTGCTAGAATCATCCTTACCAAACAAGTGTCCCAATACTACAAAAGGGCCTACTAAAAGGCAGATATAAAATTATAAAAAAGGAAACCCACTGTTGTCTAGAGTCCCTTTTTTTACTTAATTCCTCTTGGACTGGGCTATATCAACAATAGACCCAGGCTGAAAGACGTGGGACGGTCAGTTAGTGGTGGACTCCTGCCTCTGTTCCCTGTGACTGCAGATCAGTAATGATTAACAGTGAGGAGGTGGGGGCAGCGGGCCATGAGCACAGATCAGACAGATGGACATATTTAAGAAGCAGTCATCTGATTTACAAATATATGAAAGCCAAACACACCTTCTCTTTCTTTTCTTCCTCCCCTTCCTCCAGCCATTTCCGGACTCTAACCCTTATGATTTCATATACATAGATATGTTTTATTATATGCTTCCAATATATAATTGGAAGGAAATATACCATATTGTTAAGATGTAATTTGGGGTGATTGTGATTTTCTTTTATTTTTCCAAAATTTCCAAACTTCCTATTGTTTTTGTAATCAGAAAAAATATATGTTATTAAAAATATTTTTCACAAGCAAATGCTCAACAGGCAGTAACACCATATTACCAAGTACTTGATTTACCTAATAGCACACTTAGTGATGGTGTAGGGGATGAAAAAAAAATATCCCATTACAAAGCAGGAAGTGACATTTCTCTGAAAATGTATGGCCTTAACACACCTATCACTGGGAAGTTCTTCCAAGCTATTGAGTCTTAGAGAAAGGGTTTTCTAGCCATATTTAGAAGCTTCCTGAATCACAGAATCTTGCAGGTAGGACACGTTCTACACCTTAGTTATATCAAAGATGTCATGCAGGACCATTTTATTATTCTGTCCCCCTTATAGCTCAAGTGAAGAAAGCAGGTGTTAGAGGGGTACCTCGCTTTGGTTTCAGCTGTAGGGAGGAAGAAGAGATGTACACAGCTTCCAGGGATGGTACATCTCTGGGCAAACCACCTCAGTGATCAGTAACTAGAAAGCCTCCCAAGATGAACTGGTTGACCCACTTGCTGTCATTGAAGTTGCTACACTGCTGAATCACTAGAAGGTAGGAAATGAGATGAAGCTAAGAAGAGCTGCTCTGGGTTTACCAATTTAATATCACAATGTCTCGTTTCAATGTATAGAAATGTGCAAATGGCTACATTGAAAATATTACAGCAGGGGAAAGTCCCTGCATGCAGCATTTCCCAAATTAACTTGACCAAGGAACGGCCTTTTTCCAGAACAGCTCATGGACCCAGCATTTCATGGACTATATTTTAGGAAGTGCTGCTCTAGCAGGATGCAAATGAGCAACCTCTTTCTTGCGGATAATAGTAAGATGACATGTCTAAGAAGAAACATGACAGGTCTTTTTCAGAGGGCCCCCAAAACAGGGTTGCTTTTAAGAGGACATTTCTGGGAGTTGTCAAGGTCTATGGTGTACTTTGTTTCACTTTGCATTGATAGGAATAGATTACAGAATGGATAAAACAGCTGCTAGGCTGGCCAGATGTGGACTTAAGGCGTGGAAGCATGGTTTTCATTGCCATTAGATATCAAGCCCTTAAAGTGAAATGTTGCCGGGAGAAAAAGAGCTGAAGAAAGCTCTCACCATTCTATTGGTTTGATGGAATGACTAACATCTTCATAAGGAAGGCACAAGAGCCCTGCTGTGGGGTTCACTACAGACCTCTAGCACTCAGCGAGGGTATCTTCACCAGCATATAGATTGGTGATCATCTCTCAAACGTGTGCTCCATTCAGAAACAGAGGCAAACATCATTTACATGTCAAAGACAAAACTGTTGTTTCTTAGGCACAAATTCCATCAGGAATGCTATCAGCTGAGGAGTTTCTATCACCTGTTTCTGTATATACATGTGCCTGTGCACATATGTGTGCCTGAAGAATAGAGGGAGGGAGGATATGACTTGTCCTGCTTTTCAGTGTGGGGGTCACATAATGTGATCTGATTACCCAGTACTGAGAAGGCCTGTGTTGTACCTGTGAATTTTAGGGTTGCTATGGATACTGATTGCCTAAAAGGAGGTCTCATGAGGTAAAACTGAATGTTTAAGGATGAAATCAAGTGCCCAGTGTTGTTATGGCTCATCTAGGAAATAAAAGGACTTGCAGATATTTTGTATGTCCTGTGTGCATAGCCCTGAATCCTTCCTCTACCAGATTTTAAGTTTAATCTTAAATTTGATTACTCTTCTCTGTTGGGCCCATGCAATCATTCATCTGGCTTATATTTACTGAGTGTCTACTATTTGTTGGGTAGCCAACAGGATTTGATGTTGGATTGAAGTAAGGGTATGAAAGGGAGAAATAAAAAATGACTGTGAGGTTTCTGGCTTAAGAAATGAATGAATGAATGAATGAATGAATGAATGAATGAATGAACTAGTTATACACTAAAATGAGAAGGAATACAGGCTGAAGGAGAAGTTACTTTTAGTGGGCAATGGGTGTGATTTGAGCTTTCAGTTTGAGAAATTAAGGCCATAGGATGAGTCTGGAGCTCAGAAGAAAAGATGGAGCTAGAGACATAATCTTAGTAGTCTCCTAGCAAGAGATGGTATTTAAAGCAAAGAATGACATACTTTAGGGAGGGATGGGATGAGAAGAGAGCAGAGGACCTGGACCTTAAGAACACCAATATTTAAAAAACAAAAAAACAAACAAACAAACAAAAAAGAACACCAATATTTAGAGGAAAATGAGGTAGCAGAGGAGAATGACAAGGAGAAGCCAGGAAGCTGAAGGAAAATAGGAGAATGGGGAGGAGGTCATGGAAGCCCATAAAAGAGATCGCTAACACAAGAGAGAGAATCCATATCTAGAACAAAAGCCACTGAGAAGATGAGTAAATTTAGAATTTGGCCAAATAGATCTCATTAGTGACACTGACCAAAGCAAGTTCAATGGTCAGTGACACTAGACACTAGATACAATGTTGGGCAGACACTGGACTGGTAGGAAAAAGATGTGGAGAAGATCTGGAGACACTGCCCTTCAAGACCTAAAGTTGGGATGAGGAGAATAAAAATTGGGTTGTTAGCTAATCAGGCAGTCTGTAGTATCAGAGGAAAGAACAGTTTATGACAGAAAACACTAGAGCCTGGGCACATAGGAGTTATTTGGAGAGGGGGAAGCTGAAGAAGTCATGGGTGTGTGGGATCCAGAACCCAAGTGGGGATTGGCCTTCTATAGGAAAATGAATGCTCTCTCCTTCATAAGGGTGGGAAGAGGGAGAAAATGGCATGCTAAGGCAGTTAAGCGTGTACATTCTTGGTGGAAACATGATGAAATCCATTCCTGAGAGTCCTTGCTTCTCAAGTTATAAAAGATTTCCAGGTAAGTGAGAAAGCATAGTGCCTTTCTGGGGAGAAACTCAGGTGTGACTGTTACCATAGAAGCATCTTGACAGTTTCTGGATACCACAGAGGCCACAAGTCCCTTGATATCAGCTCATATACATTGAGATTCTAGAGCTTCCGGTTTTAAGAGAGAAGCCTGGAAGGGATTCACTCACTAGCCTGTGGGTTAATGTCTTGTCAACTCTTAATAAACCCTCTGCTGTGGGGCTGGTCATGGAAAGTCTTAAAGAGGCTGGATAGACCTCTCTGAGGATAGGAAAGATCAAAGGTATGCCTCCAGAAGGATGATTCTTGTTGCTCTTTTGTGGGTGCTGATGGGTAAGGGTATTAATCTAAAATTCCCTAAGAAGATGGCCTTTATCAGGGTAGATTGGAGTGTGTAGAGGGCACATGCCAGTCTGTGGGCCCCAGACTGTTGGGAGCTTCTGCCCAGGGGAGGGAGATGGCTCTAACTTCAGGGAATTGGCTACATCCCTGCTCTGGGAAAGTGGGAATGTTCTAAATTTCTCCCATCATTATGAGAACTGCCTCAGAGCCTAATAGCTATTCATAAGCACCAGAGACCATCAAGGTTCTCTGAGTTCAGAACAATCTAGGGACAAAGCTCAGCCAGAGCAGTCTCCTGTCATCTGGTCTCCTATGTCCAATTGCCCAAATCTCAAAGGTTCTCACACTTTAGTGAGCATAAGACTCATCAGGCTGTTTACCTAAAGGTATAGCATTCCAGGTTATAGTTCTAGATTCTGGGAAGGGCCAGAAATCTTAATTTTTAACAAGCATTCCAAGTCACCCATGCAGAAAGATCTGGGCCTGAGTCATACCTGTATTTCAAGTGCCTGCCCCCTATATTCCTAGTGCTAAGTGCATAGTACAGGTTTAAAAAGGTTATTAAGTGGATGTTATTAAATAAACCATTCTTCACATAGCTCTCAGAACGATCCATCAATAGCTCCACTGTTCAATATGGTAGCTGCTAGACATATGCGCTTATTTACATTATCATTTCAATAGAATTAAAATTAAAATTAAAACGCAGTGCCTCAGTCAAGGTAGCCACATTGCAAATGTTTAATGGTACATATCCAGAGTGACTAATGGGTCAGACAGTGTAGATATAGGACATTTCTATTATCCTTGGCCCCATGCTTTTAACTCCAGATTAAAGTCTTTCTCAGGCTCTCCCCTCCTCTTTGATAATTCTCATATGGAGCCCTTTAGGATATGATCCTGCTTACCCCCTCCAGCCTCAACTCTTCCCCCAACTCTTCTCCCCTACAAGAACAACGGCTCTGGGGAGCCCTGGTGGCTCAGGGGTTTAGCGCCGCCTTCAGCCCAGGGCGTGATCCTGGAGACTGGGGATTGAGTCCCACATCAGGCTCCCTGCCTGGAGGCTGCTTCTCCCTCTGTCTGTGTCTCTGACTCTCTCTCTCTCCCTCTCTGTGTGTGTCTCTCATGAATGAATGCATAAAATCTTAAAAAGAAAGAACAATGGCTCCTTAAAATCAGGACCTATGCTTTTATCATCCTTATATATTCAAGGCCTAGCATGTTTCTTGCACACACACTGAAAGCACAGTAAGTGGTTTGTTAGGTTAAAATGAATTACTTAATTCTCCAGGTCTGTGTGTGGCAATGGGAGAGCAGTCCAGTACTGGAAAAGTCATGTCTCTCTAAGGGGGAAGGAGGTCTTCCTCATCACTACCTTCCCACTCCTCCCTTGAGGGGGAGCTGAGTGTAGCTTTGAAGGTGGAGACCCCTCAAGGTAGGGCAGTGGCCTCTCCTCTGGACAGAAACAGTATATGACCTGTAAAAAACCCCTGGGGAAGGGAGAGCCCTGCAGCTTGCATTCATTTAGGAGAGTTCAGACCAGGTTATAGTTTATAGTTTTAATTAACAGGAGGCATGAAATTCTCTGTAACACCTAAGAACAATAATAAATGGGATTTTAGCTGCTAATGAGGTTAGCACATCTGTTTTCACTTTCCTAGGGAGAAGGGGGGTTTCCGAAGGAATGCACCCAGCCAGGTGTGCAGCCGCACACATCCTTGATACCCGGGAGCCTCCCATGGAGGCAGAAAGCAGAGGATGAGGCTTTTGAATGGGAAATCTAGAGCTTATCACACGATGGTGAACCAAACTTCGGCTCAAAGGGCAATCACAAAAATAAACTCACCATTTGATCCAGCTGAGAGGGCTGTGGGAAGAAGAGCAAACAGCAACATAAGCATACATTAAGTTCGTTGCTCAACAGAGACAACCAAAAAGTGAATGCTTGAAATGGAATTCATGACCTTTGCAAATATTCAATCTCTCCATTTTTATCCCAAATAAATACAAAAATGCCAGTAACAAAAGGATCATTTACTTGCTTTTTCTTTCTGAAATGAGTTGTGAAAATTATTGCAAAAGAGAACACTGCTGTTTTATTTATAAATGTCAATTTTTCCTTCCTTCCTTCCTTCCTTCCTTCCTTCCTTCCTTCCTTCCTTCCTTCCTTCCTTCCTTCCTCCCTTCCTCTTTTTTTTTGAGGGGGGTTAGCTATCCAGAAAGATATCCTCTGAGAGGAAATAGGTATTTTCCTAAAATTAAAAGAACATATTATCTGGATGGCGTGGAAGTTTTAACAGCTCCATAATAGCTCTGTAGCTCATCAGTGGTGATTTAGAGTTTCAGCCCTAAAAGGCTATATATCACCTCTTCTATACTTTAACCTTTGTATCAGTGATGCAAGATTGCTATAGATGCTGATATACAACCTACCTACTAACCAGGTGATGAAAGACGATTATGTATGAGGTTTTAGCATTAGTGGGATTGATGGTAACTCAGCTTCCTGAGGGCAAAACTGATTGTCTAGACACACTGTGCTCATGTTTACACAGATTTCCAGTGGTATCTATAAGCAGATTACTTTACTTCTAGAAAAATCTTCCATCTTGGGGCACCTGGATGGCTCAGTCAGTTAAGCATTTGCCTTCAGTTCAGGTCATGATCTCAGCATTGGGTTCTCTGCTCAGTGGGGAATCTGTTTCTCCCTCTCCCTCTGCACCCCCTGCTCATGCTCTCTTGTGCTCTCTCTCTCCCTCTCAAATAAATAAATAAAATCTTAAAAAAAAAAACAAACCATGAAACACTTCCATCTTAAAAGCTTAGGATTTAGTGACTTTGACCCATATCCTCTTCAGTGCAACCACATACCTGAAAGCTTAGGTTGTGTCTTTTTCTTTTTGCTTGAAACTTTTAAGAATTCATCAATAAGCAAGTCGTTAGCACAGGCTCTCTTGTCAGGGTCTGGTTCAAAACACTTCAGTATGAATGCCTTGGCCTCTGCTGACATGGACTCTGGAATCTCCGGGTGGACTTTAAACATCCCCACCTAAGACACAGCACAATGTACCTTCTCAGTGACCATGAGCTCTAGGATCTAAAACTTGGTCCCCTACCACAACAAAATCCTCTGCCATATACTATAGACTCATGCCTTTTCTCAAAGTGAGATAGGATATTTTCTTTCCTCTAGGTTATAGAAAGTTTCCAGAATGTTTTTGTAACTTTATCAATGACATAGCCCAAGCAATTATGTTAAGACAGTAGATAATATTATGAAGTAAGAATTCGGTCCTTGGGCAGCCCGGGTGTGTCAGCAGTTTAGCACTGCCTTCAGCCCAGGGTGTGATCCTGGAGACCCGAATCGAGTCCCATGTTGGGCAACCTGCATGGTGCCTGTGTCTCTCATTAATAAATAAATTTTTAAAATCTTAAAAAAAAAGTATTCATCTTAAAAAAAAATGGGGGGGGGGGGAATCCCTGGGTGGCTCAGTGGTTTAGTACCTGCCTTGGCCCAGGGCATGATCCTGGAGTCCCAGGATCGAGTCCCACATCAGGCTCCCTGCATGGAACCTGCTTCTCTCTCTGCCTGTGTCTCTGCCTCTCTCTCTCTCTCTCTCTCTCTGTGTGTGTTTCTCATGAATAAATAAATAAAATCTTTAAAAAAAAAAAGTATTCAGTCCTTGATGTTTTAGAACACTGGCACACAATAAAAAAAATTTTGAGACCACTGAGTTGATCATAATAGCTATGGGCTGTGAATTGTGCCTGGCTTTTTGATTTATGAATTCCCCTGAATACTCCCAATAATTCAATGGATTGAATACTATCTTTGTTGGATCCGTGAAAAGAAATGAGTCTCAGAGGGGTGAGTTACACATTCTAGAAAGGCAAGTCTGGGATTCAAACCTTAATTTGTTTGGCTTAAAACCTGTGTTCTTTCCCCTATGCTGTGATTTGTGAATATTTTTTTTGCCTTAAATTGCCCATATGAAGAGCTATTTTAAAGTACTTTCAAATTAAACATGGAATTTTTATAACAATTAGAATTTTCTCATTGCTGTCATCCTAAATTTTTATTTCAATAATATTTTCATGTAGTTAGTAGAAAAAATTTTCTAAGGAAATCTTTTTTTATATAGCTTAAAGATGTGTATTACTATATAAACAACATTATATAATTATTTAGAGTAATTATATAGCCTTTACTATGTCACACCATTCAATGGTTTGTGCATATTATCTCATACAGGTCTCAAAAAAATCTTTATTAGATAGGTACTGTTTTTCTATCCATTTTATAGATGAGGGAAATGTGGTACAAGAAGATTAAGTAATTTGCCCAAAGTCATCAAAGATTTTGACTATGTTAGAGCCTAGATTCAAACACTATCAATCAGTGCTAGAGTCTATGTCATCTCACCTAAAGCATATTGTATATAATAATCCCTGCACCAAGATGGTTGAACACTTGAAATACTAAGAAGAGAAAGACATCCATCTATGTCAAGAAAGGCAGCTATCTTAGCAGCTCTCATTGCCCTTCTGGTTTGGTTACAGTACCCATTGCTGTATCAGTAGTGTCCCATCAGATCATCTTGAAGCTTAAAGTAAGCCAAGTTTTCTACAAAAGCAGAAGGTATGTGACATGTGACCCCTCAGGAGAGGCTATTCACAGGTGGAGTAAGTGCTTGAGACATGGTCAATGGCAGGGAAAGAAGTAACAGATTCTCATGAGAAGTCCTCTGCCTAGTGAACAGCAGACATGTGAGCTCTACTTCTTGGCAAACAGGTGATTAGTTTAAACCTTCCTCTGGCTTGGCAGTATGGCAGGCAAGGACAGGTGGGGACTGCAGGGACTCAGAGTAGGTCACCGCTTTGCTCAGTCCCTGGATTCTGAAGTTGTGGGCTGTCAGTCCTATTTCCATATTCAATGCTCCCTATTTTGGGAGGTGGGCTGCTTCCCACTCTCAAGAGAGTTACTAAGGAATGGGCAAATTAACAGGCTAGAAGAGTAGCTATAATAAGAATACAATGGACGTCCTTATTTTTTTTTTTTTGTTTTATTTATTTATGATAGGCACACAGTGAGAGAGAGAGAGGCAGAGACACAGGCAGAGGGAGAAGCAGGCTCCATACACCGGGAGCCCGATGTGGGATTCGATCCCAGGTCTCCAGGATCGCGCCCTGGGCCAAAGGCAGGCGCCAAACCGTTGCGCCACCCAGGGATCCCTGGACGTTCTTAAAATAGCGATTATGCCTCCCCTTTCTTAAAGGAGCCTCTAAACTCTTATGATAGAGAAGGAAAATATTGCCTTGATTTAATACTTAAATGAGGGATCCCTGGGTGGCGCAGCGGTTTAGCGCCTGCCTTTGGCCCAGGGCGCGATCCTGGAGACCCGGGATCGAATCCCACGTCGGGCTCCCGGTGCATGGAGCCTGCTTCTCCCTCTATGTCTCTGCCTTTCTCTCTCTCTGTGACTATCATAAATAAATTAAAAAAAATTAAATACTTAAATGAATTAAAAAAGTCTTTATATTTCTCTCCATGGAAGATTTACAGACTGTTTCCCAAAGAACTTAAATCGTATTCCATGGAGTAGTGTGTTATTTATGATGCATTGTGAAAAGCGGTTTGAGGAGGTTATATAGAACCTCACTTTATAGCTGAGAAATCTAAGGCAGAGAGAGATCCTCAGTGTGAGACATATGCACTGACTTTGAGGGTAGTGAATCTTCTTAACTTTAATGAGCTCTGAGAGCACACTTAATGTACTTACCTAGGCTCTTTTCCTTTTGCCTAAAAAAAAATCATATACACACATGGAATATCTAATAACCTTATCCAACAGTTTTTAGGACATTTAAGACATATGAAATATGACCTTGAACATAGCTGCTTGTGGTTCTCCCAGTTCATAGAAAGGTGGTTTCCCTGTGGCCATTTCGATGATTGTGCAGCCCAAAGACCAGATGTCTGCTGCTTTCCCGTAGCCTCGTGGTCCTTTGTCTATGATCTCTGGTGCCATGTACTGAAGGGTACCTGGGATAATTCAAACACACTTCCACTTTAGAAGATAGAAAAACAGATGAACATCTAATGACAGCTTTCATTGTCCACATAAATAAGAAAACTTTAAAAGCATGATTCAAGTCTTATTTTTTTTAAAGAATTTTTTAAAAAGATTTTATTGATTCATGAGAGACACAGAGAGAGAGGCAGAGACACAGGCGGAGGGAGAAGCAGGCTCCATGCAGGGAGCCCGATGCGGGACCCGATCCCGGGTCCCCGGGGTCACACCCCGGGTCCAAGGCAGGTGCTCAACCTCTGAGCCACCCAGACGTCCCTGATTCAAGTCTTAATATCTCATCTTTCTTGAGTTCCAGTTTTCTCTGTCATTAATAAAAGTGGAAAATTGTTATAATGGTTTTTATCAGGGATGTAAGAATAGCTTGCCAACATGGTCTGGTCATGAATAGATACTTTCTCATCTCCTGGATAGTAGAGTATAAATGATGCATCATTTATCGGGACCTCTTAGAAACTTCTAAGAATTAGTCATTTAAGAACAAAAGAGAATATATAACACACATTTTTTGCAGTTAGTTTTCCAAATACATGAAGATTCCTATCATGCATACTTCCATGTTTCTGGGAAAAGTTTAGGTCAATCATCCATTTTTCCTAGATCTATATTTCTCAATTTCTTAATCAAATGCTTAATTCTTCTATTTTGATTCTTATTTCTAAATCACAAAAGTATGAAGATTCTGAGCCATTATGAGCCATTGTTTAAAATAATGTAAATAATTTTTGGTGTACTTTATTCTGTAAATCAAATATATATGGCTTATGCTGTGTGCCTGTGGTCCACAGGCAGGTGGTATTAAACAACAGGTTTTACAGATCAAAGACAGGTCAGGAGCCATCAGTACAGACAAATCACCAGACAGCGTGAAGAAGAATACAGTGAAACATAGGAGATTTAAAAGGCTACATGGAATCAAGAGTGGAAGAATATGGTATGATGGAAAGAAAATTAAATAGGGAGCCAAGAATGCCTGATTCTAGCTCTAGTCTGGCATATCTCAGATAAACACTCAACTGTAGTTGTCTCAGTGGCTTGAATGGAGTCTGGGTTGGCTTCTAATACCCTTTAGACTGATTCGCCCAAATCCAACAATGAGTCAGAAGTGTGAACAGGAACAGATTATTGCCACATCCCCTGCTGCTAATATACTCATACAAATGATATAATCAGCAAACAGGAATTCATCCAAGATGCCATATTCAATTATTTCAAATCCTGAGGCATTTGCTAAAAGAGCTACTTCAGTATTTTCTAATTCATAACTAAACTGACAGACTTTTTCATAAATACAGGCACCTTTTATGAACACCTCATCCATGATTTATAGGTGAAACTGCTATGCATAATTGTTCCTATGAAACCCACCAACAGAGGCTAAAAACTGGCTGTTTTTTGTTCATAAAACCAAACAAAAGTATATTATTCTTGTCAAGTATTGTCATCTTGCCAGGTTATCCTCCAGCTCTCATTATGTGGCCACAGATCATGTTCAAGTTCATATATGACTGTACATGTCTGCTCTCAGCTTCAATCAGTAACACTATTGGAGGGAAGCATTTCACTTGGCCAAGGATAAGGTTACTACACTCCTCAAATCACCTACCCTTAGGAGAAAACTGCTATGATTTCTCTTCATTTATAGATGATGAACTATAGTGAATGAGTGGGGTTTTTTATGATGTAAATAAAATCAAGTGGTCTTTTAGAAAATAGGTGTTTAAGTCTTCCACTTTTTCTTGTATCTGGGTCTAAAATAGAATTGATGAGAGTTAAGTTGTACTAAAACCTGAGTAGAAATTACAACTGGTTAAAATATAGTGAACTTTAGAAACTGGACAATTCAAGTAATTAGCACATTATGCAATTTTCTTCATTAGATAATATTTCAAAGAGCTCCAGTTATGTTTAATTATCCCCCACAGAGTAAGTGCCAAAAAAACCAAACAGGCTTAGTTATGTATTCATATTGGCTCTCTTTATCTGACAATCACATGACATAATATTTTATGTAAAGAGATCTACAGAGATGGATAATGAAGATGCAAGCCAATCTGTACATTAGCCTAAGGAAAACAAGTACGAGTATTGACTCTAAAATCTATACTTTATCTGTCTTTGCTGCAAAGTTTTAAAAAATTATTTTAAAATAATCTCTTTAAAAAAATAATCTCTTTTAGAATTTCTTTGCCACTGCAATGACCCATGGAGCCATTCCAACTTAGTGGCTCAAAGTATGAACTCTGACATCCCACTTAATCCACTCATTCATTCAGCAGATTTATATCAAGGGCCTACTGTAGGCCAGGCATTTAGAATACTGCAGTGGAATAAACAGAAATCCCTGTGCTCATGGAGCTTATAATGTTTTGCAGTGGGAGACAGACATTAAGCTATAGCATAACAAATCAGTAAATTATATGTATGTTAGGGGGCACCTGGTGGCTCAGAGGTTGGGCATCTGCCTTTGGCTCAGGGCATGATCCTGGGGTCCCGGGATTGAGTCCCACATCTGGCTCCCTGCATGGAGCCTGCTTCTCCCTCTGCCTATGTCTCTGCCCCCCATCCCCCTCTCTGTGTCTCTCATGAATAAATAAATAAAATCTTAAATATATATATATATATATATATATATATATATATATATATATATGTATGTATGTTAGAAAGTGATGCATCAATGACAAAAAAAAAAAAAAAAAAGGTAGGGAAAAGGGATTGAGAGTGCCCAGGGAGGGCTGCCATGTTAATAGGGCAGTTATGGTAGGTTCACTGAGATGACATCTGAGTTAAAACTTAAAGGAGAGGGACCTAGCCACACAGATAACTGGGAGAACAGTGTTACCAGCAGAAGGAAGAACATGTAAAGGCCTTTGAGGCAGGACCCTGCCTGGTATAATGAAGGAAATGCAGGAAGACCAGTGTTTCTGACACAGAGTAAGCAAGACGGAAGAGTAGGAAATGAGATCTAAAAGGTAATGGACTCTGAATCAGGTCAGAGCCTTGTCCACCATATTAGGACTTTGGCATTTGTTTATTCTGAAAGAAACAGAAAGCCGTCGAAGTCTTAGAGTAACAGGGCTTGACTTATGTTTTAAAAGGATCACTCTAAGGATGCATGGGTGGCTTAGTGGCTTAGCAGTTAAGCGTCTGCCTTCAGCTCAGGGCATGATCCTGGGGTCCTGGGATAGAGTCTCACATTGGGCTCCCTGCATGGAGCCTGCTTCTCTCTCTGCCTATGTCTCTGCCTCTCTTTCTCTCTCTCATGAATAAATAAATAAAATCTTAACAACAAAAAAAAAAGATCACTCTAGTTACAATGTTAAGAGTAGACAGTAGGACGCAAGAGCCGAAGAAGCGAGAATAGGAGGTAATGCAGTTGAAAGCTGAGGGTGGCAGCAGTGGAGGCAGTGAGGAGTGGTCCAGTTTTGGACACCTCCCAAAGGTGGAGCCAGTAGGCTTCCCTGTGGATTTGGCTGGAGTGTAAGAAGAGAGAAGTACCATGGATCTCTCTAAGTTTTGGCTATCAACTGAGATGGGGAAGAGTGTGGGTGGAACAGGTTTGAGGAAAAGATAATTCCACTTGACATGTTAAGTCTAGTTTGAATCGTAGCTCTATTACTAGTATTGTGACTTCGGGCAAGTTATTCAAACTCTTTGAACCTTAATTTCTCATCATAAACTGGGATGCTGATACCGAAGAATTGGGGCTGATGGATGAATTTCAGTGATAAAGCACTTAGCACAATCAGATAAATAGTAAGTACTCTATAAATGGTGGTTGAGGCTGTCTTCCCTCCCACCAAATCACCAAACAGGTCAATGTCTTCCAAGTGAGTTCATCAGAGGTTGAGTGAGCACCTGTGAGGCCTATGGTCATGAGCAGATCAAGGTGTGCCCACTCCAAGCCCTTCTGACCAGCCCTGGAGAAGGACCAGGTACATTATAGTTACACGTGTTACTCATGTGAGGCCAGTGTAAGAAATGCAAACAAAGGGCTCTGGGAGGACAGCTTTACTACAACTTCTTTGGGGATTAAAAGAAAACATGTCTTTAAGATTAGCAGAAGACATTAAATCAACATCTTGTGAAATAAAATGTCTGAAAGTAGGGATTTTTCCCATCAGAAGTTACTGAGTCTTGGCAGCATCAAAACATCTCTTGCCAAATTGAGAGAGCATGAGGAAAGAAATGCAAAGACATTTAAAGTTACTAGTAGGTTGGAATTAATTTTGTTAAAAAATACAATTTAAATGTGTTTAATGCTGTGCCCTGAAATACCCATTGCTGTGAGGGTAGGAATGGGGTCAGAGGTGTTGCTGACTGAATGTTCTGAGGAGAAAATTTACAAAATTTCTCTCTCTCCTAGGCTACCAGAATTGATACGTCAGCAAGATGGAGAGGAAGATGGACTGAAGCAAAAAGGTCAAAGCAAAGAGCGAAGGGTAGATTAAAAATCTTAAATTCCATCATTTACAAACTGTTGTGATCTCTAACTGTGATCTCTCTTCTCTTTCTCAATCTCCTAATCTGCAAAACTGAGGCACTACCACCTAGCTCACAGAATTCAGAAATGGCAGTATCTGGCCATTTTGCTTTATCTAAGATCACAGATTATTCATTGCCCTTTTTTGCTAAATGACTCTTTCTCTGATGATAATAACAAGGATTTAGCACTTCATGAGAATCAGCAGAGTGGAGTGATAAGAACTTCCAGTGGACATCTGAGTAGAGGTTCCAGATGCCCTCCTGTAACTGTAGGCAGTCATTAATCTCTCTGAGCCTTGGTTTCCTCTTGTTATATTTTTGGCAATCACTTGGTCTCCACTCCCCCAGGACTTTCTTGGTGGCTGGATTGCCTAATTTCTCAGGCAAGCTCCCTCCCCACCCCAATTCTGAGTTGATGAGTCACTTCCTCTTTCTGAATGGAATTCTACCCCGGTTATTTATATTGTGAGGAGGAAATAGGCCACAGGGAGTAAACAGATTAGGAACTCATAGTTCAAATGGGAAGTGATTAAGGTATGAGTAAGGAACACAAAGAGGTTGGGCAAAAAAAAAAATTTTTTTTTAAGTCTTGTCAGCCGTTAGAGTGGTTATAGCCAAGTAAGAGAGGATTAATGACATGAAGGGGAAAACAAATAACAAACTGAGAGTTAACAGAAAAACATCTCAGTGGCATTAAGCAGGAGACTGAGCAAATCATAGAAATACGTGATGAGAAAAGAGCCAGATCAAATGCATAACATTTTTCAGTAAGCATCAAAACATACCCACGTTAATTGGGTAAGAACCCAAACTGACTTTATCTCTCACATTAGGCTGTAACACAGCAATTATTTCTTTAATTACGAAAGATCTGTATCATCAGTGCAAAAACATACCAGTAAAAGTTTCAGTACATGGGTTTATGCCAGCGAGCCTCTTTGATGTCCCGAAGTCCGAGATCTTGAGAACACCGCTATAGGTATTAATCAACACGTTGTCGCCCTAGGGAACAAAAGGCTTGAATTAAAAATGTTCTTTCTTCCAGTACTGTTGGTTGTTGGCTCATAAATTCAATAAGAAAAGGTGCCCTTAGAGCAAACAAGGACACAAAATCTGTATTCTTCGGGGCACCTGGTAGCTCAGTGGTTGAACATCTGCCTTTGGTTCAGGTCGTGATCCTGGGGTCCTGGGATCGAGTTCCACATCAGGGTCCCCGCCGGGAGACTGCTTCTCCCTCTGCCTATGTCTGTACCTCTCTATGTATCTCCCATGAATAAATAAATAAAATCTTTAAAAAAAAAGAAAGATATCTGTATTTTTCATTAATAGTTAACCTCAAGCGTGAATTATTGAACCATTTTTGTTTACATATTTTCAATCTACAATCTGTTAGCAGGCCACAAGCAGGCCACCTCAAAAAGGTGCTTAGTTAGAGCTTGCTGTGGTTTGCAAACAGTAGAGATTATCTGTGTGAGGTAAGTTCAACTAAATTATCATGATTTTCTAATCATTTTAACTTTATTTTCTGACGTTTTACTTATTTTCCTGGAATATTTTAGGACAATGGCAAATAAATGAGATCTGGATTGATTTGGAGATAGTAACAGTAACTTCCTTTCCACAGTCCCGCTTTTGTCAGAAATGTATTAGTTTTGAATTTTCACTTTTGAAACACAATCAAATGAAGTTATGTAATTTTAGTTCAAACAACGAGTGTATAGTGTATGATACTTGTGAAAAGAGGGAATCTTATTTTTTTTCCCTCCTAATCATTCATCCATCAATGCAGCAAATGTTTACTGAGTATCTACTCTGGGCAAGGATACAAAGATTAATCAGCTTGTGAGCATCTCAGAAGCAGGGACCCTTTCCTGTCCGATTTTGTTCTGCTGTGCCACCCCCTACCTGGAGCACCTAAAACAGTGCCAGGCGTGCAGTGGAAGCTTAATCTTTGTTGGCTGAACATGGTTAAGAGGTCTATTCCTTGAGGAAGAGAGATAAGGCATGAATGTCAATAGCTGACTCAGAGTGAGGAGTTAGTATCTTATATTTTTGCTATTTCCAAGATTTACTTATTTGCGATTCTAAATTAATTAATACCCATAACAGTATGGCTTTTGCAAAGAAAACAGTTACCCACCAAGAAACTTTTATTTATTTATTTATTTTTAAAGATTTTATTTATTTATTCATAGAGACAGAGAGAGAGAGAGAGGCAGAGAGAAAAGCAAGCTCCATGCAGAAAGCCTGACATGGACTCAGTCCAGGGTCTCCAGGATCACGCCCTGGGCTGCAGGCGGCGCTAAACCGCTGTGCCACCGGGGCTGCCCACCAAGGAACTTTTAAACATGAATCCTACTGCATCCTACCTTTATATCTCGGTGGACTATTTGATTGTCATGGAGGTATTTTAATCCTTCAAGTATTTGCTTTGTATAAAAGCCAATTGTTTGCTCATTGTCCTTCAATGGGCCCCATTTGGAACGAAGGAGAGCAGAAAGACTTCCTGTAAAGTAGGGAGAAACAGTGGATAAAATTTTATTGAATTAGTTCTTTATTTTTTTTAATAAATTAATTTTTATTGGTGTTCAATTTACCAACATACAGAATAACACCCAGTGCTCATCCCGTCAAGTGTCCCCCTCAGTGCCCGTCACCCATTCACCCCCACCCCCCACTCTCCTCCCCCTCCACCACCCCTAGTTCATTTCCCAGAGTTAGGAGTCTTTATGTTCTGTGTCCCTTTCTGATATTTCCCACACATTTCTTCTCCCTTCCCTTATATTCCCTTTTAATTAGTTCTTTAAAGCATGTTAATAATGGGACATTAATTTAAGCTAACATTTATTGGTTGTTTGGAGTAGCCCAGCAAGTAGAGTAGTAGACACCTGGGCTCTCATACACTCTGAAGATGCTCATTATCAAATACAGTCAAAATAAAAGGCCACTCAGTCTCTAACTTTAAGTCACAATTATTGATACTAAAATGGTTCAGCATACTTGTATTGTCTACTAATGAACTGCAAGCTGATGTCACATGACTAAGTAAAAAAATTTTATTGAGATAATTGACATATAACCTTGTGTTACAGGCGTACAACATTTGGTATTTATATACGTTGCAAAATGATTACCACACTAAGTCTAGTTCATACTTGTCACCACACAGTTACAAAAACAATTCTTTTCTTGTGGTGATAACCTTTAAGTTCTATTCTCCTAGAAACTTTCAAATATACGTACAGTAGTATTAACTCTAGATTCACCATGCTGTACATCGTATCTCCAGGACTCATTTATTTTATAAATGGAAGTTTGTACGTTTGACCTTCTTCACCCATTTTATCCACTCCTATCCCTGCTTCTGGCAACCACCAGTCTGTTCTCTGTTATTTATAAGCTTGGGTTTTTTTGTTTGTTTGGGTTTTTTTTTTTTTTTAGATTCCACATGTAAGTGAGGCCATACAATATTTGCCTTTCCCTGTATAACTTATTTCATTTAGCACAATGCTCTCATAGTCCATCTGTGTTGTTGAAAATGGCAAGACTTCACTCTTGTTTTTATGAATGAATAATATTCCATTGTGCATATAAAACACATCTTTAAATGGATAAACACATCCATTGATCCAATGGTGGACACTTAGGTTGTTTCCATTTCTTGACTATTGCAAATAATGCTGCAATGAAGACCTAATTTGTCTTTTAACTTAGATTAATTAAGACCTGTAAACTTGTAAATCCCATGCAATTGTGCTCCTCTTTAAACCATAAAAACTTATACTTTTTAAAGAAAGAAAAATATCTTTTACCTCCTGGGACCTGCTCCATGAAGATTTTGATGAAACCATTCTCACTGAAAGAGCCCAGATACTGGACAATATTTTTGTGCTTCAGATGCTTATGCAATGCTATTTCTTCATGTAGAGGCTGAGAGTATCTAAAAGACATACAAATGTTGATAAGCAATTATGTAGCCAGATTTTAGTGTATAAATGTAAGCAATACAAATTGAAAATATCAGCTAAATATATGCCCCTACAGAAAGTAAAATATGATTATCTAAAGCATTTGTTTCTTGTCACATAAATTTTGTGAAGTTGAAGTGGTAGTGATAAGAGTAGGGAAATGTGTCAGGCATTGATCCAAACCTATTGTATATATTAACTCACTTCTCACAATAACCCCAAGAGAAGTTACTTTTAAGATCCCCATTTTACAGATGAGGAAATTGACTCACCAAGAGGATGACTAACCTTCCTAGATCTTAAAGCTAGTAAGTGACTGAGTTAAGATATTAGTCCAGGAAAACTGAATGCATCCACATAGCTCACTGTCTATATTAACACAACTTTCTATTCTGCTGGCCCCATAACATAACTACTATTCCAGAAGACTCTTGCCCAGGAGGATAAAGATTGCAAATCACTTTCATTTTCATTCCAGAACTTACTGAAATGCCCAGCAACTCTTCTGTAGAAAACTAAGTCTCTTTGAGCTCCTCACAAATCTTCATCTTTCTGGGTTCATCGGTTCTATTATATCATAATTTTTTTTTACCCATTTCTACCCATGCCTCCATGCTGAAAGACCAGCATTAAGCCAAACTTTAAAATCCCACACTTGATATATGTTGTTTCATCAGATTATACAATGAAAGTGTTTTATATTTTTGGAACAGACTGAACAACCCTTTTGATGAATATCTGAAGTACTGTACAGCTTCTCGATTCTTAGCAATCTTGAATATTAATATTATATTACATACTAAATATGATTCTTGTATAGCTATCTATAGTAGGGTTTTGGAGACTCAAAACTATTCCCTAATTTTTTTTCTGTTGCACAATTTAGGTTATAGGCATGAAAAGCACTCACCACTAGAATATAAACTATAAACCTGATGCCTCATTATTTGCTTCGGTGCTAGATACAACAGATGCTTAGATTTCACAATGGCAAATTCATACAAACAGAATGGATTTTTTTGAATGCCAATAACAAATGCTAGAATTGGTTAGTATTGGATAATACTATTTTAATGAAGCTTTTCAAGATAAGCTACAAAGCTAAAGCAATTAGCAGGTTACAAAAATCCAAAATCATTTAATTTAAGCAAACTTTTATAATCTGTAAAATATTACTCAGAATGCTGCCCAAAAACAACGAAAAATTAACTTGTATTTTAGATCATTTACTCATTTTATTTTTCTTTAGAACTGCTCTAGGAACTATAAGGGTAGATATTAAACTGAAAACCTTAACAGGATATCAGTTAGAGACAACTCCATTTTGGTAACTAACTGAGGCAGCACAAGAAATACCAGTATATAGTGTTACCAGTAGGATATTTAGGTTATGATTCTCAGGACATTTGCAAGTTACTTTTTCCATAGAGTTTAAAATACTTTATTAACACTAGTTAGTAAGATTGCTCTTGATATGCATGAAATAAATTAATAGCAAATACTGAGTCTATTCTACAGCTTTAGGACATCAAGATGACTAAATAATCTGAAGCAAGTGATTAATCCAGTTTATGACGAGTTGGAGGGCTTCTACCTCCTAACCCTCTACTGAAAATCAATTATGAATGTTTAAATGTAAGATCCTAGAAAAGGAAATATGCCACACTCCTGCCCCCTCCTTTATGTAACCAAAGAATAGCTTAAAAGTTATAATAGTCTGGATTCATCTTAGGTAAGAATAAGAACTTTTCCCCAATATGAAATTGATTAGTAACACTCAGAAATTCTAAGTGAAAGGATAAGTGCCAAGCACTGAATAAGCATGAAATTCCAATTTGTTCAAGTCAATAAGCAACACTTATCTCTGTGAATTATAAGAAAATCTTCTTCTCAATGAGCTGACAATGGAAAGAAGAAATGGTACAAATAATCAGTTACTTATATATATTTAGTTTTGAAAAATTATTAATCCATATGTGTTTCCAGAGTACCTTCTCTGAGTCAAATTCCCACTACATGCATCCTAACCAGTGGTCTCCAGCCTTGGCTGGACATTTCATCTCCTGAAAGGATTTTTTAAAAACTAACTTGTGCCTATGACCCATCCCAGAATTTGGGGAGGTAAGGCATGAGCATCAGTATTTTTTAAAGTTCCCCTGTTGGCTCTAATACGCAGCGGGGTAGAGAATAACTGATCTAAATAAATAGTCCAGCTGTGTATAGAACGTTAGAGGAGGAAGCCAACCTGAGATTAACTAGTTGAGACAGATCGTGAATCCAACGCCACTTCTCTCCCACATCTACTCCGATTCTCTTTAAACAAAGTGTTTTTAAAGTGTGAAGGAAACACAGAAGCCACTGTTTTTGTTGCTATGATGCTTCATTCCAGATGGCCATGGGTAGTCTATGCTGTATCATGCATTATTCACACGCATCCTATTACCTTAGCAATTGTCCTTCCTAACTGCTATCTTTTCACACATAACATGAAAACCTCTCCAGGGCATATAGAAGAAAATAACTTTGTGTATTGTATCAGACAATAACACGACAGACTTCACTTCTTCTTTATAGGTAACAAGGAGACACCTGGCGCCAGCTGTTCAAGAGAAACACCTGTCATGCAAGTGTTTTCAAACAACCCACATTCTGCCAGATACACCCCTACAGAACAGTACCTTTGTTGGTGTTGGTGTGCTTTGTGTACACACAATGGCAGTTGAATAAACTTAAGTTACAAAGGTGATTTTAAAAGTGGTCAGCTTCCAACTACCTACTTAAATTCATCTGCTGCCGGGAGAGGAAGGGATGTTTTTAAACATAGGTGGGTTTGCTGCTGTAATTTGATACTAATTAAGCCCTTAAATTTTCTATTGTTTCAAAATCTATTCCACGAATATGTTAAGAATCTATAAGAACATTTAAGAAAGTTTTTTAATATTACAAAGTGGCAGAGGAGAGGGAGAGAATCTCAGATACCCAGTGCGGAGCCCTACGTGGGGCTCAATCTCACGACCCTAAGATCATGACCTGAGATGAAATCAAGAGCTGGATGCTTAACCAACTGAGTCACTTGGGTGCCCCAGTTTTGGAAGTTTCTATGGACATAGTCTCAAGCTCATCAAGAGAACCATGTCCTGCCCACAAAAGTCTTCTTCATTTCATTTGTTAGTGTTTTTGATCTCCAGCATTCTAGATTCTTAGGATTTCCATCTCTACTTACACTCCTTTTGTTTATGTATACTTTCTACTTTACCCATGAGAGCCTTTAGCATATTAAAATTGTTCTAAATTCCTAGTCTGATAATTCCAACAACCCTGCCACATCTGAATCTGGATCTGACGCTTGCTCTGTCTCTACAAACTCGGTTTTTGCCTTTTGGTACGCTTTGCAATTTTTGGTGAAAGTTAGGCATGATGTATTAGGTAGAAGGAACTCCAGGAGGGGAAGAATTCCACAGTCTTATGCTTAGGTCTCAGTCTCTTTGAGGGCCTGTGCCACTGGGCTTGGAGCTTCACAGATGCTTTGAGTCTCCCTTCTCCCCCATCCCCTGCTGCCCTCAGCTGGGATAGGATGGCAACAGTGAACAGGAGTTGGGTATTTCCTTTCCTGCAGGCTGGTTAGGCTCTGATAATACCCTCTTAGGTTAGGCCCTGATAAAAATAGTCTCTCTGAGGTCAGGCCTTGTTAGGAAGAGCAGAGCTGTGGTGTATTTCAAAATAGTTACCTTCCCCCTTTCCCCTGCCGAAAGCACAAGGGGATTTTTCTTCAATATCGCTGTGAGGGTCTGGTAGGGCTACTGGAGGCAAAATTCACAAAAGTGTGCACACCCGCCATGACTATCTCTCCAAATTTGGGGGCAGTGGCTTGGCCTGCAACCTCACTTCTTCAATGGATCCAAGAAGAGCTGTTGATGTCTTTGTTTGGTCAGCTTCCCATTTGTTAAGATGGAGGGATGACTTCTAAGCTCCTTAGGTACAAAACTGGACACTGGAACCTGTGGTTCAAATACCACTTCTTGATCCAGCTTACTTCCCATCTATCCATCTAATAAATCAACCATCCTTTGACATAACTGAGCTCTACACACCCAGGCCACTGTCTTTTCTACTCTTTAGAAGTCCTGTCCTTGTCACCTCTGAGAGGTCATCCTTCTCCACCAGAGGGTTGTGCCTGAATCAATGACTGATGCAGCAGCTAAACCTTAGAGGGGCTGATTAAGACACTGGTCTTTTCAGACAGAGTTTCATTAATTAGAATATCAGCAAAACATTGTCTAGAATGCCATACACAACCCCCAAATACCTGGAAAACAGCTTTTATTTTTTTTATTTTTATTTTTTTTAGTTATTTATGATAGTCACAGAGAGAGAGAGAGAGAGAGGCAGAGACACAGGCAGAGGGAGAAGCAGGCTCCATGCACCGGGAGCCTGACATGGGATTCGATCCCGGGTCTCCAGGATGGCGCCCTGGGCCAAAGGCAGGTGCTAAACCGCTGCGCCACCCAGGGATCCCGAAAACAGCTTTTATTAGCCACAATTACTGTACCTGCTATCTCTCTCTGGGATTTCCTTTATAGCGATTCTGACTTGGTTGCTCAGGTCTCGGCCTGCGTAGACGATCCCATAAGTGCCTTTCCCTAGAACGACTCTGTCACCATTCTCATCATATTCATAGTCATACTACAAAGGAAAAAAAGGAGGAACAGAAGATTGAAACATTAGTTGCATTCTACATTTTAAACATCAACTTTTTCCAAGAGCATTTTCCCTAATTTTATCAAACTCCTTTAACAAGCAAAACAAAGTGATGAAGCTCTGAGCAGCAGCTTCAAGAGCCAAAAACTGGACACTCTCAACATAAAGCAAATAATCTGTTCATGTTTTCACAATTGTTACAAACATAGTAGGGACTATGTATTTAAATCCAGAAAAGTGCTTCTTCCAGAGCCCACTTGGATTCTTTTGTCCACTAAATCCTATTTTTCACAGATCCTGGAAATGAGTATGCTTAGCAATAATGTCTACCAGTATCTATTACATCTAATTGATCTTTCTTTTGTTTCTAAGCTTTTGATACTGTCCAAGTACTTCATACACTGCCAAGAGAATAAACACTGACAGAAAGGCTTTGGTAAGAAGAAAATTTTCGAGGCCTTCTGCATTGAAAATGATAAAATAAGTATTATTCTTCCTTTACCCTCAATTATCAAAAAAACATTGGTCATTTTCATTGAAAATGAAAAATAGTATTGTTAATTCATTCTACTGTTTTTTGTTTCTATATCATTTATTTCTGATCTTGTCTTTATTATAATTTCCCTTCTGCTGGCTTTAGTCTTTATTTGCTGCTCCTTTCAGTGTAAGGTTAGGGTGTATATTTGAGATTTTTCTTGCTTTTTGAGGAGACCTGTACTGCAATATACTTCCTTCTTAGAACAAAACTGGAGGCAGCACAATTCCAGATTGTAAGCTATCTAAACAAAGTTATAATCATCAAGACAGTATGGTACTGGCACAGAAACAGACACATAGATCAATGGAACAGACTAGAGAAACCAGGAATGGACCATAAACTACATAGTCAACTAATCTTCAACAGAGCAGGAAAGACTATCCAGTGGGAGAAAGACAGTCTCTTCAACTAATGGTATGGGGAAAACTGGACAGCCATAAGCAGAAGAATGAAATTGAACCATTTTCTTACATCATACACAAAAAATCAAAATGAATGAAAGACCTAGATATGAAATAGGAAACCATCAAAATCCTAGAGGAGAACATAGGCAGAAATCTCTTTGACCTCAGTGGGAGCAACCTCTTACTAGACATGTCACCAGAGGCAAGGAAAACAAAAACAAAAATGAACTATTGGGACTTCCTCAAGATTAAAGGCTTCTGCACCACAAAGGAAACAATCAACAAAACTGTAAGGCAGCTTATGGAATGGGAGAAGGTATTTGCAAATATCTGATATAGGGTTTGTACCGAAAATCTATAAAGAACTTCTCAAACTCAATGTCCCAAAAAACAAATAATTCATTTAGGAAATGGGCAGAAGACATGAATAGACATTTTTCCAAAGAAGACATCCAGATGGCTAAAAGACACATGAAAAGATACTCGACATCACTCATCATCAGGGAAATGCAAATCAAAACTACAATGAGGGGATGCCTGGGTGGCTCAGTGGGTGAACGTCTGCCATCAGCTTGGGACGTGATCCCAGGGTCCTGGGATCAAGTCTTGCATCAGGTTCCCCATGGGAGCCTGCTTCTCCCTCTGCCTGTGTCTCTGTCTCTCTCATGAATAAATAAATAAAAACCTTTAAAAAAAAAACTACAATGAGATATCACCTTACATCTGTCAGAATGGCTAAAATTAACAACGCAAGAAACAATAGGTACTGGTGAGGATGTGGAGAAAGAGGAACCCTCTGCCCTGTTGGTAGGAATGCAAACTGGTGTGACCACTCTGGACAACAGTAAGGAGGTACCTCAACAGTTAAAAATAAAGCTACTCTACAATCGAGCAATTTACCCAAAGGATACAGAAATACAGATTCGAAGGTATACATGTACCATGATGTTTATAGCAGCATTAACAACAGCAGCTAACTATGGACATAATCCAAATGTCCATTGACTGATGAACACATAAAGTGGTGGTGTGTATTTATTGGTGTGTGTGTGTCTGTGTATGTATATATGATCTCACTCATATGTGGAATTTAAGAAAGAAAACGATGAACATATGGGAAAGGGGAGGTAAGTAAAGAAGAGGGAAGCAGACAAACTGAAGGTTGATGGAAGGACGTGGGTGGGAGATGGGCTAGATGGGTGACAGGCATTAAAGAGGGCACTTGTGATGAGCACTGGGTGTTGTATGTGTGACGAACCACTGAATTCTACTCCTGAAACTAATATTGCTCTGTATATTAACTAATATTTAAATTAAAAAATGAAAAATAGGAGAAACATTTTATCTTTGATGTATAAGGAAAAATCTACAGCCCTAAAACCCAAGCCTGATCAAGCATCCAATATGGAAAGCCAATGAAAATAAAAAGGGTTTAAAGAATATTTGGTAGAGACTTTCTGAGACGTGGAGGAGTCATCCAAAAATGCCTATTTTTTGGTCTCAGACTAAAACTACCAAATTTGTTCATCAGATATTTGTGTGTTTGTGTGCGCGTGTGTGTGCGCGTGTGTGTGTCTTATCTGGTTTTGGTATCAGGGTAATGCTTGCCTCATAGAATGAATTGGAAGCTTTCTTTCCTTCTCTCTTTCTCTCTCTCGGGAATAGTTTGAGAATAGGTATTACCTTCTCCTTCTCTTTAAATGTTTGGCAGAATTCACCTGTGAAAATATCTGGTCCTGGACTTTAGTTTTTTGAGAGTTTTTGATTACTAATTCAATGTCATTGCTAGTAATTAGCCTGTTTAAAATGTCTATTTCTTCCTGATTCAGTTTTCAAAGGTTTTATGTTTCTAGAAACTTATTCATTTCTCTAAGGTTGTCCAATTTGTTGGCATATAATTTTTCATAACATTCTCTTATAATCAATCCTTTGTATTTCTGTGGTGTCAGTTATTTCTCCTTCATTTCTGATTTTATTTATTGGACTCCTCTCTGTTTTTTTTTTTTTTTTAATGAGTCTGGCTAAAGGCTTATCAATTTTGTTGATCTTTTCAAAGAACCAGCTCCTGGTTTCATGATGTATTCTATTGGGTTTTCTTTTTTTAAGTCTCTATTTCATTTATTTCTGCTCTATTTATTATTTCCTCTTTATACTGGCTTTGGGCTTTATTTGTTCTTTTTTTTCCCCTAATTCCTTGAAGAGTAAGTTTAGGTTGTTTATTTGAGATATTCTTGCTTGTTGAGGTAGGTCTGGATTACTGTATCTTCCTTCTCAGAATAACTTTTGCTGCATCCCCAAAGATTTTGGACTATTGTATTTTCATTTTTATTTGTCTCCATGCATTTTTAAAATTTCCTCTTTGACTGACCCATTCATTGTTCAGTGGTGTATTATTTAGCCTCCATGTATTTGTGTTCTTTCTAGATTTTTTTCATGTAATTTATTTCTAGCTTCATACCATTGTGGTCAGAAAAGATGCATGATAAGATTTTAATCTTTATTTTATTGAGGCTTGTTTTGTGGCCTAATGTGATCTATTCTGGAGAACATTCTATGTGCACTCCAATAAATGTATTCTGTTCTTTTTGGATGGAATGGTCTAAGTATGTGTTAGGTCCATTTGGTCCAATGTCTCATGCAAAGCCACGGTTTCCTTGTTGATTTTGTCTAGATGATCTATCCATTGATGTAAGTGGGGAGTTAAATTTCCCTACTATTATTGTATTACTCTCAATTTCTTCCTTTATGTCTGTTAATAATTGCTTTATGTATTTAGGTGCTCCAGTGTTGGGTACATAACTATTTGCAACTTTATATCCTCTGGTTGGATTGTTCTCTTTATCATTATGTAGTGTCCTCTTTTGTCTCAGTCGTCTGTTTTCGTCTATTTTGCTCGAGATAAATATTGCTATCCCAGCTTTCTTTTTTGTTTCAATTTGCAAGGTAAATGTTCTTCTGTCCTCTCATTTTCAACCTTCAGGTGTCTTTAGGTCTGAAGTGAATCTCTGGTAGGCAGCACATAGATGGGTCTTGCTTTTGTTTATTTATTTTTTAATCTGGTCACCCTATGTCTCTTGATTGGAGTATTTATTTATTTATTTATTTATTTATTTATTTATTTATTTATTTTAAGATTTTTATTTATTTATTCATGAGACACAGAAATGGAGAGCAAGAGACATAGGTAGAGGGAGAAGCAGACTCCATGCAGGGAGCCCGATATGGGACTTGATCTCAGAAATCCAGGATCATGCCCTGAGCCGAAGGCAGACGCGCTCAACCACTGAGCCACCCAGGAGTCCCATGGAGTATTTAGTCCATATACATTCAGAGTAGTTATTGAGGCATGGAATTATTACCATTTTATTATTTGTTTTATGGTTGTTTTTGTAGTTCTCTGTTCCTTTCTTCTTTTGCTCTCTTCCCCTGTTTGATGGCTTTCTTTAATGATATGCTTGGATTCCTTTCTCTTTATCATTTGGGTACCTATTGCAGGTTTTTGATTTGTCGTTGCCACTGGGTTCATATATACATCTTATGTACACAGCAATCTGTATTATCCAAGAAAACAGAAAGTGGGTTCTGGTACTGGCAATATAGTGGACTTGGTATTTGGAAAGCTTCTTGCTAAAAACACCCATTTTTTGTGATGTTAGAGGAATGCCTGGATGGCTCAGTGGTTGAGAGTCTGCCTTTGGCTCAGGTCGTGATCCCAGGTCTCAGAATCAAATCCTGTATCGGGCTCCCTGCAGGGAGCCTGCTTCTCCCTCTGCCTATGTCTCTCCTCTCTCTCTCTCTGTCTCATGAATAAATAAATAAAATCTTTAAAAAATATACATATACCTTTTTTTTAAAGAGGGACTGAGAAAGAGAGAGAGAGAGAGAGCATGAATGGCAGGGGAGGGGCACAGGAAGAGGGAGAGAGAGAATCTTAAGCAGGCTCCACTCTGAGTGAGGAGCCTGATGCAGAGCTCGATCTCACGACCCTGATATCATGACCCGAGCTGAAATCAAGAGTCGGAAACCCGACTGAGCCACCCAGGAATCCCAAAATAGACACACTTTTAAATGCCTAGCAGGGGGGATCCCTGGGTGGCGCAGCAGTTTAGCGCCTGCCTTTGGCCCAGGGCGCGATCCTGGAGACCCGGGATCGAGTCCCACGTCGGGCTCCCGGTGCATGGAGCCTGCTTCTCCCTCTGCCTGTGTCTCTGCCTCTCTCTCTCTCTGTGTGTGTGTGACTATAATGAATAAATAAAAATTAAAAAAAAATAAATAAATGCCTAGCAGGGCTTACAAAAAAGTAAAGAAAACCGCCAGGAGCTAGAAATAAAGAGAAAGAGGACCATTTGAGGGGTAATCATAACTGAAGACCCCAAGGGGTGGGGATGAGGGCTGGGCCTTCAAACTTGTTAATCTTGGGCAGGAGTTGTCAAGTGCTTTCTCTAAAGCTCCAGATATTGAATAATTTCAGATTTGGAGGCCAATATGATCTCTGTGGCAACTACTCAACTCTGCCATTATAGCACGAGAACAACTCAGTCAATAAATAAACATATGGGCATGGTTTTGTTCCAATAAAACTTCATTTACTAACGGTAGTAGAAGGCTGTATTTGGTTTTTGGGCTATGGTTTGTTAACCCCTTATCTGGTACTTTGGTCTTAATGCCCATGAAGGGATAGGAAATGGGGCCTCGTGTCTATAGTAGGTGAAGAGCTGGGCCCTTGAAGGACTGTAACTTGATGAAAGGGCAGATTAGAAGAAAGCCCATTGTACTGCAAAACAAAAATAGAGCTCATCTGTCTTAAAATGAGCTCTGGGTGGACAAAAATAATACTTTCTGAATACTCTGAATACTTTCAATAATTTCAGTACTACTCTCATGCTGGTTTAGTTCAAATTTACTTTTATCATGATACCCATAATTGGTCTTGAGCCTGGGACATCCTTGGGGTGCTAGCAGAAACAAAGCAAAAACATTTTAAAGGGAGACTCCCTTAATCTGGGCTACGCAGGATTCTTACTCATAATACGTCACTGAAATTGAGCTCACTACACATAATTTTAAAACATATAAGGAAACAATTCACCACCAGTGAGTTAGCAGATCTGACAAATATCAATCTCAAACTTCATAAAATAGAAGAATAAAAACTTTAAAATAAGTACACTTAACATAAAGCTATAAAATAAGAAATCAAAGAGCAGGAGAAAAGGACAAGACATTCTAAGAAAGGCCAAGCAGATATGAGACAGAACTGAACATTAACTATCTGGAAACTGAGCCCTAAGTAGGAAAAATAAAACTAAACTCACAGGCAGACATGGTATAGGGAAATTACAAAATGAAAAGCAAACAGAAGATCAAAAAGGAAATAGGCATAAAAAGGACAAACTACCTAGAAAGGTAGTAATTAGATCACTTTGCAAACTCTCCAGGGTACACACACACTTGACTTGAGGGACCATTGCCAAGGAGGATGAGGAAAATAAGGTTTTGTCATTACCGGCTTCAGTTTGTTTCCAATGGGTTTCCAAACATTGATAGAAGGCAATTAGTTGTACTCCCCTGGGGAAAACTATGCCCGATACCAAGCCAGGACTGGGTGAGTACTGACCTCCCTATCATGCGTGGACCCTTCCCTGGCTAAGGACAGACGCCAAGCTCTAGAAGGGACGCATCTTACCTTCACGTTGGCAACACCGTACCCAGTGTACACAAAAGAGTACTCCTGTTCTAGATGTCTAATGCAAGGCTGAAGACTGTCCTAGTTCAGAGCAGAACATCAGGCACATTTTCAGGGTGAAAAAATAAAAAGCAGGAATCATTTAGCAATTTCCTCAGACTGGAAGATAAAATTGGGCTCCAGCAAAGAGATAGTAAAAATGGTTAAACAAAATTCTACCAGAAAGAGCCTAAGACTCCACAGCCAAATCCGATGGCCCAGACTTCATTCATCATGTTGTGCCACACATGCTGGAAATCTACCAGCCAAGACCCAGGACAGCAGGAGGCAGGGCAGGGACCATCACCAAAGGAGCTCATCTTTGCTAGAAACCTACACACTTAACCTGCTACTACCACCACCTTACATTATTATAATGTTTTATAATTTCAAAGAAAAAAAATCAACTGTCCATAACCTATCTCATTTGACAGTCACAATAAGCCTGTGTCATAGTAGGGAAGGTCTATGATTAGCTTCAATTTACAAATGATCAGAAATATATTTTGCAGTCAAACAAACGAGAGCTGTGGTTTATACCCAGCTCATGATTCCTGATTTATGTTCCTACCACTACCAATGTTGTAGGAATATTCTTACTTCTGTTTCCAAAAAGGTATTACAGTTTGTCATCAATATTCACTGAACATTCATTCTCTTACTCAAACAGATATCTGGTAGACATCTGGTGGCCATCTTCGACTCCATTCTTTCCTTTCTCTAACTCCCCATAACAAATTGATTGCCAAATGCTATCAGGTGTATCTGCTCTTGCCTCGAATCAGGTCTTCCATGCTTTTTTTTTTCTGTACTAATTCTACAGACTCTTAATTGGCTTTCCTGTTCCCTCCTCTCTTGTGCCCTGTTCCCTTATCCACTCTTAGGACAGCAGTGAATTTTCCAAAGTCCAAACTTCCAAAGTGAGTTGTCCATATTTGTACCACTGTCTCTGCTTTATTAAAAGGTTTCTCTTTACTTTCAGAATCAAAGCCAAACTCCTTAGCATGGCATAAATGCCCTGAAGCTTCTTTTATTGCTTCTGTGTCCAACCTTCTCTTTCATCAATCTCCTCCCACATCTCTCAGTGAGATTTCCAAGATCCTTCATGCTATGCTGTTCCATATGCTGTGTTTCCTACCTAGGTAAACCAAGCCCTAGGAGCTTTCCTGAAAATCCACCTGACCCTCAAGAGCTGGGTTACTTTCTGGTCTGATGTGCTTCCAAGGCTTTCTGCCCTCTTCTCTTGCTCAGCCTGCATCCTAGTCTGAACGCTGAGCTTTGTGAGAGCTAGGATTTATCTTTAATTGCTCTACCCCTAGTCTTGGCAGTATCTAGTTTGCAGATGCTCAGTAATTATTTGCTTAACTGATTAATCAGGATACAGAAAATTTGATGAGAACCATTTTTTTTTAAAAAAGTAAACCAGGTGCCAAAAATAACACTGAAAGTCAGCATTAGTTTATTTTTGGTTTAAAGGAGTTTTGCCACAGGGATATATATATATATATATATATATATATATATATATATATATATATAGTGTGGGGAATAATATATAAACCTTCATAAGGCTGCTCCAGTTTTAGTTTCCCTCTGGAACCTTTTTTTCCCCCCTCTGGAATCTAAAGCATCAAAAGACTATTCTTTTTTAAAGATTTTATTTATTTATTCATGACAGACACAGAGCAAGAGAGATGCAGAGACACAGGCAGAGGAGTGCAGGAAGCCTGACGTGGGACTCGATCCCAGGTCTCCAGGATCATACCCCGGGCTGAAGATGGTGCCAAACCGCTGGGCCATCGGGGCTGCCCAAGACTATTCTTTTTTAAAAGATTAGTTATTGGGTATGGTAGTTGATTCCTGTTGAACAAAATGGTCACAGTAAAAATAAAAAGGACTTTTAATAAGACCAAAGTGATTGAAAACCATTCCACAGAGTAGTTGCTGCTTAGTTTAAAATTTTTTCCTTCTATTCCTACCATATAGAGATATAAATTGGAAAGGCAGGTTTGAAGAGACTGGCCTGGTCTATAAAGACAGAGAATTATCTATGGGATAGCCAAAAAAAGTAGAACAGAGCTGGGCTACAGGCCAACATAAGATAAGGTGTGTTAAATTAGAAATATGGAAAACATTAGGGATGGAGGAAAGAGTGTTTTAAAAAATAAAAGGTAAGATTATACTGCTTATATATTCTGCATTCTATTTCTATGGCAATAGATTAGTGAATTAGGTTGTTGCTAAGGGAAACAACTGCATTTTGAAGCAATGTTGGGAATACTTCTAGAATCATCCCTCTATTGTTGCTTGCCCAGAGTAATCTAAGTCTGGTACTGGAAAAGGAACCAGCGTAGGAGGACAATATTGACAAGGCCAACCAACCAAGTGGTGATTCACTTAGTTCCCGCGCTGTCAAGGGACCTACAGTAAAAGAACCACCTTCGAAAGGCTTACTTCCCTCTGGTGCTTAATTACATTAGATGAGTGGTCACCTCAAAACCCACATGGTAGCCTGGTTAATTTTCAGTCTGTATTGGCTTCTGTATGTAAATGTTAAATTTACCAACCAGGATTAATTAATTAATTAATTAATTAAATGCTAAAATAAAATAAAACAAAAATAAACATTAATGTTAAAATTAAAACATTAATAAAATGCTAAAAATGCTGTAGGTTCAAATATGTAGCTTGATCTCTTCTCCCTCAGGCCTTTACTCACATTATCACCTTCTCAATGAGCCTTCCCTTGCTTATTGGTCTAAACTTGCATGCTCTGTTACACTGTAACTTTCTGAACCCTTCCCTGCTTAATTTTTCTCCTTAACACTGGTCATTATCAAACATGCTATGTATTTTACTTATTTATGTTGCTTACTCTCACTAAAATGTAAGCTCAGTGAGGGCAGGGATTTTTCTCATTTTTTTCCTCTGTTGTGTCCCTAGCATCTAAAATAATGACAACCAATGTAGTAGGAACCATGTAGTAGGTGTGAATAAATATTCATTGAGTGAACTGAATTTATACCTGTCGGTGTGGTATAAAGATGACTTTAAGGTGAAAGTATCTGAATCAACAGCAGCTGCATTAAAAACCTTATCTAAACCTCTTTTGCTGGTTTAAGCAAAGCCTCCTGAAAATACAGCTGCCAAAATCCTCTCTCTGAGAGGGATGAGGAATTACATAAACAAAACTTTGCTGAAAGGTTCTGTGCCTTCCACTTTTTTCTCCTTAATTTCCCACCACATTCTTTTCCTTTAAGTCCTACTAAGGACCTTTTTTAGTAGGATAAACAAACTTCACCTAGCTGATCAGAAACTACTTTGTGTGCTCACATTTACATGAATAATCTGTAATTATTAATTACATATAATCTGTTAATCTGTCCTTTGTCAGTTAATTTGCAGGCCCCCAATCACACAGCCTAAATTGATAGAGGAAAAAGTTTTTTTTTCCCCCTCTCAACAGAATGAACGAGTAACAAATGGGTACTCCTCTCATACAACGCTGTAAGTGATATATTTTCTCAGTGCAGTAAATGCAGGTGTTGAGATTCAGATATGTAAAAAAAAAAAAAATAGAAATAGGAAGAAAAATAAGCCAGTGTACTGATGGTCCCATTGACGTCTGCGAAGCAAATCATCAGGAAAGGAAATGGTAAGGTATTTCATCATTCTTTTTTTTTTTTTTTTTTGTATTTCATCATTCTGCAGAATGTTAAAGTCTAAAGAAAATGTTCGGGATCCCTGGGTGGTGCAGCGGTTTAGCGCCTGCCTTTGGCCCAAGGCGTGATCCTGGAGACCCGGGATCGAGTCCCACGTCGGGCTCCTAGTGCACGGAGCCTGCTTCTCCCTCTGCCTGTGTCTCTGCCTCTCTCTCTCTCTCTCTCTCTCTCTCTCTGTGACTACCATAAAAAAAAAAGTAAAGAAAATGTTCCTTTCATCTTGCTTGTCTCCACTTCACCCCACAAGGGGTCAACTTTCTCTTTGTGTACCCTGGAAAGCGGGTATAAACTGGCTCACAGGGTCAGATGCTATGACAGCCTCAGGTTTGAGTCAGTCAGATACCCATTTTGATAAAACAGTGAAATCCAAATGAATATAAGAAAAAGAGGGATAGAGATGAAAACAGAGGGAAGGGAGGAGGGAAAGAGAAAGAGAGAAGGAGGTAAGGAAACGTGGAATATATGTGTGTGTTTGGGAGGGGAGGGAGGGGGAAGACACAACATATTTTGTATGGAGGACTAAAAGAACTTCAGTAATTTGTACCTGGCTTTTTCTCCCCAAGGAACTAAAAAAAGAGAGACTAAAAGAGAATGAGTCAATAATACCTTGGTGATGACACGTGGCTTGATTACAGTGTTCATTCTATCACTGACTTAACATTAATTGAAGAACATCCAAGTCAGTGTCACAGCACCTACTCTGTCCCTTCCAATCCATAACCTTCTCTCCTAGTTTCAGAGATTTTTAAATAATCCTGGTTTTATCACACACAACCTTCAAACCCTTTTAAGCCTTCTGATATGATCGAACTACTTCTGCTTGGATGTCCATACCATGTGAGACTATGAGATGAGACTATGAGCCACAGTCCTGCTCTGGGATGTTGTCTGGTGCAGGCCACCAAATTACAATGCAATGAGAAAAGCTAGGGGGCAGAGGAGTGGGCTCAAAATGATAGGAGAACAGAGAAAAGGGAGAGGTGCTGTTGAGAAATGACACTTGACTTGCATCTCAAAAAAATGAGGATGCAGTCACCAGGTAGGACAGAGAAGAGAAAGCATGTGGAGCTGGGCATCTGCAGATCAAGCCCAGGGGCTGGAAAGGTTGGTCTTCTGGAAAATAGAAAAGACTGGGAATCCCAGCTCATCAGGCAGAATGGCAAGGCTATGTTACAGTCAGAGGGTTGAGAACATTCCATCGGTGGAAACCTTCTTCTACAGAGTAGCATCAAAGGTGTGGGTTTTTTTTTTAAAGATTTAATTTATTTATTCATGAGAGACACACAGAGAGAGGCAGAGACACAGGCAGAGGGAGAAGCACGCTCTCTGTGGGGAGCCCACTGTGGGGTTTGATCCCAGGACCCCAGGATCACGACCTGAGCCAAAGGCAGATGCTCAACCACTGAGCCACCCAGGCGTCCCACATCAAAGGTTTTTAATGAGAGGAATTGCAGGATTAAATCATATGAGAGATCTGCCTGATGATGACAGAGATGCCTGTTGATGGCAAGAGAGAGATGAAGCCACAGGAGAGGTGGTGAGGCCCTGAGATGGGGAATGACAGGATTAGGTGCCTGGGCTGGAGGGACGTTGCAGTGTGAGAAGGAAAAGAGGCAGAGTAAGGTTTTTTCCCAGGTGGCTGCTAGGTAGGTGCCCAAGCTGTTAGTGAAAATATGGAAGGCTGAGAGAACAAAATAGGGACCGCAGTTGATGTGTATTACAACTCTTACGGCTAAAGGCAATCAATTGTTCAATGACTTCAATATAAATTTACTAATCTAGTAAATTATTTAAAGATATGGCTTCATGACCCTTCCATGTCAAAAGGTATCCTTGAGTATCCTAAACATGGCCTTAAATCAAAAAAAGCAGTTTCACTTTCTGTTCAAAAGCAGAAAAGTCCTCTGAAAGTGGTACTGATCTGTATTTGAAATAACCTGCACACTTTGTACAAATCTTGAAAAAAAGTTTTTTAAGGTCTTATTTATTCATGAGAAACACACAGAAAGAGAGAGAGAGAGAGAGAGAGACAGAGACAGAGGCAGAGACACAGGCAGAGGGAGAAGCAGGCTCCATGCAGGGCACCCGACATGGGACTTGATCCCAGGACTTCAGGATCATGCCCTGGGCCGAAGGCAGGCGCTAAACCACTGAACCACTGAGGGATCCCTCAAAACTTGAAAAATTATACAAATCTGAGCTAGGAGAGCATATTTGAGGTATTCCTGGCCCATTCTCACTTGAGGAATAAAGTCATTTTCACCCAGCCAAGAGTATGAATTTTGTCCAAAGTTATAAAACTGGCTGTTAGCAAAGTTAGAACTAGAATCCAAGGCTCCTGACCCCAGCACAGCAATTTCTGTAGAGTTGGGTTTGATCAGTTGGAGAAGGAGATTGAATCCCTACTGCTTCAAAGAAACCTTGTTACTCAAAAAGAAAAGCAGACATTATTAAGAGCTTCAAGTCCGTCAAACATCCAGAAATCTAGGGATTAGCTTCAAATATGTAGTTTATAGAACCACTTTATATATAGTCAACGTTTGCCAACATTGATAACACGCTAAAGTTAAGGAACATCTGACTTTACCAACATTTTCATTTTGTTGGGACTTAGCTCCTAAAGGTTTCAGTTATAAGTGATACACGCATTGAAACAACTTTAATTCTATCACCAGCTGAGCTGATGATTGGAAAGTCACTATTTTGCATATAAATCTTCTTTGCTGTGTAAAGATGGTCTCTAAGTAAATCTTCCTGTTACACTGTAAGGAATGGGAAATAAAGGAATTATTTTGAATCATTCATGGGCTCAAGTTTGAGGTTAGTTTGTGGTAATGATATTAAAGAATTCACTTTAATCAAATATTTAGGATACTGATAAAATAATTTAAATCAAGAATGTCGAAAATATCTAAGGCATGTAATCATGAAGTGATCATAAGTCATGTGAAAATATTAGTTCAGTCTATTTAGGGACCTCATATTGTAAAGGTGCTCTGGCTGCAAAGTGATGTTCAGTGAGAGGGAGAGTAAAGATGGATGTCACCATGGTCACAGCCTATAACATCATCACAATCTCTATTACCATTGTGCCCACAGAACAGGCCCCAAAACACACCCTACACAACACACAAATGTCAGCAATGTCACTACTTGGGGTTTAAAGACAAACTAGTCAAAACATTTAAAAGAAGTATGCTTGGATCCAAGAGCACTGGGTGTCGTGCTATATGTTGGCAAATCGAACTTCAATAAAAACAAATGAAAAAAAAAAGAAGTATGCTTGAATTCACTATATATGCTATACAGTCCATTGGGAATACTGTAGAAGTCACTCTGTCACAGATTTTAAATTTTAAATTATTCTGATAGAATGCAAAGGACAGGGTGTAAGAATGTTTTTCTAACATTAAAAGAATAGTATCCCTGCACTTCCTTGAGAAGGGTGAGTTAGGAGCACTTTGATGAATCAGCAATACTGTACTCACTGGTTTTTGTGAAGTCAGCACAGCAACTAAAACCTTCAGGCTAATCCTAGGAATTCCCCTCTTTATTTGGTTGGCGATTGTTCTCAGTGCTTGCAGAAAGATTATCTGACCAGGAAAAGCCCCCCACACAGGGGCTCTTTTTTTTTTTTTAATTACTGTATCCAGGTCAAAGGATCTTGATTCTGTATCTTCCTAACAACAGTTTAAAAAATATCTAACACTTTATATATATATATATATATATATATATATATATATATATATAATAGGAGACTGAGTCTTAGAAAAATCAGCCGGCAAAACTCATCACAAATTCTAAGGCAATTAGACCTGTGTTATGCTATGCATAGGGTTAAAGTGGTTCCTAAACCAGAGTCTAAATTGTTGGCTTAAACAGTTAAGAAAACCATGTTGTCTCATATGGTGATCACAACCTGGCTGTGCTATGTGTATTTTTCATAAGATGGATTTAGTTTCTCAAGGAAGGGTATAAAATAAAGGATATCTATCATTGGTTAAAAAAAAAAAAGCATTTTATGACATTGCAGAAGAACTTTCTGGATCTTCCAGTCCACTTGCTTCACCATTTTATGTTTACTAATAGAACTGTTTAATTTTCATTGTCTTTGCTACCTTTTACCTTGGTCGTTGCTGTGCATCAAGTGACTAAATTTAAATCAAATAAAAACAGATAATGAGGTATAGTCAAGGAGCACTGATGTAGAAGCCAAGAGACCTAATTCCTAACACAATCACTTGAATAAAACAATACAAAATTGTAAAATAAAATATACACAAATAAGTATTGTCTATTACTCCTATAGAGTAGCTAATGCATGGGAAAACATTTTTTTTCCAAATTAGGTCCCATCATCTTTTTATAACTTTAATGAAAGAGGTTAGGCTTACCTAGGAACATCAAAGCTATACCAACTGCTAGATAATTATAGAAATAACTCTGGACAGAGTTAACACTTGGTTATTATATTTAAAATTTCCTTCTACTGCTACCCCATCACTTAACTTTTTTTTTAAGATTTTATTTATTTATTCATGAGAGACACAGAAACAGAGAGGCAAAGACACAGGCAGAGGGAAAAGCAGGGTCCATGCAGGGAGCCCGACATGGGACTCGATCCCGGGTCTCCAGGATCACACCCTGGGCCGAAGGCAGTGCTAAACCGCTGAGCAACTCAGGCTGCCCAGCCACTTCAACATTTTAATAAACATTCTAGTATGTGGGATAACATTATCAAAGTGATCTAATAAGTATACCAGTCAGGTTGATGCTCTAGCTTCTTTAATTTTACTTTAACATTAGAAATGAAATTTTCAGTATTGCTTGGATTTCTGAATTTTGTCCCAAGTCCAACAACATGGGAAGAGCTTGGAGAAGAAGGTGGCCTCCTGTCATGTCTGGAGGAGTGTCAACTTTCTGAAGATGCTCAAGTGTTAGGGTCAGCACTCTTGGGACACGCCAGCACTGGGCATTACAGCGATGGAAGGCTCTTTATCACAGAGGAGCCATGAGAGAGAAAATGGACACAATCTAAGAATAGGTGTCTGCTGCATCCTGTGTCCATGAGGCAGAATCAGAAGATTGGGGTTGAGTGGAACAGTATTTCTGGTGATTGTTATTATCTCCTCTCTTTAGTCCATTAATCTTTTATTGTTCCAGTAATATGAATAGAATATGAAAGAGGGCCATGTTCAGTTGTACTTTTCAGAATTTTCATTGTATTTTGCTTGTTTGAATTGCACAAATTTCAGAGGAGAATAAAAAATGCAAGGGCACCGTGGCCCATGCATTGAAGGTAATCAACATCCTCACAGATTAAATACACTTACTATCAGGTAAGCAAAATACAAAAACTCGATATTCCCAAATAAGAATGCTCTCCAATGTTTGCTTTTTAGCTCTTTTTCTAAAAATATTTATTTATTTATTTGAGAGAGTGTGCACCTGTATGTGTGAGTAGGGGGAGGGGCAGGAGAGGGAGAGACAAGCAGACTCCGCATTGAGTGAGGAGCTGGTCATAGGCCAAGACTCTATTCCATGACCCTGAGATCATGACCTGAGCCAAAATCAAGAGTTGGATGCTCAATTGACTGAGCCACCTATGCACCCTTTCCAGCTCTTTTTAAATAAGGAATCCAGAAGTTGCGTGCAGCATTAAGGGCGATCTCACAGACTGTGGTTCCTCATTCTTCATCATCACTTATATGCCCCCACCCCCGCATGCATCCCCCAAGTAAGACTTTAAATACTTCAAGCCCCAGAGAACTTTAACATGCAACCAGAGTCATTACCTCCAGGGAGTCAGTTTCACAATCACCTTCCTCTGTGCTTCTCCCCTTCTCTTCAGTGATGGTATTCACCATTTCAAAAAACCTACAACGGGAGTTGGTATGTGGTCACTCATAATACAACTGATAGTACATATGAGTAAGTATGTTCCAACATGACTTCAGAGCAACAGATGGGAGCTAAGAGACTTTCTAAAGTCAGGCAATGAACAAACCATCAGTACAGGCATGAAAAATATGATTTTTCCAAAAGAAAAACACGGGCTGGTAGGATTGCCCAACCTAATGCCTCACTTCAAATAACAGTAATGTAATAGATTATAGAATTAGAAAAATTAGGCTAGACAAAAACACAGAAAATGTTAAGACTGTGGACTTGGATATCAGACCAAGACTGTTAGTATTTGCGTGATTGTGGGCAAGCTCCTCTACCTCTCTGATCCTCAACTCTTAATTACAAAATAGGGACTACAGAAGTATCTAACTTAAAGGTTGTTAGAAAGATGACTTGACATAATACTTGTAAAGTATTAACAGAGTGCACTCATTAAATATTAGCTGTTATTGTTTTTGCTGATGGTCATATTATTATTTAAAATGGGAATTAACAAAAATTCTGAGGTGAATACTGGGTATAGTGCTGGTCACTACAACATTTGATCTCAGTTATTAAATATTTTGCTTTTACAATCGTAAATATGGTGTCCCATAAACACAATCTGTGAAACACTGATATGAATTAGGAACAGCTGGCTTATATGTGTGTGAAAGCCACCTCTTTTCCTCTTTTTTGGTGACATTTTCTTTAGGAACTCTTCTTATGAAGTTTTTTGTTTTGCTTTTTTCCGTAGACCATTTCAGAGCCAAGAAAAACAGTTTCATCAATTAACAGATTCGCTCCCTATAACACTAGCTGTGTCTAGTCCATTCAGAGGGAAGGCTAATGGTTCACAGATTTAAGGCATGGGAGGCACCATGAATAGGGCTGATGATCTCACATGCAGGTCATGCTCTGCATTGCCAGCCCAAAGGAAGAGCAGGTTAGATGGGTAAGAAAAATCTACCTACCATAACTAAGAACTTTTCTTTCTATATTGTACCTCTTTTTAATAGATCGATCTATCCACCCACCCACCCACCCACCCATCTACCCCTCCATCCCTCCATCTAACAAATACACATCAAGTATCTATTATGATCAAAAACTATTCTGGCCTTTGGGACAGTGATAAGGAACAAAATAGACAAAGTCCATTTGGGAGTTTGGAAACTATCTATGGAGTTTGTATGGTGCCTACTTCCCCACTCTTTCTTCCTCTGTACACATTTCTTGGAGGTCAATGACAAGAAAAAGAAATTCCAAGTCTGAACAGAGTAACATATGCTCTGATGAAGATTAAATATCCTGATGAGTTAGGGACAAAAGCAAATTCAACTAAGAGGAAGAAGAAAGTGAAAAACCTAAAAAAAAAAAATTCTGGCTTTAAAGACAGACTTTTAGATCTGGGTTAAAGACTTCCATCAGCTTTTTACAGAAAAATTTTCAACACAAACATCTCTAAACAGAATATTATACAGTAGGATGGGAACACAGTGTAATTTTTTGGAGCCTGGATTCTAGAGTCAATGTAGTTGGTCCAAACCTCAAATGTTCACTTTTCGGCTTATATATGATTTTAAGCTCATTGAACTAAGACTCTATTTTTTTTTACTCTTTTCAATGAAGATGATAATATTACCTACCTAAGAGTTTTTATATGGAGATTAAAATAGATGTTAGATCTGGGGTAAGAACTCCATAAATTTTGGCTTTAATTACCATAGAAACACATCAGTAGCCTTGAGAACTTAAGTAGAAATTAGACCGTTATGTGTGCTAGGAAATTATTTCTTATTTCCAGTTTTTTTTTTGCCATCTACTTTACAATAATAAAGATAAAACTATAGCCATATAGTTCTATGGCCAACTATAGAATTATGGTTTTACAAGCTTTTTCTTGGGACTAAGATAAAAACAACTGACTGTATACTGTAAACAATATGTCAGTCATTTTATAATGGGGTCAAATATTGATTATTTTAATAGGAACAACCCTCAGGAAAATTTTAAGTCCAAGCTGGCTTTTACCTGCACTTTGGTTTCTAAATTGTTACTCACTTGCCTAGGTCCTCACAGTCAGTCACTGTGTCCTATGGGAACATGAAGTACTTAATTATTAGCCCAAGAGAAATATACCCAAGGAGGTTAACCCACACATACAGTGCAATCCACAGATTTTTGGATTATCTATTACTGGTGTAGATCAGATCACTGGCTCTTAACTTGAGCTGTATCCCCACCAGAAAATCCAACATAATTATCAAGGGGAGAGACAAGGCATTTATTAAAATGCACCAGTTGATTCTAATATGAACCAGAGTTAAAAGCTACCATTGGAGAAAATAGTGAGATTATTCGAAGAATTTAAGAATGAAAAATTTTGTTAATCATATACTGTAATAAGTGAGCACTTAAAAAATGAGACATTACAGTTGTCCATTAACTGGTAAGTCTTGATTAATGTTTTGTCTGTGGAAAAATAAATTATGACTAAGAAAAAGCTTGATAATTATTAAAGAGAGCCCCTCCATACTCTGATTGTTAAACACACCTCATAATTATAAACTATTAGCCCAAATGAAATACTTATATAACCACAGAGCCACAAATTCCTTACAGGAGCTACATGTTCACTCATTAATTAAAAATAGTGATCAGGTAAGAACAGTATGTTTTATACCTAAACAGTGATGAATACATACTTTTTACAATGAAGTTCTGTACAGAAGTAGATTTGGAAATCATCAGAATTATGAAGCACATAAAGAAAACAGCATCGTTCTTCAAATTTAGAAATACTGAAACAAACAAGAGGATTATTCAGGGAAATATTAGTACTTCTATGAATGTGCAATGCAAAATAAATACTTCTTATATCCAATCCCCAATATGATATCAACGTTTATAACAAAAAGATACAAATAGCACTTGAAAAAGTAATGTTCCCCATACCACTATATTAAAATTACTTAATAGTCTTAAGAATTGTCCTCCTACTCATGCCTGCAGATAGGGTCACTCTGGAGTGTTGTAAGCACAGCTAAGCTATGGATGCCTCCAGCTTAGCATGGGAAAGCCATCCATCCTGTCTGCTACAGCACCACACTGCGTGGTTGATGGGAGGGAAAGCATTAAGTATCAGCTAGCTGACTGAGCTCTGTGATTTTGGTTCTATGGCATCTGTAGAACAAGGAAATATTTCCAAAGTCAGGAAGGCAATGTGTGGAGGCAGTAAAAGCACTTCATTGGTTGTAGAGATTTTAGAGGCATGAAGAAATGTGGAACAGCACTTGATTCTGACTCAACAAGTGATTTCATAGCAATTGAAATAATTCTGAGTCTACCAGTTGGGCCATGCTGTTTTATGCCAAAGGTTAGCAAATATTTTCTGTAATGGGCCAGAGAGTAAATATTTCAAGCTTTGCAGGCCAAACTACTCAGTTTGGTTTGGCTGTTGGAGCAGCCTTAGACAATGTACAAATGAATGAACATGACTGAGTTCCAATAAAACTTTATTTACAAAAACAGGCAGTGGGTCATATTTGGCCTGTGGGCTGTAGTCTGCTAATCCCCATTTTATGCCTTTGCATCTGCTATTCCTTCAATTTGGAATGCACATCATTTTTGACTTTTTAAAGAAATTCTATTCAACCATCAGGGCCCAGCTTAGATCTGACCCTTTCGCTTCCCTACTTCTACCTTAAACAGAAAGACTTTCTCTTGCACCTCTGTTCCTTGAACATACACCTGTCATCTCAATAATGACTGTATTGCCGTTAGTTACTAAACGTTCTGCTGATGGGTTGTGAGCTCTTTAAGAGTTGGAGTTTATGTCATAGTCATTGTTGTATTCTAGCAGAATAGGACTCAACATTTGACACGCTGGTGGTGCTCAATAAATGCCCATTGACTGAGCTGAGCAAGTTCTGAGGTGATGCAAGACAAACTGCCGACTTAATTGAAATTTTCTTTTCTGTAGTTATCTCTTTATAGAGGAGGAAGCCAAGAAAACTTAACTCTCTTTGAAGTCACACACTAGAGCTTAAGTTTCTCAACATACAAACTAGCAGTAAGCCACACAGAAACATTCTATGTATATGCTGTAGGTCACAACAAAGGTTTATGTAGCGATGCCATACTTAATTAAAAAAGAATTCATTGGAAAATAGATATAATAAAGTGGAATTTATAGTACCATACTTTCCTAAATTGTTTAAAAATGCAGCAATAAATAATGAGTGCCTTGCTAATGACTGGTTTCAAAAATTAAATATTAAAAGAGTAAAACTTTATTTGAGAAGGCATGGGTTGGAAAGATAGCTAATGGGTCAGTCCATTATCTTGCCTGTTTCTGTGCATTCGTGAGGTAACAGGTGGTTTTACCAGGAAAACTCCAATTATCAGTGACTCAGACAGCTCTACCAGTTCATGCTCCAACAAAACCGATTATTATTATACCAAAAGCAACAGGGTATTGCGTAACTGGCCTGCAGAAATCTGTTTTTTTCTCATTTCTATTATATGGAGATAAATAGTAGTAAACACAAGTAATTTGGTTTGAAATTTCCAAGAGTTGATTTAGCCTTAGCTTCTACAGAACAAGTATTTAAATGTTTAACCAGTGGCTCTTGGTTCTGGAAAAAAAAATCTCATTTCTAAAACCTAGGAAATGGCATTTCCTGAGCCACTGGCATTATGATGGTAATGTCAAAACTAAACCAAACTGAAGGGAGCCACTATAATCTCAAGAACACATCATTAACAGCAACCTCAGGAAGAAAAGTTTGTAAAAAATGAGTTCCCTATAGTCTCATTATTGGCCATATTAATATTAACTGTAGGACATAGTCTGAAAGATTTTTTTTTTTTTGGTTCTACCTAACAAGAGATTAGTTCCTGGCATATCAAAAGACTAGAAAATCATCCCTTAAACCAACAGCTTAATAAGCTAGAGAAGACCCAAGTAGCTCATTTTTTATCTACACCCCAATTCTGGTCCAGAGTCCACATTTACCCCATATTCTCCATATTTTAAGCAGGTGACAAGCACAGAGTCAGTTCAACTAATAGGGAGAGTTTTGTTGCAAATCTTTTTATGGTGGAGACAGAAAAGAAGATTGAGCTTTTTCATCAATAGAAGGATTCTTAAGTTCTCTGCATTTTTAAATCCTGACTAAAAGTTCTCTTGACTTCTGAGAAAAAAAAAAGTACCAAGGAAACTTACCTCACTCCCCTGACAGAAGAAGCACTAAAATTCCACTCATGTATACCTTTCTAGAACACAGGGGAAGAACAAGAATAATAAACACTGAGTCATCCAAATGAAAATAACATAATTTTGTTTTATTATTTTAAAATAATACACACAGTAATTTTTCCTAGTGCATAATTCTTCATGAACCAATTATCTGGATGGAAATTGTAATTCATTTCCCAGCCACAAGGGTGATGTTTATACTATTTAATAATTTCTGTACTTCAATAAAGCAGCTTCCAAGAGAATGTAGGAGAATTAGTCTCATTAAAATTCTAAAACTTGATCTTTACCAAATTAACCTAGTGACTGTTGTTCCTTAATTTTTTAAATAAAAAACCCAGTGATCAAGGTAATTCAATTATTATAGCTGAGCAATATTTCTTTTCTGAGCAAGAAAAACATTAATTTGAATAAAGTCTTTACAGATGATTATTTCTGAATTATCTTTAAATTTTCTAGCTAAAATGGTAGTTTTATTTCTTCAGAAAATAATACAGCAAGTATGTCTGTATGTACACACACATACATACAGTGTCCATCATAGCTACAATGTCTTGTGACCTAATTTATACAAAATTTAATATACTAATAATGTTTGAACATAAAAAATTTGATTGTCATATGATAAATCTGGGTGATTGCAGGGCCAAGATGAAAAAAAATGTGGACATTTATTTTTTGAGTTTATTACTAAAGCTAAGTTTAAATTAGTATTAAATTCACGTTTTTAAATAAATTACAAGATGGATCACATTCCCTATAAAAATATGTCTGGACACAATACAAAATTGACAACATAAATATTTTAATAGAAGTAAAGTAGTTAATACACATGTCCAAGTTTAGCAAGTGCTGTACAATAGTCAATTCAGATTGCCAGTTCAACTCTGTAAATGTGAAACAACCAGGAAAACAAGCTCTTACCCACCCACTGAAAATACTGCCAGGAACTTGAGGTCTTGGCTGGGCTTATGAAATGGGTAAGGAAGCCTGTGGCTCTGAGGTGAACCAGAACTCTCCTTTTGGCTGAAGCAAATCAAAAAGCCACAATTTATATCCACAGCACCTAGTTCTTTGTTAGGACCATGTAACTTAAAATAAAAATAGATCTTCCCAAACCCAAAGGAGACGTACTAAAAAGCTAGTTTCAATGCAACACCAGTCAGGTCATGGGCACATGACCTGGATTAACACAACAAAGGCTGTGCACGCAGCCCAGGAAAGGAAGGGACCATGGAAAGGTGCTCCTGGAATGTGTCTCTCTTAATCAGAGTACAGAGGGAGTGAAATTAAAATAGCACCCTGCAGCTTCAGCTGGTAATTTGGAAAGTTGTTTCTAAATCCTGTTGGCCTCAGGCGACCTTCTAAATATAATTGACCCAGGAGCTGTGGCCATCACCTGCATACTACTTGCAGTGCAGCCTTATCCTCAGAGCCTGCAACTGAGCTGTTCATCAAGGCAGCATCCAGGATCAGGAGGTGGGGGCAGAATGCAGAGCTAATAGGGCAGTTAGGCAAACTTGCAACTGAACAGGGCAACTCGCAAACACCCCTAAGACAGCGCTGGTAAAATCTATCTTATATCACAGCCTGTTCTGGGAATAGCCAAGGAGAGATTTCCCACATTGATTGGGTTGGTTTCATAGGAAAGGAGAACAGCATTTCCAGAATGTTAGGTTCCTGAAAGGTTGCAAGTGCTGCCAGTGAATGTTTTATTTTAGTGCTGTGAAGCCCAGGACCCAAGATGGAGTCATCTGGAATAAGGCCCATCTCCCTAACTCCCTTGCTACTGGGACTCACCACGTGGAGGCGCTGGCGAGCTACAAAGCCAACTGGTGGGGTAAGAGGTTCCTGGGGCCTGTCTGGGAATCTGGGTAAAGGGATTGCCAGAGGCAGAGCTGGAATAATTAGTCTCAACAAGCCCCAAACCGACACTTAAGCTAATTTACTCAGCACAAGCAGGATGTTGTAGGAACTGGTTAGTCTCACGGATCCTATGCCCCAGCTAGGACAACAGTAGGGGCTAGGAGTTAATACTGAGCTACGGTGGCAGGAGTTATACATTGGGAGACCTGCAGTTCCCCAGACAATGGACAGACACACTTTTCTTCTTTGCTAACAAAAACTGAACTTTGTTCGAGTTCAGGTAGCAATGTTTAGGGATGGGGGATATTGGTCCAAATTGGCGAAGTAAGTCCATTCTCCTTCCTAGTGATTGCTTTAGGCATGAACACATGATGCAATTTATGCTACCAAGGAGAGGGCCTGACCCTTTTCCTTTGGATTCTGTGTGTGTGAACTGATGCTTGGAGCTATTATTTAAGACAATGAGAGAAAAACCAAGAGCATAAAGAGAAGCCAACTCAGAATTCGGACACTGTTCAACCACTGAAATACCCCCAGGATGAACCCCCTGCCCCTCAGAAGTTCCTGTTATGTAAGATAACATTTCTTTATCAATTAAGCCATTTTTAGCTGGGAGTTTTATAGCTAAAAGCATCATTGATGGATGAGACTATCATATCGTCAAAAATCTAGAATCTGAGGCAAACATATTCCCCTCACAAATTTCCTGTATCTTCTCAGAGTGGCCATGGCTGGAGCTGGCAGGAGATCAGACCTTCATATTCCACTGGGACCCTGCTGCCTGCTACTTTTCCCTGAGAGACCACCAGATAGGCCAGGAGTGCTCAGACTCCAAAAAAGGAAGGGATTCTAAGCAACAACCACTTAAAATATCTTAGAAATAATGTTTCTCTTCCTCAATCTAAAATTTTCTTTCCTGTGGACATGCAGATTTTCTTCAAGTGCTAACCTGACTTGAAGCAGCAACCATCCATTGAAAAAAGGGAGAACTGTTAAGAGATCAGGATTTCAATTTATTTTGTCCTTAAGGTAAAGTAACTCTCTAAGAGCCCCTGGACTCTTAGGAATTGGTATAATGATCTTAAAGTTTTGATAGTTGCAATATAAAGTGTATACTAGCTCACGTAACTGTTCATCCCACATTTTAGAATGAAAATCCTGAGAGAAGGAGGGAGTAAAGAAATAAACGTGATAAATGCAAAGCAACACTCTTCTATTCTTAGAAAAAAATGTAAAACATTCTATGACAGGGGTGCCTGGGTGGCTCAGTCAGTTGAGCCTGTGACTCTTGATTTTGGCTCAAGTCATGGTCTCCAATCAGGGTTCTTAGATTGGGCCCTGAGGGCTCAGGGCTCAGCTGGGAGTCTGCTTGGGATTCTCTCTCTTCCTCTCCCTCTGCCCCTTCCCCCAACCCCCAATTCCCACTCGCACACACGTGTGCTTTCTCTCAAAAAGAAAATCTTTTTTTTAATCAAAAAGAAAATCTTAAAAAAAAAAACATTCTATGACAAAAAGAATCCATTTCTTGTTTAACATCAGACCTATACCCCTGCTATATATCTGTTACTTTATAGTTATTATAGTTGCTTTAAACTAGCATAATGTTAGCCAGGTTATCTTATTTTTATTGCTTGTCCTCATTCCAAGGGTATCCCTTCTATTTCAAACAGTAGAAAGGAAGACAGTGGTAATGAACATGCTGTGGACAGAATTAGGGTTTGTTAAGAAACTGATGTAACATTCAAAATGGAAATTGATTTAAAAAAGCTTAAATTTTTGAACAAGGAGAATTTTTAGCACAGTGGGGACAATGCAAATGTAATTCTTTTTGATCAAAAGATGGTAAAAGTGGAAACTGAACAACTCACAGCCTAAATCTGTAACTCTTAATGCACTCTTTCCTATCTTCATATATTTATTTCTCAGCATAATATAAAAATTATCTCTACAACTGTCACAAAACATAAGGGAGTCAATATAAGGCTAATTTTATTCAACAAAGAACTTCCAGACAACTTGCTGGAAATAGCATTTATTTTCCAAAAGTCTCCGTCTTACTTTTTGTTCTTTTTCTGTCTTCTGGCTGTCCACTCATTTTCCTGGCCCTGCTAATTGCTAATTCCTTTAGCCCCATTCTGTTTCCAAGTGTCCTTGGATAACCTTGCTCTTTCCAATCAAGCTTTTGAAAATTTCCTCTCCCAGATAATGTTCATGTTTCCTAACCTCTTAGATTTTGTAGTTTCAACTAGATGATTAATTTTTTTAAAAGATTTTATTTATTCATGAGAGACACAGAGAGAGAGAGAGGCAGAGATACAGGCAGAGGGAGAAGCAGACTCCATGCAGGGAGCCTGATGTGGGACTCCATCTCAGGACTCCAGGCTGAAGGTGGCACTTAACCACTGAGCCACCCAGGCTGCCCTGGATGATTACTTCTGCTTGTGAGAACATACATGCATATACTTTAAAATAATGTAAATAAAATATTGTATAATTTAAAACAATGTTAACAACATGTATATAGTTACATTAGTTATTCCTGATTTTGTCTCTAGACAATTCCACCTGGAGTTATGCCGTCATGCAGGCTACAGATCAGGGTTCCAAGGACCCCTCCTTGTGTTAGACTAATTTGCTAGAGTGGCACATAGATCATGGAAAAACATTTTACTTACTAGATTACTGGTTTGTTATGAAATGATATGACTCAGTACATAGCCAGATGAATGAGATGCATAGGGTAAGATATGGAGAAAGGGCTAAGAGCTTCCATGACCTCTCTAAGGCTGCCATTCTCTCCAAATCTCCACTTACTCACCTACCTGGAAGCTCTTTGAACCTCATTCTTTTTGGATTTTTATGAGGTCTTCATGACAGAAGTATGATTGATGAAACCCACTGGCCACTAGAGATTGATTCAACCTCTCCCTTCCAAGGGGTGGGACTGAAAGTTCTAATCCTCTAATCCCATAGATGGTTTTCTTGGCAACCAGGCCTCATCCTTAGGTTAGGTCCACAGGTCACCTTATTAAGATAACAAAAAAAAAACACTTTTATGGCTTTGAGCACTTAGGAAATTCTAAGGGCTTTAGGAAATCTGTGCCAGAAATGGATGGAGTCCAAATATTTATTTCAGTGTTTACAGATGAGGACACTGCAATGAGGGAAGTCATGTTGCCAAGGGCAGAGATCGGATTTGAACCCAGGATTGACAACAACTCAAAGACATTTTAAAAAACTGACACTGATATTTTTAAAAATTGCAACCCCATGCCTCCAAATGTACTTCCCAATTCCCTCGTTCTGCCATATTTTCCCCTTTAACATACTTCTATATTTTATTTATTTATTGCCTGAATTGACAGTAGGAATTTTTATTATTTTGCATTCATCTGTTTCCCTAGTACCTAACACAGTGCCTAGGAGCACCTGTCACAGAGTAAGTCCTCCATAAATATTTCCTGAGTTCATGGGTAATTGTTAAGGGAAATTATAAGAGTATTTTGGAAAAAAAACTACCAAAACTCTCACAAAACTACTTTGCCACAAAACTTCTCTCATTTCTGTGGTTTATCCTATGGATTGAAATTAGGTCTTGAAATTTTTCTATTTAAAAAAATAGTAGGATTTGTACTTGCATTAAAACTGATAAGGTACAGAAGTGGAAAGGGTTATCCAAATGACTGCTAGAAGGGGAAATAAAAGCATTTAAGACCCCTTGAAAACCAGGGCAGCACAGCCCCACTGATACTGTGATGGCACCCAGAGCCAGTGGCTAATCTGAAATTGAGCAGCTGCTTAGATAACCCAACAGTGTCAATAAAATGATAATTATGATCTTACTCATGTAAGACTAGAGTGGCCTTATTCTGATAGGCTTCCTAGAATGAAGATATGCATCTTTTAAGTCATATATTTTAAGTCTCAGATCTCTGACACATAATTTAATGTATAGCATGAATTTCAAAACAGAGAAATCTTTTAATTTTAAGCAAACTTTGGATGTTTTTACCATCTACAATAAAAATCCGAATAATTTCAGACATACTTTACTAAATGAGTAAAATTCATAAACCAAATTTAATAAATTTCATATCACGGGATATATTTATGCCATGACAGATATACAAAGTAAACTATTTCTTCGTAACTAATGCAGATATTTGCTGGAATATGTAAATGCTAGAAGGGAGTAAAGTCCTTCACTATGAATGCTCTTGTCTTACTGATTACACAGTTTACCTTGTCATCAGGAAGCACGTGCCAAATAGATATGGTCTTTTCCTCAACTTCATTGTTGATAGACAAATATGAAGGCTGATAGATTTTGGTTGGTTCTAATATTAATACCTTGAGAACAAAAGGCAAAGAAATGAATATTAGGGACTTCAGATTTAAGCCATTTAGAGCTGTTATAACATCACTGAACTGATGTGGAAGATCATTGGATGAGCCTCTGGTTCCACCGCAGTATTAAATCCATTTTAACTCCTACCGTTGCCTTCCCTGAGTCCTTTGAGCATTTTACGGTATTATACAATTATCCTAAGTTCCATTAATATACCACCTTTTTTGCTAAAGAAATTAGAAATGAATTTTTGAAGTCCCTATATTGGTTTGGCTATCCCCAGGGAATCTACTCTAATGATATATTTTTAAGGTCTTCTTTCATCTTGCAGTTAGTGCAAAATCTATTTCTATAAATATAAATGTGTCCCCAAAAGGCAGAAACGTGGTAAAGCAAATAATTCCATACATAGAAAAGATTCCATATGCAGAGTGTTACATACTATTTTAGGTTTTCTCCTGCCACACCTTCATCAAGATGTGGTAGTATGGTTTTCATACCTATGTAAATGGATTGAGAAATGATTTTGGTTATCACTGAAAGAGTTTTATATATGAGCCAAAGCAATGGACATAGCTGTATGAAATAATAAAAATGTTTTTTGCATTGTCTTCAAAATAAAACTGGAATCTTCAATAATGATATATTTAGCCTTGTGAAAGAGAAAGAGAGAAATAAAGCTTACTCCTGTTTTGGAGATGTACGAGGTGTATATAATAAGTGAGTTGAGAATCACTCTCAAAGGATGTAGTGCATTATTACTAGTATCTGATAATAGGTGCAAATAAAATTAAGAATGCACTGATTTTAAAGGTGATACAACTATTATCTATTTACACAGATGCTTAAAAGCACCCACCTAGCTCAAATTTCCTATGCAGTCTTAAGTAGGAGTATTTAAAAAGGAAAGGAGAACCGATACTAAACTATCAGAGAAACTAGAATAGTTCCTTCTACCTTATTGCTTAAAACTCAAGAAAACTGGCTTTTAGAAAGAATCTTGTGTCAAGAAAGTTGACCAGATAAAAGTGGAAGAAAAACCCTTCAGAAGACTCCATCAGCAAGGGATTATGGACTCATAATACACTGTAATCTAAAGTACAATTTCAGCAAGAAAGCACATGGATTAGCAGCCTGACTCTTGGCCATCCACTACAAACCTAGTGTACCGAATTTACATTATATTTATCACAATGGTAAAATATAATTAGAGTACAGAGAACTACAGAAAGGGGATTAGGGAAACAAAATTTTCTTTACTTTTGAGTATAAAAAATTTAAAGGGCTTAATTCGTGGTCAGGCTCTAGTTATGAAAATATGATAGAACAGACCACAAATAAAGTACAGCCAGAGCCCACTGAAGAACATATTTTGATTTAGGAAGATACCAGGTGAATCTAGGTCCAAATTCCAATCAACAGAGAATGAAGTGGTACTGATTAATAATAGAAATAAATTTTCAATTGAAACTTGGCAGGATTGGTGTTCTAAAATCCAAGTATCATGGGCAGCCCCGGTGGCGCAGCGGTTTAGTGCCGCCTGCAGCCCAGGGCGTGATCCTGGAGACCCTTGATCGAGTCCCACGTCAGGCTCTCTGTATGATGCCTGCTTCTCCCTCTGCCTGTGTCTCTGCCTCTCTCTCTCTCTGTCTCTATGAATAAATAAATTTAAAAAATCTTTAAAAATAATAAAATAAAAATAAAATCTGAGTATCCCAGTGTTTGTGAAATGAAAATTAATAGGGAATAAAAGGCAGATTTTTCCAAAATACCATCCAAGTCACTGTACTGACAAAGGTGAATATATGACTTGTTTCCTAATTATTTGGGCATAGAGTTTAACACGAGAAAAGCACAGCACCAGGTTATCTCCCCTCTTCTTAAATTATGTCTTTATTGTTGTCTCAAATATTTCTAACAGATAAAGTCTGGCCTATGTTTTCCAATGTCGAGATAGGGAGTAAAAATCGGTTGTAATTATCATTGTGTAACCTTTGTCAAGCCCTTTGATCTGCCCTTGAAATGACAAAATGGAAGGAATTTGTAGCATGCATTCTGGAGGTCACAGAAAGAAGGAAGAAAGAAGAGGCAATCTGACAAAACCAGCTAGCGACAACTCGCTTGAAAGTATAAACATTCTTGCTTTTAGTTTCTAAACTTGTATATTGGTTCACATTAAAATCAACTGCTAAAACATTTTTTAAAAAATAAACAGCTTATGTCTTGTATCTGAAATGGGAAGGAACGCAGTAAGACCCATAAACTATATAGGGTAGACAGTAAAGATAGTTACATGTCTCATCTCCTACAAGAGTCCATAAAAGCACCACACTCCCCTTCCTCTTACCTGGGGTGAGGGGGTGATGGTCTCCTAACTTTTAAATGTAGGAAGGAAAGAAATATACACAGAAGAGAGGTGAAAAAAAAGAATCAAATAATAATAATAAAGGAGGGGACCATTCAAATCACTTTGCAAAGAAACTTTTGTCTGTTTCCTTTTACCCAGTATCACTATTATTTCTTAGAGTAAGAACAGATACAGTAGTGAAATAAATGGAAACAATCAAATAAAATCTTTTCTAATAGAAGTCATCTTGGTTTTAGTCAGATCCACTTTAAAAGAAGGATAATGTTATTACCCCAATCAAGACCTACTGTGGCCTTTGTAAGTGTGAGCCAATGATGCTACTCCATGGACACAATGAGTTAGTGACTGACATGGTACCACAGGTATTAGAAACCTGCCTTTCTCCACACGGTGGAATATAGAGAGCAAATTCTTTTTTTTTTTTTTTTTTTTTTTTTTTTTTTTTTTATTTATTTATGATAGTCACACAGAATGAGAGAGAGAAGGGCAGAGACATAGGCAGAGGGAGAAGCAGGCTCCATGCACCGGGAGCCCGACGTGGGATTCGATCCCGGGTCTCCAGGATCGCGCCCTGAGCCAAAGGCAGGCGCTAAACCGCTGCGCCACCCAGGGATCCCAAGAGAGAGCAAATTCTTATGGTTGCAGGGAGTAGGCCCAGTGGGAAAGGCAGATGAGTGAAGCAGGAATGATGGGACTGTAATCAATATCCAGAATGGAGCAGATAAGATCAAGCCTTGACTTAGTAGGTTGTTGCTTTTGGAGAAGACAGTCACCAGTTGCCAGTCCCTTTAATTTCTCAACAGCTGAAAATCTAGATTTTTGTGAACTCTCCCTATTTTTCACTTGACTTTTCTATAAGCTCTATTTTTCAGTGGAAATATTCTACCTTCTCATCTAGTTTGTCTATCTTTTCCTCTATCTTCTCTAACATAGTAATTACAATTATTTGAAGTTCTTCTCTGGTAGCTTCAATATGTGAATCACTTCTTGGCCTGCCTCTATTGGCTGTTTTAGCTTTCCATTATCTGTCAGTTTTTTTCTGCTTCTTAGAATGTCCAATAATCTTTGATTGTGTCTGAATGACACAATGCAGAGGCTCAGGACCATATCTTTCCACAGGTTTCTCTACTCCTGCCCCCTAGCTAGCAGCCAAATTATTAGTGCATCATCTTGATATTATCAAGGCTTACTTTTATTACAGCTTTGTTAGGGTAGGTCTTTTAGTTTTGCCTTTATTCCCAGGGCATGGGCTTTTTCTATGTCTCCTCTAAATGTTTGGGTATTCACCAAAGTCTCATCATTCTGGCTAAACCCAAAGTCCAACATCTTATCCCTGAATTGTTTAAGCTCTGGGATATCTACTCAACTCTCAACCTTCCAAAGAATGCTCTTTACCACTTCTGGTCCTGATTTTCTAAATAGCAAGGGGATTTACCTTGGGGTTTACTTAAGCCATATAGGTTTCAGCTAAAACCCAATTTTAGTCAAATCCTGGGATCAGTAGTTCTGTTTACTTACATTGTGCTTACCCCTTGTTCACACTATCTAGAAGTTGCTCTAGGACTCCAGTAAATTACCCAGGTAGAATCCTGAGATTCATTCTTCGAAACTCCCCCTTCTCCAACACCTTGCCCCTCATATTCCAGCTGTCTTAGACTCCCAAACACCTCTCCCTGTCTGCTCTGCCAGAGAGAATCCCACACCCTGCTAGGGCTCCACTTCCTTGGGCTGCAGCCAGAAAACGGCCTTAAGAGAAAAAAAAAGTAGGTGAAGGTGGGACTCACCTCAAGTACCTCCCTGCCCAAAGATCACAACACTGTGATCATTGCTTATTTAATGTTTACAAACAGTATTTTATTTATTTTGTTCAGATTTTATAGTTATTTATGGCAATACCAATATCATTTACAGCCAGCACTGAAGATCGAACTCTCCTTATTTTTTAAATTTTGGCAACAGGGTATCCCTGGGTGGCTTAGTGGTTTAGCGCCTGCCTTCGGCCCAGGGTGCGATCCTGGAGTCCTGGGATCGAGTCCCACGTCGGGCTCCCGGCATGGAGCTTGCTTCTCCCTCTGCCTGTATCTCTACCTCTCTCTCTCTATGTCTATCATAAATAAATGAATAAATATTTTAAAAAAATAAATTTTGGCAACAAATTTTTTTTAAATCATCAGATGGTCTTTTAGACACAAACTTAATCATATCCACAACCCCACACAAAGTAAGAGAAATACTAATTAAAATGATCCCAATGTACCATTTTTTTCATCTGTAAGTTTAGCTAAAGTACAAAGATGACAAATACACTTTTTGAGAAAGACTTTAGGAAAGCAGTCAGTCTCATATGTTGCCAGTAAGAGTGTCAATTGATACAATTCCTATGGAGGGCAACATGGCAGTATTAATTCCACTTCTGGGAATTTACCTTAGAGATTTATGTGCACGTGTGCAAAACAGCAATGGCACAACAGTGTCTCATTTTAATTTGCATTTTTTGGACCACCCAGTGAGATTAATTATCTTTCCACATGATTTGCCCATTTCCTTTTTCTTTTGCTTACCAATTAGTAGTTGTTTTTTTTCTTTTTTCATTATTAGGCAAATTTGCTGCATTAGTATTAAATATTTTATCCCTATCTAGCGTTTGCCATGTTTATGGTGTTCTTTACTGAACAAAAGTTAGAATTTTTAATGAAATCAAATTGGTCAACATTTGCCTTTGGGGCTATAGGTCCCTTTCTTGCTTAGGAAAGCCTCCCTCACCTAAGTATATACCTATATTCTCCTAACTTCTCTCTTAATGTCTTCTAGTTTTATTTTTGACATATCATATTATGACAGACAAATCCATATTAAATAATTTAAATTAGCCCAGAATAGCTAAGAGGAGTGGTTTCCTTTCATAACCAATTTTCTAGTCAATCAAGTCAACAGTCAACTAAATACAGATAGTTCTGTGCTGTCTTCTTTTACTGCATTTGCTACCATCAGAGCACCAGCTGCAGGCACACTGCCAGCTCACTCTGAGAGAAGTATTTTCCTAGGCTACACATTATCTAGGCTAGAAAACAAAGTGTTTTTAGTTTGAAAGGCTTTTCAACTGAAGATCCTGCTGAGCTTAAGGCTTCACTGGGAAGGAAGAGTAAAGAAAGCATGTTAATGCCAGCAACAGATTTAATTAAATGAAACAGATGATCCTATAAACAAGTATTAGAGAACAAGATTCTATAAAAAGAGTTGAGAGTTGTCACCACCTGAGTATGGAAGATTGGACTAGAGAGCTCACACATAGAGATTTATGGGATCACTTGGATGTGGGAACAGATTAGTGAATACAGTGACTGGGTCAGTGGTTCTAGAATTGGGTGCTAAAGTGTATACTGCTTTGGGTGATATTCTGAGAACTCTCAGGATGGGAAAGGCACCAGCTTTGAGAAGATGAATAGATTTTTAAAAGTGTGTTGCCTCTACTATACATATATCTGTATCTATATCTAGCCAAGATGAGTTACAAATCAGAAGCTATGAGTCATTTCTCATGGGGAAATGATTAGGACACTGCATCTAACTCTGACTCATGTGGATAATGAGTGGTGGAGATGGAATAAACACCCAGGTGAACAGCAGCACTTTTCACCACAATAATGGTGCTGACATTGATGACAATGTTAACACAACTGTAGTATGAATTAACAGCAACCTTGTGTCTGGTCTGAAGCAATATGCTGACTAACTGAGGCTAAGCAAGAGGCAATCTTTTCTTGGAAAGCACACTTCACAACTTATCAAAAGAAATCATCAAATTCCATGGCAAAAACATAAAAATATCACTTCCCTGATTTTAGGAAGTCATTTAAAAAAAAAAGTAACACTAGTACTGTTACAAATACAGTGCAAGATGTTCTTTAAATTAAAGAAACAAAATAGGGATGTACCTAAAGTTAAGCTAAATGAAGAGTACTCACTGGAAACCTAACTACGGTAACATCTGTCTTTGTGGCTTCGACCAGGAAATCCATCCAGAAGTCCACGAGCTCCTGTTTGGCCACAGGCTGGTCTGTAGTCAGTTTCACAAAATGCTTATATATCAAAATTGTCTCTACAATAGATTTGAGGTACCTAAAAATGAAAAGATATAAAACACATAATGGGCAAATTTAAATATAACATTAATATTTATAGATTCAGATTGACCCAACATTATTCATTATTTCTTATATGCCATGTACTTTCACACATATTATCTCATTTAAATCTTCTAGAAATTCAATGAAGCAGGCTGTTTTTAAAAAAGATTTATTTACAAAAAAAAAGATTTATTTACTTATTGAGAGGTGGGGGATAGACAGTGTAAGCATGAGCAGAAGGCGCAGAGCGAGAGGGAGAAAGAATATCAAGCAGACTCCACACTGAGTGCAGAGCTGGATGCAGGGCTTGATTTCATGACCCTGGGATCACCACCTGAGCTGAAACTAAGAGTCAGCTGCTTAACTGACTGTGTCATCCATGTGCCCCAATAAAATAGGCTGTTTTATCCTCATTTTAAAGATGAGTAAACTGAGGCATAGAGAGCTTAAATTGCTTAGACTGGATGATACATCTACTGAAAACATGCCTTTTAAAATAACGCCTATCCTCTCTTCAAGGGAGTGGTTAATGCACTGGTTTTAAAATATGCTTCCTTGAGAAAGCTTTTCAAAATACACCCTTCATGAAAGATCATTATTTTCCTTTGAAGCAACTCAGCTTATATATTATACAATATCCTCCAACCTAACAAGACAGATGGTGCCTCAAAGGAAACAGCTAGGAAAAAATGAGAAGCACGATAATTCTGAGATAATGGGTAGGCAAGCACTTTGCAAACTATAAATATGGAAATTAACATTAAGTGAATGGAAACTTAAGGCATTATTTTGCAGTTGTTATTACTATTGCATAAAATAATGTCTTCTCTGTTGTGAACAGAAGCTGCAACACCTCAAACCAGAGCTCTTGGACCTATGCTTCAGTCCCCTTCTGTACCATCTGAATGATCATTGTAAAATAAATGATAAATTAGGCTGCATGTTACACATGCATTGATAGCATTCGAATGCCTACTGTAGACATCTCACTGACAGGACTGCCCCGTCCCTAAGTAGCATACAGTGCTGATGAGACAGAAATGTAAAGGTATAGCCCAGTGACCTACATATCCATGAGGCTACAACTACAGAAATATGACTAACAAAAGCCATACAGTCCCTACTGACAGAAATGCGATTTTAAAATGACAGAAACACAAAAGCAGATCTCATGAGATGAACTAATCACACGTATGTATACAATGACACCATGTCCTTCCATCTGGATGCAGGAAAAGGTTTTAGGGCAGGGTCTTGTCTGTAGGCAGATGTGATTTAGGAATGTCCCCAGGTGGAGAAGGTGGCAGAAGAGAGGCATGCTCCGTGCGTGCCGAGCCATGAATGCATGAAGCCACAATCTGACACGTTCAGTGTGACTAGAGAACAGTGTCATTGGGGTGTGTGACAAGATCTGAGGCTGGAGTGACTAAAGGCAAACTTTGTTTGCCAAGGCAAAGAGGTGGACTTTATCTCTTAGGTTGTGAAGAGCCATTAAACTACACCGATTTATGGATTTCAGTGGCAGGAAAGGATCAGACATCAATTTTAGAAAGATCAATATCGGTGTGACACTGGGGAGGGTTTACTAATGAGAAGACTTGAATGTGAGGAAAGCTTTTGGGAAGCCAGGGGGACCTACTGTGGTAAGCATCTCCTCCAGTGGTTCCTCTGATGAAAACATGTCAGTGGCCCTGGCTCTGAGCCAACCTGAGCCTTTCTCGATATCGTGGTTAACATTTTAAAGCCTTTACAGCTAGTAATCATTACCTGTGATGCATAATAAAATTAGCATTGTTTTCCAAAATAGTCTTTTTTTTTTTATGACAGTCACACACAGAGAGAGAGAGAGAGAGAGAGAGAGAGAGAGAGAGAGAGGCAGAGACACAGGCAGAGGTAGAAGCGGGCTCCATGCACCGGGAGCCCAATGTGGGATTCGATCCCAGGTCTCCAGGATCGTGCCCTGGGCCAAAGGCAGGCGCCAAACTGCTACGCCACCCAGGGATCCCCCAAAATAGTCTTAAATGCAGTCCTAAATGCTTTCCTCTCTTCAATTACCATATACCTTATGATGAGAGTTGGGGCACTCCAAGAAAATTTTGGAATTAGGAAAACACACACATATAAGAAACATTTGAATGTTATGAATAAGCTTTAAGCATAAAGAAGTAAAAAGCAAGAATGAGAATCCTCAAACTGAGATTAGATCAGTAAGAGAACAAATGGTGTATGTTTGGGACAGAAACATGGGAGGCTGACATAGAAATCTGTGAATCTACCAACTTGATTTGCAGGTGTCAATTTTGGCCTCCTATGGGTTACTCCTATGGGTAACACTGGCCAACGTGGGCTAGTGGGTAGGTGAGTGTCATGAAAAGGCTAAGCGAAAGGCAAGCAGAAATCATCTACAGCCAGTCATCAGAATCTATATTCAACACATTTGATTTATGAACATCAGTTTTCCCTCTAAATTCTCCATTTCATTCTGGAAGCAAATAAAACCATCTAATCATCAGTTCAACAAATATAACAATTTGGAAATAAGTGATAAGAGTTGTTTATTAAAGCACTTGTTTAAACACATAACCGTTTACTATTACCATGCGGGTGTCTTCAGCTTAAAAAGCTTTTCAGATGCTTGGATGACTCTCATGTGATCATTGGCCAAGACACTGGCACCCAGAAAAAATCCAACTTCCCAGTAGCTTTGGAGTTTTTCTAAGTTTCCCTTTTTACCAAGGAGGCTACTCAGCTTCACTCCTAGAAGATCATCAGTGAAGTACAACGTTACAAACACACAGCACCCAGGCAAAGCAGACTTTTTATTAAAAAACAAAATTAAGCTTTCATTCTTCCTTTCAGATTCAAGTAGCTTTAAGTTTCAGTTATAAAAGGGGCTTAAGTTCATGTAAAAAAAAAAAAGTCCCTTTAATTTGAAGATCCAAAGATAACTGCCACTGTCACTTTGATGTACATCATTCCAGAATTTTAATGTATGCCTTCATTGCATGTGGATAAATTAAAAGGTGATAATATCTTGTTATGTAACCACCTTGCTTTCCCTATAATATCACAGATTCTTTAGTTACTTGAAAGGGAAATATGCTACACTATCACTCAGTTGCAGTATAAAATACATAGTATATATATTTTGCAAGAGTAAAATGCTACAATAATAATAATTTTATATGCAAAAACAATTATACACTTATAAAGTTAAAGAAATAAGAAAACTGACAGACAACACTATCTTGATTACTGTTGCTTTGTATCAAGACTTGAAAGTTAGGTAATGTCAATCCCTCAACTTTGTTCTTCTTCAACATTATTTTGCTTCTTCTGGGTGTTTTGCATTTCATTATAAATATTTGTCTCTACTCTGCCTTGTAATATTTTTGTATTTGTAATCCTTTGTTTGCTAAAGGGAATATATCCTTGTAGACTTATTAAGTGCCACTAGCATTCACAACATTAAAGTATTAGGAAAATTATCTGAGATTTGAGACTGAGGTAAAAAGGTGGGATGTGTCAATTCAATATGTCACAGGGGCATAAGGCCAGACTTGAAGACTATCTAGGGAAAGTATAGCAAGTTCATTTCATTGTTTACTATTCATTAAAGATCTCAGACTTAGAGAAGTTTACTTGTTAACTTGATAGAGATGCAAATAGTTTTTGTCTAGTAAAATAGATAATCCCTAAGATTTATGACTTCTTGGGCTTGAATTCATTTATTTAAATCAAACTCAGAAATGTCATCTTAACATTTCTTTATTAAATCATCAATGAATACCCTACCTTCTAAAATGCACTTTGAACTGGACATATCATCCTACTGTTTTCCATATTAACAGAGTTAAGCAAAATCTTTTTAAAAACAGATTTATTTTCTAGGGAGAGAGCACAGAGAGAGCAGCAGAGGGAGAGGAAAAGAGAGAATATCAAGCAGACTCCTCACTGAGTGCAGAACCCAGTTTGGGACTCTATCTACAATCCTGAGATTATGACCCAAACCAAAATCAAAAGTCAGACACTCCATCGACTGAGCCACCCAGGCACTCCTAAAAATCTTTTACAGGTGTTCTATTTTATATTTCCTAAGAATTATGGGTTTTTTGAAAACATACTTTAAGAAAACAAAATAGGGATCCCTGGGTGGCGCAGCGGTTTGGCGCCTGCCTTTGGCCCAGGGCGCGATCCTGGAGACCCGGGATCGAATCCCACATCGGGCTCCCGATGCATGGAGCCTGCTTCTCCCTCTGCCTGTGTCTCTGCCTCTCTCTCTCTCTGTAACTATCATAAATAAATAAAAAAATTAAAAAAAAAAGAAAACAAAATAATCTTTAAAAAACCTTATGCGACTTTCTATAATATAATACACTTAGGCCCTGAGTATTTCAAGAAGTTCATTTGGGAATCCTTCATATATTGTGATAAGTTAGAGAGAATGGCTTCGCCCCCTTAAAATTTTGTAAGATGAAAAAATTATCCTCACGTATGCAACAACATCCATGATCTCCTATCTGAGTATAATTAAAATTCAACGAATATAAAGGAAAGAAAGTGCACAGGTAAAATGAGACACTAAAAATGGGCATTTCTATCAACTTCATTTGAAAATGAGCTGTTTTTATTTTGTTGTGCTTGCAGAACAATGAGCCAAGGATAGGTCTAGTAGCAAATCACGTCAAACATTTAAATAGGGGCTAATGTGCAATAGTCCAAAATTATAGTAATAACAGTTTTATAATAAAATTTCAGGTTTATTCTTGCATGCCAGTTCGTAAGATGAGGGTGACAGTTAACTTTGACACTGGCATGAATTTGTCACATGCTTGTGTCATTTGACTTCTTTTGATAGCCACTGTGATTCCTAATAGCTGGACATTAGATCTTAAAATTTTGGTTAAACATTTTTGGTTAGACTGTTTTATAGGAGATACTGCTTATTTCCTGCTCATCACATGAAGAGGCTCTGTTGGGCCATCTCAAAACTAGGGATGCTGGCTGGATCACTGAGAGTCAGATCCCTGGAGGGCATATATAGAAATCCTTGAGAGAATCATTATTTCAACGTCATTATCATTGTCAGCTTATCATTCACTCCATTTCATTAACTAGAATTCTTTTGAAGAATACATTCCCTGTGCAATAATACATTTAGTCTGTAGCATACTTTAAGAAGAGCTTTTACCTCCTCAACTAGATGAGTTATATAGTATCTCTTTAAAAAGAAGGGAAGGTACCTAATTTCTTCCTTATATAATTTCCAATTATCTGAGAAATTGGTCACCTCCAAGCAGGACAAAGGAGTTGTTCTGTGGCTAGTGATGGATTTGTTCTGATTTCCTTTTTAAAACTATCATTATAGAATCATGGACTTTCACATTCAGTAATACAGATTTCACTTTTATTGTTCCCTGAAAATGAGATTCAAATAGTCTTTTGTCTCAATTCCAACGTTCTTTTATTATATCATCATTATTGTTGGGGGACCCAAACCTAGAATTCTGACTCTCACCCATAAAATGTCTCAGAGTTGAAAAAGTCCACAGAAGATAGGAAAATCAGCAGTTATGTATGTAACAGTTGAATATTAATTTTAAGTCTTATGTAGCTGAAAATAGGAAGAACATGTAAGATGTGGTTCTGTTTTTTCAAATTCTAGTTCCAAGTGGTCTAAACATCAATAATTATTCAAAAACTGGGAAACTGAAAAAGCAGATCATGAAACAGTTGGTCTTAACTTCAAACACACATATAACTAGAACTGAGAGTCTTTGGGCAGTAGATTAGTACAGCTAAGAATCATGTCTTACCTTAGAGATCTTAACTGTAAGATGATATATTAAATCTAAGCTTCAGATTTAGTGACTGTCTTTTGGTATCTTAATTTTTAGTTGCTTATCTTTTATAAATGAATCAAAATTTCAAAATGCATCTGAAAAAGGGATTTCACTTAAAAAAAAAGTCTAATTACTAAAAGGAAACTCAGTAATTTGGGCTCATTTGTACATTTGCAGGGGGCCAAGAGAAGGAACAGAAGAAGATATAAAATACTGAGAAATTTGGCTAGACCATTTAAAAAATGCTTTTTAAGAATATATCTTTAAAATATGCAAAATGTGCTTGCAAAATGTGCTTTATTTATTTATCTTATTTCTATTACATACTGTTAATATTATATAGGACAATTTTTTCATATATAGTAGGAAATCTTTCCTTGAAAATCTTTTTAATTTTATCTTACCTTGAAAATCTTTTTAATTCTATCTTACCATTAAAAAAATTAAGCACTAGTCAGTCTATGATGATATATGATATAATTTATGATTGAGCAGAACCTAAATTAGTGAACTTTAATTATAAAGGATATATAGTTTGGAGCGTAAATTACAGTATTTTAGAAACCTAAAATTTATTTCTTGAAGTAGCTAAAAGTTTCATTGTCAAGTCACATTTTAAGTCTGTGTATGTTCTGCACTTTCCCAAATTCAAAATTCAACTTCGTATATTTTCAAATGCTTAATATATATTGTAAATGAGTTCTTGGAAAAAGATTAAAATATATTTTCTTTATAAAGTTATATTAATCATAGTTCCTCAAGCCTCAGGGTGCTGATCATTCTTCTTCTTTTCCCTCAGTTTTATTATAATACACAACTGATATTGATCACATCATGTAAGTTCAAGGTATAAAATGTGTTTCTTTGATATACTTATATATTGCAGAATGGTTACCACCATGGTGTTAGCTAAGACTTCCATCACATCACATCACATCATTATTATTTCTGTTTTGCAATAAGATCTACTCTCTCAGCAGGGTGCTGATCATTTTAATCTATGTTGAACTTAAAAATGAGAAGAGTAGGTACATTTTCAAGTCACTATGCTATTGATCTATCAATACATGCAAATCAGTGCTAATTCTTGTAATGATCTGGAGGCTTCCATAAAACTTCACCTTAAGTTCAAAAACGTAACAGTACAAAGTATTTTTTAGATCACTAGTACTTAAAGAGTTTTGGCTAGTGTAGAGTTTGAAAATCAACCTTAGGTACAACATTTTTTTGTAATCATAATTTTTGAAAAGTACAAGTTACCATGTATTTTCTCTGATTTCATTTACCAACTGAAAAAATTATTTCAAATAAAGCTTTCTGCATTGTATACCAGTGCAATCCAGCAGCAACAAGTATTTTATCATTCTTTTAGTCTGGGGCCTTCCAAAATTACTTAATACTCAAACTTTATTTGCCATTCAGGATTTCCCAGAACATTACACATGGCTATTTTATAAGTCCTTCCCAAATAATGTAAAAAAGTTCAGGACTTATTTTTCTTGAAAGAAAATTAAACAGAAACAGTCTCCAGTTAAAAATCTTAAAGGAGGGATCCCCGGGTGGCGCAGCGGTTTGGCGCCTGCCTTTGGCCCGGGGCGCGATCCTGGAGATCCGGGATCGAATCCCATGTCAGGCTCCCGGTGCATGGAGCCTGCTTCTCCCTCTGCCTGTGTCTCTGCCTCTCTCTCTCCCTGTGTGACTATCATAAATAAATAAAGAAAAAAAATATTTAAAAAAAAAAAAATCTTAAAGGAGGGGTGCCTGGGTGGCTCAATCAGTTAAGCTTCTGCCTTCATCTCAGGCCAGGATCCCAGGGTCCTGGGATTGAGACCTACATTGGGCTCTCTGCTGGGCAGGGAGTCTGCTTTTCCCTCTCCCTTTGTGCTCTCCCTCTCTCCTTCTTTCAAATAAATAAATAAAATCTTTAAAAAAGATTAAAATATTAAAGAAAAAGATTCTACTACAATTCATAGATTCGCTAGGAAGGGTTTTTTTTCTCTAAGAAAAATATGGCATAATATTTCTAGGTCTATAGTAATGACTCCTATAAGAGTTGGAAAGATTCCCGGAAAGAGAATGGTTAGAAACTAAGAGCAACATCTCACTACCATAGACAGTATTCCAATATGTAAAACTTTGAAAAGTGTTATTAAAGCCAGAAGCCAAAAAAAAAAAAAAAAAATCACACAAAATTTATTCACTAAGATGTGGGAAATCTTCAAATTCCAAAGAAAGGTGAGCAGATGAAACAATGTCCACAGATAAAAGGGACAAAAGCACATTCTATCAATGGCTACAATTCAGAGATGGTCTCTGAGGAGACTAATCACTGCCAAGACTGCCATCTGCTTCTCCTGGCTTTGGCAGGCTCCACCTCCAATACTACCAAAATCACAGTGCTTGAAAGTGTATAAGAGAATCAGAAATAGGAAATATCAGAGGTCTTTTCTTCTCCTTCTCCTGCTTCCCTCTTCCTCTAAATCTTAAATAGGAAATGTTGGGACGCCTGGGTGCCTTAGGGGCTGTGCATCTGCCTTCATCTCAGGGCATGATCCCTGGGGTCCAGGATCAAGTCCTGCATCCAGCTCCCCACATGGAGCCTGGCTTCTCCCTCTGCCTGTGTCTCTGCCTCTCTCTGTGTCTCTCATGAATAAATAAATAAAATCTTAAAAAAAGAAAAGGAAATCTTCTTGAATTTCCAAACACTGCCTTATTTGGGAGTTGGGGCTGAACGCAGAGCCCATATTTTCAATATTAGTTTGTGCTGGAACAATAAATATTAACCAGAGGATTTTTTAGAAACAGGCAAAATCAACTAAAAACCAAATTACATCCCAATTTCAGGATTCTGCATAGTAGTATGAAACACTAAACAGGGAGATATAGTAATAGCAATCCTTTAGAAATAGTAGTAAAAAGCAAAGGGTCTATCTATCAACAATTTTTTTTTCTCTGTACCAAGTTGGGTCAGTTTCTTGATTTCCGTGTAAAATATCAAGTTTCAATTACCAACTTTCCGGAGCTCAAAGGAAGATTCAAACTGGTGCCCAGCTGCCAGGAGAAGGACTGCATAATTAATTCCTGACTGTAGTGATGGCTCAGATTCAAATGCCTTTTTGAACCTATTAAAGAAAACAAATGTACAAGTTTACTTCCTCAGTCATGAAACTCTGGGCATGCAATAGCTTCTGTTTGCATAACTCCAATGCCTGAGCAAGCAAAAATATTCCACTGGCCTTCACCCCAGAATGTAGTGTGCTGTTAAAATTTAATGCTTAAATAACTGTCTTTCCTTGCCCTGGGCTCCACTGCATTCCCTTGCTTAGTTTACCTTTATCATAGTAGCTACCGTCTTTTAAAAAATCCTCTTTTCAACAATCTACCAGAAATGTGAGTTGTGTGTGCGTGTGTACACATGTGTAAGCAGTGGTAATTAAAAAATAAGAACCTGTACCTATCTTTAAAAGTGGTTTTTAAAAAGCCTTAAAAATACAGAAAGCTATGAGGAGACCATCTAGGTAACACAGTGGAACAATCAGTATCATAAGAATGATGCAGAAACAAAATAAAGAATGTCAATTGCACGAAGAAATTAAGAAAAACAGAGATTGTGCCTGTGCATACTAATTTTGGCTCAAAGAGAGTAAGAACCCTTTTCTGAATATGCATGAAACTAAATTATCAACCTCTGAAAAATACTTCAACATTTGAAAAGACTTCAGTGTTTGCACATACACTATACTTTCAAGGTAACACTTCTTAGATTTTGTCCAAGGATTTCCTCAAATCCATCCTTTAACAGGCAACAATATTCAATATTATTACATTTGGGAACACAAAAAAAAAGAAAATTAAAATAAACACCCTGATGACCATTAGAAACTGCTTGAGACAAACACGAAAAATACAATCTTTATTTTAAAAAAATATAATCAAGGAAAATTTAAGGACTACATACCGAATGAATGACCACTCGATAATACTATTAAAAAAAAGGTTATACAGAAAAAAATGCATTATAATTTAAAGATAAAGGCATTCCCACTTAAATCAACTGTTAAAATAAAAGACAGCAATAGCAAAAGTGGTGGCAGGCATAGTAGTGTACATTACAGTATACTCTTGTCTTTTATACATGCTTGAAATTTTCCATAACTTAAAATGATAAGTTAAATTTCAAAAGGAAAGAAAAAGTACCTTTCCTAGATATTGAGGATTATGTACCCTTTTAAGGGTCTTACTGTTTTTTTAAAGCACAATAGTCATTTTTAATGCATGACAGTCACAGAATTTTTTAAAAAGATTTATTTATTTGAGAGAGGGAACTTGTGCACATGTGAGTAGGGGAGGAGTAGATGGAGAGAATCTCAAGCAGACTCTGTGCTGAGCACAGAACCTGACTCGGGGCTTGATCCCGCTACCCATGAGATCATGACCTGAGCCAAAACCAAGAGTTGGACACTTAACCCACTAAGCCATCCGGGTCTTACTTTTAAAATAGAACAAGTATCTCTAAATGGAAACAAAAATCAAGTAAGTATTAATCTTAACTAGTTGGATCAAATAGTTATGAAAGTTGAGGAAGAATAGAAAATTTCCAAATGCATCACTGTTGGTGATCAAAAAGCATTTTTACTTCTCCAGAAGTATAGATGTTTTCCAATTCTAAAATGGAAAAAACATGCACCCAGACTGCTGATATTTAAAACTAGTCATATAAAGGAATGACATGATTTTTACATCTTAGACTCATGTAAGTCTCAAAGGTTTTTGTGTTTGTTCAGAGACAAGTGGAAGATCCCAATAAAAAGAATACAGAAGAAGAAAGAAGTTGTTGACTTTCTTTTCTACCAATTCATATCAAGATATGCAATATTTCCAACAAATAAATTCTTTCATTTCCCCTGAAACCAAAGAATGTGGAATTTCTCTTAAAGATATTAAAGGAAAAATACAAAAAGCAAGACATATTCAAATCAATCAATAAAAATTGATTAAGGGCTTCCTAAGTGCGAAAACCAACCAAAATGAAAAGTCTGGCTTACATCTGTTTTTATGTTACCATAAACAACACATATTTTTATGTTTTTAGCCAAAATATAAATACCAATAAAATTAATAATTTATATATTTTTTAGGATTCATAGAGCTCCGTGACAATGACTTCAGTATTGAGGAGAAAGTCTTAACATTTTCTGGATTCTCCTGGAGATTAAGATAATGTGTAGGTATGTTATGAGAGAAATAAAATCCTGTCATATATTATTAATATATGGGTATATACTACCCACAGGAATTAAGAATCTCACACACTGTCAAAGTAAATTAGTACTGCATTTCTTGGCTGAAATTTGCCAGTATATATCAAAATTATAAAATTTTTAAAAATTATGCATATCTGTTGACACAATTACACAGCTATGAATTTATACTATGGAAAAGCATCAAATAGATAATCAAAAATTCAGGTACAGGAATATTTATTTTAAGATGAAAAAGTACTCTACATTTCCCACAATATTATAAAGTTATGGAATAAAATGTATTCCAAATGTTTGAAAGTTACATAACCATTTAAATTATAGAAAAATATTTAATGCCTGGGGGGAAACTTTAGCTTCAAAACAGATGTAGTAGTCTATTTAGAAGCCATCACTTCTGCTATAACAACTATAGGGAAAAATGGATACATAATCAAAAACATATTTTTACAGACCAGGAGATCTATGGAAGCAACAATTAAAAACATCTTTGAAATAAAACATCAGAAAGGGAACTGCCCTTCCAAGATGAGCTGAATTGCCTTGTCTTCTATAGGGGTATTTGTTCATCTTGACCACAAGATGAGGCTTGGGCTTGGCATAGGCAGAGAAACTTCCTATCTGAAACTCTACCAGGGAAAAGAGAAACTAGTGGATTTCCTGATAGTTGTATGGGTTATCAGGATGGAATGAAACCTGAAGGAGCCTCAAGCATGTAGTCAGTTTTTTCCACAGGACATTAGTTGAATGTTGGGTTACATAAAGGGCTAGGAGATGGGATGGCAGAGTAAAATCTCCTCAAGTCTGACAGTACTTAAATGTAAAGTTCCACTAGCGAAAGCAGCCTGCAACAAACAGGAGTCTCCTCCTTAAAAAAAAAATTACCAAATTTTAGAGCTGTATGATATGAAAGAACAAAGAGTTAAACTCAAAACTTCAAAGGGCAGATATGAAATCTCCCACAGTACTTAGGGATAAGGAGATAGAGACCTGCGTGGCTCTCAATCAAAAGCTGAGACAAAATCAAGATAGACTGGGCCAACTAAAACTGAAACCCAGACCAATTCAAATCAATTGCATTTTCTTATATTTATTTATTTGAGAGAGAGAGAGAGAGAGAGAGAGAGAGAGAGAGAGAGAGAGAGAAAGCGAGCACAAGCATGTTGGGGGGAGAGGGGCATAGGGTGAGGGAGAAAGGACCTTAAGTAGACTCCATGCTGATCTTGGAGCCCCATGTGGGCTGAATCTAACAACACTGAGATCACAATCTGAACCAAAACCAAGAGTCAGATGCTTAACCAACTGCACCACCAAGGTGCCCCAACTCAATTGCATTTTTTGAGGTAATCAGATTCTTATCCTATCTGGCTAACAAAGTAAAGTGAGAACTTTCTGTCAGAGAAAATAAAATCATCTTCAGTCTTAATAATTCTTAAATACAAAATGTATGGTCTACAATAACTATGAGACATGCAGAAAGCCAGAAAAATGTGACCAATAAACAAAAGAGCAAAAACAGACAAGAGCAGCTGACTCAGAGATAATTCAGATACTGAAGTTTATAAACAAAAAGTTTAAACTAATTATTACAAAAAAATCAAGAAAAAGATGGACAAAGGGGATAAAAAGATAAACAATTTCAATGGAGTGTTGGACTCTTAAGGAAAAAGAATCAGATAATCTAGAACTAAAACATACAATACCTGAAAATAAGAATTCTTTTTATGAGTTTAATAGACTAGACAGAGCAAAAGACAGATTTGGTGAAATGAAGAACAGGTCGATATAAAGTATCTAACTGGAAGCAGAGAGAGAAAAAAGTGGGGGGAAATACAACTAAGCATGAGACATATGAGACATAAATTGTCTAGCATATGTATTATTATAACTCCAGAAAGAAGAGAAAAAGAATACAGAACACAAGAAATATTTGAAGACATAATGGCCAAAAACATTACTCCCAAAGTGTTGAATATATTAACCCACAGATTAAAGAAGTTCAGCAAACTTCAAGTAGGATAAAATAAAATAATCACAGTCTAAATGGTGAAACTAAAGACACAGAAAAATCTTGAAATCAGCCAGAGTGAAAAAAACACATTACTTGTAAAGGAGCAATAAAATTGATAGCCAACTTAGCAATACAAATTATGGAAGCCAAAAGATAATGCAATAACATTTTTAGAGTGATGAAAGCAAAAAAGAAGTAAGAAAGTTGTTTACAAACAAGCAAAACCTGGAAGGATTAACTGCCAGCAGATCCACACTACAAAAAATACTAAAAGTACTTCTTTAGACTAAAGGAAAGTAATTCCAGTTGAAGCACTGAACTGCAGAAAGAAAGAACATCAGAAAGGGTAAATAGGTGGTTGTATATAAAAGATATTAATATTTTAAAAACTGTTGAATATTTAAACTCCCCTAAGTTTCTTTCCTTGTTCAGGAGTGGTAAAGTACAAATTTAAGGTAGACTGTAAAAGCCAAGAATATAGATGGCCGTCTCTGGAACTACTAAGCTAATAATATAAAAAGTATGAGTAAAGAGCTAATAGGGGATAAAATATAATACTAAATTAATAGAAAATAAGAGGGGAAATGGAATACTAAAAGAACAATGTAACTAATAGAAAATAAATAGCAAGATGGTAAACATACTTGCAAATATCAGTTATCACAATAAATAAAAATGACCCAAATACTACAAATAAGAGATTTGTCAAGTTAATAACAACCAATAACAAAGAAAAAAAGAAAGAAAGAAAGAAAGAAAGAAAGAAAGAGTATAACAATTTAGTGTTTATGCATCTTTGTCTTTAATCACAATAAAATAAACTTTGTTTTGTTGTCTTCATGTAAAAATAAATAAATAAGAAAGAATGAAAAAAGGAAGAAAGAAGGAAAGATAGATTCTCAATTATATACATTTAAGAGACACACTTTAAGTAACAGAATACGGTTAAGTTGAAAGTTAAATGATGCAAAAAGATATATCACTCAAATATTAACCCACAGAAGTCTGCTGTGACTAATATTAGACAAAACTGCTTTAAGGCAGAAGTTTTTACAAGGCAGAGGAGGAGCATTTCATAATGATAAAAGGGTAAATTCAATGAAAAATTTATAATCCTAAATGTATCTATTAATATGGCTTTAAAATATATAAAACAAAAATTGACAGAACTAAAAATTAGATACATGTAAATTCATAGCTGGAGATTTTATTTTATTTTATAAAGATTTATTTATGCATTTATTTGAGAGAGAGCACATAGAGAGAGAGGGAGAAGCAGACTTCCCACTGAGCAGGCAGTCCTATGTGTGGCTCAATCCCAGGACCCTGGGATCATGAGATGAGCCAAGAGCAGATGCTTACCAACTGAGCCACCGAGGTGCCCCCATAGCTGGAGATTTTAAAACACTCCTCTCAGCGATAATCCAGCAAGTAGACAAAAAACACCAATGAGGATATGGAAGATTTGAGTAACAAGATTAACCAAGTTAAATCTGTTTCATGGAACACTGCACGCAATAGTGGTGCACTATATCCTAGGCCCTGAGGCACTTCTCAACAAATTTCAAAGAACTAAAATAATGCAGTGTGTTCTCTTGCCACAGTAGAATTAAACTAGAGAACAATAAAGAAAGATATGTTTGGACATTGGGTAACCTTCTTCTGAATAACCCCATGGGTCAAAGAGAAGTCATGCTGAAAATGAAAAGATATTTGAGCTGAACAATACTGAAAGTTCAATATATCAAAATTTCTGGGATGCAGAATAATTTATACCTCTAAATGCATATGTTGGAAAATGAGCAAGGTTGAAAAATCAATGCCATAAGCTTCCATCTAGAAAAATAACAGCTTATTATCCCCAAACAAAGTAGAAGGAAAAGACATAATAAAGGAAAGATGAGAAATTAATGAAATAAAAAGTGCAATAAAGAAAATCAGCAGTGCCAAAAGTTGATTCTATGAGAAAATTAATAGAATTATAAACTCCAAGGCAAATTGTTCATCAGTTAGCAAGAGGGAGAGAGAAAGAGAGACAGAGAGAAAGAGAGAGAATATAAATTACTGTTATGCTACACTCAGGAAACAAAGAAGAGGATATTAGTATAGTTCCTATTAACATTGAAAAGAAAGTAAAAGGAGGGGTGCCCAGCTGGCTTAGTGGGAGAGCATGTTACTCGTGATCTCTGGGTTTTGAGTTCAAGCCTCACATTGGGTGTAGAGATTACTTAAAAATAAAACCTTTAAAAAAAATAGAAAGTAAAAAGATATTCAGAACAACTTCCTGCCAATAAATATGGCAACTTAGGTAAAATGGAATATTTTATTGAAAACCACATAGTAACATGATTTAATAAAAAAATGGAAACTCTATATCTATACAAAATTTACAACAATTTGAAATTACTTTTTTTCTATCATCTATCTGCCCCAACAGAGTGTAAACTCCATGAAAGCAAGGACCTTGTCAGTCTTGTTGGCTATGGAATCTCTGATGCCTGAATCATCAGGATGCCTGACACAATGCAGGTGAATATGAAATACTTGCTGAATGAAGAAAGTATGCATTGACTTCTTACCAAGAACCAGGCTGAGACAAGTGGTAAATAAATACAGTAGTTCATCGCAGACTCAAATAATCTATTCACTTTCTTCAGTAGTCTAAACCCTGACTTTGATAAAAACCATATGACCAGAAAGCTACATCCTTAGACTACATTAAATTAATGCATTGCATATCACCTTCACCATATTACATTTTAAAGTTGTTGAAATTCACTACTTAATAAAAATATCAAGGACATTATATAGCATTCACTGTTTTCCCATGAGCATCTTATATGAGAAATTCCTTTCATTTATTGCTAGAGAGAGCAGTTTCTTCTGAAGATGTAGCATATGATTCTTTTTTCATGCTAACTAAAAGCCTATTGGCTTGGAGGTCAGTTATGCCAAGCATGTTGATCCTTATTAGTGGCATACTTGTATTCTCTAGTTCCTTGATGATAATTTTCCAAACATATTTTTATCATTTCATTGTTTTTTAAGACTCAAACTTGATATATTATTTTTAAAATTCAGATGTTAAAATATAGATGTTAACATACAGATGTTAAAAGAATGAAAGTATCCATTTTAGCTGAAGGTGATGCATCAGTCATTTTAGGGTAATTGTGTCACCATATCAAACAACTGCAAATCCCAGTAGCTAGCAATGCCTATTCATGCCATATTTCTATGTTGGTTGGCTGAGCTTTGCTCACACTGTTTTCCTTCTGAGACTCAGTCTGAAGGAGTATTTTTCTCCAGAAAACGATCAAGGAAAAATACACATGGCACAACCACAAACACAGCTTTCAAAGCTTCTGCTGATAATGAGTATCAAGAAGACATGAACGCAAACCTGGTGTGGGTTAGACAGATCACCTTCCTATGAACAGGGACAGTATATTTCTAACAATAAAACAACATAACACAGATGATATTCTGTACCCAAGAAAGCAGTGATTAATGCCAAATAGTAACTATACCAAAAAGACAACAATAATAGCTGCCTCTCTTTTCTGAGCACCTACTAGGTACAAGGCATTGTACTAGATGTTTCAAGCATAATATTTCTAATTCTGACAATTTTTTAAGGTAGAAAGGATTCTCTCAAGGTTACTGATCAGGATACTAAAGCCTGAACATATTAAGTCATGCACATTAAAAGTGGTAGAGTAGGAACTTGACCCAATTCTGCTCAATTCCAATGCTGAGCCCCTTCTTCTCTGTATCACCCTGCCTACTCTTTGGTGTATGTTCAAAAAATTTTTTTAGTTCTTTTTCATTACTTTCTGTTTTTTTGTTTTGTTTTTGCTTTTTAGTAAAAGGGAGTTGGGTGAAACAGGAAAAATCATCCTTTTATATTAATGATAAAGTTTATATTCTACATATAAAAGAAACAGGTATTGATATGTTCTTGGAAAGAATAACGTTTGTCACAAAATATATTTGATTAGTTTTATTAGAGGCTAATATATTTTTTAAAGATTTATTTATTCATTAGAGACACAGAGAGAAAGGCAGATACATAGGCAGAGGGAGAAGCAAACTCCCCTCAGGGAACCTGATGCAGAACTCGATCCCAGGACCCCGGGATCACAACCTGAGCCAAAGGCAGACGCTCAAACACTGAGTCACCTAGGTGCCCTGAGACTAGTATTTTTGAAGAACTTATATGGCAACACTGCTGAATGTGCCCATAAAAGTGCACCAAAGAAGAAGTTTTATGTTGTTGAAACTTCACCATTTAACTAGCAAGAGGATAAATGAATGTGGACATTAGTTCTTACATAAAGAATCTATCAACAATGGATTAATAGTGTAAAACTCTCTATAAAGATAGAGAAATAAAATGGCTAGAGGTGAGTAAGCTAAATTAAAGACAATTTCATGAAATAAAGAAATCCTAAGGATGAAACCACATATTCACATCTTAAGAGGATTCTAATGACTACATTTGAGTAACTGTATGAAGTTATGTCCACTATTGTTGTTTTTTTTTCTATTTTAGTACTAAATATTTACTGGAAAAAAGTAAATAATCTGCATTTTTCAATTCATTATTACATTGAAAAGATGCAAATTTCTTTTTTTTTAAATTTATTTATGATAGTCACACACACAGAGAGAGAGAGAGAGAGGCAGAGACACAGGCAGAGGGAGAAGCAGGCTCCATGCACCGGGAGCCCGACGTGGGATTTGATCCCGGGTCGCCAGGATCGCGCCCTGGGTCAAAGGCAGGCGCCAAACCACTGCGCCACCCAGGGATCCCAAGATGCAAATTTCTTAGTCGAACAAAGCAATAGATTTTTGTTCAAGGCTGCCTTATTATTAGCAACTGTATTTGTCACCTGATTGCAAGCTACCTCTAAAAGAGGCAAGTACTTGATTATGAAATGAGTGATGAAGTCTTGTAACAAAGACAGTTCATTTCTTGCATCTGCACTGAGATGTTCAACAAAGTCAAGAATAAAGGAAATATTCTTGAGTTGATTATTTCTAGCTAGAGCATCTACTTTCTATCAAAGAAGAAACTGAGCTCAAGTCAAGTTCTCTCTATTTAGCTGTCATTTTTCCTCCTTTGTGATAGAACAGCTGTGATTCTTTCTGTGAGACATAAAAGTAATTAAATTAGAATTTCATGGTGCTTTGCGTCTCTAGGGATATTTCTTAAATTAATCACTCATAAAATAACTCACAAAGCAGGACAGCATAAGAAGAAAACTAGTGCCGAATCACTCCATTAATTTGGTCTGGAGATGGGGGAAAACCCTCTCTTCATTTCTAACTGCTTATCAGTTTCTGATCCATTTTATAACATAAAAGTCAGGAAGAAAATAGAATAACCCCATATCCTTACTATTTCCTTCCAGCCCTTTTCCTCTTCACATACTTTTTTCCAAAAATAAAAAATAAAAAATAAGAGAGAGAGAGAGATTCATGTTATTTTTATAATCTGCTTTTAAATTTTGTTTGGATATCATGATGCATCTTACTATCAAATATTTTTTTAAAACTACCATTTCCTTCTGGGTATACACCCAAATGAACCAAAAGCAGGAAACTAAACAGATATTTGTACCCCAATGTTCACAGCAGCATTATTCACAGTGGCTCAAAAGTGGCCGAAAACAGCACAGATGTCCATTAACGGATGAACAGATAAATTTAATACAGCGTATACTTAAAATAGAGTATTATTTAGATTTAAAAAGTAAATTTTGACATGTTACAACATTGATGGACAGTATTATGGTAAGTAAAATAAGCCAGTTGCAAAAAAGACAAAATACCATATGACCCCACCTATGTGAAATATAGTAGTATAGTCAAATATAGTGGTGTAGTCAAATTCATCGAGAAAGAAAGTAGAATGATGGTCACCAATGGCTGGGAAGAGGGGAAAATGGGAAGTTGTCTAATGAGTATAGAGTTTGAATTTTGTAAGATGAGAAGTGCTGTGGATGGATAGTGGTGATGGCTGCACAGTAATGTGATGGTACTTAATGCCACTGAACTACACACTTAAAACAGTTAAAATGGTGAGTTTTATGTTACCTATATTTTTACCACCAAACCCCAACCCCACAATTTTGAATGAATGATATTCCATCATATCGGGAGGTTATCCTTTGCTTAACATTTTCCCCAAATGTTGGACATTTAGGTTTCTTACAACTTTTTGTTACCATAAAATTCAGTGTAGTAAACATTGTTGCAAACGCATCTTTATTTCCACATCAGCTGTTTCTTTAGGATATTTTCCAAAGGACACAACTGGATTAAAGAACATGAATTATTTGAAGGCTCTTGATGTATGATGCCAAACTGCTTTCCAGAAAGGTCTCCCAACTCACTTTCTTAAGAGCAGTGTAGGAAAGAGATCTTCTCTCTCCTTCATAAAATATATTAATCAAATGTATTTTGTGACAAACATCATTCTTTCCAAGAATATATCAATACCTGTTTCTCCTTATTCATGCCAAAATAAAGTATTATCTCTTTTTTATCTTTGCCAAATGATAACAAGAAAGCATAGCTTAGGATTTTAACACGGTACTTTTCTGATTGCTGAGACTGAATAGTTTTCATATGTTTGACCAATCTAAATTTACTCTTTCAATAACTGCCAATTCTCTCAAATGAAACTGTAAGCCCCAGGGTGCCCGGGTGGCTAAGTCAGTTAAGCATCTGCCTTTGGCTCAGGTCACAATCCTGGAGTCGCAGGATCGAGCCCTGTGTTGGGCTCTCTGCTTAGTGGGGAACCTGCTTCTCCCTCTCCCTCTGTTCTTCCCTGCTTTTGTTCGCTCACTAGCTTACTCACTCTCTCAAATAAATAAATAACATTTTTAAAAAATGTAAAACCCATATTCTAAGAAGGCTGGGAGGGTGGGAGGGGATACATTTGGGAAAGCTCTGAAGACAGGTAAAAGTGGTGTCAGTGGTTTACACTTAATTTTTAAGGATGTGAGGAACAGTAAAGATTTAGGAGGAAGGGAGTGACAGCAAAATATGGAGAAAGCCTAAACCTTTACTAAAAAGAAAATAAGCATATTACTGATTGTGGTTAATCTATTCAATAACATGGATTCATTAAGCAGAATCTCCAGAGGCAAAGAACTCCATCTACACAGCTGGAAGACTCTACAAATGACTGCGATGTTCAGCCAGGCTTGCAAATGATCCCCTTTAATTCATGGAGTGCAATAACCCCTGTCCTTCCACATTCTCCTCCCTTTTCAGCATAATGTTTGGCAAATATCTAGTTTTCTCACTCAACTTTCTGATAACTGAGCTACATAAAGCAAGCCTTAGTTGTGTCCCTTAGGTGCTCAGTACTTGTTAGCTGCAATTATGAACTTCTACAATGACATCCTGAATATGACCATTCCTGGATTTCGACTTGGTCAGGCCATATTCATCCGATCTATCATTTTCTGGGTGTGACATTAAAGCAAGGTCAAGGCATGAGACCAATTCACCAGGGTGCTTGTTTACCAAGCAACTGTGGGCACAATGTATGTTCTACTCGGGTCTCCAGGTCATCCTGGAACTGCTAGTCACCTAGGTGCCAGCTATATCAGGACATCAATGAGCAAGGGGTCATGCTGAGTTACTACAAACCGTTCAGGATTTGAGTTCTTTAAAAAAAAAAAAAATCTAAAATTTGGAAACTCACCTAACAGACACAATAAAGGACTGACCAAAACTGGTATCAGTGGAATGATGGTGAGATAAAACTCTGGGGGGCATAAAGGGTAGTGGAAAAGGAGATAATACAGAGAAAGACATCTTGAAGCCAAGAAAAAGAAAAAAGGGCTAATCTGGCAAATGGAAAATAGGCATTGGTCTCTATTTGTATGTTGATTGGCTTGTTACATAACTCTCCCAAAGTAAAGCCAATCCCATTAATAATGTAAAAACTAAGTAGTTATTAGACACATATTACTGTTTGAATAGCACTGTCACTGACGTCAAAGAAAATTAGTTGATAAGGCAAAGCTGTCTGTCCTTTAACAAGTTACTATGGAAAAATGAACATATTAATGCTAAAAACAGGCTTAATGCTTTCAATTTCCTGGATATGGATCTTTTTTTGGCATTACAACAGGAGAGCCATGTTCAAAGTTCTGAAAATGACTTTCTATCTCCCCTTACGAATGAGAAGACCATCCTGTGTAAAACCAAACATGATTTCAAACAAGTACGGCCTATCCCACATCACCCCACAATAGCTGTGGCATGTGAAATTCAAATAAGGCCCATGTGAAAAGTATACAGACTCTGCAGTTTTACTCTTGTCAGTTAAATGTTCAGCTAGATGCAGAAAGAAGAGAAAGAAAACCTTTAGGAATATTTTAGGAAGAGGGATACTTAATCTAGTTAAGTGCTCATGTTGAAAATGGATAAGTGTAACAATACATAAAGAAACGCAAAATACTTTCACATATTATACACTAAAGATTTAACACGAGGTGCCTACTAAATTCCAGGATTTTAACATATGTTACTTCTTTTAATTCTCACAACAGAGCATTTATTCCTCCTAAAACAGTAAGTCTGAGCCAGTTGGAATTTTAACAGTCCTATCCTCCTTCCCAGTGATCTGTGTAGGGCTGGGCTGATGATATACTAGAAGAAATGTAAGAGTCTGTGGTAGGTTTTTGAGTGTGCTTTCTCATTTCTAAGAAAATGACGGCCTCCTTTCGTCTCCAGATCTTGGTGTAGCTAAATTGGACTGATGCCTGGAATGGCCATGGCCACTTTGCAACCCTAAGGAAGCCAGCCCGAGGGCAGAGCCACTGAGGGTAATAATGAGGGAACAGACTTCTGCTGACATTTTTAAGCTGCTGACTCAACCTACTCTAGACCTAGCCTCATTTCTGGACTTCATGTTTTAGAAAATACATTTTCTTATTGTTAAAGCCTACTGGAGTAAGGTATTCTGCTACTTATAGGATGCTAAGAACATTCTAATTCTTGTAGGTAAGTATTTTTTAAGTATTTTTAAAGTATTTTCTAAAGATTAACTTGCCTAAGATCACACAGTTTCCAAGTGTTGACTCAATTGTTTGTTTCACATCAGTCTCCCAAAAGCTCTCTTCAACAAAACAGTATAGACATTTCCAGAAATGTCTGTTCCTGGAAATTCTAGGAAAGAGAGCCTACGATGTAGTAAAAACAACACTGACTCCGAAAATAAGATTTGAGTTTTCATTAATGACAGGATATAAAAAATTTCATTTACTTTAAATTCATTTAGTCAAATTCTTTGAGTTTCAATTGCCTTGGTTGTAAAATGGGAAGAAAAATGTCAGCGTTGGCTTTCTTTGCTTGTAAGTATGCAATGGTTAACAGCATATACAAAAGTCTTGTGTCAACTCTAAAGTTTAAGGGACTGGTAATTATTTCCACCTATTGAACAAACACTGCACATAAAAAAACGTTCTAAGTAGGCCAGTCTGCAGGTGAATTCAGCATGACTATTTCATGGTTACTTCTTTGTTAGATTAGGTTAAGAAAGGATTCGGGGAGATAATCTTTGCAACGAATTTTCCATGGCTCTCCAAGTCATGGTCCATGGTATTTCCTTGGGTCATTCTACTTAAGTCCGTGACTTCAGAAATTCTGGTCTCTTTTTTGATGTAAGTCTAGGCTTTCATAGTATTTCCTACTTTGAAAGCACAGTGTCACTGTCTCATCTTGTGCTATATCCTATTGCAGCCCCGAACATTCTCTAACCAGAGCATGTGACAGACACTATTACTGCTTTCTCTAACTTAGATTTAACTTTATATTGAACAGCTATGATAAAAAAGCTACAACCTCTTCATGACTGAAAGCTAAATTCAGTTTAATTATGTAAAGATCAAAAAGGTGCTTTCCCTACCTTAATGTGGATTAAAGAAATTTAAGTATAGAAAAAAATAGCATTTTAGCTATCCTCAAGAGCTTCAATAGACAAAAATAACTAAGGAAGTGACAAGGAAAAACATCAAATGTCATAGAACTAGTCTTTTTTTTTTATACTTAAATCATCAGGATGTGTTCATTCAAACCACTCAGAGCCTCTGTCCCAAAGAAGATTTAACAACCATAATTTGTTCTAACAGAAGAAAAAAAATTATCCTAACAACGTATCACAATTCTGCAAACTTAAAAAAATCTAAACCATAAACGTTTTTCTTATTTCCTATTTTTGTATTCCTAACCCCCAGGAAAAGCTCTCCAAAAATAGGCTTGCCTAGATGTAACATGGTGCCTTGCCGCAATACCCATATCAGATATGATGCTCAGAGGAGTGCATCCTCCTGACAGGGAGCCAAGCACTGAACTCATTAAAGGTGTTAAAAAAAAAAAAAGGGAATTGCAAGAAAGAGCTCCATGAGCCATTGGAATCACAGCTACTTGGAGCTCTTGAACTATTGAGTTAAAGTTCCTATCCTTGAATTTTCTGTGGCCAGTACATCACGGTCTCTGCAAGCCAACAAAAAATGATTCAGGCCATGGAAAATGTCCATGGAAAGAGACCCAAGGGACTAACTACCTGCCACAAAATTCCTCTCCTTATCTTAGCAGTGGCATTTGACAGGTGGAGACTCTGGGAGGATGATGGCTCAATGTCAGTTGAAACATCCCTCCGGGACCCGTGACTCAGGACATACATCATCCTGGGTAAATCTGCCAGGATGTCTCATAACCTCAGGGACACCCTCTTGTGTCGGCACCCTGACAACGTGCTTTTCACTTCTCAGCACGAACAGAAAGGGAGGTTAGGGATGATGCCAACATACTGACATGAATGAGTGTGTTTGCCACGCTGTGGGGGTTGGATTAAAACATTAAGAAATACCCAAGAAGCTTTACAAGTGTGATGGTGTGAAAAAACACCTATTTACAAAGGGCGGGGGCGGGGGACTTCTTAGCAACCCTGACAACAAATGGATGCATGGCTATCCGTGATGGTAATGGCAGGTTATGGGTAGGTAATCTACAGTAAAAGTGGCATTCTTTTAATACTGAATAAGTCGGTGAGTGACTCCAGATCAACTCCTAGGGACTCTCCCATGGAAAGGCTGTGATCTCTAACAGCCTTCCCTGTTCTTACTAGAACATTAATGGACAGCTTAAAATGAAATCATAAAAATTCTGATATCTTCAATTTGACCTGAAGACCTGGACACAAAGCTCTTTTCAGAGACAAGTAATAATAGTCCTCAGCCAAATGGGAAGGATAAAAGAGGAGCCTGGATCTGGAAGCACAGAAAGGTAAAACAAAAACACAACCGGAAAAATCTGTTGTTTTACTGACCTTTATATGACCTTGAAAGCTTTCAGTAGTCTAAACGCATTTCCAACCGGGGAAATGCTCTATTTTATTCCTGTGCAATGCACACTAACTTCATAGGAGATGTTTTCCATTTGCATTCGCTGACCAAGAAAATTAGGCTTTGAAAGACTACCTATGCAATTTGTTATTGTTATCATATCAAAGCATTTATAGTGGCACAATGCTTCCAAATATTAGATTCTAATTCTCCTAAAGGTAAGACTTTTCTTAAAGCGTAAATCTGGTAATAGAAAGGCTGCATAGTTACATTCTTCTTTTGTAACAGCAGAAAAAAAAATTGGTTAAGAGAAACTGTAAAACACTAAAAATTTATCATACAAATTTAAAAGTCTGAATCAAAGCTTTCCATGAGGATCTAGGAAATGACCCCAAGTTTTTCTCCCTGGTTCTAACCCATTATCTCAATTTCAGTCCCTGGTTCAACCGCTAGAATGAGAAGATTTTGCAAAGTTAAGATTCCAGTTTCAAAACTTGGAAGATTTTATGGCTAGCACTGAGGAACTCCTCATGAAAGCCAACCTCTTTAATGTATATATTTTTAATTAGAGTACATTTTAGGAATATTAAGAAATACAGAAAAATAATAAAAGCAACACTCCCACATTAATCCCACTCAGCTCAAGAAATGAAATGTTTTAAATATTCTCACAGCTCCATGTGAATCATTTCTTTCTACTCCTTTATTCCCCCTGGTAACCACAGTACTGAATTGGGAGCTTATAATGTGCATTCATGCATCTATACCTTTACTATACCTTTACTAGGTGTATATATATATTTGAAAGTTTCCATAAATGATATTGTACTCCATGTATCTATCTTTGTGCTGTTTGCTTCTTTTGCTCAACTTTTTTTTTTTAAAGATTTTTTTTGGCATGTCAAAAGTTTACACAGAGCTTCAGAGCTTCCAAGAATTTTTCTAGAGTATGTATGTTGGAGTAGATCTGCTGGATCTACGATGGGCTACCTGTCAACTTTCCTTGATAATACTGAAATCTTTAAGTGGTCATAAAAATTTCTACCACACCAGGAGAGACACCCTTGCTAACAATTGATACTGTCACACTTAACTATTTCTTTATAAATCTAGTAGTCTCTAATGGTGTATTAGACATTTTTGGATGATATGTTGTAAAGTGTGGATTCTGCTATACTCCTCGTAAGAATATTCAGGCTTGGGGTGCCTGGGTGACTCAGTGGGTTAAACACCTGCCTTCAGCTCAGATCATGATCCCAAGGTCCTGGGGTCAAGCCCTGCATTGGGCTCCTTGCTCAGAAAGAAGCCTGCTTCTCCCTCTCCCTCTGCCTGCTGCTCCCCCTGCTTGAGCTGCCTCTGTGTCAAATAAATATATAAAATCTTTTTAAAAAGAGAGTCATGAGTCTTGTTATGACTGGCAAACAAATTGTTAAAAAAAAATAAATTGTTGATGGGTTTATCTTGATCATGTGGAGGCATGGTTTTAGGTTTTATTAGGGTGCCTCTGTCTCAGATTTACTCTTAATTTTTAGTGCACTTCGTTAGTCCGGGGATATAGTTTTTTATTTCTACACCATGGCCCTTCTGGAGCTTTAGTGGAAAGTTTGATTGTTCATGTAGCACCCTCTCACTTCAGGTTCAAACTCCAAAGTCTGGCTCTCCAATGCTGGGCAGCTGTTGAAATTTCTGTTTAGCCCTTTAAGACTTCTAGCTACTATTTTTTGCACCTGGGCTCCTAGGGTGAAACTCGAGTTTTACCTCCGACACACACGTCAGGGCCCTGCTGAGAACTGAACGGGAGTTTATATGGATTTGGGGGTTTGTTCTCTCTCTGTGGCTCCTTCATGTAGGAGATATGTCACTCAATTTCCAGGCAATTGGAAAGCCTCAGACTGACCCCTGACCTTTAAGTGATTTTCTTCTTGAGTTAGCTCTGTCCTGTGCCCTGCAGATCAGGGAAATGATGCTGCATAGGAAAAACCATTTATATGTAGATCTTACCCAGTGTGGTACCCTTCCCTTATCCAAGAATCAAAGCCTCTTCAGTTTCTGACTCCTTTGAGTCCCTGTCCAGTACTTTCAAACTGTTTTCCTTTTCAAGTGTTTTTCCAAGTTTATAATTGTTATAATTGGCAGGGGTGCCAGTGCAATAGAACCCACTCTGGCATTTCCAAAAGGCAGAACCTTGAGGAACAGAGGCAAATTTTGATGCAAAGATTTTCCAATCGTTTTTTTCTATGATTAATAGTATTTTTAAGCCTTGCTTAAGAAATTCTTTCCTATCCCAAGGTCAGCTTGTATGTTTTATTCAAAGTTTTTGTTTTTTCTCTCTTTTTTTATTTTTTTTAATTAATTATTTTTTTAATTATTTATTTATGATAGTCACACACACACACAGAGAGAGAGAGAGAGAGAGGCAGAGACATAGGCAGAGGGAGAAGCAGGCCCCATGCACCGGGAGCCCGATGTGGGACTCGATCCCGGGTCTCCAGGATCGCGCCCTGGGCCAAAGGCAGGCGCCAAACCACTGCGCCACCCAGGGATCCCCTCTTTTTTTATTTTTTAATGATTTTATTTATTTATTCATGATAGACACAGAGAGAGAAGCAGAGACACAGGCAGAGGGAGAAGCAGGCTCCCTGCAGGACCCTAGGATCATGATCTGAGCCAAAGGCAGACACTCAATCACATTGAGCCACCCAGGTGCCCCAGAGGTTTTGTTTTTTCTAAAGTATTTAAAAAATATTTTGGTCTTTAATTCACTTAGATTTCATTCCTTGTGCTTTAAAGTAGAATTCCAATTTCATTTTATTTTTACAAGCAGATGAACACATTTTCCCAGTACCATTCCTGAAGAGTCCACCCTTTCCACTCTGATTCATGAAGATCACTGCCATAAATCTAATCTTGTAAATATCTCAGTCCGTTCCAGGCCGTCTCTTCTGTTCCAGTGTTTGTCTGGGCCTACACTCAGCCTGCAACGTCTTAATTATTACATCTTTAGAGTAGGTCTTGTTATCTGGTAGAGCAAAGTTCTTCCACCTTATTCCTCAAGATTGCTTTGCCTTTTCTTGGCCCTTTGTTTTTTCAAATAAATTTTAGAATCAATTTGTCAAGTCACATGAAAGCCTTGTTGGGGAGAATCAACATCTTTAAAATGTTAAGTCTCTTCATCCATAAATTTGGTATATATACTTTTAAAATTTATTCTAGTATTCTTTCATGTCTATCAATTTGTAGAAGTTTTCAACAAAATGATATTTTTGTTATTATATTATATATTATATTTTAAAATATCTTTTTAAAATGTTATTTTCTCGGGATGCCTGGGTGGCTCGGCGGTTGAGCGTCTGCCTTCGGCCCAGGGCATGATCCTGGGGTCCTGGGATCGAGTCCCACATCAGGCTCCCTGCAGGGAGCCTGCTTCTCTCTCTGCCTGTGTCTCTGCCTCTCTGTGTCTCATGAATAAATCAATAAAATCTTTAAAAAAAATGTTATTTTCTCAAATTATCTTTTCAACCAACTTACCCCAATTTACTCTGCCATATCAAATGAATTTCATCAAAACTGCTTACTGAAGCTATAAATTCAAAGATTTACTTCATAATATACAATCCTTTAGGATAAGAATAATTTAACTTATTTGCAAACAATTTTTTCCATGTCATGGATTTATCAAGTATCTTATCCTATATACTCACCAAGAAGCTCCATGGTCTCTACTCTCAGTGTCTAGGAAATTAGAGTCCAAAAACATATCTTTGTAGATTCGACCAACTAGGCAATACATATCTGAAGCAACCTGCCCTTCACTTTGCACCAAGGGGATCATAACATCAAGAGCTTTTGCTCTATCTCCAGGGAGGTTTCTCCTAAGGTAGGGGAAGAAAAAAAAATCATTTCAATACAGATTACAGAAGCAATGTAGGCCAATTATCTTTTTAAAACTCTATTTGATACATTGATTCACAATAGTCAAGTTTGGCAGGATAAAGACAACAATGAAATTTGGAGAGTGCCCTGTAAACCTATGTCCTAAGCCTTTTTGTTTTTTCATCCTACCAGATGTCTACTGAGTCTAACAAGGATCACTTCTGAGCTGCCTTTCCTGATGATGGTGATAGATTTGCTCTTAATCATTTATAGTCCTCCTAATTTCATAGTCTGTAGTTCATGGTTCATAGGTTTAAGGGCATGTAGTCCGCGGCCTAAATGGGGCAGTCAACTAACCCAAACAAGGACTTTAGGTTTTAACGACTTTTGCTCCAAAGCACTGTGCAAACTTATTCACAGACAATACCAACAAGCCAACTTTAACCCAAGAGTTGCCTAATGTCCACATGTGAGTAGTACTGATGATCTAAGGAAGGTGCTTTATGCAGATCATTTTAAAATAGCAAGTATGTGTAGATCATTCTCAAAACCAGATAAAAATTATCTTAAAAATTATTTCTTGAACCTTAAAAACATTATCCTAAGTGAAAGAAGCCAGTTACAAAAGATTACATACGATTCCCTTTGTATGAAATGTCCAGAATAGGCAAATTTAGAGATCAAAAGTATATTAGTGATTGCTTAGGTCTGGGAGATTTGGAGGGAAAAGGGAGAGTGACTGTTAATGGGTAGGGGGTTTCTTTTGGGGGAGATGAAAATGTTATATTTATTGTATTGATGGTCATACAATTCTGTTACTATACTAAAAACCATAAATTATACATGTTAAATGGGTTGACTTACATAAGAATATTTCAATAAAGCTGCTACAAAAAGTTATTTCTCTTCTCTACTATCACTTTTTTTAAAGATTTATTTATTTATTTATGATAGACACAAAGAGAGAGAGAGAGAGAGAGAGAGAGAGAGAGAGAGAGGCAGAGACACAGGCAGAGGGAGAAGCAGGCTCCATGCCGGGAGCCCAACGCGGGACTTGATCCTGGGACTCCAGGATCGCACCCTGGGCCAAAGGCAGGCGCCAAACCGCTGAGCCACCCAGGGATCCCCTCTACTATCACTTTAAATATAAATGCATATGATATTCCTTTTTTTATTTTATGGTAAATACCCTGAGTTTATAATAACCTTTCATAGACACATGCTTATCAATTCGTTATATTGTATTTTAGGAAAGGTGAAGACAAAACACATAAAATAAGAGTGTCTATGGACTTTCATTTTTCATTTCAAAAAAGACCATATTCCATTCCATCTTTCAAAAAAGATTTGCGAGCAGTTGGTGCTGGTAATCTCTGGAGGTCTCATCTTACTCTGTCAAATCTAATGAAAAAGATGTTTAATAAATAGCGAAATGAAATATACTTTCATTCTACACCTACTGATAAAGTTAGCAAGTTCTACAGTTTGGGTGGATAAAGAAGGAAAGAAGCAATCTCAGGTTGAACAGCATGTTGACTTTTTTCTTTGAAGACAGAGGCAAGAGACTTCAATGCTGAAGAACACAGACATTAGCATCAGCTAGATCTGGGTTTCAGCCTCAGTTTAATGACTTGCTACCTTTGGGCCTCGAAGAAAAGGTATTCAGTCATTCCAAGCTTTGGCTTCCTCATCTGTAAAATTATCAAGCCTTAAGCGACACATGGCAAATGGTCCAAAGTTGCAATGTCCTTACTTTTTTCTTTTACTCATTCTCTTCAGTTGTAGTAACTACATGTATATTCAACTGGCCACCATGGAAGAGAACTCACAACTAACAAGCTTTGGACAGCTCAGTACTTTGGACCTCTCCATGGCCAAAGCATGGATGGCCTCTAATGGTGACTCTGGGGAGGACGTGGCACTGAAGTATGTGCCATGATGCAGACCAGTGTTCATGTTGGTTTTGCAGATTCACGGATACATGCCCTAAAATGTGGCCAGTGGAGTTCTGATTATAATTAGATATGTTCAGAGCAGTGAAAATGAAAATATTTGGTTAGAAATATGTTCGCTTAGACATAGTTACTCTTACCCTGCTTAGTAAATTTATTTTTAAAGATTTATTTATGAAACAGAGAGAGAGAGTCAGGGAGAAGGGGCAAGGGAGGAGGAGTCAGAATCTTAAACACTCAGCTCAGAGCCTGACACAGTGTTTGATCTCATGATCCTGAGATCATGACCCCAGCTGAAACCACAAATTGGGACACTTAACAAACTGGGCCACTCCAGCATCCCTCTACTTAGTAAATTTTAAAGTGAATAACCATTTGGGGTTGAGCATATTTGCCTCAAAATAACATTATATTCATGCAATTCAAAAAATTCTAAACAAATATAAATAGCAAATATAAACTCTGACAGAGAATAAAAAGAATTTTAAGAATTTAAATATACAAACAGTGAGGGCTTTTTTTTTTTTTTACTGACAAAAAAGTAAAACAACAAAGTATACGCTTCCTGTATTTCACATGGTTGAAGTAGAAATATTAATATTACATTTTAATAGGGTTTGGCTGCAATACTATGACAAAAACGTATCCCAGAAAGAATATTCAGGTTACAAAATACTATGTTATTAGCACATTGTGGATAGGAACTTTTTCTTCTTACCTATTCAGTGCAAATGCATAATGAAACTTCACATGGTGATGGGAAGCCAAATCAAAAGTTGGCAGTTTTTCTAACGTCTCTACCAGCTTCACAATAGAATCATAGTCCTTTCAAACAAGAGAAGAGTAACACAGAATTAAGCCACGAGGAGTAAGTTCTGACAATGCAATGACTTTTGACAACCAAATATGTGACTTTGAGAAGGGTGTTAAAAAGACAATTAGAATCCATGTAATACTTTGAAGAATCTAGAACCAAAAAGAAATTTTTTTCTTAAATAAGAAATTTGGATTATATAGATAAAAACCTCAGAATATAGAGTTACCATAACTGACTCCAAAACAGTAAACCACCTAGCAGCATAATACTTTTTTGTCTAACTATGGGGGCTTTAACTTCTCCATGGAGTCAGATTCCTGGTACACAGAGTCCTACCAATTACTTTCAAAGAATAATTTTCGAAATATCAAGAACTTGGAGCAACTGATTGAGCTTCTATTATAAATAACAAGATGATAACATTTCAAGCTCTCCTTGCCTTGGGATCTTAAGTACTACACCTCTACATGTATGTCAGTTTCTGCTGTTCTCATGAAGATTTACCTGGGCCTGAAAGGTTGGAAATAAGAAACCAGAAGTCACTTAGATTTTATGGTAAAAATGGAATAGCAAATCCCCAACACACAGGATTTCATTTTCTTTACCATATTTAAAAAATTTTAAGACATGTCGATAAAACTAAATGGCATGTTGATGTGTTTTACAGGATATATTTTAAAAGTTACTTTTATAATTAATCAGTTGCATATTTCTTCTTTTGGCTAGTAAGATCTAGCACTATCAGTTTTAAGCAACAGCATTCCAAGGAGTAAGAGATACATTCAGAAAGTGCTCCTCCTCCCACCCTCCCACCACACCATTTCTGCTCTTTGCCACAAAAAAGTTTTCACTTATTGGCTGACAGGTGTGTCTGAGGCTAACGACCTAGAACAGGCTGTCCCCAGGTTAGCTATGCATACAGACTTTTATTTTTTGTTCTTCTGGAGGAAAAAGTCAAACCTTTACCATACAAGTACTTTATTACGTAGTCCCAGATGGCTAACTCATAGGAGTCTTTTTCATTCATCAGAAATTCTCAGGATGGAAAGCTTAGAAAGTCAATTAAAAATTACAAGTAGTGACAAGAATCACCTCTCAGCTAACTAAATTTGATGTTAACTCTCTTATTCCTCCAACATGCTACATGATGAAGAATTTCCTTTAAGCATCTTCTCACCTGGATATCTCTGTAGGAAAGTAACAGGTTTATGACAATATCTGCTGTCAAGACTTCAATATTATCTACTCGCTGCCGAATTCTTGCCAATTCAGCTGCCAATTCTTTACCAGTGTATAAATTACGAGCTTTCCTGATATCATTGAGTATAGATTCCCGGAAGTACTGGCTGGTGGGAAAACACAATTCAAAGAGTTAATGCTAGAAAGAGTTTCAATTAAAAACGAGGATTGTGTAAGGAAACAAATGACATTTGCAACATTTGTAACTTTCAACTCACAATGTGCACAGTATGAATACCTCATAGATCTTGCATTATTAAGAAATCTGGGAATCCCATATCTCTTTTAACAATCTGCTTTGCTTTAGAAAAACTTAGTTCAAGATACTGCATCTTAATGAATTTTCCAAGAACCTACCACATACCACTTGAAATGCCAAAATTTTATTTTTTCATTTTACTGTTTTGAGTAGAAATTGTTCCACACTTGATCTTAGCCAAAAGGCCGAGAAGCGATAGAAATTGTTCCAAATAAATCAGATGTGCCTATGATTGAAACATAATATGGCCTTTCTTTCTGACTCAGCATCATCATGTATTAACATAAGCGGTTGTTCTTAACTGAAATATAAGGTCGTCAGCAATTTTGGCAGAGTTTTTGCTCTTAGAGTAAAAAGTAAGTGTCCCTGGACACTTACTCTGATACTGTTTCTATACTATTTTGAATATATTTTTTTATCCTTACCATTACTATAATATAGCTAACAGTCTTTTTTTTTTTCCTTTCTGATCTCAAGTTGTTCTCTTGTGAATAAAGTGAACTATGTGGCATCTCTTATCTACTTAGAGGATATCACACTTTTATTTTTCTGGTTCTTGGCCATGTGCTCTAAGAAACATCTGATAAAATGCACAAATAAAAGAAGTAGAACAGCACTGCATGATCATCATCAAACGGCATTATTGAACTTTACCTAGAACTTGCTTGTGCCACCTTCAGAAGCTGAATGAAACGGTCCACAAGAGGTAAGCATATGGGTCCCAGAAGCAGCTCGAAGTTCGGTTGCATGAGCTCTGTCAACCCTTTCATGAAGCTGCTATCACAGCAGTAGACCTTGTTATGTGGAGTTATCATGTAAGGGACGAATGTGTAGTTCCCAGTGCACATCTGTGGAAAGAGGAGGCACCAGGAGGTGGTGAGCTGGCCTAGAGACTCCACACTAAGGAAATCCCAAGTCCTACTGCAGTGAGTCATTTTAAATAGTAATCCTGAATGTGAGGCAAATAGAAAAACCTCATTTCTTATTTATGACCTATGAGAATGGAAATTTCCTCCAATTTCCTTAATTGCTTATTGCAAATAATTAGGACTTATAGATGATGCAAAAAGAAAAAGAAAAACAAAACCCAGTATGGCACAGCTTCTATCGGTCAATTAAATATTTATTCACCATCTCTCATGACTAAGGCATTGTGATATGTGTATGCTGCAGGGAAAAAAAACAGAGTAGTTTAAAACACAGCCTTCAGCCTTCAGGGAATTTAAAATTGAATCACAGAGACACAGCATAAATGCATGACGAGAAGAAGAGCTAATGTTTAAGGGGTCCACACCTGACATACTATGCTCTGAGTGATCCCAGAACAAAGCTGCTTCCTCCAGTCTACTCTGTCACAGTCACGGCCCCATTAGCCTCTATTACTAAGACTAGAGACCCAGAAGTTCTCCTTGATGCTTCCATTTCCTTTACCACCCATGTCCTATCAAAATTCCAGTAACCCTACTCCTATTTGTCCATTTCCCTCTGTCTTCTCTGCCCGTGTAGGAGACTAGGCCACCAACATACCTGGCTGAGCCACTGTCACTGGTCTTTGTTGGTCTACGTTCTTCCCCTCTCGCCCTCCAATCTATTCTCTACCCAGCTGTCAAAGTGATCCTTTTTTTTTCTTTCTGATTTCAAGCTTTTATTTAAATTCTAGTTAGTTTACATATATGGTAAACTTGGTTTCAGGTATAGAATTTAGTAATTCATTACTTTAAGTGACCTTTTAACAACCTGTATCAGATTCCTTGCTTCCCTCAGCTGCATAAGGCCCCCTCCCTTGCTCCTGGGATGAAGATACGACACATCTCGGTGGTCTACAAAGGCTTGATGTTCCAAATCCTGCTTCTCTCTCTGGCCTCAGCCCACACCACTCTTCACTCACTCATGCTGACCTTCTATAGATTCCTAACAATGCCACGTGAGGAACAGTCATGCAAACAAAAGTTGAGCTGGGAAGAAGACCGAGGAAACTGGGCTGCACACCCCTGAGTAAGTAAATCTGACTGGTTCTTGGAGCTTAGGGAAGGGACATGGATGCAAAGCTGAGGGTTTTAAACTGTATGTACCGGGTAGTGGAAATCATGGGAGGATTCAGAGCAGAAAAGGAAACATAATCACAGTCTTAAATGGGGCTACCTAAAAAGAGTGGTATATCATTAGCAAAGAAGCAAGAATTTAGAAAGCAGAACCAGACTTCATTATTTATGAACATATTCCAGTTGGGGGCACTTGTACTAAATCACAAACAGAACCTGACTTCCAGTTAACATATGAGAGGCACTTCAAGAGGTTGAATCCTGAGTTGCGGTGGGAAGGGTGAAATGTTCACTATTAAAAAGATCGAGATTTGAGGAGGGCAGGACATGTAGAGTCAGAATGTCCAGAAGAGAGTTGGAAATATGTGATTGGAACATAAAAGGGTTTCCAACAAAAGTACAGGCCTGGGAAGTATCTGGTGTGGTTGAATCTAAGGAAACATGAGAGACCTCTAAGAGAAAAACCAGAGAGGAAACAGCAACAACAACAAAAAAAAGGCAGAGGGCTGATAAGTAAAATGAGATATGTGGGAACCCTATCACTATTCTAGGGAGCACAGTGAGCCCTGATTATCGGATCTTAGCCATATCAGCATTATGGGGAAGAATATAACACTTCTCTTCCCCCTTGGAATTAAACAAATAAGAGCAAACCTTAGTGAGTCACCACTTGCATGTGCCAAGAATAAGTGGTCATACGTTCCCAATAACCTACTGAAGAAGATACTATTGACTATTTTTTTTTTCACCCAAAGATTTTATTTATTCATTTGAGGGAGAGAGCATGAGCAGGTGGAGGAGCAAGAGGCAGAAGGAGAAGCAGACACCCCACTGAGTAGGGAGTGCTATTGTCTCTGTTTTATAAAAACAGAGACAATAAAAAATAAAAATGGATTCAGATAAGATCATGTGGCTGATCTGTGATGTGTATGGGACTCCAGCCCAAGGACTTCTCTAGAGAGTACTCCATGACAGGTAGAGGGGTCAGCACCCTCCCAAGTGGCCTCTACAGGTTGACACACCAACATTTCGCCTCAGGTCACTTTCATGGAACCCTGCACAAGCCAAGCCACTGCCTCACAGCAAACAGACGAGAAGTGATAAATGCCTTTATGGCCAGATTGAATTATTTATGAACATATTCTTTGACATATTCTTTGTATGTCAGGTAGTGAAGCAGAAACTAGACCTGACTTCCGTTTAAAGTATGATAAGAACTTCCAGAGGTTGAGATTTGATGTTTAAATCAAGTACATTAAATTGTTCCTTTCTTAAGTTCTCTTTCATGGAACAATAACTTGGAGGACAAGTCAGGAAGAGGAAAAATAAGCATGTTCTGCTTCTAAAATGTTTCTAAGATCCCACTGCATGTCCACCAATTTAATCCTTTTACCTGATCCATTGCCTGAGCAGAAAAGAAAGGCAAGTGTACCAAAAGGATGCTTGTCAAATCTTCCAGAGCTTTAACTATGAGTGGGTTATAAAAGAGCAATAGATACTCCTGTTTTAGATAAGTACTATAACTCAACATTCAAAGAGAAAATGCTCTGAATCTTCCAAGTCAAATGTTAGGACAAATAGATGAAAAGCCAATAAGCCAGGAAAGCACTATTAGTGTTTCAAAACATTATTCTTCTGCTGCTGGATAAAGATCTGTATCCTCAGAAGCCTTAATACCACGTGTCAAGGTATATAAGACATGAAACAGGATATGTAACTATTGAAATGGGCACTGGGGAATAATGCATCTGTGTAAAACTAATTCTGGGAGAGAATGGCTCTCAGATGTCTAGGTGTATATCAGCAGCAGAGGGGTAAAGCAAGAAAAATAGGAGTCATGCAAACAGCAGAGAAAAATGGAATCCTGAAACCATCTCCTTCAAACCTCATGGAACAAGGCTTCAGGGTCCTCAAGGAAAACAACCAGCATGTTAAGGTTTTCCTAAGTTCCTGGCCTCACTGTACTTTCTAGTTTCTTCCCTATGTTTCTAAGACAATAAATAAATAAATTTTTTTGTCAATTCCCCATTGTTGGGGAAGCAAAGGGGAGGGTGATAAGCTGCAGGAGCCACAGGGATGTTACTAGGCCTGAGCTAAGAGCCCCGTGAGCATGCAGTAGGGGAAAGTGTGAGGGTTGGTTGTGACACTGTTCGTTGTGTTGTTGTTGTTGTTGTTTGAGATACTAACTACTAAGAAAAGCACTTTTTTTCAGAATGATGAAAACTAATAATATGGGAATGTTTATTTCCCAGGTTGGCTCACGTATAACTCAGGAACCTTAATACTGCAATTTCTGTTTATAGATGGCTGTCACACCCATAGTTTGAAATAACCAGTAATCCAGGCAGCCCGGGTGGCTCAGCGGTTTAGCGCTGCCTTCAGCTCAGGGCCTGATCCTGGAGGCCCCAGATCGAGTCCCACATCGGGCTCCCTGCATGGAGACTGCTTCTCCCTGCCTGTGTCTCTGCCCCTCTGTTTCTCTCTCTGTGTGTGTCTCTCATGAATAAATAAATAAAATCTTTTTTTTTAAAAAAGAAAGAACCAGTAATCCAAAGCAAATGAAAAAAAAAAAAAACCACTGTGTGATCAAGAACAGACATCTCAGGCATAACAACTGCCTTTTACTAATAAGGTGCTAATTCTAAAATATTTAAACCTGCTTCTTGAAACAGAAAGACAATGTCTCCTTAAATTTCAAAATGCTGAGGCGTGCTCATAAAATAAACAACAGCGATCTCTCTGACGCATGCCTGTATTCATAGCTATAAAAACCTGCAGCTCAAAACCTAATCCTATTCTGTGATCTTCCCTTAAAAAAAATAATGCTGATTCGGTTTTTCAATTTTTAAACGCTACATAAATGTGAACGTAAATGTGTGTGGAAAATGAATTAAGTTTCTGGGAAGAAATGTTCTCAGCATTTGCTCAAGACCCTCAACTTTTGATAAGGACACCCAGCACCTGAAACCCAGGAGCTCACTCAAGCCAACAGGTGACATGTTCATAATGTGCGATATTTGGTCACCTATAACCCTGCTTCTCCACATGTCCAACCTATCAGCAGGCATGATGAGCTCTTTCCTTCCTACCAGGTCTCAGGTAAATGCTACCTCCTCTCAAAGGCCTGTGACCGTTAGATATACGGCCACCCACTCTTCAGCACACTGCCGTGTATTAATTTTTAAATTTGTGTCTTTGCTTATTTGTTTACTGACCTTCTTCCCCAACTAGACTCTGGCACTACTCATTTGCTGTCTCTTTGAGCAGTTATGAATCTGGTTGCTTCCACTTTCTACCTCCCTAGTGAATCCTTATGGCACTAAGCCCAAAGCCTGGCACACCATACATGTTCAATCATTATTTGTTTAATAAAACTGTTACACTAAAGAGATGCCTGAAGCAATAATTGCTCATTTCCTGTAGAGATGTGAGGAATAAAGGTACATAATGATAATTTTACTTATGTTGCAATGCATCTCTGACTTGGTGCAATCTTAACCGTAAGTTTTAAACTTTCTGATCTAAGAAAAAACTACAATTATATTTTTAATCTTATCATCTTAAATCAAATCATGTGCAGATCTTTATGTAGGGTTATTATTTTCACTCTAGATTGCAAAGATACATTCTTACGGTTTTTAAATACTGGCTTATTTTCCAAACACAACCACCAGCATAAGAAGGCTGATTCCTTTAGATATTAAATTGTGTGATTTTTCTTTGTGCATTTGTAAAATTTGAAATTTATTTTTATTACTTTTTAACTTTTGTTTAATATTGTGTAGAAGGTGGGAATTCTGTGGTGGGAATTCTGTGGTGTGGTCTCAAAGGCAGACTACAAGACTCAGGAATCAAATCAATCTGTATAGATAAACAGGTAATAGATATACATGTACCTATATAATATATGTGTCTGTATTTGTGCCTATAATTCATGTTATATAGTATACACATAGATATAGATATCTATATATGTGTATATATGAACATATACACACACATATATATATGCACACGTGTGCATATATGCAGCCTAAGTGCCACTCAGAATCACACAAAATTGGATATACAATGGAAACAGTTTTCTCCAAAATATAAGAATATATGCAAAAAACAGGCATCAGTGTCATCTCCCACTATTGTAAGTTTCACTTTTAAAGAAATATTTTGATAAAGTAACCATATTTATATTGATATCAAACTCTAAAGAGGAAAAACAGAGAAATGAACAATTTGTGAAGATAAAAAAGGGTTAGAGGGCAGCCCGGGTGGCTCAGCGGTTTAGCGCCACCTTCAGCCCAGGGCCTGATCCTGGAGACCAGAGATCAAGTCCCATGTAGGGCTCTCTGCATGGAGCCTGCTTCTCCCCCTGCCTGTGTCTCTGCCTCTCTCTTGTCTCTCTGTGTGTCTCTCATGAATAAATAAATAAAATCTTAAAAAAAAAAGGGTTAGACATTAGTTGATGAAACAGAAAAGATAAAAAATTTCTGGAAGAGTTAAGGAAAATACTCACAGTATTCTTCTGGCAAATGATTTCCTGAAAAATGAGAAAAAAAATAAAGCAGAAGTTAATACAAACTTATTCAATAATTATTTGGTGTGGGAAAATTTGTATTAATAATTTTATTACCAGTTAGAAATTTCAGAAGTATACCGTAAGTTCCTGTATTGGAGAAATTTACAAACTAACAGAAATGAGAGAACATAGAAGTATTGTCAATGGTTTAAAGGAATCAGTACAAACATGCAAAATCCAAAAACTGAATAATCTAAAAATCATTCTTACAGAATATGTATGCACAGAATTAGCAGTCACGATCTTTTTGGGGAAAGGCTAAAAGCGGTTGAGGTTCCCTATGTAAACCACACTCACTCTCTGCGAGGGTACCATGCAGATGCTGTCTCCTGGGAAATATAGGGTATTGGCTATTTATCCAAGTGGGCAAATCCACACACAGGTAAGAACACCTGACAATAAATAGTCACAAATATAATTTACATGTTGTTTAATAAAAAGTAGAATGTGAGAAATACACTGAAGGCACTGTCCCTATCTTCTAGGTTGTGAGGAGTGAGATTGTGCAAATAATGTAGCTATCCTAAATCAGCGCAGAGAACTCTTGATAAAGCTAGCTGTCAGGGGATACCTGGGTGGCTCAGAGGTTTAGTGCCTGCCTTTGGCCCAGGGCGTGATCCTGGAGTCCCAGGATGGAGTCCCGCACCGGGCTCCATGCATGGGGCCTGCTTCTCCCTCTGCCTGTGTCTCTGCCTCTCTTTCTCTGTGTGTTTCTCATGAATAAGAAAAAAAAAAGCTAGCTGTAATTATCATTATTTCTGGATGTTTAAATTACTAGAGGCATGGAAGAGACAATCTGATAAAGTCTATGGCATAAAGGCTTCACTGAGGTTGGGGAATCACGATTTAGAAAGAGAAATGGGACAGAATTTCAGAAACCATGGCACATATGTTGTCATGGAAACAGGGAATGTAAGGCTTTTGTGGCGTCTCAAGGGTGGGTCCATCTGGCTAAGAAGAAGAGCCAGATTAGGTGAGGTAAGGAATGAGCAGAGGAGCAATTCAAAGTCTAGCCAATCGGCCACCATTCTTCATCCCAAAATCAACATGGGGGCAGAGGGGAATTGACAGGGTCTTTGGCTTAGCATGGTATGTAGGATTTTTGAGTGCTTAAGGATAACAGATGGGTAAATAAAAAGCTATAAAGAAAGAAACTGTGCGGGGTAATTTTGAAATCCATAATTATATATATATAAATACTATGAGGGGCTCTTCAATACTTCACAATCTTGCTGATAAAAAAGGAAAAAAAGGACACATACACCTTTAAAAATAAGTATTATATGCCTAGGTGTATATGCATGTAGGTACACACATGAAAAGTCCAAAGAGTAATACTATAGTAAGGCCTTGTGTTTTTGAAGAGAATATTACTAAGAAATAAGGAAGTGTGAGAAGTTCAGTAGAGGGTGGAACTCAAGATGAGCTAAAGGAAGACAGACAACTTTCAAAGGCAAAGCAGGATGGTAGAGATCCAAGTTAGAGGACCAGGAATAGCAAAGGTGCTTTCAGGGAATAATATATATTACTATCAGGGGCTAGAAAATACAGTTCATTTAGGGAAGTATAAAGGAAAGAGTTAAAGAGATATTTGCAAAAGATCTTGAGTTTAATCATTAGACTAAGAAGAAAGTTCGTTTTGGCATGTACCTATAACATTAGAAAGTTATTTGGGGCCTTACTGGAAGACCCTGAATGCCAAGGTAAAGTACTTTGTTTTGTGAGCAACTGGCAGTCAAAATGTTTTTTAAGGTGAGCAATATACATAAAGAAGTATCAGCACACATTGGGACACAGTAATAGCAAAGGCTGAGAAAACCATCAATGTCTATCAACTAGAAACTAGTTGAATAAACTATGGTATGTCCATTATATGGACTACAATCCAGCTGAACAAAGAATGAGAAAGTTCTTCATGCAGTGATATGGAAAAATCCCCAAGCTATCCTGTTAAGTGAAAAAAAAGCAAAGTACAGAATGGTTTTTAACCAATGTTCTTATTTATGTACCAAAAGGAGAAAAAGAAAATTCTAATTTGTACATTCATAAAATTTCTCTAGAGGAATATACAGGGAACTAATAATAGTGGTTGCTGGTAGAAAGGAGGGCTGGCTGGGTGGAGGATGAAGATGAGAGAATGACTTTTCACTACATATCCTTTTGTACTTTTAAATTTTTGTATTCCATGAAGAAAGTACATAAAAGGTAAACCTTGTTATAGTTTTAAAAAATACTAAAAAAAATACTAATTAGATGGTGGTATTTAGTATTGGAGGGAAAAAACATTTGGGTGGCATTGCAAAGGTTCAAGAACATCAAAATAAGGACTTGGGCAATAGTGGTGCGGAGGGGGGGATGGAAATCAAGAGATGGATGAATGACACTGTGGAGGAAAGTTCAAAGTGGCTCTTCCTATAGGTGTCTCATAGGTAGGTAGTGCATCTCTCTTTCTCCACCGACCCCTCACACAAACACACACACACACACACACACACAATCATTCATGAAAAAATAAATACAAAAATTCTGGATAATCACAAAGCCAGGAACACAGTATGCAGAATTTTCCAAACTTGATTTATAGAGCATCTCTCAGAGTAGCAAACCAGTCTTTTGGATCCTGCTGTCTTGTGATAGTAACAACCCCCATCCCCGGCCTCCAAGTAAGAAGTGAATGTCCTTCTCTTCTTCCTCTACTGCACAATGTCCTCTGTACATTGCATAAGAAATCTGTTCTCTATGAAGCTGCCCTTGACTGCCTTCAGTGACACCAATCCTCCCAACAGAAGTAGATGGTATCTTTATTTCTGCCCCCATGGCCCTCTCGTACAGACCTCTATGACAACAATACATGTATTCACTACAAATGTGACATCATATGTTTCTCCCATCCTACATCACAAACAACTTGGATGTTGTGTTCATCTTCATACTCCACTGGTTGCCTAGTAAATCGAATGGCATGTAGTAGGTACTCAATAAAAGCATGAACAAATGAATAAGTTAATGAATGTATAAAATACTGGGCTATGAATCACAGTAGAAAGGTGTAAGTCCTGGCTCTGCTCCTGACTAGTCATCTGTCATTTCCCCTCTCATGTAACACGCTAAGAGTCAGGTTGAGTGATTGCTGGTTGCTTCCAACTCTGTGTGCTAGCATTTGTTTTTGGCTAAAGGCCTATCATGGTGAGCATTGTCCTTGTGCCACAGGAAAGAAAGATGGCCTCATGCCCAGCACAGGAGCTACCCTACCAGCATGTATCTTTTGGCACCCCAGGCCCAGAAGTGGAAGTAGCAATGAAGGGAGAAGGCTGAAGGGTCCCTCTGCTTGGCACTACAGAAAATAAGCTGCTGTTGGCTTAGAACCAACGTGCTACATCTTCCTGAAGAATTGCTCCTTGGAATAAGCCTCTTACATGTCTTCTTTGCTTTAATATCATTTTGCATTATAACAAATTCTGAAAGTGTATTAAAATCATTCCCATGGAAAATCTCCCATGAAATAATAAGTGTGTGTGAGGGCTATTTTGTAGCAGAGACGGTACAGAGTGCCATGATTTACAAAATAATGGTTGGTTATCAAGTAAGCAAGATGCTTGTAGGAATGTCCAGAGGCAGCATTTAGTATTAAAAGGGCACAGGGTTCATACGGTTTCACTCATCTGTGGAATATAAGGAACACAAAGGATCATAGGGGAAGGGAGGGAGAACTGCATGGGAAGTCTTCAGAGAGAGACAAACCTTGAGAGTCTCTCAACTCAGAAACAAACACCATTGCTGCAGGGGAGCTGGGTGGGGGGGATGGAGTAACTGGGTAATGGGCATTAAGGAGGGCACATGATGAGATGAGCACTGGGTGTTATACACAAGTGATAAATTATTGCACACTACATCTGAAACTAAGTATGTACTTGATGTTGGCTAATTGAATTTTTTTTAAAAAAGGAGCACAGGGTCATTGCTTCTGGTTCACTACCAAACTGTTATACTATGTTATATAGTGTCATATTTTCAAATGACTTTTTCCCTAACATTTACTGAGTGTGTAATTTATACTACTGGCTAAGTTAGCTTCTATTTAGAAGTACTAAAAAGAATCCAATAGAAATTCACGGTTATACTAAAAAAAAAATCATAAGATCTATTGGATTCTTATTAACTATTGCTTATGTTTTGTCAAAGCTGAATGAATGGAAGTTATTCTCTTGCGGGACGCCTGGGTGGCTCAGTGGTTGAGCGCCTGCCTTCCACCCAGGGCATGATCCTGGAGTCCTGGGATCAAGTCCCACATCAGGCTCCCTGCATGGAGCCTGCTTTTCTGCCTATGTCTCTGCTTCTCTCTGTGTGTGTCTCTCATGAATAAGTAAATAAAATCTTTTTTTAAAAAAGTTATTCTCTTGAAGGAGAGAGTTTACTCAGAGTTTATGATGTAATTTTACATGAACTCTGAAGAAAAAAAAGGACAATTTGGACATTTTAACTCCGTACAAATAAATAGCAAACAAGACCTCGGAAGGTGTCTAGCTACTCAGGCAGTCTAGTGATGTTGAATTGTACTAAATTCGTTAGAGGAGAAAAAAGGAGGAAGGAGAATAAATTTAAAACACCACTGCTATATTCCATATCACTGCATGGACACTTCCCACCCAAACTGCCTAGCATTAAGACTAATGCTTAGTCTTAATAAACTCCAGGTCCTTCCCAGTGAAATGTTCTAAGGATGCATTACCTCACTATAGCTTCATACTTGTCGGAATTCTTTAGGGGCCTTCAGGTCCGTCTATCCCCTGGCCATACCAGAAACAACCCCCCCCCCATCAAAAATCATTTTTTTCTCGTATGCTTTGATAACCAAAGAGGGAAAGAAGACAAAAGAGACCATCTAATGTAGGTCTCCCTGTGAGGGAAGATAAAGACAACTTTTGATAGCTATTTGGGACAATGTAACTATGAAGAGGTCATTTTAAGGATAAATAAATGGAGGATCTCCAAAATTGGAAAGTGTTTGTGCCTAGAACTTAGGTAATTACAGCCAGAGGAAGGAAGTGGGAACAGCTGGTGTGGGGTTGCCAAGTTAAATTGATTCAGGGTGGGAGAAGCAGAACTAGTAAGCAGGATCTCAGTTTCCTGAAAGAAAAGGAGCAGGCTGGGAGTTCCTGGCTGGGAAAGAACATGGTTCCCCAGCTGGTGACCTTCTGGGTTCTCCATTCTAATCCCACTTTCTGTCCGAGGGGAACTAGGCAAGTTTTCCACCAAAGTTGGGTAAAAGAGGAATATTTCTTATACTACCCAGCTCCATCCTCTTACCTAATTTCCAAACTTCAAAACAAGACTAGGAAATATTAAATGCACTGTTGTGAACACCCCGGGCCTCTCTGAGAATGTGGGACTTGTCTTTACCCTTAAGCATGCTGCAAAAATAAAGCTGAGCCAGCTCAGGGGGAAGACTCCAACACAGGTGTCACAGGACTGGCCCGTCTTCAAAGTTAGGAAACGAATTATATTTGAGCTTACACGTTATGCCTGTATAAAAAATATAAAAGCTCAAGTTAAAAAAAAGCATAAACCTCGATAACCTAACAAGAACCTAGACAATCATATTTTTAGAGGACATATGAAATGTGTGTGCAGACTTAGAAGTATACGAGATGACAAGTCAGACAATATGGGGCTTGCCCTGCTCTCACACTTACTGTGTGTGCCTCTAAGTCATTATATCTCTCTGGGTTTATTTCTCATCTGTAAAGAAAGTATCTTTCATCTGCCTAATCTATGTAGTAAATACCTAACTTGTCTAGATCCTTGGATTGTTTTTAAAGAACTGAAATAAGTTTACGAAAGTATTTTAAGCATTTTAAAGACACACGAGTTTTAATGTTGTTTAATACTCATAATGAGTATTATAATTGATTTTAATACTCATAATACTCATATTATCAGTATGAGTATTAATATTATGAAGGCAAACAACCCTAACTTGCTTCCTATTTTACCAGATCTAGAGACATTTTATAGCTGTACTGTTTTGTGATCAGGGGTGAGAACACATCCTTCTCTTGATATGAGCAACTGTCAATTAAAACAACCTGTAGTAGAAGTCAAGTTAAATTATACCAAAGCTAGGGATGCCTGGGTGGTTCAGCAGTTAAGCGCCTGCCTTTGGCCCAGGGCGTGATCCTGGAGTTCCAGGATCAAGTCCCACATCGGGCTCCCTGCATGGAGCCTGCTTCTCTCTCTGCGTCTTTTGTGAATAAATAAATATAATCTTAAAAAATTATACCAAAGCTAAAAAGTAATCCTAAAAGAAATTCTAGACTCTTTTTGCCTTTCCTCTAAATATTATTTTATGTTGAAATAAATACATCTTGCTGTAAGTTGGAGACAGGTCTTTAAACAGGGCTGGGGTACTGATGAGTGATGTTTGACACATACAGAATTTGAAACAGGTTTTTAACACAAACTTCCCTTTATGATGTGTTGCTATTATAATTAACTTCCTCTTCTTTGACACCAGCTGTTTTTTCAACAACACCTAACTGGACCAAATTATTCAAATGCAAGTTATTTCTTAAAAAAAAAGAACAACCCTATTGTTGTACAGCTAGAAGTATAATGAATTTCTGTACAGTAAATCACATTTTTCACATACATTTCAGTAAAAATGTCAAGGATGCATAAGATGGACCTAAATAGGATGATGGGTTGGAGTGCCACAAGATCAACTTGCACAGAAGGATCATTTATTCATAATGAACAAAAGGGAAGAGAACTCAGGCAAGCGTTGCCCCATTTGGTGGGCATCAGGAGGCTTTCAGATTCCTATCTCCTGTGTGCAGAAGTATTCCTTTTTGCTCTTTCATGTATTCAGACTCATGGGCCTATGATGAAAGTCTGTACAGATGAAGAAAATATCTGGTGCCAACTCAGTGATATGATGGCATCTTCCATTCACAGTGTAGCACAGACATCCTTCCCTCTTTATGGCAATTAGACACTAGAAATGGTGGGTAGAGGTGAGGAGGATCAAGGAGGCATGAGGAAGGAATGCAAAGGCAGACTCCGGCCAGGAGACAGAGAATTCCTTAGTAGATGTAATAATATTGCTAAATGCCATGAAAGAAAACTGGATTCTCCAGTCTCAAACTCTTTCCAAAAACTCAGGGATGGATTCTACAACTGGGAAATGAACTCGTGCTAAATAAATCATTCATCTAGTGAGTCAATTCAAGCTCCTGAGAGAAAATCTTGATAAAGCAATGCTCACATATACTACTCATCTGCTCCTCCCCCAAATTACTTACCCGCCGCCCCCCTTGTCCACTCTGATGTGCAATGACTATAGCTCAGAGAAGAGTTAGATCATTAAAAAAAAGAGAGAGAGAGAGATCATTCCTACCAGTGAAATAAAGAAACCAGACTGTTCCTTCTCTCAACAGAAAAGAAAGATCTTCCCATGAAATAACAAGGTTTGGGACAGCTATGCTGGGGCAGGGGGAGTGTGGAGTGCCATAGTTTACAAATCGATGGTCGGTTATCAAGTAAACAAGATGATTGTGGGGATGACCAGAGGCAGCAGTTCATATTAAGAGGACACAGGGTCAATGTTCCTGGTTCACTACTAACTTGTTCAACTTCTTTATAGGGTTACATTTTCAAATGACTCTTTCCCTAACATTTACTGATTTATTATTTATTATTTATTATTTTTTTCCAGTCAGGTGCTGGAAAGAATCCAATAAAAATTCACTGTTACACTCAAAAAATAAAAAAACCATTGGAAAAATACAAATGTTGATTTCATACACAATTCATACTAAAACTAGATTCCTCTTAGTAATTAACTTTGATAAGAGAGGTAAAGCTTTGAGGGGGTACAAGGGGGGAAAATGTATGGGTTTAAGAATATTATGGAATCTGAATGGATTAACTAGATACAAGTAAAAATTCAACTTAAGTTTGAAGTATTTAAACCAAAAATTACCCTTATGTCTTCATCAATTTACTAGAAACTGGCACAATCACTGAAATTGAGAACAAGGACATCACTATTCTTTTTAAAACTGTAACAATTTGCTTTAAGTGGAAATGAATAAGTATCAGAAAAACAGACTTAATATCCAATTTCTCACAATAAATTCTAAAGTTCCTCCGTACCTGCAGATAAAGGATAAGTACCACAGTACTGTTTGAATGAACAACTATGATAATTCTTCAAGTTTCATCCATGCTGTAGCATGTGTCAAAATTTCCTTCATTTTTAAAGCTAAATAATATTCCATTGTATGTATACACCACATTTTGTTTTATCCATTCATCTACTAATGGACACTTAGGTTACTTCTACCTTTTGGCTACTGTGAATAACACTGCTGGGGCATGGGTGAACAAAAATACCTCTTTGAGATCCTGCTTTTAATTCTTTTGGGTATATGTCCAGAAGTGAAATTGCTGGATCATATGGTAATTCTATTTTTAATTTTTGAGGAACTGCCATACTATTAAAAATGGATGATTCTTAAAGCTATTTCAGTGATGGTGTCACAAATTTTGGTTTGTGCACCTAAGATTTCATGCTAGTCAGATCCCAATCTAAAAAATACTAGATGCATTGAGGCAGAGTAAGAGTTTCTGCCATCACATATGTATGTAATATACTCAGTAAGATAGTGAAGGAGTAACCATGTACATAGATTGCTGCAGAGATTGATCTATTAAGGAAAATTCCATCTGTAAAATAATTTTTCAAGCAATGATTAAAGAAAAAAATACAACTAAATTTCTTGAAAAGGGAATCGTCTCACATAATCCTTACTTTTTTTTTTTTTTTTAAGATTTTACTTATTCATTCATGAAAGACACAGAAAGAGAGGCAGAGACACAGGCACAGGGAGGAGAAGTAGGCTCCATGCAGGGAGCCCGATGCAAGACTGGATCCCGGAATCCGGGATCAGCCCGAGACAAAAGCAGACGCTAAAACCCTAAGCCACCCAAGCATTCCTAATCGTTACTTTTCAACACAAGCTGTATCACCACTAACTGATATGCATATCAATCTCTACGATACATTTATTCTGTTGTAGATAAAATGGGAATAAAACCCATCTTGGTGCAGAAAAATCCAAGTGTATCTGAGCCTTTTCAATCACAGAACACTAGGAAAAAAGAAATGAAAAACGATTTTGGGATTCGAAATGCCCAAAATATATTAAATTATCTCGACAGACACAGGAAATAATAAAGTATCACAAACTTCTTCCGTAAAAAAAGAATTGTGAAATATTTCAACTACATAAAATGTATAGAAATTATGAGATACCCATGTATATGCCACCTAGACTTAGAAATCTAATATTACAGATAAACTTGAAGACTGGGCTTTCCCCCAAGTTCTACTCTATCCCTATCCTCCAAAGAAATAACTACTCTGAATTTGTTGGTTGTGACTCCCAGGCATACGTCAACCCTCTATAACACAAATAGGTATAAAAGCACCTGTCTCGCATGTGATTAGGTTCTGTATGAATGGTATCACATGGCACACATGCTTCTGTAATTTGTTTTTGTTCTCAACACTGTTTTTGAGATATATTGATAGTGCCACATAGAGCTCTAGTGAACTCATTTAAGTGCTCTATACTATTCCACTAAATGACTATACCAGAAAGTATTTGTTCATTCTCTCATTAACAGGTATTTACCAGTTCCTCTGGGGGAGGGGTTATTACAAACAATGTTAATATAACATTGTTGATTAGATCTCATTCTCCATGCCAGAGACTCTCTTTACAGTACACATCCAGGGACAGACTTGCTGAATCTTGGTGCTATGCTTACCGGATAATACTAGGTGTTGCCAAATTGCTCTTTGGAAGTAGTGCCAGTACACCCTCCCAGCAGCACTGCCTCTTCCCACTCTCCACAGCCTTGCTGTGGGCATCTTAAGGGCTTTTAATCGTGGACTATCTGATGGTGTGCAATGGTATTTCCTTGTTTTGCTTTGCTTTGTTTTTATAAGCAGCATTGTCTAAAGTGAGCGGGGAGTGGCCTAAAGGGAAGAGAGGGAGTCTAAGAAGGGGAAATGTGAAGAAATCTCAGCAATTAGAGCTGAGAGCTGTTGTTAGAAAGGAATTTCTGATAGAAGTAATGGCTCATTAAAATAATTTCCACACTCTCTACACTAAATAGCCATTCATTTCCCTCAAGTCCTTTCTTTTTTTTTTTTAAGTTATTTATTCATGAGAGACACAGAGAGAGGCAGAGACACAGGCAGAGGGAGAAGCAGGCTCCCCACGGGGAACCGATGTGGGACTTGGTCCCGGGACCCCAAGATCACAACCTGAGCCAAAGGCAGATGCTCAACCACTAAGCTACCCAGGTGTCCCTACCTCAAGTCCTTTCTGATGTCAGATGCATTCTGTGTGTCTGCCCCATGGCTCATTGGTCAGTAGTGTTCAGACTTACTCTCCCATTTACTGAGAGACCCTAAGTGGAGATCTGATAATTTCTGTAATGCAGGAAATTAATCTGAAAAAAAAGCTGTTTCAGCTATTTCTTATTTTCAAGAAAGTAAAAGTTTTAGCATAGAGTCTCATTAACAGCCACATAAGAAGTTGCCATGATACTTAAAGAAAACTGCAAAACTTGTGTTGTTAAAATGCGAAGGGGAAAAAAATCAACTTCTCTTTCTCAAAGTGCACTGATCTTTTTTTGAAAAAAGTTAAATATCTCATTCTTCTAAGATAGTATTTATGATTTCATGTTTTTAAGTATTTTATTTTATTTTTAAATACTTTTTTTTTAATTTTTTATTTATTTATGATAGTCACACAGAGAGGGAGAGAGAGGCAGAGACACAGGCAGAGGGAGAAGCAGGCTCCATGCACCGGGAGCCCGATGTGGGACTCGATCCCGGGTCTCCAGGATCGCGCCCTGGGCCAAAGGCAGGCACCAAACCGCTGCGCCACCCAGGGATCCCCGTATTTGTGATTTCAAATGGCTACAAATCTTATTGCAAGTAGGAGATTTGATTAGATTCTAAATATCCTTTCATATGAAAATTCAGACGTAGCTTTCAGGTACTTTATGGTTCCTATCAATTATTTTTTAGGAGCTTAAATTTAAAAGTTTTTTCCTATGATTTCGTCCCAAGAATTTGCTCCCAATGAGAAACTGTTCTCTTCAACAAAGAGCAGAAGATGAAAATTAAACTGGTGTAGCCTTACTTTCTAGATGTCCTAAGAAGGTCGCCATGTGACAAGAATAGCATTCTCATTCTGTCTTTACCCTGTGAAAATAGGGAGATGCTTCGTTTTTATTTTATTGGCTAACTTATAAAAAATGTTATGTATAATAACTCCTATTCTGTCTTATTTCACAGCAGTTTTCTACTGGTAGAAGGCAGGGATTACACCTATAATTAATTGCAACAGAAATTAATAACATTAAACACACACATGCACGCACACACACAGACTTTTCTCAGCAGAGGACCAGAAACATTTCTAGGGCTCAGAGGAAATTGTTAGACTGAAAAAAATACTTGCTATCCCATTGAGCTTTGTCCTCTGCAACCAGATACTTATTTGGGCTGGGAACAAGCTAAATTAAACCAAACAAACAATGGCAAAAGCTTTAAGTTAATGGAAGGAGGGAGAGAAAAGAAAGGATGGGTGTTGCATGAAATGACTCAGGGAGGCAGACAGAGTTGATGGGTTTTCTAAGTGAACACACTTAGCAGGGAAAGTCAGATATCCAAACTAGAAGAAATTGCAATAAAGCTTAGTGGTTAGGAGGGTGGGTTTTAAGAGTCAGGCAGACCTCGTGTTTACTAATTATATCACTTGGGCAAATGATTTAATTTATTTAAGCCTTAGTTTGCAGTTCTATAAAATGGTGGTATAATAGGACATAATATACCCCACAGGGATATCTGTGGAATTCAATGAGAAAATATATGTGGGTAAAGCACATAGTAAGTGCTTGGTTACAAGCAGCTATTATGTACAAGATAGGTGAGTTAATTTTAGATAGACTAGCCTTTCTGAAGAACTATTGTATTCACATACCAATAGCACTTCTAAACAAAAGCTGGCAAAAAGCAATTAAATAAATCAGTTTATTTGTCCCATACAAATTTCTGATAAGATTAGCTTCAACTCTTCCTCTCAGATGTAATTTTAATTCAGTTTTTAAAAATTGCCCCAGGAAAGAGTAGTCATAAATGAAATCACGATACCAATAGGACAAGAAAAAAAAGGGGGTAGAGTGAAAAATGTCTAACACAACACTGCCTGCTTAGAATACTTAAAGAAAATGAAATAGTACAATAAACAAGAATAAATAAAATAACCTCACTCCTTTATCAACTGCTAATACATGTTATAAACAATAGCAAATCAAAATGTTTAATTAAAATACGCCATCACAAAACTTTACAATGCATTTCTTAGAGGGCTAAATAAAATAAAGTAGGGATAGCTTAAAGAATTACTCCAGGTTAAAAAAAAAACAACCACAAATTCAGACAGAGTAGGGGCAAATTTGGGGGGACTATTTCAGAGTATTCTGAACAGGGATAGACTATCAATGCCCAGCACAATGCCTGGCATGCAGTAACTGTATTTGCTAAACTAAACTATAGATTTTTCAGAAAAAGCCATTCAAGCTTTGGATACTCATAAAAATGAAATGGGCAGCCCGGGTGGCTCAGTGGTTTAGCACCACCTTTGGTCTGGGGTGTGATCCTGGAGACCTGGGATCGAGTCCCACATCGGGCTCCCTGCGTGGAGCCTGCTTTTCTCTCTCTGCCTGTGTCTCTGCACATCTCTTTCTCTCTCTCACTCTCCCTCTCTCCCTCCCTCCCTCTCTCCCTCTCTGTCTTTCATGAATAAACAAATAAATAAAATTTTTTTAAAAAGATAAAAGTGAAATATTACTTTTTTTTTTTTTTTGCATGGTCATGGGGTTAAAGATCTTCATATAACAATTACTAAGCCATTAGAAATATGGCTCTGGGTTTTAGAGCTCCACGTCCCAAGGTTGACTTCAATTTGAAAACTGGAAGATCTAGATGAGAAAAAGCCACATAAAGCTAGCTGGAGGTTTCAAAAAGGAAATGGATGATACCAGGTTCAGCATGAGTTTCAATGAACTGTTAGATGCTTTTCAAAGAATCACACAATGATTGCATTGCAAAAGCATTTTAGACGATCTTTTTGGATGGTAAAAATATCTTCGTATCATTTTGATCCTATCACAGAGAGAATGACATGGGGCATGCTGAGTTTTGTAGACAAATATAGTAGATTTTTACTTCCCCCTTCCCCAAGTTATTAAGTTATTGAAATCATTTCCCAGTGAAGAGGATGGTAGTTTTCTGGTGATATTTGGAGACAGAATTTCTATTCAGAGCCCTTTCAGTAGGAGGTGGATTTCCAGTTAAAGACAGGTATGTCCAATGGAATATGTCCAATGGAACCCTCAATGGTGACACAGCAGGGGGCCTAACCAAAATTTATGCAACCTCCTGGTCTGTCTCCGCAGCGTGCAATGGATGACTTCCTAGTAACATGGTCTCCTCAGCGGCAATTCAAACTGCAGCTCAGAACTCAACACTAAGATTTTCCTACCGGTGTATCATCAAATTTCTACATTGAAGTCTAGATAAACTTCACAACTTCACTAGTAATTGCATAACTATTGGACTGGCAAAAACAAACTTTCACAAACTAAGCCACTTAAATTGCTTTGGATGTCAGGGACACAGAGAGGTATCCCTAGACTTCTGGTACCCAGTGTAAATATTTAGTAAACAAGTCAGGTACCTTCAGTGACTGCAGAGAGTCTGAATTATTATCACAGTAGAGGATGATGTTGTTGGCCATGCTGAAACTTTCTCTCACTCCCAGGTGGTAAAACAAGGACGGCTGCCGGAAGGCATCACTCATCTCCACCACAGCAATATCTGCAAACAGAAAACAGAGCCCCCCAAAAGATGACACCCAAATAATGCCCAGTAAGCACATTTTGGTTTTAACAACTTAGTATTCTCAAAGACGAAATGAGGAAATGATAGGGATTTTCCCTCCTCACTTATCACTGAATTTTGAATTTGCAGTTCTACCCGGAAGTGGTTTTAGAAAATGCAGCAAACCTGCATTTTCTTTTTATACATGAAAGGGATCACGATCACATAATTACTGGAAACTAAGTGAAGTCTGCAATGGTGGGATGCTGGAGCTAATGCTCTCTGTTAAATTTCAACATTAAAGCAAGTGAACTAAGTTTCCAGAAGCAGACCCACAGGAAGCTGCAGTAAGTGATAAATGTAAAATGAGATTTTAAAAAGCAAATGGGGGGGGGCATCTGGGTGGCACAGTGAAGAGGCCAACTCTAGGTTTTGGCTCAGGTCATAATCTCAGGGTCAAGAGATCAGGCCCTGAGACCAGCAACACGCTCAGCTCTCTATCCCTCACCTTCTGCACCTCCCCTCAAATAAATAAATATTTAAAAAAATAAAAATAAAAAAGGAAATAGGTGAGACTTTGAATTAACCCAGAGCTGATTTTATAACTTAATTATTATTAATATCCAGCAAGTCCCTAGTATGTGTACTCAAAAAAAAAAAAAAAAAAGCAAAGGTACAGAAAATTATGACTGAGAAGGAAAATATAACCACAGGTACAAATTCTACCAAAGCTCAGAGATGATTAACACCAAGGTAGTATAAACCTGATACCAATATTTGACAAGAATGTCAAAAAAATGACATATAGGTTAGTCTCAAACTCATTTTATATATGGACAAAAATATGAAAGAAAAATGAAAAAAATGCACCAAGCATTATATTGTAAGAAAACTAGATTATGGGTTTGAAATTTATTTTGGGAATGCATGGATAGCTCAATGGGAAAAAAAAATCATCAGCATCTCCACAGCTGCCCCAAGTGCTTTAATTAAACTTCAAAACCCATTTCTTATTAAAAATAATTACAAAATAAAAATAGAAGAGCACTCCTTTAACATGAAAAATAATCTATTCTGGGGTGCCTGGGTGGCTCAGTCAGTTGAACATCTGACTCCTGATTTCAGCTCAGGTTCTGGCTTCAGGGTTGTGAGATCTAACCCCATTATGCTGGGCTCTGTCCTGGGCATGGAGACTGCTTAGGATTCATTCTCTTTCTCTCTCTTTCCACCGCCCCCCGCCCCACCCCTCTACCCCCTGTTTCTCTCTGTCTCTCAATCTAAAAAGAAAAAAAAATGTATATATATGTATATATATATTCACAACAACTTCCAACTTTGTGTTGATAGATAATCCATGGAATTCAGGAAAAAGACAAGGCAACCAATTATTCCCACTACTACTAGTCAGCTTTCTGAAAATTCCAGATAATGCAATAAGATTTCACAAAGTAAGGAAATATAATACTATAAAATAAAATACACAATTATCATTACTCAAAGATGTTTTGGTTGTCAACCAAGAAACCCCAGTAGAATCAACTAAATAACTATTATAAGCAATAATATAATTTAATAAGGTGTTGAGCTGTAAAATTATTATGAAAACCAAGAGCTCCCTTTGTAATCATAATAAAGGTCTGGAAAATATAATGGCAAAACAATTCCAAAATGAAAATGTTAACACACCTTACAACAAATTTAACAGATGATGCTAATTCTTAAAAATATTTACAATATGTGACAGGTTAAAGGTTAATATCACTATAAACCAACACTTATTGGTCAGGTTAGGACAAATAAGCAACCATAAAGACATTACAATAGAAAATTAGACTATAGACATAAGCAGGCAAATTCACAAAAGAATAACTAAAATGGTAAATAACAGGAACTCTATACCTCACTACTAATAAATGCACATAAAGCAAACTGTAAAGTACCTTTTTTTTTTTTTTGGTCTAACAAGTAGTCAAAAATATTAAAGAATGCCCAATGGAGATGCAGAAAAATGATACTCTTACATGCCAAGGAGAATTTTAAACTTCCTAGGACACTTAAATCCTTAAAGTTATGCACACTTTGGGGGCCAATAGCTCCATTCCTAAGAATTTACCCAGAGAAAATGTCTATAAATGTGGTGGTTTACTTCTAAGTATGCCCACTGAAATTTATTTTTTACAATAAAAATGGAAAATACTTAAGTATTCATTAATAGGAAAATAGGTAGAGAGGTAGATATATAGATAAGATTCAAAGAGTGGTTTATTATGCATCATTGAGAACTATACTGTTGAATCACTATATTATATACCTGAAACTAACATAACACTGTATGGTAACTACAACGGAATTAAAATAAAAACTTAATTAAAAAAGAAAACGGTATTGTGGAAGAATGTTTAGCAATGGAAGTAAATTCAAGGTATATTACAAAAAATATTAAGATATAATACATTGTAATGTATATATTCTACACATGTGGATTTAAAAATGTCTGGAAAAAATATACGTCTGTGAATAGAAAAAGTGTCTGGAAAGTTGTAGACCAAAATGTAAACCAAGATAATAGCTGTGTAATGGGATGGTAATGTAATTGTATGCGAAAAAAAATGTCTGGAAAGTTGTATACCAAAACGTAAATCATAATAATAGCATGTAATGGGATTGTGCATTATGTTTTCTTCTTTATTCCTTCTCTATCTTTTTACAATTTCCCTTATGAACAGTGATTACTTTTCTAATTTAGGAACCTATCAAAATAAAAGAAAAACACTAAAACCCCGAGTGACTTTGTAAAACCAAACTGCAGCACAAAAAATAACGCAGGCTCTTGAGAAGCTGTTTGATGCAGTTGGCCTTGTCTAATGAACGTGAGCTTAGAATTCACATTCTGTGAAGGAGAAATAAATCAGATCAAAAGGGGACTGAAGACAGAGGATTTAGCGAGGTTATGAAAGAGGCAGCCAGGTCAAAAGAGCTTCAAAAGACTTTTTTTCAAGGCTAAAATGACTTAAAGACTCTTTAATACAATTAAAGAGTTTTCTTTTGGGGTCCTTATTTCTACATCAAAAATCAGCACATGAGAAAATGAGTCATTGCATCCCACCTACACACCCATCTGCCTCCTATGCCCACAATGCTTCCTCCTCCCACAGATGCCAGCCAATCGCCCATCAGTCACAGTGCTTTAAAGTCAAGAGACAGGGTAAAATGAGGCTGAAAGAAACCCAATGAAACAGTAGTTAATGAAAAACAAATGAGAGCCATGCAAAGAAAAATACTAGCTAAATTAAAGTAGCCACAAGAAGAGGGGAAATGGGTTATTTCCAGAGAATGGGCTCCTGGGATCTCATGCTAATCTTAATAAAAACACTGCAAGAGGTTTTCAGATTAAGAGAAAAACTAGACATTCAAAATAAATTGTACAAGCAAAATAAGGCATATTCCTTAGGTCTGAATGTCTAAGCAGGAACAGCTCCATTTTGGGATGCTGTATAGAGAACATTAAAAATGCTTGTTCGTGTAATTTTAAAATATTAAATACAGTATGACAACTCAGAAAAAAAGTGACTTTTTTCTACTTCAGGTTCAGATGACTGATGAGTTCTAACCAATTTATATTCTTTTCCAAATGTATTTTTTAATTTCCATGGAGTAAAATGTACTCTTTCATTTTCTCTGACGAAATGATCAAAGTTTGTGCCCCATTTATTAAATTGCTGAATCTGTTTCCTTAATGTTGAGGTTTTGGGTTCTTTATATTATCTGGATATTTTTTCTTTGTCAAATAAAGGGATTTGTAAATATTTTCTCCAAGTTTCTGACTTGTCTTTCCAATCTGCTAATAGTATTTTTAGAAAAGCAGAAGTTTCTAACTTTAAGTCCAATTTATCAATTTATTCTTTTATGATTGTGCTTTTAGGTGTGGTATCTTAAAAATATCTTTGCCTAACCCAAGACCCCAAAGTTGTCTCCCATGTTTTCGTCTAGAAGTTTTATAGTTTTACATTTTGGCCTATGATCCATGCTAAATTAGTTTTTGTAAATGATGTAGAGTATGAGTCAAGGTTCATATTTATTGTAAAGACTCTCCTGTCTCTGTTGAATTGCTTCTGCTTCCTTGTCAGACACCAACTGGCTAATTTGTGTGGGTCTGTTGCTGGGTTTTCTATTCTGTTCCATTGATGTATCTATCTTTTGCCAACATTACACTGTTTTGACAGGTGTGGCTTTATGGTAGGTATTGAAATTAAGCATTGTGAGTCTTCCAACTCTGTTCTTCTGTTTTCAAAAGTGTTTTAGCTATTTTGGTTGTTCTATTTGCTTTCCTGTATAAGTTTTATTTTATTTTATTTTTTAAAAGATTTTATTTATTTATTCATGAGAGACACACAGAGAGAGAGACAAAGAGACAGACACAGAGAGAGAGACAGAGAGAGGCAAAGACAGGCTCCATGCAGGGACCTCAACATGGGACTCGATCCCAGGTCTCCAGGATCATACCCTGGGCTGAAGGCAGCACTAAACTGCTGAGCCACCCGGGCTGCCCTTGTATAAGTTTTAGAATCAGCTGAGAACTATTGGCTGATAGCTACCAAAAAAAAAAAAAAAAATCATCCTGGGATTTTGACTGATATTATGCTAAATCTAAAGATTTAGATCATTTTGGGGAGATTTGACTGATATTATGCTAAATCTATAGATTTAGATCATTTTGGGGAGAACCGACATCTTCATGTATTGAGTCTTTCCATCCATGGATATAGTGTATCTCTTCATTTATTTAGGTCTTTCTTGATTCCTTCCTCAGTATTTTGTAATTTTCAATACTCAGTTTCTGCATGTATCTTGTTAGATTTATATCTGTGTTTCATTTTTTGGATATTTTTGTAGATGATATTCTTTCAAATTTCAAATTCCAGTTGTTCATTGCTAGTATATAGAAATACAATTGATTTTTGTATAATTTTTTCCACAGAATGGGCTCCTGAGATTTCATGCTAATCTTAATAAAAACACTGCAGGAGGCTTTCTGATTAAGGGAAAAATTAGACATTCAAAATAAATTGTACAAGCAAAATAAAGGCATATTCCTCAGGTCTGAATGTCTAAGCAGGAACAGCTCCATTTTGGGATCCTAACCATGTATCCTAAGACTTTGCTAAACTCTTATTAGTTGCAGGGTTTTTTTTTATTGGCACATGTTCTGGGATTTTCTACATGAACAATCATGTCATTTGAAACAAGAAATGGTTTTATTTCTTTCTTATCTTTTATGGCTTTGGGTTTTTGTTGTTGTTGTTGTGTGTCTTGTTTTACCTGATTATATTGGCTGGGGTTTCCAGTAACACAGCATTTTTAAAACAGGAACATTTCATTATTTAACAAAAATATCATTTTATCATGGCTACCTCCTGACCCTGATGGCTATCTTCTCAAAAGTAGTAGAATAAACAGGTGTAAATTATCTTCCTTGTGAAATTATCTTAAATCATGTCTAAAATGCAAAAAAAAAAGATGTAATTATAGTAAACAAACACCTGATACTCCACAATTCTTGAAACTCATTTATATGAGTTACACTTATATTCACTTTATTTCACAAACATGTTTTTAGTAATTACTATGTGCCAGGCACTCCATGTTTATCAAATATTAACTCAGTCTTCATAATACTCCTTCATGCTAGGTAATATTATTATTTCAGGACTCTGAGGCAGAAATGTATAGATAATCTATCCAAAATCAGCTAGAAAGTATAGCACCACTTCTATCCTTTGAAGGATTGAATCCAAGCAATCTAGCTGCAGAGTCCATGCTCTTAATTCTTCACTGAGCCTCACTCTATACTTACAGGATATGGAGGTTCTCAAGATCACAACATAAATTTAGAGGTGTAAAAAATATTTGGGGACCAAAGCATATATTCCTGTCATGTATTTTGTGACCAAATGCACTTAAATAATCTTCTGGTTGAGTTTTTATGGTAATATTGTAAATAATACTGCTATACTTAAAAACTGAAAACTAAGTCTGTTTAAAAATATAGACAAAGGTATACCCGAGGTGTCATTTTTTTCCTTTCTTCCAACTGAGTTGATGTTAAATGGAGCACAAAATCAGATTTACCAAGGGTTTATTAAAATATAATAAATTTTTAGGGCAATAACATAAAACCGTTGTGCCTAATTGCATTTTGGTCACTAAATGGCAGTGATTCATGGTCTGTTTCTTTTTTTATTTAATTTTTCCTTTATAATACCATATCTGTTAGTTAAATATCTCACATGAGCTTCTGTTGCTTGTAAAAAGCAGAGTTGAAGCAGAACATTAACGTTCAGTTACTTTTTATCTAGTCAATATTTTCCTTAGGCATTAGATACTGCTGACAAAGCAAGAGCCCAGTAGTGATCTGGCTTGTACTATAGTCTACAAAGTACTCCAAAACTCCATTATCAATGGAAACTTCCCACGTTATCACACAGAACTAGCCATTCAGTCATGACAGGTTAATCCCCCAAGATGACCTGTGAGTGCCAATTTAATTCTACAAATGTCCTGAGCACTTAACATATAAAGTTTTGTTATTTGCTTTTATGGAAGTTAAAAGAAAAAATTAACTGGATATGGTTTTTGCCATGAATTGGCAAATACTGACACAGGACAGATTGTAGCTAGCTCTGAGGATGTACAAATGGCGACCCTCCGGGGCCAGGGAGGCCAGCCCTGTTGGAAGGGATGATGGAAGCTGCTGTGAATGAGGCAGCAGCCTCATGTGAGTGAGGAGTTAGAATGGAGCACCTCAAATTGCACACAAAAAAGAGAAGCCCTCTGGGTGGTCCAGCAGCTTAGCGCCTGCCTTTGGCCCAGGGCGTGATCCTGGAGTCCCAGGATCCAGTCCTACATCGGCCTCCCTGCATGGAGCCTGCTTCTCCCTCTGCCTATGTCTCTGCCTCTCTCATGAATAAATAAATAAAATCTTTAAAAGAGAGAGAAAGAAACCCTGCACATCAAAGGCACTATAGAAAAAGGGAAGGGGCAAGGTGCCTGGGCTTGGTCACAGCAATGAAGCAAACTTCAGTAGGAAACTAAGTTCCCACTGGAATTTTCAATGGGTGAACCAACAGGGATCCCCCAGAGCAGACACCAATCCCCAAATACTTATGCCTTCTTAGATTCTTAAGGGAAGCATATCTTGCATTCCATTGATTTTTCCTTTTTTTTTTTAAGTTTATTTATGAGAGAGAGAGAGAGAGAGAATGAACAGTGGGGAGCATAGAGGGAGAAGCAGACTCCTCACTGTGCAGGGAGCCTGTGTTTGATCCCAGGACCCTGAGATCATGACTTAAGCCAAAGGCAGACACTTAACTGATGGAGCCAACCGGGTGTTCCTCCACTGATTTCTGTATATAACAAACAAATAAAGGCTAATTACAATAAATCTATGGTATGTAAATTACTAAAATATTACTCATGCCCTAGTAGAGTCTTCTAGAGACTTGGAGTCAGTTTACTAAAATTTGGCAGATATACAATGTTGGGAAATTGCAAACCTTCTATTGCAGAGCTAAAATTGTGATTTTCATGAAAGACAGAAGAATAACCTACCGTCATTGTGGTCTTGAATTAGTCATGGTTTAGCAATTCCTGCTATGAATTACTACCCATGTAGCTTCATCGGTATTTTATTATCCTGTATATTATTTAGTTAACCCTATCATGTATAATGACACATATTTGTGTCAACAGTAAACATTTTGGCCCATAATTTTCTCATCACTAAACTCCAATAAATATATGCATAATGATTCAAACATGAATCATTCTTATGTTGCTAAGGCAAATGTATACATAACGTCCCCACCCCAGCCCTAATTTGCTTGTTCAATGGTTGTCTGATTATTAGACTGAGGTGGTGACTTTTTTTTTTTTAAACCTAGAAAGTGAGGACTGGGAGGTAGGTGATCAGAGGTACCTGATCAACCTCCAGAAGCTTGCTTTTAAAAATACTAAGAGCCATGGTACCTATAAAAGGAAGGGGAGGGAGGAAATGGGAGAAGCCTAGAGTAAGAAAGACACAAAAGGGAAAGAAAAAGGGGGAAGAAGAGGTAGGAAAGAAGGAGGGAACAGAAGATTAGTATTATAAAAACTATAGTCCCCTTGCCCAGACAATACCCACAAGAATCCAGTTCATGATGCCCTAGCTTTAGAGAAAGTGAGAGGGAAATTAGCACACATCCATAGAAGGCACCCATCCTAGAGTGGCAGGACCTAAAACCACAGCTCTCTGCAAGGAGGATATGCAAACTCAGAAGAGTAAACCACAGAGGTGAAAAGCTGGAAGGGGAATCATCTCTCCATCTTCCCTCTCATCTTCCTTGAGAGGAGTGATAAACATGCTAATGACAGACAAGCTGTTTCATGACTTCCAGGGTTTGAATCCTAATTAAGTTTCTGGATGGGTGACCTTGGAAAATACCTTAAGCTCATCAAGCTTTGGTTTCCTCAACCGTAAATTGAAAATAATAATAGGTATTTACTATACAATCAAAGTTGTTAGGATTATATGGGCACTAAGCCCAGCAAACTCTCAATATATCATTATTATAAGGAGCCAATATAAGAAATATTAAGCAAACTCTCAATATATCATTATTATAAGGAGCCAATATAAGAAATATTAATAGGAGGGCACCTGGGTGGCTCAGTCGGTTAAGCATCTGCCTTTGGCTCTGGTCACGATCCCAGTGTCCTGGGATCGAGCCCCACATCAGGCTCCCTGCTAATGGGGAGTCAGCTTCTCCCTCTCCCTCTGTCCTTCCCCCTGCTCACACACATACACTCTCTCAAATAAATAAATAAATAAATAAATAAATAAATGGAAGCCCTTTGAACAATTTAACGTAAAAATGTTATTAAAGACAGTGCTAAAATAGGCCTCATATTAATATTTACAGAAATGAGTTTGAAATTAAATTATGAAAACACACAAAGCCAACATAAAGAATTTTGACTTGATTCTATAATCAATGGTGATCCATCCATATCTATGAGTTTTGAGAAGGGATGTGGCAGGATCAAAGTTTGGGGAAGCTAAACCTAGATTTTGTGGATGGATGAGTGATAAAACAGACTGGAAGCTGACACATCAGTTGGGAGTCATTTAAAGGAGAGTATGCCCCTAAGCTAATACTGAGACGACAGGGCAAGGAGTTCTAGGAGTTCAAGAGGCTTCAGGGATTTGGTGGATGCATGATAAAGAAAGAATTAAATTAACCATATCAGGGCAGCCCGGGTGGCTCAGCGGCTTAGCGCCGCCTTCAGGCCAGGGCGTGATCCTGGAGACCCAGGATCAAGTCCCATGTCAGGCTCCCTTGCATGGAGCCTGCTTCTGTCTCTGCCTTTCTCTCTCTCTCTCTCTCTCTCTCTCTCTCTCTCTGTTTCTCATGAATAAATAAATAAAATCTTTTTAAAAAAATTAACCATTTCAAACTTGAATGGTTAACATTTATGGCTTGCCATTAACACAAATTAGAGAAAAAATACTATCCTTTTGGTAGGAATTTGACTTTGGATTGAGACACATTAAACATTGTGTGTGTGTGTAGCTCACAGACAGCTGTCATCCTGAATCTCAGCAGAGATCAGACTCAGACAGATATAAGAGTCACAGTGATACAATAGTTGAAGTCGCAGGTGTAGGTGAGATTGACATCTTAGTATAGAGAAAAATAAAAGGCATCGAGGATTCAGGAAATCCCTTCCTCATCATTTACCTAATAGAAACACAGTTCATCAAAATACATATATGTTCATAACAGCACTATTTCAAACCATCAACAGAAGTAAAGGATGCTATACAGAAACAATGGATACCATATAGCAATGAGAATTTAAAAATCTATAACTACATGTGACGACATGAATGAATCTCAGACTGTTAAAACAATTTGGATATAAAAGAGTAAAAAAAAGAGTAGATACTTTATGATTCTGTTTATATGAGGTTAAAAAATTCATATTATCAGATACTTTGATAGAAGAAAATGGCTGAAAGGGGACTCGAGATCTTCTAGGGAGTTAGGAAGGTTCTGTGTCTTTTTTTTTTTTTTTTAAGATTTTGTTTACTTATTTGAAGGAAAGAGAGAGTACAAGCAGGGGGAGCAACAGAAGAAGCAGGTTCCCTGCTGAGCAGGGAGCCTTATGCAGGGGGCTTGATCCCAGGATGCCAGGATCATAACCCGAGTCAAAGGCAGACGCTTAACCAATTGAGCCACCCAAGCACCCTGGTTCTGCCTCTTGATATGGGTGCTGGCTATGCAGGCATGTTCACTTACAAAAATCAATTAATCTCTGGTTAAAAATTTTGCCAAGAGTGTTAAAAGAGGACTGTATTTAGTTTCCTGTAGCCCACTATAACAAACCCATAAACTTGGGTCCTTAAAACAACACAAAGTTACTCTTTCACAGGTTTAGAGGCTGGATATCCAAAAATCAAAGTGTCAGCTAAACCAGGGCCATGCTACCACCAAAGGCTCTAGAGCAGAATCTACTCTTTGCCTCTTCCACAATCCAGCAGTTTTGGGGCATTCCTTAGCTTATTGTGTGTATGCCTGTGGTGTCCAACTGCCCTCTGCCTCTCTCTTAGAAAGACACTTGTGATGGCAGATAGGGCCCATCCCAGTAATTTGGGATCATCTCATTTATCGAGACCCTTAATTTAACCATATCTGCAGGGATCCTTGGGTGGTGCAGTGGTTTAGTGCCTGCCTTTGGCCCAGGGTGTGATCCTAGAGACCTGGGACCGAGTCCCATGTCGGGACGCTCCCGGTGCATGGAGCCTGCTTCTCCCTCTGCCTGTGTCTCTGCCTCTCTCTCTCTGTGTGTGACTATCATAAATAAATAAAAATTTTAAAAAAACCATATCTGCAAAGACCCTTTTTGCAAATAAAGTGTCTATTCACCAGTCTCAGGGTTTTGGCATAGACATTGGACCCAGGGGTAAGGAACATTTTTCAGCCTAACACAAGGATTTAAAAGGTGAGTACAGCAAAACTAAAGGTAAGGGAACAGAGGTAATGAGCACAGACGACTCTCCAGAAGAGGAAGAGAAAGGAAAAGGATTAATATTTACTCAGACCCACAGCAGAGATTTTTACATGCAATATGGAAACCAAGAGATCAGACAATACTTTAATGAGGTACTAAAAGTTTTTAGTTTTAAGGTGGAGTACCTGGACATCAGTAGCAACAGGAAGATGGGGGGGGGGAAGCTAACTAACAGAGACAATCTCTATATTCTCAGATGAAACAGAAAGGTTTGGATTTAAGTTGAGGAGAAAAGTTAGCCTTGGAAAAAAGAAAGGGATATTCTAAGGGCAAGAAAAAGGGAAGTTAATGAAAGGCAAAGACCAAGAAAATAATGAAGTAAAAGGAAGACTAAGGAGATCCTTCAATTAAGGTGATGACTCTGTCCAATTGAACTGGGGTGCGGTGGCCAACAGAAAGCAAAGCCCTGCCCAGGGATGGTAGGGATGACCCTGTGTCCTGGGGCCATCACTAGAAACACGCTTCAAGGCAGCACTAACCCTGCTGTTAGAAGTGGTATCCTATTATATTTCTTTTTTTTAAAAGAAATTTATGTCAGCATTTCTATCCCTTGTGATAATAAGAATGCCAAATACTACAGCAACAGAAGGAAGATGTGAACCAAGCTTTAAAAGAACAAAAAACCCTATTTTCTCCCTTACTTCCATCTGCCTAAGATGAAAATAAAGAAGCATATGATGAAAAGAGGGAAGACAGAGAACAGATTTTAGTTTTATTCTGCTTTCTGGCCATAAACAAGTATTACCCAGGTATTAAAATTTCAGTATCACCAATGAATATTCTTGGCCACAAGGAAGACGGGGATAATAAAGAATCCTTCTCTCCTATTATTAAAGAATTCCCAGCACACAGCACTTTGATGGTGGTTTAGGAAGTGTTATTAAGAGAGCCCTGTAAATGCTGTAACAAGATTCAGACTTCAAGTGAATCCTTCATATCAGCACATAAGGAAAGTAGATAAAACACAATTTATATCTTTGGTGCACAGCAAGTGCTTTATAAAGTGACATTTCCTTGGCTATGGGCGTAGAAGTCCTCAACCTAATTTTGCTTATTAAACAAATATAAGCAGGCCCTACATCAAAAAGTGTTATTCTCTTTCCATTAAAATAGGGTTCAGTCTAAACCTTAAGAATTTTTTTTTTACTGTAATGGCAATAACTATAGACCTGGTCAATGATCTATAAAGAACAGGTAATATAAGAAAAGGATAAGGCAAAATTAACTCTCAAGTTTAATTTGTGACAGGGCCATGCTGCATATTATAGCAGAAATAGGATATGAAGTGGCTTACATGGTAAAAATTTCTTTACCACCACTAAAAACTATTTTTCTCTCTGAAATTATTACATTTCCTAAAGGTATACTGGATTTAAGAGTCTATAATCATAAATTTAGATCTCTATAAACTCATTTTATGTAATAAATTTCAGTATGTAAGTAATCAATCTATTTTCATCAGATGCTGTAAAGGCTATACCTAAAATTTTGAACAGGCTCTTTTAGAGTTTACTCTAGCTTTTATTGTGGTTAAGATGCATGCCATTTGTGGGGGAGAGAAATCTTTCATGTTTAATTTTAATTAAATCGGCAAAGCTGTCTGCGTTCCTGCCTCAGTGGTGTTCCTGAGCACACAGCATAGCCCTTTGTATCAGAATCTTACACAAGAGTCCCTCCTGCCAGCTAGAACCAATAATCTGCCTCTTTTAATTGGCACTTATATTAAGTTGTGTAAGGTTGCAAAAGTTGATTTGTGATAATTTTTGAAGAGAATCTGATTGTGCTTCATGAAAGATGAGCATTCAGAGTGACATATCATTTCCTAATTGTTTTATACATTTATAACTCACCCACACAAAGACAGCAGAAAGTGGTCAAAGGACACTGGAACATGATCTGACGGTGTTTTTTTTGTTTTGTTTTGTTTTTTTAATTTTTTTAATTTTTATTTACTTACGATAGTCACAGAGAGAGAGAGAGAGAGAGAGAGAGAGGCAGAGACACAGGCAGAGGGAGAAGCAGGCTCCATGCACCGGGAGCCCGATGTGGGATTCGATTCCGGGTCTCCAGGATCGCGCCCTAGGCCAAATGCAGGCGCCAAACCGCTGCACCACCCAGGGATCCCTGACAGTGTTCTTTAGCAAAAACAGCCATGGCAATTTCATTCGTGTTTGAGGTTGTTCTGATTGAGATTTCTTACATTCTAGGGAGAGAGCTGCAGTGTATGTGTGTTATATACATAAACGATAAAAGTCTCTACAGCAGTGTAGCACAAAGATCCAATCAGCAAAATTCAGATGATGGAAAAGTCTACAGGAGCAATGACCAGATTTCCTCACAAAATCTGGAGTTGGGAGAGTGAGAAAGAGGGAGAAATGAGATAGTAAAGACTTTAGGAACACTGTCAGTGACCATGTATATGCTTTATTTGCATTTGAACTAAAACAAACTTTAAGAAATCATGACATTCATGAGAGAATTTGACAACTGCCAAGATTTTTGTTGATATTAAAGAAATTATTTTAACTGTAGCAGGAGCCCTTATGGTTTAGAGGTTTAAGTAAGCGAACTGTTAAGTGTATGGTGCCACACAATATATGCATTCTTCATCAAAGAGCGTCATTCCTCACATAATAAGCAATTTATGTGCAAGCAATAAATGCTCAACCTGTTCCCACTCCGGGAAGAATACAGGGAGCAAAACAAAAGAAACGCAGCTCTCACATTACTTGTTCGGCAGAAATAGTTAGTTGCCCTGGTGAGCAGGCCACTTTGAAAGATTCTTTTTCCTTCTTGCATTTACGGCTGTCATCTCTTGTACTCATAAATCCAACTGGATCTAAGAAGCGCGAGTGAGTGCCTGGGAGCTCTACTGTGGTCCAGGATTCTAGTGCCAACAAGTGGAGACCTGAGTCGGAACTCATCAACATCTCCAAAAGATGCTGTGCTTTTCTGCTCTTTGTATTCTCTCAAAGTCACTTTCAACGCCTCATAAACAATCAGCATCTAGTCAAGATGTGAACCGCTTTTGTTCAAATTTCTACATCTTCTTCGCAGAGTGTAATTCTGTAACACAGCAGATATATAAATATGATTCTGCCAGTAATGGATTTCTTGCCACAATAATTTACACACTGACATTGCATTTGAGTTCAACAAGTCATTTTGGGGGTTTTAAGGCTTCCTTCTTGAGGATGACCTACTGGACAGAGTGAACAGAATGAAAATGATTCATTGTTAAAGAATCCTTTTATTGCTGACTTGGGTGGCTGACCTTAACTGACTGTAATGGAATCGTCTGGATTTTTTTTCTCCTCTCTCTCTCTTCCAATTAAAATTAAATGTCAGGAGTCCACTTTCTAGGAAAGCTAAGGTTTGTTTAAATGTGACAGATTAATGCAATTACGAAAATGTCACTAAAACGGGAGCTGTGAGGACACCTGAAAGGCCAACCACAGATGAGGACAGGGAAGAACTGACCCACCAGGAGCCTTCCACTGGTGAAAATGGGATTAGACTGTTCCACAGATGCAGCAACAGACCCAAGAGGGACAGACACGGCAGCAGCCCCCCTCTGTGCATTCATCCCTAAGTTATGCCCTCCTACAGCCTTTTAATAGCCTCTTACCACCCCATACTGGAGGCTCGAGTTTCCTAACCTTGCTTCAATCTCAGCCATCAGACATTCTGGAAATGCTTCCTTGGCTCTCACATTTGTTTAACAAGGACTTATCTCTTCTGTACAAGGTATTGTGAAGGGATTAAAGAAATCAGCACCTTCCCTTCATGAGTTTAGAATCTCTAAGGGCCTGTGAGTTGCAGAAGTCCAAGGTCAAAGGAGAAATATGTAAATGTTCAATGGGGACACAGAGCACAGTTACTGATTCTGCTGGGGGTCTCAGAGAAGACACTGCAGAAGCAACAGCTTCAAAGAAAGCCTTGAGAAATGGCTATGTTCAGTCCACAGACTGGGAAGGAGGGGGCATTTCTGGCTGCCAGATGTTGCATAATATAGGAGTTTCTCTCAGCCGGAACAATTGCTCCACCATCTAAGAATGGACATGTGCACAGTCTCCCTGAGAGTGAGGAAAGGCTTATCACTCTATCCGGGCTTCTTGCAGGAAGTTTATAAGCAGTGAAATAAATTGCACAATCATTTCTTTGGAACACATTGCAGTAAAAACACTTTTCTTACCAGGAGGGGAGATACTCATTTTGTTTGTGTGTGTGTGTGTGTGTTTTAAGATTTATTTATTCATGAGAGACCCATAGAGAGAGAGAGAGGCATTGACACAGGCAGAGGGAGAAGCAGGCTGTGCGCAGGGAGCCTGATGCGGGACTCAATCCCAGGACTCCAGGATCATGCCCTGAGCCAAAGGCAGATGCTCAACTGCCAAGCCACCCAGGGATCCCCTAACTTGTGCTTTCATACATTCTAAATGGCATTACTAAACACACCCCCTTCCCTTAGGTACCAGCTGGGCTGCCCCATTACTATCTCCCCATGATTTCTCATCACAACTTACTATAATATGTACACTTGCTTTTCTAGAAATAAGGCTGTCTTGGTTAAAACTCCCAGGGGAGTTTAGGCTCCCTTCTCTTTGCATAGCTCCTCTCCCAAGCCTACAGCTAATGGTATATTGGTCTGTTCACTAGAAGCCAGGAGGTGCCCAGGGGCTAAACAGAAAACCCTGGTGGGAAGGGCATTTGATGATAAGGAGACAGCTTTTAATTCACACTGCTGAAGCAGAAGAGACAAAAAGAAAAATCAACTTTCAGGAGAGAGGATAAAATACAGGGCATCTGGATGGGTACAATAGCAAGAAGCAATCGGTGGTGCCTCCCTGACAAAGTGATGGGATCTGAGGGAGGTACAGAGATAAAGAGAGATTGAAATAAATGTGGCCCATCTGTGGTCAGCACTGACCAGGCATTATGAATAGCTGAGTGTTCCTCCCATCAGGTAGGGTGTGGCTGGCTGGAGTCAGGCTGCCCAGGTCTGCACTTTGGTTGTACAGCAAGCATTACTGGGGACCCAGGGCCTAAAGCCCCTCTTCCCCCAGCCCGTTTCTGTCACATGACAATAATAATAGTCCCTGTCACAGAAAGGACTTAACAACCATGAACCCTTGATAAATATCAACCATCATTAGAAAGTGGGCCATGGGATTGGAAGGTACCCTCACACCTTATTCCCACCACAGAGAACTGTTAATAATTTAGAGATAGGTTTCTGTACCTCTCTGGTTTAGCAGATATGAACCAGGAGATAGGATATCTGTACAATGAATTTCACTCTTCTCAACAGACCCTTTCGCTGCTTTGACAAAATCTCTAGTTGAAGAATTATCTTCAAGAAGTACCCTAGATCATATGGAAACAATCAATATCTAGAGTTACTCTTTTGGGGTGTGAGGGGTAAATAACTTCAAGCCTCTCAGAAGACGCCAGAATAGCTAGCTCAATATATATCCTGGTTTGCTTCCAACAGTCCCAGATTATGACTGTTCTACTGTCATTTCTAGTAGAGACCCCCTCGCTCTGTCACCATAACAGGGCACTTCTTGCTCCGCTGTTTGTCACCTTTCATGGGGCAGTGGCAGCAAGAGGCCTGCAGCCGCCAAAAATGTTAGTAAGAGTCCTCCCCTCTGCAACTCGGCCCTGGGGCTTTCAGCAGGTGAAGACCTCCGCCCTTGGCATGCCTCAGATTGCGTTCAGACACAGAGCTGCTTTTTCCAAATATCCCAGGCCAAGGTAATGAGAGGAATTTTACAAATGGCATGGAATAGAATCAGACAGTGTCTGCACTCTAGCCTCTTGCTCCTCCCAGCAAAATGCACTTCATTTTTTGGTGGGATTTTTCACCTTTTCTATGGTCATTTCTTGTGTGCATATTTGTGTGCATGCATATGTACGTTTATTTCCTGGTTTTTACCTTGCCCCTCCCTTTACATTCAAAGGTTTTTCCCTTTTCGGAACCTACAACTTCTTCCAAGTGCTCATCTTTGTTCTCTGTGTTTCTGCTGTTTACTCACCATTTCTTACTGAAAATACCCATGCCAGGGTCAAGTGCCGTTCAGACATCAACAAGCCAGAGCTAGTTTTGGCAGCAGACCACGTGTCTCCTGAGTCTTGGACTAAAAGTCCCAAATGCTCTTTGGGAGCTGGTTTAAACCAGGCAGCCAAATCTAAAAGATGATATTCTCCCTATTTCTACTCCCATGTGATTTCTTCAAGAGCAAGATTGAGAAGAAAGAAGAAAGAAAGAAAGAAAGAAAGAAAGAAAGAAAGAAAGAAAGAAAGAAAGAAAGAAGAAAAGAAAGAAAGAAAGAAAGAAAGAAAGAAAGGAAGGAAGGAAGGAAGGAAGGAAGGAAGAAAGAAAGAAAGAAAGAAAGAAAGAAAACAGAAAAATCACCTGAAATTCCATCATTCATTATCTCACCATTACGAACCCCGACACTATTTTGACAATTCCTGAATTCGTGTTTATGTTAGCTTGCTTTTAGAAAATGTGTTACACAAATTATTTTCTTAAACTGCCCAGACTTGTGAGAAGGAGCTTGAGTGCTGCAGAACAACAGGGCGATTTTTTTGCCATTTATTTTAGATCCTATCACTATAAAAAAAAAGGTCATATTTTTCACTTTCCTTAGAAATAAGACTTAAATTAAAATGGTGATTTTTTTTCAGTTCTAGATCCACTATTTACTTTTTCATGTTGAATTCCCATCACATGATTTCTTATCACAATTCCTTATAATATATATACGCTTGCTTTTCCAGAAATAAGGCTGTCTTGATTAAAACTAAATGGACTATCAACATGAACCCAGGAATGTCATCCTCTTTACTAAATTTATAAAACCATAAAACTACATCTAGGTAAGTGATAAAAATTTAAATGTTGTCAATTCTCGGGACGCCTGGGTGGATGAGTGGTTGAGCATCTGCCCTGGCCTGATCCTGGGGTCCCGGGATGGAGTCCCACATCGGGCTCCCTCCATGGAGCCTGCTTCTCCTCCCTCTTCCCATGTCTCTGTCTCTCTCTCTCTCTCTGTCTCTCATGAATAAATAAATAAAATCTTTAAAAATAAATAAATGTCAATTCTCAAAAAAATAGTGTATCTGTCCCTCAGTATCAATATAGTAAATTTTTATACAAATTTAAATGATCTTTTATTAAAATTTATCACATAGAAATACTAAGCATTTTGGTATACTTCCTTCTAAGCTTTTCTCTATACAATTATCATATATACACACACATTCATGCATGCACATACCTATATAGTTTAGGGGCAAAACTGCAATTATTCTATATATAATGTTCTATTTTTTTTATTTTAATTTATGATAGTCACAGAGACAGAGAGGCAGAGACACAGGCAGAGGGAGAAGCAGGCTCCATGCATCGGGAGCCCGACGTGGGATTCGATCCCGGGTCTCCAGGATCGTGCCCTGGGCCAAAGGCAGGCGCCAAACCGCTGCGCCACACAGGGATCCCCTATATATAATGTTCTAATAGCCACTTCTAATTGCTAACTTCACATCTAGGGAAGCTTGAATATGATACTCACAATTTGCTGTTGAATCAAGTTACTAAAAGTCTGGACTCAAATATTTAGAAAACTCCTGCAGCTAAGGCTAATAATACTTAGTGGTGACAAACAAAAAGCTTTCCTGCTAAGATCAGAAACAGGGAAAAATGTTCCTTCTCATCACTTCTTTCAACATCGTACTAGCAGTCCTAACATAATAAGAAAATAAAATAAAAGGCATAATGATTGGAAAGGAAGAAATAAAATTGTCCTTGTTCACAGTTGACATGATTGCCTACACAGAAAACCTGAAAACATCAACAAAACAATTCTTAGAATTTATAAGTGGTTATAGCAAGGTTATAGGATTCAAGGTTAACATACAAACATCAATTGTGTTCTTATATGCTAGCAGTGAACAACTGGATTTTAAAATTAAAAACACATCACCATTTACATTAGGACCCCCAAAATGAAACACTTAGGTATAAATATAACAAAACATGTATAAGATCTATGTGAGGAAAATTATAAAACTGATGAAAGTCAAAGAAGTAAATAGAGGGATATTCCATATTCATGAATAGGAAGATTCACTATTGTCAAGATGTCAGTTCTTTCCAACTTGGCCTATGGATTTAACAGAATCCCAATTAAAATCCTGGCAAATTATTTTGTGGAGAAAAACTGATTCCAAAGTTTGTTTGTATGGAGAGGCAAAAAGACCAAAAATAGCCAACACAATATTGAAGAACAAGGTTGGAGGTCTGACAATGCCCGAATTTAAGACTTACTAGAAAGCTACAGCAATCAAAACAATGTAATATTTGTGAAAAACAAACAGATTGATGGAACAGAATGGAGGACCCAGAAATAGACCCACATAAATAGTCACCTGATCTCTGACAAAGGAACAAAGGCAATACAGTGCAAAGATAGCCTTTTCATCAAATAGTGCTAGAACAATTGCACATTCACATGCAAAAAAATAAATCTAGATATAGACCTTATGCCCTTCACAAAAACTAACTTAAAGTGGATCACAGACCTAAAAGTAAAGTGCAACACTATAAAAGCACTAGAAGATAACATATGAGAAAATCTGGATGATCTTGGATATGGCAATGACTTTTAGATATAACACCAAAGGCATGATCCATAAAAGAAATAATTAATAAGCTGGACTTCAACAAAATTAAAAACTTCTGCTCTGCAAAAAAACGATTTTAAGAGAATGAAAAGACAAGCCACAGACCGGAAGAAAATATGTGTAAAAGGCATACCTGATAAAGGACTGTTACCCAAAATATACAAAGAATGCAAACTCAAAAATGAAAAAATACAGCCAGTTTAAAAAATGGGCAAAAAATCTGAACAGGCATCTCACCAAAGAAGATAAATAGATGGCAAGTAAGCATATGAAACACATGTCATTGGGGAATTGCACATTACAACAACAGTGAGATATCACTACATACCTATTAGAATGGTTAAAATTCAAAATATAGACAAGCACCAAATGCTGGTGAGGATGCAGAGCAGCAAGGACTCTCATTCACTGCTGGTGGTGGAAAAGCAAACTGATACAGCCACTTTGGAAGAAGTTTGGCAATTTTACAGAAAACTAAAGATACTCTCACCCTATGATCCAACCATCATGCTTCCTGGTATTTACCCAAAGAACCTGAAAACTTATGTCCAAAAATCTGCACACAGATGTCTATAGCAGCTTTATTCATAACTGCCAAAAGCAACCAAGATGTTTTTCACAGCAGGTCATGGATAAATAAACCGTGGTACATCCAGACAATGGGGTACTATTCAGAACTAAAAAGAAATTGAGCTAGCAGGCCATAAAAAGACATGGAGGGGCCTTAGGTGCATATTACTAGTGAAAGAAACCAATTTGAAAAAAAACTGCATGATGTGTGATTCCAGCTATATGACAAAATCACGAAGACAGTGAACAGGTCAGTGGTTGCCAGAAGTTAGAGAGGACAGGGATGAAGAGGCAAAGTACAGAATTTCGGAGCACTGAAAATACTGCATGATCCTATCATTGTGTACACATCTCATTATACTTTTCTCAAAACTCACAGAATGTACAATATCAAGATTAGCCCCAGTGTTAACTATGAGTCTTGAGTGATGATGTGTCAATGTAGGTTCATCAGTTGAACAAACATAGCACTCTGGTAGGGGAGTCTGATTATGGGGAAGGCTGTGCTTGTGTGGTAGTGCAGAGTATATGGAACATCTCTGTATCTTCTCCATTTTGCTATGAAGCTAAAACTGCTCTAAAAACTAAAGTCTATTTAAAAATAAAAGAATCCTGGATGTCCCTCCCCCTCCAAAAGGCTGTGTTCATGATGTCAGAGTTCATATAGAGGGTCCTTTGGCAGAAGCCACAGCACTCCCATGGACATCCTGAGATTGTGCTAGGAGGAGCAGCTAGTCCATGCCACCACAGTTTAGAGCTTGGCAGCTCCATTCTGGTAGCAGAAAACAGATCCCTTCAATACCATCTGCCCCAATGTGCACAGCATCCACACCCTGCACAGCACTCACCCAGCCCACACCTGGAGCCTGATTAGCTGAAGTACAGCTACCAGGTCTAGTCATTTAAAGGGTGATTCACAGCTTTGACTACAGGTTGTAATCACCTAGAAGCTTCGAAACACACTGAGGCTGCAAATTCATTCCAAAGATCCTGACTTACTTGGTAGGGGGTGTGGTATTGGCATTAGGATTTTTAGAATCCAGTGATTCTAATTTTCAATAGGCCTGAGAATCACTAATTTGGCAGCCGATTTAAAGATGCTCACTCATTCATCAACTTGTCTAGAAGCAAAGCACAGACTGCTTCTTTCAGCATTTTGACCCTTTATTGTGCTCCTTACAAATTTTGGCAAGAAACACTAATTTGCATAATAATGGCAATAAATGGCTCTTATAATGAAGACCAGTGTAAGCAGTGTTTGGATGGAACCCAATTTTTCCTGTTCAGAATGCTGACAGGGCAGCAGCTGGCATACACTTGGTACTTATTAAATATTTTTATTTTTTGAGCAGTTTAATTGGGAGCTTTTGCATCAGTTATGTATCCTGTTTAGAAAAACTTCTTTAAATTGGTTTGAATAATGACTCCTTTTCTTTTCCTATATTAAATTATTCTAAAAAGGCCTTACCACAGTTGGTTATAATCATGTATTTCACTAATACATTTGGGGGAAGAAAACTGGTTTACTTGCGTTTTCAACTTCCCACACTCAACTCATGAACACACTTTTCAACAATGAAATAACACTTATGTGGCCTAAAAAAGAGTTTTTTTTTATCGAGGCACACAGAGCTAAATCAAAAGCCAGCCAGCTCTCTGACCATGGGTAGTGTAGGGAGAGAGGGTGCTGGGAACTCTCTCCTTGCATGGCTCTTTCTACCTCCCCACTGCCCTGATCTGAGAGTACAGAGATGCCCTGACTCCCGAAATTCCTACAAATCCTCTCCATGACAATCACAACACCCTATTCACAAAGAGGACTTTGAAGATAAAATCCCTTTATTCATAAGCTTGGCTCTTACCAAGGTCTCAGTTTTCTTGCAGGTGTTCTGCATGTTTCTATTGCTTCTTTGCCTGATGCTTTCCGGCTACACACAGAGAAAAAGAACACACACACCTGAGAAGGAGGTCAGATCTGTGTGTGCTGTTTTGCAATGATATTTTCAGTAAAGGCAATGCATTAATGCATTATCTGTCCTGTTTTTATAGCAGGTTATTTAATCTAGGTAATTTCAGGGGTAGCCCAGTAATAGATTCCAAGTTAATAACTTAAATTTAGGTTGATCTCTAAATTTTCTTCTTGCTAAACCTCGGCTGATTCTGGGTTGTCTGCTTGTGGGACTTGAGTTTGTAGTGAAATCATGTGGGCCGCTTCGGGGAGCAGAGCCTGGATGTAGGATAGGGTGGGAGCAAAGAAACAAATGAGGCGGAACTGCACAGGTCCAGGTGTGAGATGAGGCTGTTTCAGCAGGGAGGTAGCAGTAATGATGGGAAGATATAAAAAAGTTCTAGACACATTCTGGAGATCATCCGCTACTTAAAGTGATTTAGTATCTAAATTCTTTCTTTTTAATCTCCAAAATATAGTAGCTGAAATAAAAAGACATGCAGAAAAATAAAGTATGCTATCACTTACTGTAAAAAGATATGCATTCCTTGCTTAGCATTAAAGAATTTATCATAAGGATACAGGAGAAGTTATGATCATTAGCGGAGTCTAGAGAGAATAATCAGGTGGTAGGTAAGACAAAGGTAAAAGGGTAACTCTTCACTGTATACACTTTTGTAACTTTTAAACTTTCAGTCTTATAAATATATTATTATTCACAAAATAAAAATAAAAATTTTTATGAGGAAAAATAATAGTGAAATGTCATCAGTTTCAAAAAGCCTCATCTGTATGCATTTTCTATACCTCTACTCAAGCTCAGCTGGTATCCCAATAAATCCCAATAAAATTTAGATTTCGTATCTAAATTCTTAACTTCCCCAACAGAATATGTGTCATGGTAAATACAGCACATTTATGGCCTAGGTCTATATTATAAAAAACCCAGTATAAAGGAATCAAATGTAAAAGTATAAAATTTTGGGTGGGTGGGCTGAAAAAATACAAATATGTTCATTTATAGGGCTGTGAAAATGATACACATGGGAAAAGATAAACGGTAATAAAATATCTGATGTGAGCTGTTAATTACAACATTAATGCAATTTAATTAAAAAATCTAGGCATTTCTAAACACCATTTCCCGAAAATATTGGCCCAAGGGTCTCCTTAGAATAAAATGACCGGAGAAGCACTGAACATCACAGAAAGATCTAGATATAAAATTGAAAGAGGTATACATTCTACCAACTATCCTAATAGAAAAGTGTGGCCTGTTCATACAGAGAAAACCATATAGGTTCTACTACCCAAGAAAGAAAGAAAAAAAATACATGTATAATCACTGTTTAAGAGAGGAAAAAAAACCCAGAAGAAATCATTGAAGAATGCATAATAATACTTTCTTCTTTTGCAACAACAACAAAAATGAAGATGAGAAGAATTGGCAGAAATCATTCAGTTGTCTGTCAACAGAACCTTTCAGTACTCCTGGAGGCTTTGGTGGAGGATCCCCTATGCTCCAAGGATGCTTAGCTTGCTAGGTACAGTTGGAAGAACTGTGCTCCACTGGTGGAATATCCAAATTATTTTTAAAACCCCGTCTCTATCTAACTGCAAAATAGGTTTCTCCTAACCTTCTAGTCATTTGTTGTCTCTACTTCTGCTTTCCTAAAATTACACCAAAGAAAAATAAGTCCTTTTCCTCCAAAAGCCCTCAAACATTTAAGAACATCATTTTAGCATCTCTGAAATTTCTTTTCCAGGTTACACATCACTAGTCTGTTCATATGGCAACAGGAGTTCCAGTTCTACTAACATGCTTGCTCTCTGGATAGACCCTGGTCAAGGAAAGTACAGGGAGCAAATGACCAATAAAAGGGTTTTCTGAGGTGAAAGGAGATAAAACTGTTTTTCAAAGTGTTAACTCCCCATGGACTTCCAGTACTAACTGACCATCAAAATGGTACTTGCTGAAAATGCATCACAGGTGAGAAATGGTTAATGTGTTTAGCCATTACTAGGTCATTAGTGTCTTTCTTAAGACTAGCCAATTAAAAACAAGGAATTAAGGAGTAAGTGGGAGTTTGCAAAGGAAAAATAATGAGTGCAAACCAGTGTTCTCAAATTTACTGTGTACACGAATCACCAGGAAATCTTGTAAAACAAGATTTTGATTCAGTTGTAGAAGGAGCGAGTGACAAGACTCTGCCTTTCGCACAAGCACCCCGGTGATGCCCATGCTGCTGGTACAGGGACCACCGTTTTGAAGCACAGCCATACTGTACGTCCATAAAACAGGCTAAAAGGAATGTTTTAAGCACACAATGAAACAAACTGTAGCCAGCATGGCACACATTGCTATAAAAACAAAACAAAACAAAACAAAACAAAAACAAAAACAAAAACAAAAACACCAAATACCCCAAAACCCAGGTCTCAAATATATGATGGCTTTTTTCAGGCCACGACGTCTATCACCACGATCTAAGAGAAGAGAAGTTTCAAAATGCCAAGTTTCTAAAAGAAAACTTCCATTTTCTGTCCCAGAGGGCAAAATCCCAAATAAAGCCGTATTCCTTGAAGCATGTTTAGAGCTGTGAATGCATACACATCCATCAACGTAGTGTGTGCAATGTTCATTTCACATCCTTACTCAGCTGCCAAAATTTTTGCTCGCCTTTCTGCACCAGGAATGAATTATCTTAGCTGATAAGCTTCCTGAAGTATATTCAGAGCCACTTGGAAAAATGTTAATATTTACCACTAAATATCCACACCTGGGCCCTGTAACTATCCATCATGAATCTCAACTATGTTGATTTACATGCAGTCACACACGTTTATTTAGAAAAAGTTGAAGCTGAAAATTTTCATTGAAAAAAAAGTAGGGTGTGATTCTTTATAAAACATAAGCAAAGGCAAACAAAATCTGCAAAATATATAAAAGACTACATGATATCAGTATTTTTTAAGAATGATGGTGAAGGGGATCCATGGGTGGGTCAGCGGTTTAGCGCTTGCCTTTGGCCCAGGGTGTGATCTTGGGATGGAGTCCCGCATCGGGCTCCCTGGATGGAGCCTGCTTCTCCCTCTGCCTCTCTCTCTCTCTCTCTCTGTCTCTCGTGAATAAATATATAAAGTCTTTAAAACAAAAGAAGAATGATGGTGAAGTTAGAGAATTTAACACTTGGCATACCGCAACAAAAAAAATACTTGAGATTAAGAATTAAAAGTTGGAAGGCAAATTTAAGGAAGTTAAAAGTTGAAGTAGGTATTTGTAGAAACTGGTCAAGGCGGGGCTCAGTTGGGTCAGTATCTGACTTATTTTGGCTCAGGTTGTGATCTCAGGGTTGTGGGATCAATTCCCCCATGTCAGGCTCCATGCTCAGTGTGGAGTCAGCTTGTCCCTCTCCCTCTGCTCCTCCCTGGTCTTGCATTCCTTCTCTCTCAAATAAATAAATAAGTAAATAAATAAAAAATAAATAAACTAACTCTTAAAAAAAATTCCTGTGGTCAAAAATGAGGGAACTACTTCCAAGGAAAGGGTATACAATATTTTAAAACAGCTTTAAATAGATCAATACAAATAAAGGACACCTGTATATATACATATTTATGATTAAGGAGAAAAGATTCAGCCAATGGAAGAGGCTTATTTATTAAGTAATGTATTTCCAGTATTTTACTTAATATCTTCCATATACAGTTATAGGCAAATTACCTTAGGAAATAAAAGTAGAACAATAAAGAAAATCATCTGGGGGCACGTGGGTGGCTCAATGGTTGAGCATCTGCCTTTGGCTCAGGTCGTGATCCTGGGACCCTGAGATGGAGTCCCGTATCAGGCTCCTGCAGGGAGCCTGCTTCTCCCTCTGCCTATGTCTCTGCCTCTATGTGTCTCACATAAATAAACAAAATCTTAAAAAAAAAAAAAGAAAATTATATATGGTTGAAAAGTTATAAAATATTAAAATTGACTCAATAATGGGGAGTCCATTATGGTACATGTTTACGTCGCCAGTGAAAATATCATTCCGTGACATCTGGTTGGCAGGTACTGCTCTTTAATGTGACTCTCACCTTTGATGTCTCAGGACCAGTGTCATACAGCTAGATGACTCTCTTCAGCACCTACAGAATGCTCACTCATCTCCCACAAGGCTGAGCTCAAACATGACCTCCTATTAGACCATTAGACATGCCCACACTACAAAGTCTGGTTTGCAATTACTATGAATTGAGAATCTGTCACTTATGTGTCAGTCTTGTCCAAGTGACAGGGTGAAGAACTTGCTGGACGGAGGCTCGTAGAGGGTGGCGGGGCAGGTTGTGCTCTGCAGCATTCCTCCAACTGATGTTTACGGAGCTTACACAACACTGCTCTCCATGAGCAACTGAGCTGGCAAACCACCTACTACTAGTTGGTGCTCCTTTCAAATTCATCCTCTTCCAACAACCAGTCATTATACAAACGTGCCTGCCCCAGCAGACTCGTTGAAGTAGAAAGCAGAGACAAAATATGGTTCCCTGCTGTCTATACCCTACTGATTCAGGAAGGTTGCAGCCTGTGGTCTTTCCAGTTTTTCATTAGCCAATACACAATGGTTCCAAGACATTTCCAATGGACCTCTGCAACACAATAAATATGCACCAGCTAGGTGTTGCAAAGAACTTCCGAAGAAAATAGTTCTCAGTGATGGAGTGAATTGTTAAGAGGTTATGATGCATTTAAGTATTTTTGTTGTTAAAAACAACTTGTCAAATTACTTCTTCAACAAGGTCCTGTGTCATCCTTAGATTCAGAATATATTGCTCTTAAGAGGTATTTCAGATTCTAGATTTTTTTAAAGGCTTTTTTCCCCCAACTTTTCCCCCCAATTTATCTTTGGTTCCAATCTATGGGTAAAAAAAAAAAGTCTTGGGCTTGTCAAAATCTGTCATATTTCATTTTCTGCCTCTTTCTAAAGAAAGCAGTTCAGAGTCCTACTCCTGCAGTGTGTTTACACAATCGTCTCCTGTTTCTAAGAAGCAACTACCAAATGCGAAACTTTCCACTGATTTTCTAACTTAGTATTTCAGGGATGTTAAAAGACTCAGGATTTTCTGAGGTCACTCTTCAACTTGGTTTCTCAGAATAACTGAACAGAGATTTTGTTCCTCTCTTTAGGGACCCTTGTTTGGTCAAATCTTCTCATGACTTCTAGCCCCAGTGAGTGCACTTCATTCTTTTTCTGTTTATCTCCCCCACTTCTTTCAAGGCTTATTCCTTCTAGAGCAACATTCCTTTGCTAGAAGTCAAGAGCTAGGCAAAAATCTGTCCATCATCTTAGCTTCTCCTTGGGCCCTGGCTGCTCTTTTGGCTTTATGATTTTACCACCTTAATTTTGGATTAGGTCACCAGAATCTTCCCACACATCAGGAGTTTATTTGGTGATTACAGCAATATCTTCCTCAAGTTTAAATCACAGATTAGTAAGAGGAACTGAATCCCAGATTGCATTACTATAGCCCATGGGAATTTGTGAGAGGTGGAGTCTACCAGTATAAAAGAAACATGAGAGCAAACATTAATAGAATGTTAAATATAGTTATGAGGACTTTGGCCAAATATAGTAATGACTTTCACAAAGGAATATACTGGTAGATAAAGACCTGTGTATTTCATCCTTCTAGCCAGTGAGCATAAAAATACCAAAATGCATCTACTGTAGAAACCTGCTGGCAGTTGCAGCCCACAGGTGCTGAATTAAACCCGCCTTCCCCACTCCACTCCCAACAATCAGCTATGTTTTATGAAGTTTAAAAATGTGACCTCAGCCTTAGAAAGGTCGTGAGCACTGCTCGGGAAGAAGACAGCAAGCTGCTGTTTCTTGTTTTTTGGCACCAAGTATTATTTCCCAACCCAGGCTGCTCAAGAAGGGATGTGGTTATACAGAAAGTAGATTTCAACTTGCATTCTTGTAAAATCTCAAAAACACATTGACTTAAAAGAAAAAAGCTAAGCCACTCCTACTTTCAGACCGTTACCACCCTAGAAATAGAGGTGAACCTTCAGCTTAATTATGTCTTGACTGGAATCCCAATGACCACGGCCAATACTTGGACTCTGGCTAAATTTATGAAAACATCTCTGGTTATTATTTTAAAGTCACATTCACTTTAAAGTCACATCCATCTTTTTCAGTGAGCTTCATACCTTCAGAGAAAGTTTTTTTTAAAAGATTTTATTTATTCATGATAGACATAGAGAGAGAGAGAGAGGCAGAGACACAGGCAGAGAGAGAAGCAGGCTCCATGCCAGGAGCCCAATGTGGGGCTCCATCCCAGAACTCCAGTATCACCCCCCGGCCAAAGGCAGGCGCCAAACCACCGAGCCACCCAAGGATTCCACCCCCCCACCCCCGAGAAAGTTTTAAATGCATTCTCTGCTTATCCTTCCTTTTCCCTCCCTCCATCCGTCCCTCCCCTCTTCTTTCCTTCCCTCTCTCCCCCATTCATTTAAGTATTCCACAATTATTTAGCACTTGTCATGTTCTATCATTGTTTTAATGGGTTGATGACTCAGATTTATTTAAATACAGGTGTAGTTCTAGGCACTGGTGCTACTCAGATGGTTATAAGGCATGATCTGTGTTTTCAAAGGGGAGGAGGAGGAAAGAAAGTAGTAAGATGAGACAGACCAGCTCTTCTTGAGGAGGAGGGATGTGAGGCTGGGAGACTTGTGGGTACATGGGTCACAGAGGACATTTCAGCTCTGTTCTGAAGAATGATATCACCCAAGAAAGAAGAGGAAGGGCACTCTAGAGAGAGGAAATCATGCACAGTCATAGGGCTGTGTAAGGACAGAAGGTCAGGGTGGCTGCAACAGTGGCTAGAGGCAAGGGATACAGAGGTCACACTGGGGTTCAAGGGTTCAAGTATCTAGGGCTAAGTCCCAATGTAGGGTTGAAAAGTCAGCTCTGCTTCTTCTCCTTGAACATGCCCCTCCCCGGGCTCTGAGTGGCTCCTTCATATCATTCAGGCTGTTTCAACACCACCTCCTCAGAAGCCTCGCTTCTCCATGTATAATCCCCGGCTCTAGCCCACCTCTGCCCTATGATGTCTTATTTTTACTTTATTTTTTTAAAGATTTTATTTATTTATTTATTCATGAGAGACACACAGAAAGAGGCAGAGACATAGGCAGAGGGAGAAGCAGGCTCCCTGCAGGAAGCCTGATACAGGACTCGATCCCAAGACCCCAGGATCACGCCCTGAGCCAAAGGTAAAGGTAGATGCTCAATCACTGAGCCACCCAGACGTCCCATGATGTCTTACTTTTATTTTTTTTTTTAAAGATTTTATTTATTTATTCATGATAGTCACACAGAGAGAGACAGAGAGGCAGAGACACAGGCAGAGGGAGAAGCAGGCTTCCATGCAGGGAGCCTGACGTGGGATTCAACCCCGGGTCTCCAGGATCGCGCCCCGGGCCAAAGGCAGGCGCCAAACTGCTGCGCCACCCAGGGATCCCGATGTCTTACTTTTAATTCATGGTGCTTATCCTAACAGGGAGTATTTGTTTATATGTCTGCTTGCTTATTGAGTGACATTCTTCTAAGACATATTGCATGACCAACAGATGCTATACAAAAGAATGTCCACATGTTAAGCATTTTTTCTGATTGTGAGAAAGCCTGTATTTAAATAAATCTGAGTCATCAACCCATTAAAACAATGATAGAGCCCTTTATTGCTTTTTTCCCCTGTGAACACTAAATTCCCCCACCTTCTCTTCCCATGAAACTGTATGAACCCAGTATGGAGCAGCAACAGAGCTTACTTTGGGCAGGTGAGTCGCTCTCTTGTCAGTGAAAACATCTTAGGTACAGCATGCAGGACGGTAAGGACAGGGCAAGGCTCATTCTTGGCCTCCAAGGGTTATAAATTATAGAAAGGAAAATCCTGTGGCAACGAGTGAACATCACTGCAGATTTATTTTCCCCTGTGAATCTAGAAGTATTTAAAACCATTTTGAGGGACGCCTGGGTGGCTCAGTTGGGATGCATGGGTGGCTCAGCAGTTGAGCGTCTGCCTTTGGCTCCAGGGATCAAGTCCCACATCGGGCTTGCTGCAGGGAGCCTGCTTGTCTCTCTGCCTATGTCTCTGTCTCTCTCTCTCTGTGTCTCTGATAAAATCTTTTAAAAAGTAAAATCAAATCATTTTGAAAAAAATAAAATCATTTTGAAAATCTTGGTAAAATACTATAAAAGCCAGGCACTTTATTAAATGATGATGTACAGTAAATTACCTGAACATTAAGTACCCACTGAACACATCTTCAGTCTTCCACAAATATTCTATTAGGTTTTGTTTCGGTAACCGTGCATTTGTAGGTAGATGAGATAAAACAGGAATGTTGGAGTGGTCTTGGAGGAAGAGAAAAAAGGTACTGGAAGGTTCAGGTTGATCTCAGCACTCTACCGCCCCATGCTTAATCTGCAGAAAATGGGGTGCCACTGAAGTTATTTCATCAGCAGAGGATTACATCCAGGGGAAAGTTTCAGGAATATCCAGGCCCCAGCCTGGAGGGGAGCAACTGGAGATACTTCCGGGAAGGTCTTCAGTGGCAGAGCAAAGAAAGATTGATGATGTAGTGCAAATGTGAAGGAGAGAACTGGGTTGAAACATACTCCTGAGCTCCATTTATAAGACCTGGAATTCTTGGGATGTTGGAAAAAACATTATTCCCTTCATTTAGCTCCTCATGCCAGAAATTCTCTGAGGGATATCCTTAGAATCTTCCTTTCCTCCTTAATCTACTCAATCGTGAGGTTCTACCAATTCTACTTCCTTCTTCTATCTGGCCTCCTAAGGCATTCTTACCCACTTCATTTGCCACAAGATATTTATGTTGATCCTTAAAAAAAGGCCAGGCTGATAATGGCATTCTCTTGTAGGGAAAAACCTTTGATGGCTTAGGAAAAGCTTGAAACACCTCACTTTAGTCTCTCATGCCCTGCTTAACTCTGTTCCTGCCTCCTTCACCAGACTCATCTAGCTCCTCTCTGCCTCCAGCTTCTTCCTAGATCCTAATGCACAGCTCTGCTCTTTTCTTTCTCAAAGCCTCCACATAAGAAATACTTGTTCCCTAGATTCTCAGACTAGGGCAGCCCCCTCTCATAGCCCTTTGTATTTTCTTTGGAGCCTTTAAATTGTCATAATCGAAAAGACATTTCTTAATGACTCTCTCCTTGGATAAACCCTATCTCCCACTCCCACTCTAAAGCTGGGACTGCATGGTTTACTGCATCCATAGAGGCTAGGATTAAGCACTCATTAGATAAACAGATGAATAAGGAACAAGAAATCAAAGATGACATTGACATTTCCAATGTAGTGACTGGAGAGAAAATACTACACCGATAAGCAACGGCACACGGGAAGATGATGTTAAATTTGAGGCTGAAAGAGATATTCACTCAGTAGATTGTCAGATACCTAGAAATGAAGCTAAGGAGGCAAGAATGGGCTAGAAATAAATGGAGCTTAGACAACGAGCTCCTTAAGGGTACTGCCCATGGTGTACCCATCTGCTATAGACTGAATGCCTGTGTCCCTACTAAATTCATGTGTTGAAACCTAATCCCCATTGAGATTCTATTTGGAGATGGAGACTTTGGAAGGTGACTAGGTCACAAGGATGGAGCCCACATGAATGGAATGAGAAGCCCTACAAAAGAGACCTCAAAAAGCTCCCTCACTCCTTCCACCATGTGAGGACATGGCAAGAAAACAGCCATCCCTGAACCAGGAAGCAGGGTCTCACCAGACACGAACTGTAACAAATGTTTGTGTTTAAGCTACACAAACATTTATTCTGTGGTATTCTGTGACAGCAGCCAGAACTTAGACTAAGGTGCCATCCTTTTATCCCAGGTAACCTACATAATGAGAGCAACAGGACTTCAAAAAGAGAAAGCTTTCAGCCTTATCCACTTTCCTGTCAAGGAGAAAGAAAACCAAAGACCATATTATTTGGTGCTTGCAGTTTCTACCAAGTGACAGGGGAAAAGACAACTATAAGAGTTAGGGAAGAACATGACTGAGAGAACAAAGACTACTTTTTCAAGAATTTTATCAAAGACATGTCAACTCAAGGGAGATTCCCTTTCCTCTTCCATCATGTCAGAAAAGTTAAGCCCAAGTGTCCTCCAAAAGACTCTTAAGTGTATATATGGGATTTCTCTTCAGATCCATTCTAGGCCTTGAAGCAAAGCTCCTTTCAGCTTCTCTATCACCTTCATGATCTTCCACTGAATCAGTGTTAGGACCACAGGAAATTCAGATTTCAGTGCTGCACTAGAAATTGGTAGGAAGGCTTTCTGACTTGCTCTAGTTCTAGACCATTTAAGCTACCTGGCCCAAAGAAGGAGATCTTTGAGGACTCCAGCCTGGCTCACCAGAGTTTTCCATTGGGGTCTGGGATCAGAGCCCCATCTAATACCCAAGAGATGCCTTGCCTTGTTTCATTTCCTGACTACATACCTACCTCTGGGTCCGCTCAAGGAAATAAGTAAGTTCCAGGGCAGAATTGTAGTATTCCTTTTTTTTTTTAATTTTTTTAAAATTTTTATTTATTATTTATGATAGTCACAGAGAGAGAGAGAGAGAGGCAGAGACACAGGCAGAGGGAGAAGCAGGCTCCATGCACCAGGAGCCCGATGTGGGATTCGATCCCGTGTCTCCAGGATCATGCCCTGGGCCAAAGGCAGGCGCCAAACCGCTGTGCCACCCAGGGATCCCAGAATTGTAGTATTCCTAAGGAACACAGCCAAATATAATTATAACAGAAGCTCAGTTTCAACACAACTTACAGGAAGAAAGAGAGTCAGGGCTGGGTGTATGGAGAAGGAAGTTCAAGGGAATTGTTTTAATAGTGGGAAGCAAGAATTTTATACGAGACCTGTCTATCCAGTCAGCACTACAGATTGCAAGAATTTATACGAGACCTGCCTATCTAGTCAGCACTACAGATTTGTGTAATGTTCATATATTAACTGTTAACAAGATTCCTTTTTGCCTGTTAGAAAAATTAAAACTTCATTAGACATTAATCAGAGAACTCAATTCACAGATCATCTTTTCATACTTTGAAATATCTGAATATATTTTAGATATAAAATCAAGAACATATAAATGAAACTAAAGTGGTAAAGTAGTACGAATACCACAGAATAATATTACAATTAAAGTAATAGTCTTTATATCAATAATTCAAACCTATTTTATTACAGGTAAGCCAATGTTAGACTTTTATTTAAAATATTCGATTTTAGCAGATCAGATTCTTTTGTAATTTAGGAGCAAATACTATTTTTTTTTTTTTGCAAATACTATTTTGATTTTATTTTCACTTTCATACTCTGTCATATCACACTACAACTTAAAGAATTAATAATTTTAAATTATAATACAGTTTAAATAATTAAATAAAATGAAATTTAATTTAAACATAAAACCTGGGATGCCTGGGTGGCTCAGTGGTTGAGTGTCTGCCCTCTGCTCAGGGCATGATCTTGGGATCCAGGATCAAGTCCCACATCGGGCTCCCTGCATGGAACCTGCTTCTTCTTCTGCCTGTGTCTCTGCCTCTCTCTCTTTCTCTCCCCCCACCCCATGAATAAAAAAATAAATCTTTAAAACAAAACAAAACAAAAAAAAAACCCATAAAACTTAAGTAATTTAAGAACCTACCTGCATTTTCAAAGTAAGTTTCTTTGCCCCTAAAAAGTTTATTCTTGCATAACATTTGAAAGCCCTACACAAAAAAATCAGTACAGAACAAAGCCTTACAACTTTTCAATCATTTTTATCAGTTTAAATTTTATTAATGGTGTTCCCATTATGTTTTTGAAAAGTCATAAACTGATGAAAACTGAACTAAAATGAAAATTCTCTGAATTTATTCTGCATTCATAGTACTCTAAGACATTCTTCTAGGACTCTAAGCTCCTAATAACAAGAGTACCTATTTGCTTTTCATTTAAAAAACCATGGGCTCTGTCCATCCTCCCAATTATTTTCAACTGGCATAGCAAATAATTTTTGTAGTCCAGATCCTTAGATTTTAGAAGCACTTTTTACTCCTCCCTTACCCAAGCTTTAGAAAAGTCAACAAAATAAAGACAGACTAGTAGGAAACAATTGGCAAATTTATAAATTAAGGATTTTTTCATAGTTTAACAATGTATAAATATCATTAGGTTTAAGTAAATTCTGTCCTTTTTTTAAAAAAATTCTGTCTTGATTAAAACTATTCATCCTTCTGAGGGAAACAACAATAAACAGTGTTTGGAGTTTTTGCACATCTTACATTCACAGTAGGAATCCTGTTTTCGCCTCTATTTCTCTGAGCCAAATCTTTAGTAAATATGGCGTTTTCAAAATAAATTCTTCTCTATACAGCCTTATTTCCTCATTTATTCAATAACTATTTATTGAATGGGCACTATATGACAGGCTTTAGGCTGAACAATAGGGACAAAGATGAATAAGAAGTTGGCTCCTGAATGTACCATATTCCCTACTGCTAAAAACAGGCAGGAATCAGTAACAAAATTCTGTACTGTAACTTAAGAATAATATAGTCCTTGAATAGATCTTTAAAGAAGAAAGTTCCTAAAGTAGCCTTCGTGCTACAACTTTACTTAAAGTAGAAGTTTGGAACATAAAGAAAAAACTATCCATACACAATCACCTACTTGACCCTGGGAAAAGCACACAGAACTTTGGAGGATAAGTAAAAATAAGCTAAAATAATAGGTTTACACGTGTGTTAAATTTTGGAGGCAGGGAATACATGTATTTGAAGTCTTCAGCTAATGTTTTGTATATCTGAAAGTGCCAAACAAATGCCATAAGCAAAGAAAGGGGGCTACGGTCATTGCCTAACATTTTTTTTAAAGATTTTATTTATTTATTCATGAGAGACACAGAGAGAGGCAGAGACACAGGCAGAGGGAGAAGCAGGCTCCCTGCAGGGCTCCTGGGTGGCTCCATATCTGCCTTTGGCTCAGGTCATGATCCCAGGGTCCTTGGATTGAGCCCCACATGGGGCTTCCTGCTCAGCGGGGAGTCTGCTTCTCCCTTTCCCTGCTTTTGCTCTCTCACTCTGTCAAACAAAACAATAAAAGCTTTAAAAAATGCAGAAGCAAGCAGCTGGCACTATGGGAAGACAGAAGAGGGAACTACTAAATGCCTGGGTGGAAATACTTTTGAGGACAGAAGGTTCAAAGAGCTGGACCTGGAAGATGCAAAGGAATTCCCCAGGAAGTGTGAGAAGTGAATTCCAGGCAGAAAGGGGAAGGAGCTTACAGGAATCAGTCCATTTTCCCAAATCATTGAGTCCTGCTACCATCATCACAGTAAAACTACAGAACTGAAAATGGGAAAACAGAGGTAAAATTGGAGAATGACATTTACAGGCAATAATGGAGAGATCCTTGTATGTTGGGGAAACAGGGGTCTGGGTTCAATCACAGGGCTTGTGAGAGGAGTTTCCAGGAGGCTGCCTTTGTTTGCTGTGCTAACAAGTTGAGTTTCCTCATGGAGTTGGTCAGAAGCCCCCAGAAAATTGTGATTAGAAAGTAATTTCTTAGCAACTACTCAGCACAAAGGAGAAGTGATGGAAAAGGAGGTAAGAAAGGTGAGCCCCCAAATGGCCCTCTTGAGAGCAAAGGCAGATATAATGAATGCTTTGCAGGAAAACTGCCTCAGTCAGCAGCAATTCAACCAAAACTTAAAGATTAATAGAATGTCTTCATCACCCAACAAAATGTTAGAAAACAGAAAAACTTAAAAATTAACTCTTGCCTCTCTAAGTTTGAAATCCATGACTTTAAAGATAGTTATTCAATACTTTTTGTTTCCAATTTTAGCAGACAACAACGCTGTCAGTTTGCAGCAAGGAACAAAAATAAGAAAGAAAAATCTATACCTGCGGTCCTGCTGGAGAAGAAAGAAACAGAGCAGTTAAGTGCAGAAGGGAGTGGCTTTGGGGGTAAGTAAACAGAACAACAGAGTTCCTGACTTTGTGCATTTAATGCTGGAAACCTTTCGTTTGCCAAGTAGACGAACCAATGCTTTTTCCAAATATAAACAGTACATTCGAGGGGACACTCAGCCAAGAACTGTCTGCTGATGTTTGCACATGACTCTCAGGTGTTCTCTGGGCAAAGTTTAGGGAGAGGAGTTAGCTCATGTTCCTCATTGGTTCAGCCATCCATGGACAGTACCAGAAATAAGACACAGAGTGTGTGCGGGTAAAGTGGGAGGAGAGCTTAGATTAGGAAGAGTACAGGGGATGCCTGGGTGGCTCAGCCATTGAGCGTCTGCCTTTGGCCCAGGGCGTGATCCTGGAATCCTGGGATCAATTCCCACATCAGGCTCCCTGCATGGAGCCTGCCTCTCTCTCTGTGTGTGTCTCATGAATAAATAAATAAATTTATTTTTTTTTAAAGGGAAGAGTACAAAAAGAAGAGTAAACTACTAGAGTTTCTAAAGCCAAGTAGAATTAAACAGGAGGGAAGAACTAAGGGGAATTATATAAGAGAAAGTACCTCCTGTACTGTCTTTATCTCTCTGGAAACTTGAACGCTGGCTGTAAACCCCTCTAGGGATAGGCAGGTTGCCTACAGATTAAACCAGTCCATGAACCACATGCTCATATTTTCACTTGGCCCTGGGGCAGGTCACTGGCTCTTCCCCCTCCCAGCCTCCTGCAGTCTCTGGGTTAACTGCCATTGCTACCACCTGGTCCGCTCTGCGGACCTACTCCTTCATTGCTCCACCCTCTACACAACTAGAGGGGTAAAATATCAAAATTTTGTCCATTCCCAAGGCTGAGATGGGGTAGAGATGCATGTTAATATGTGTAGCTTTCTAAAAGGCAACAATCTCCACGTCTTTGCACAACTTATTCCTTAAGATGAAGTATTTGATGTATAAAGATTTTCACAAAATTATTCATTGCCTTCTCTGCTTTGAGCACCAGCCAGGGCCAATGTTTAGCTGTCCTATCTCTGTTTAACCACCTAATCCCAATGGGCCCAAAAGTGTGGGGAAACAGGTCAGCTTTCAAGCTGATTGATGTTCTTCTGGTAGACAGCAAAAAGTCTCAGAACAGTATTCTTTTGTTTTTTTAATTTTTTTTTAATTTTTTTATTTATTTATGATAGAGAGAGAGACAGAGACATAGGCAGAGGGAGAAGCAGGCTCCATGCACCGGGAGCCTGACGTGGGATTCGATCCCGGGTCTCCAGGATCGCGCCCTGGGCCAAAGGCAGGCGCTAAACCTCTGCGCCACCCAGGGATCCCTCAGAACAGTATTCTGACAATAAATTTCTACCAGCACTATCTGTAGAAATGGAAAATATAGAGAGGAAAAAATTTTTTTAAAGATTTTATTTTTTCATCCATGAGAGACACAGAAAGAGACATAGGCAGAGGGAGAAGCAGGCTCCACGTAGGGAGCCTGGTGTGGGACTCGATCCCGGGACTCCAGGAACATGCCCTGAGTCGAAGGTAGACTCAATCACTGAGCCACCTAGGTGTCCCTAGAAGAAGTTTTTTCCATGTAAAGCGTATTCTTGCTGAGTCTATAGTAGAAGTAACTTCTATTTTGAGTTGAAATTCCTTCTTAAAATCTAATGACTCTCCTCAAGGACCAGTCCTCAGTTTTTCTCCATGACTTAGCTACCATATGGAAGTGAAGCAGGCAGAGAGCTACTGACTTGTTGGCAACACCCTGTCACCACATGTGCACACCCATATGATGTAGAGAAGCATGCAAGAACATCCAGAATGTGACAGATGTTTCCAAAGATGGCCATCATCTACTCCTTACCCCTCTGTATGCACTTGTGTACTCCTTCTCCCATTGAGTTATCCACCTCCTCTTGAGTCTAAGTTGGCACTGGAACTACTTTGACCAACAGAATGGTATAAAAGTAATATTCTGAGGATTTTGAAACAAAACACATGAGAACTGAGAGCTTCCACTTCAGTCTTCTTGGAACTCTTACTCATGGATATTCTTTCTCAGAATGTAAACACATGTGGCAAGTCCAACCTTGCCATGTAGAGAGGCCACAGGAAAAGAACTGAGGCTCCCACAGATAGCCTATACCAATATCCGGTGATGGGAATGAACCTTCCTGGACATTCCAAACCAGTCTAGAGCCCAGATGACTACAGACCCAACCAGCTTCATGTGAAATGGAAGAACCACCCAGCTGAATGTAGTCAACCGATGGAGCTCTGAGAGATAGTAACAGGTTGTTGTTTCAAGCCCCTGGGGTTTTGTTTTTTTTTTCTTTTAAGCCCCTAGGTTTTGTATAGTTAGTTATGCAGTAACAGAGAAATGAAACACAGGCCTCTCAATATAGTAAGTCAATACTGTGAATATATAAATGCAGGCCAAGCACCTACCTACTGTGCCTACTCCTTGCGTATATATTTTTAGTTAATCCTCAAAACAGTGGTAAGATACAAGCTTTCTCATTGCAAAGAGGATATGTGGGACAGGACTGAAACACAAAGTAAGCCTCCTGACTCTCAAACATGTGCTGTTCCCTCCACAGCTCAGAAGCTAAGACATGTGAACTCTATGGGGTCACCCCTCCGCCCTCTGCAAACCTGTCCCTTTGAGCACGGCTATTGCCACATATCTGCTGCCAGGATCACGTTCATCTATCATCCTGGCACTAAATACCCGGACAATGGTAAGCTTCTTAAACAGTATCTTAACAAAAAAAGCAGAATTCATCATTGTTTTCCCCAGAATTCATCACTTGATTCCCCTCTTCAAAAATCAAATTTATGATTTGATTTGGCAACAACATAAGAAAAGCACATCTAAACACTTCGTGGTATATTCATGCATCAGATAAAGTGCTGGATTAAACAGCCTCTATAGTCCTTTGTATTCCAACAGTCCCTGACAAAAAAAGCAGAATTCATCATTGTTTTCCCCAGAATTCATCACTTGATTCCCCTCTTCAAAAATCAAATTTATGATTTGATTTGGCAACAACATAAGAAAAGCGCATCTAAACACTTCGTGGTATATTCATGCATCAGATAAAGTGCTGGATTAAACAGCCTCTATAGTCCTTTGTATTCCAACAGTCCCTGACCTGCCAGGCCCCGTGCAAAGCTCCTTACATGCACGATCCCACTTAACCCTCTCAACAGGCCCAGAAGGCAGTGATGCTTTGCTCTCTGTCTTAGATGTGGGAACACTACGTGAGGGAAGAGCAGAGATTCAGTAAGTGGCAGGGCCAAGACTCAAACACAGTGGTCTCTCGGGTCCACAGTCCACATTTTGATCATCTCAACATATGGCTTACCTTCCTTCCCTAGGTTTTGTTTTTTCTGTTTCTCTGCTCAGTGGAGATAGAAATCCCCAATGTGAGCATGCTCAGATTATCCACATTCCGAGAAAGGGACCCTTTCTCAAAGAGCCATCCCAGCTGCACCACCAGTCTTGAGATGGGCAAGAATCCATCTGGTCCAGCCTAAAACCACGGAAGCTGCAGGTGAAGCCAGGACACCCCCCTCCACTTCCACTTCCAATCTTCCCACACTAGGGAGTGAGAGCACTGGCAGCATGAACACCTCACCTGCAAATCCACACTGACTGTTCTGTGGAATGAAGTGTTAAGTTTCCCTTTCAGAACAAGGCCTAGCAATAACTTGGCCAAGAACTACTGTAAGGAGGACCTCTGGGATCACTTCACAATTTAAAAACAAAAATAGCTGGGCACCACTGACCTCTTAGCCAAGTGGGTCACTGCTGTGCCCTTCCACACCTGCTTTCCCTTAATTGACCTGTGGTAATGGAAAGACTGATAGATTAGGGTTTTGATTCATTTCCTTTATTTACCAGCCACAGCAGCCAGCAACTGGGTTTTAGGACATTAGGTTGTAGGATACCTGGCTCAACAGAACTGGAAAAGTCAGAATCTGTGACTGGGGACAGAGGTCACTAAAATATCTATAGAGGAAAGAGCATGTCAATGTGATGACCCAAATAAAAGTAACATTTCTGAGGTTTCAAATCAAATCAAGACCATATCAGAAAATTTAAATCTATAATAAATTCTATTTCCTCAGCTAATATCTTAACACTAAAGCGTTGAATCTGCAAAACAGAGTGCTAAACCACTCTCACCCTGGAAATATTTAGACTGGGACTACTTTCAAAGAGCATCAACAGCTAAGTATGCTATACATAAATTAACTTCCAATAAGTTTTTTTTTCTTATAAAAATCAATTTTCTTTATTTTATATAAGAAACCAATCATAAGGGACAAGTTTATCACCATAATAACTCTTTCAAGAAATATTTTTGACTTTTCATATTTAAATATTTAAGTTTACATAGTAAGCAGACAAAGGTGAGTAAAGATTCTCATTTATTCTGAAGTCAGACTATACGAACATTGATAATTCTGTTACGTGTCAAACCCACTGGAAGTGATGTAGGAATGAGTTAGTGGCAGACAGGCTAGGCAGGGAAAGATGAGGAAAAGGCCCCAGAGTCAGTCCTACCCATCCCAAGGAAACAGAGAGAAGACAGAAAAAAACAGAAAAACCTGGCTCCCTAGCTCCAAAATGTTAGGGCGTATCCCCCTTTAATGGCTACTAAGTAATCACAGAAATCCCAGAAGTAGAGAATTGCTTTGGAGGAGATATTAACCAGAGAGAAGGGAACACCTTATTTGTGCTCATGATATCTACAAAAAAAATCTTGTTTGTTACAAGTGCACCATGTTTGTTCTAAATATAGACATGATATTTACAAATCCACCCTAGTATTGACAAGAAATTCACCAAGCTGCCTGGCCAGTTTCCTATAAAAGATAGGCCATAAAAACCCTCAGTGGCAACTCTGTGGGTGGCCCCTCTGGCTTTTGAGAGCTTTCTCTGTATCTCTGCTTAATAAACTTCCATTGCTTTGCTCACTCTGGTCCAGGAGATTCCGACTCCATGAGACAAGAACCAAGAACCAAGCTTCCCCCTATCAGAAAGAAGGAAGAAAGGAAGTAAAAGGGAGGAAGAAAAAGAGGAAGCAGAGGATGGGAGGGGGGGCAGGAGGCAGGGTGGGAAGAGGGAAGTAAAAGGAAGTGAAATCTACTCACTCCTAAGTATGATAATGACAATAAATGCTCCAAACCTGAAAACTCTATAGAGTCATGGTTCACATCACTTCAGTAGCCAAAAATATGAAAGCCAAGAAGTGCAAAAGAAACAGGAAGGAAAAAATTCTTAAGAATTTAGAAATTAAAGAATATCAAGTATTGGAGACAGTTAAAAATAGGAAGAAGACCCAACAGCTGTTTTGTTTTGCAGAAATTACAAGCCTACAATTCATATGGAAATACAAGGGAAGCAAAACAGCCACAACAGTCTTTAAAAAGAACAAAGTTAGAGATCTCCTGTTTCCTTTACTTCCCTTTCAAAACTTAACACAAAGCTGAAGCAATAAAGACTATGTGGTCCTGGTATAAGGATAAATATATAGATCAATGGAACAGAACTAAGAAACTTGTACACTCATAGTCAACTGATTTTTGACAAGGGTGACAAGGAAAATTCAGCAGTGAAAGAAGGAATGGGCTTCTCAACAAATGGTGCTGAGACAACTGGACATGCACATTTAAAAGAATGGAAGATGGACCCCTATTTCACATGGCACATAAAAATCAAAATGGACCAATGTCCTATATTGAAGAATGAAAACTAAAACTTTTAGAAGAAAGCATGAGTATAAATCTTCATGACCTCAGATTGGGTATTGGTTTCTTAGACATCAAAACTATAAAGAAAATATAAAGTCGATTTCATCATAATTAAAACTGTGTTTCAAAAGACACTAGCAAGCTACAAAGGAAATGAAGAAACCCCCACGAAATAGAAGGAATATTTACAAATCAGAAGTCCAATAAAGGACTCTTATGCAGAGTATGTATAATATGTACTATTACAACTAAGAAAATTTTAAAATGAGCAAAGATCTTAATACATAGCTCTCCAAAGAAGACATACAAATGGCCAATAAGCCCATGAAAAGATGCTCAACAACCATTAGTCATTGGGGAAATGCAAATGAAAACCACAATGACATACCATTTCATACCCACTAAGAAATCTAGAATCAAAAAGATAATAACAAGCATTAGTAAGGATGTGGATAAATGGAGCCTTGATACGTATTGGTGGTAACAGAACATGGTGCATACCCTTTAGAAAATGGATTAGTGGTTCCTCAAAACGTAAGCAGAGTTACCATGTGAATCAGCAATACCACTCTTAGGTATATAATCAAGAAAATGGAAAATGTGTCTACCCCAAAACATGTATATTGTCACTTTATTCATAATAGCCCCAAAAGTAGAAACAACTCCAATGTCCATCAACTGATAAATGGGAAAACCAAATGTGTTAAATACCCATATAATAAAATAGTATTCAGCCAGAAATAGGAATGAAGGATTGACACTTGTTATAACATCAATGTCACTTGAAAGCATTATGCTAAGTGAAAGGAGCCAGTCACAAAATGCCACATATTGTATGATTTTTTTTTGTATGATTCTTCTTATATGAAATATCTAGAATAGGCAAATTCAGAGAGAGACAACAGAATCATAGTTGCCAGGGGCTGGACAGAGAATGTAGGGAGTGACTGCTAATGGGTTCAGGGTTTATATTTGAGGTTGATAAAAACGTTCTGGAATTAAATACTGGTGATGGTTGCACACTTGGTAAGTCTATTAAAAACACTTACTATACCTTAAGAAGGTAAATTTTATGCTATGTGAGTTGTATCCCAATTCTAAAAAGTGACATAAAAAAAGTATCCAGGAGTGGGATAGGGTAAGAGTAAACAGAAAAACAAACAGTAAGGAGATGCAAGAGTAAGACAACCAACCACCTGACACTCTGTGGACAGAGCCCGTGTCACAGCCTTTCTATCCCCAGTGTCTGGCTCAGGATACAGACCCAACCAATGTTTATGCAAGGAAGGGAAGGAGGGAGGAGAGGGAGGAAGGGAGGGAGAGAGGAAGGAAGGAAGGGAAAAGGGAAGGAGGGAGGAAGGGAAAAGCTAGGAAGGGAGGAAGGGAAGGGAGGGAGGGAAGGGGAGCAAGAGGATGGGAGTGGAGGGGTGGGGATGGGAGGGGTGGGGCAGAGAGGGGAAGTTTGGAGTACTCAGCTACTCCATACAGAAGTAGCTCCCCATGCATATCATTGAACTCACTACACTAAAAAAGTAACCAAATGACTCTTATTAAGCTTGCCTCTTTCTTCAAGGGAAGAGGAGGCCATGTGGGGCTGTCTCTGCCCCCCTCCCCCAAGAAATGGGCTGGCTGCATTAGGCAAGAGGCTCAGCTCCTCTCACAGAATATTAGTTTGATAGTTCACTACAATAGCTGATGCTATAATAGCAACTCTGAGAAAAGTATAAAAGGATAAATTATCTTCAGTACAATTCTTATTATGAGCAAGGGAGAAGATAATTTATAAAAATAACTGCTGTAGGGGTGCCTGGGTGTCTCAGTCCGTTAAGGTCCAAGTCTTGATTTCGGTTCACGTCATGGTCTCAGGATCTAGAGATCCAGTTCTGGGACAGGCTTCATGCTTAGTGGGAGTACACTTGAGATTCTCCTTCTCCCTCTCCTCTGCCTCCACATCCCCTTCCTCTCTAAAATAAATAAATAAATCTTTTTTTTTAAAATAGCTGAAAAAGTTCAGACCATGCCATGAGTAAATATTAAGTGATATTTAAAGAATTGTTATGGTTGTGAATTTCACTTAGCTCACATGTCATTTCCTTTTATCAATCATAGTACACTGGGATACAGATACATTACTTATCCTACGGCATAAAACAAAATTAAAGATGGAGAGGAGGCTAGTGTAAAAAGAAAATCTATTAAACTTTCTATATCCAAATAAATAATTCTCAGATCTATGTATGTGCAAGAATCTGCACTTAAAAGCAACAGCGCAATTTGCAAATGACAAGTTTTGACTAATAAAAAGGTCTGGGTAAAGAATTAAAATGTTATACCTCCAACTAAGGAAATAAGTAATACATTTTGAAAAATAAAGGACTGACATTCTTTAAAAAATTTTCTTCAGGTGTAGAACACAGTGAATCTACTTCTAAGTTATGCTATGCTTGCCACAAATGTTGCTATCATCTGTCACCACACGATGCTATTACAATAGGGATTGATATTCCTAATATGTATACAATTCAGGATTATTTTAAAGGAATCTAGAGCAGGTTTCTGGTTTTGAAAACTAAGTGCCATGTAATGAGACATTAAGGAGAAGAGGACACCAGTTTCCACAGGGAAACGAATTGGAGCTACCTATGTGACAGCAGGTGTGCAATGTACAGCAGGCGGTTAAACCTACAGCTTTGCAGGGGGTGGGAGGCAGGGCCTGGGCTAAAAAGACCACCGCAGAAGACATCTGATACCAAAAAAGGGCATTTTTGTTCATTCCACGTGAAAAAAGTAAAGAAACCTAACTGGTCTGCTGCTAGAAAACCATACACTTAACCTTTCTACCCTAATCTTTATTATTATTATACTATTATTACTTATTACTATTATTACTATGACCAAAGAAGATTCTGTACTATCTGAACAACTCAAACTTATTTAAACTTATTTAAAAGTTATTTAAACTTTTTTTAAAACTTATTTAAAACTTATTTAAAAATAAGTTTTCTCTGGGAATGCTCTTTTACAAAACCCAAGCTTCACCCTGGGAACTAATTTTCAAGATAGGTTATCAGAGGTTTGGCTCTGTTATGGTCTCCTATTATTAAAAAAAAAAAGTGGGATATTGGGGGGACCTCCGTCTTCAAAGTCATCCTGGAACATACAAAAGTTTTCTAAGCAAATGTGTCCCTTCCTTCTCCCACTTTGGTAAGCGTGGCACTTAAGACTCCCCCTGAAAAGGGGGGTGTCATCAGGAACTCAGCCAATACCCTGTTCCCCTCTGGCAGGAGGTATAAAAGATGCCCACAGGAGGTGATTCCAAGTTAAACCAACAAAACAACTAACTATTCAGATAAGATTTTTTTTGAGGCAGAGGGAGCTTTTTCAGGAATGGATGGATGAAGAGCACAAATGAAGGCACACATGCGCTAGTGAGAGAAGCTTCAGATTATCCCAGGGTTTGTTCTAGTGACCTACTCAGAGCAGTCCTCCTCTTGGGAGTGGTTTGGAACCCAAGGTGGAGAAAGCCTGAAAAGGAATCAAGAGTGTTTTTTTTTAGCAGTGTTGCCACTGGACGTTTACGAAGTGAGACAGCGCTCAGCAACAAGGTCTCCTTTGAAAAAGGAATCGTTTGTACTTATGAGTGGCCGGTGTTAGAAGCAATGAAGTGTTTTAAGCGGCTGACAAAAAATAAAAGCATTGTTGGTCCCGGTTCTCTCATTCTTTAGATTCAAAAGCCCATGAAATCTGGCTACTGGAGACAGAGGAGTAAAACGCTTCTTCCCAGCCTGACCCAGCTGCTGGCTTAGTGAGCACCTTCCCCCCCTTCATGAACAAGTCCTCCGCTTCCGTAAACCCAGTCCAACCATCCAGAGCCCCCAACAGGAGCCCTACTGCTGTGAACTCAAGGTGGTCTGACTTCCAGAATAAGGAAAAGCAAGTCTATTCGCAGCTAATTCCAGTCAGCAAGACAAGTACATTTATAAAAGGCCACACTCCAAAAGTTCTTTCTGGAGGAAAGGGGTTTGGAGTTCATAGCCCATGTTCCCACAGAAACCATGATAAGTAACACCTGAGGGCACAAAAGCTTCCAGTGGGCGGCCAGGGTCTGAGGCACAAGTATCTGCAGCAGGAGCAAGACAAGTGCCTTCTGCTGGGAGCAGGGGGTAGGGGCAGGCTTTGGGCATCTTGCTTTCTCTTTCTGCCTCTCTGACCAACACAGTTCTTTCAACAACACTCTTCCTTATGTGCCTTCCATTGTTCACTCAAGTCACCGTCCTGTTGCCTGCCAGCACCGGCTTTCTTAAAACTGCTCTGAAAAGAGTTATCAGGGGCTCCTTAGGCCACTCTCAGGGAGCTCACTCTCCTTTTTTCTCTCTCCCTTCCTCGGAACTCCCTGACCCATCATCCCACCTCCTGACCACTTCTCTTTCTCACTAGTTGGTGCCTTCATCAGTCCATCTTTAATGGTAGTGGGGTTTGGGGGGGGGGATTGGTTCAATAATTTGCTCTCTTTTTGTTCTACCTCTTTCTCAGGGGGGGGGGCTCACTTATTCCTATGATTTAAAATGCCTGGCATATAATAAGTGGTTTCACTGCTACCCTTCAAACCTGATTCAAATGTCACACCCTGTCCAAAGCCTTAGCCAGCCTCCTCCACAATCCTGTCCTCTCCCCGAAGAATTCTCTCAATTTGTGTTCTCGAAGTACTTTATATAAACCTCCAGTATAGTGAGACCGGCACAACCTACTATCTGGTTAGAAGCTGGTCTGCGGCACTAGACTGTGAGTTCCCCAAGGGAAGAGCCGATTTCACGGAGTTTTAGTCTACAGAGGCACTAAGGGTACTCAAGCACAGACACAGAAGACCTGGGAGATGTCAGGATCCGAAAAAGATGATTTTTGCCACTTACGAGTTTAACTCACACTTAAGTAGGAAAGGCAGACATCAAAACCAGCTAATAAACACCAAGAGGGAACAGTGCAATTATTTGCTCGTTCAGCACATCGATATGTATCAAGCACCTATTATGTGCCAAGTATGAAATTAAGTACTAGAGATACAGGATAAACCAGATAGACAAGGAAAAGAGATGTGGATTATATTTTAACAATCCCTTAAATAGGAACTGCTTCTTCTATGTCAGACCTTCCTAAAAAAAAGGATTTCTCATTATCCTCCAACACTGGACTTGACTTTTTTGGAGGCTCCTTCTTAGTCATTTCATGTATGATGAAAGATTTGTGGAGCAATACCCTTTTTTTAATATTCCCCAAAGAATCAGGTATCCATTGAATAGTGAATCTTAAAGCAAATCAGGCTTCATTTAATAGCTTTTAAAAGGTTATTTTAGGAGATAATAGGTGCTACTGACATAAACATGTAATAAAAAATTACATGGATCTTAAAGGGAGGATAAAAATAGATAATAATTCCATGATTTCTCTTAGCTTAAATGAATAAGAATGTTAAGTTTAAACTCATAAATAACCAAGCAATGTTCTGGATCCAGGAAGGAATTTCCCTGGTAGTCACCTGCATATTAAGTATACATTTTAGTCTTAAAGTTGGGCAATACCTCCTTCCATGGCTAAAGAGGACAATTTAAGCCTTGAAATGGTAATTCTCATAGACTAACCATGAAGTCATCAGAAGTTCATAAGCCAGCCCAGATCTTAAATTGAGCTTCCAGCATTTAGATCAGGTAACTGAAAACAGAAAGCAGATTAAGGCCTTGGACTCTCCAATCATAGCCTATTTCTCCTTTAATGCTCTCAGAAAATCTTCTGAAATTAAGTGTGCCTTATCCTCCAGCACAGCAATCTGTTTAAGGAACATGTTCTTATTTCCCCTGACAAATAAACCAAGGAGAACCAAAAAAAAAAAAAAAAAAAAGTGGAATTTGAAAATAGAAAAATCATGGTAGCTTCATATATCTGCCTCTGCAAATTTATTCCAATATATCTAATGATGTTTTCAGAGGAAAGTGCAAGTCTACTATATAGCAGTGGCCTGGGAAAATCAAGGCATGGCAACACATAAGTATCATAGTACAATTTTGCTTCAAAATCCCCAAGCAGTGTCACAACCCAGTGGCAACAGCTTTTGTGTTAACAATTCTTTTGCTTCTGGGGCTGCCTGAGGATAGCATCTGGCCCTACTCGGCCCTCTCCAGATGAAAAATGAGTGGAGATGTGTAATTAGAATGACCTATAAGACTGAAGAATTAAAAGATTATCTATCAAGAAGAATGTTCACTATATATTCACCAACATGAAACCTGCTTCTTTACTAACACTTGACCAAATGCAGAGTCCTGAGCTCCATGCAGTCTGGAACGTGTGAGGTTATGCTTTCCAATTACTTACTTACCTTTCACCAAACAGTGAAAATATGTGTCAATGCTAGAGGCAAACCAGGGAGAGAAGCAATATCTTACTTCTAGTTCTAAGTGTATAAGAGATTTGGCTTAAGTAGAAGAGTGTATCACTCCTAACAAGGTTTTTTTGTTGTTGCTGGTTTTTTTTCCTAACAAGGTTTTACCTTCTCAAAGATTTCACAAATGGGCACAAATGAGCCATAGGTAATGACGGTTATAAATATAGTCATAAAACTCCATGAAGGTTACTTAAGCTCAGCCACCTACAAATACTTATTGGGAGTTGTCTTTTTCCTCCCTTAATGTTGCCTGAAACAAAAGAATCAAGAACAGAAGGATCCTGACTGAACTTTTAAACTTCCCATAAATCCACTCCCCAGCCCTGTCATTAATGAACCCTGATGAATATTTACGTTAGCAGCTTTCAGTGCTCCTGCAATTTGTCTTCTTAATTAATGCATCTTTCCATCTAATTCATTTCTTCAAAAGAATCTTAAAAAGTCAACTTTGTGAACATACTATGTTAATGATGAGTTTTTGTCACTTATCCCTTCGTGTGACACAAAACTCATCAAGATTAACACTTAGCACTATGCCACTTGTTTGAACACATGTTAAATGGCCTAGTAAACACTAACAAAATATTCCTGGAAATTAAGTCAAAGGCATAAATGACTGCAAATATTTCACAATGTTGACAACCCTTAATTTCAGACTTTGGAAACAATGTATATATCTGCTGGTTGACATTCTAATAATCACAGCAGTATCAATCCTCAGGTAACCCACTCATGTGTCATATTCCATGATTAAATGAACTTTCTACAGTGCTGATTTTGTAAAGGAAAAGAAGAGCTTGAGGTTTTCTTAAAAGTTTAAGCTAGCATTTCCTTTCCAATTTTATTTCAGATTTACCAACTGCGAAGTGTACTTTAAGCACACAAAATATTGGCAGCACTAAGTGGTTTGGCAAGAAAAGTCAAACCAACTATTCTTGTCATAACTCACGTGTAAGCTACAACATTGTTCTCTAATTTCACTAGGTCAAGCCAAGCAACTTTTACTGCAACCATGCTTTGCAACTACTAATAAACTCATACATCTACATGAAGTGTTAAAGCTAGTCTCCCTACCTCTATAGATTGTCTACAAACCTCTTTGTACTCTCTGAATGTATATAAACAGTAAGCACTGGGCCAGTGCATCTGGGAAACTGTCCAAGAGTTCCTATTGAAACTGAGATCCTACTGTCTAGCCCTGAATAGCTGAATTTTCACTCAATCAACCAAAGCTAGACTCCCAAGACCCAATTCCTAAAAATCTAGGAACTGTTGTCTTGGTAGAACTAACATATGTTAACTGTATGAATGTGACTCACAAATAATTAGAAATGTTATTTAAAGTAGAATTCATAAATATGGTTTAAAACCTTCAAATGTACATAGCCCAGATTTCAACCTTAGTCATTTCTTATGTATACCACAGTATAGATATCGTTCTGCATCAACAGTATATCCAATTCATGTCTGCCTTTATTATCTAAATGAATTTTGTTTATTATTCTCATTCTGGCCCAGCCATTCAGTAACTTGGCACTTGGATTCACTATTTTCTGTCAACCAAGCACCATATACTTCAGGCATCATCAACAAGTAATACAATTTTATTATCAACTCCAGGCCTAGAGAATACAAGTTGAAATAATGGTTTAGGTCTATTTCAATTATCTAATACAGCCGCCTTCTCTTTTTTTTTTTTTCTTTTCACAAAATGAAAAGACTGATACAAGGAGAATTGAAACACAGATCAAATTCCACTACTGGAAAAACAATATATAAGAAAAGAAGGCTCTAAATCTCAGGCGATGAGTCCATTTGCTTCCATAAGAGTCAGTATAAAAAAAAATTCTTGATTAAAGAATTCTAATACTCCCTTGGAGTTCAATTTAAAGAGATTTTATTAATATTTACAAAAGATCTTAAAATATTTAATAAAACCTGGGAATTTACTTAAATAATTTGCAGTATGATACGATTTCATATAAAAATAAAGTAGGGAGCCTGACAGTTTACAACTGTGTAAAATTTTTATTTTCAGTGCACTCACACATAGGAGTAATAAACATTGTTCTCCTGTGTACTGTTCAATGAAATCACCCACATTATGAAGTCCTCAAAAATATTCCCTTTTGATTTTTCACTTATTTACTACTTAGGGCATCACTGTGTATCTGGTAGGCTCCCAATATTTATTAAATTGCTGAATTCAGGGGGTAAGACTGTAAGATAATGAAAGGCAGAAATTGTACTCTTTTAACCTAATTTTGTGCAGACTTCAGAAAGAAACCTTGCAGATTTTAAGTAGTCAACAAATAATTACTGATTAAAAGACTATATTCATGGGATTAATAATAATTTAAATGTTTTCAAATAGAAAGTTTATTTTTGAGGAACAGGAGAACAGTTATAAATGAATAGACTGGAATCAGCATTAGGTCCAAAACTTGGCTCTGTCCCTTAGTGACAATGTGACACTGGGAATGTTGATAATCCTTGCAGGGTCTCAGTTTCCTTATATGTAAAATGGATTCCCTGATGCTACTTGCCTCATAAGGCGGTTAGAAAGATTGACAATGACCAGGCATGTACCGTTTGGCACAGCACCTGGTGCACAGTAATGTACAATGCCCATTTGGGTAGGACTTGCCTTAAATGACAAGACCAAAGTAAGATATTTGGCACGTGGAATTTTACAGCAATTTGCCAGCCCTCTAAAAGAAGGACTTTTTTGTCCACCAAAAACCAGACCTATTTGGAAATTACTGAAGTTCCCATCAGTAATGATGATGATCTCCTAATAGAAGAAGGAAACTGGATTTGCAGACACTGCAAACACTGGTGTATTTCCAACTTGGTTCCGACCACATCATTTGTACCTCTTATCACATCCAACACCTACGCGACCAATACCCTAACGTCCAATTTGCACGTTTCCTGACCTGAAACAAGTACATTTAGGAGACCTGGCTTAAAAGGGGGATTGTGGGACCTTCGCAGGTGAATCACTATTTTAGATGGCAGAGCAGCTGAGAAAAGAAAATAGGTCCCTCTAAATCAGGTTGGGTAAGAAGACTAAAAGAAACCACAGGCATAGAGCCCTGAGAATGATCAACCTTCCATGAAGAAAAGCTATGGAAAACTTGGAAATGGGTAAAAGAGAACACTGGGTATCCTTTCAGTGGAGAGCTGGCTTTGTGCAGCACATCCTCTGGGAACTATCTGATTTTAAAAGGATGTGCCCTCTGATTTGTCCTGCTGGCATGAGTCCCTTTTATAAGGCTACTAGGACAAACCTTAAGTTGTGTAGACCTGATAGCAATGCAAATAATTCTTGTCCACAGCAATACAGCTGACTACTGCTGGGTAGAGATACAGTTGATTTTCATCCTGTAAAAAAGGTAACTCCAATATTTACATTTACAGATTTGCCTGACTGAACAGTAGTCCACCTTGTATCTATGAGCAAATTCATTTCAGCATTCCTGACTGTATCACACCTCAAACTCCCCCTTAACTGATCTTACTGGTTTTCTCATTACATAATGAGTTAATTAAATATTTGACTTATATTTGCAGAAAGCCATGATTTCATATTTTCAAAAATTATAATTTTGCATTTCTGGAGAAATGAGAAGAAATTGATGTGGCAGAAAGGGGCTTTTAGTTTTGTCCAGAACACTTTATGTCTCTAAAAGGGACAGAGAAGTGACACGAATGTCAAAATGTTTAACAGCTACTGTATTTAGGTACTTACTGAATGAGGGTTGTAAACCATTTATGTACTTTCTTTATGACAAAATGTTTCACAGCTTAATTTTAAGAAGGATCTTTTCAAAAGAACTAGTTGGGTGGGAAAGAATAGGAGCACAGGCAGCTCCTCCTGACTTCTTCCTTAGCATCACGTTTTCCCATGGAAAGAAATACAAGTAATAAGCTTCCATCCTCCCTGCAGGTTTACACCTGCTCCTCTTCCAGGATTCTTCAGCGGGACATCACAGTAAGAGGCACATCAAAGGCAACTGACAAACGCTCACGGAATTGAGTTACTGAGAATATATGCTCTAACATTAGAGAAAAGTGATTCAGACTGAGGCAGAATTTCTCAGGGAACCAAGGAAAGAAACGGTCCCCAGGCTATGCTGTAAACCCAGCTCTTAGTTCCCTCCAGAGAGAGGTTTGTTTTGGTCTACATTGGCAGTCCCTCTGACAAACTGTGTCCAGAAAATAGCCTAAGATGGACCTGGAGAAAGCCAATTTATACCTCCATCCCCAGCACAAGGCAACCAGGACTCCGCCAGCCTCTAAGTTCCCTCTTTGGTACTGATCAAGAACTGTCAAAGGCAGCTTTCTAATGGGTTGTTTTACAAGGTCATTAACAAGAAGTCACTGAAATGTGTTAGCAAGAGGAGATCAGGAGTGACGTCTCACTACCATGACTCTTCCTCATAATAATCCTATCACTGGGGCAGCCCCAGTGGCACAGCGGTTTAGCGCACTGAGTGCCGCCTGCGGCCCAGGGCGTGATCCTGGAGACTCGGGATCAAGTCCCATGTCGGGCTTCCTGCATGGAGCCTACTTCTCCCTCTGCCTGTGTCTCTGCTTCTCTCTCTCTCTCTCTCTCTCTCTGTCTCTCATGAATAAATAAATAAAATCTTTAAAAAAAAATTTTTTAAATGAACACATGGCCTGAAGTTCACTTATATTCACTAGGGTAGCTCTCCCCCATGTTTCTTAAGAGTTCTTAGAAGCAACTAAAAGTGTTGGGAGAATACTGATATAATTGGTCACAAGCATTTTAAGAGATTTGCTATGCAAAGGAATATAACTTCCTTCCTGTATGAATCATATACCAAAGGCAACTGCTGCTTTATTGTTGATTACCTACTCTATTAGAATATGTTTGCTTATAATGGAATGTTTACTGTTACCTTGTACAACCTATGGCATTCAAGTTACACAGATCTGCTGGGCTACGATTTTCAGTAGAAGATGCTGAAATGTTCTCTCCTCCTTTTCTCTCCTCCCCTAAGAAAATCACCAAGATGTAGCCTGGATTATGTATCTCTTAGTTTTTATGTCTTCTTTTAGGGGAAAAAAAACACTACAAAACAAAACTCATATAAGATGCAACTACTCACTTTATAAAATGTTTGGAATAATTAGATAAGACCTTAAAAATCAGCCTTGTGGGATCCCTGGGTGGCTCAGCGGTTTGGCGCCTGCCTTTGGCCCAGGGTGCGATCCTGGAGACCCGGAATCGAATCCCACATCGGGCTCCCGGTGCATGGAGCCTGCTTCTCCCTCTGCCTATGTCTCTGCCTCTCTCTCTCTCTCTCTGTGACTATCATAAATAAATAAAAATTAAAAAAAAATCAGCCTTGTCTCATAACCTTCCTCCTTCTCCAATGATCTGGCATATCTTTGAATCAGTTTCTTCAGCCAACATCTCCAACCAGAGAGAAAAGTTACTACATTAAAGCAACTACAGTAACCAATGTACTAGAATCACCAGATTTAATTTTTTTTAAATTTTGCTTTGCTTTTTGTTTTATATGCCACTAATAAAATTTGCTAATTTAATTTTGCTCCTTGAAAATAACAGTATCTTTCTTAAATATAGCCAGTTTTCCCATTTAACTATATCCAAATTAGGGGCGGCGAAACGGTTTTTTCAAGATGCACCCTTCCCAAGGCTGTGGGTTCTGGGTTTCTTCCTGCAATCCACCAAGCTGTGGGTTCCTGCCAACACCGCCTACCCCACCTCAATTACCACAGGCTCACCTTTCATCTTGCCCGATGCAGAGTGGGGTAGTGTTTGAAGAGACTACTGGGACAACTACCTGGGAAGCAGAAATAGTTGGTACCTGTCGGACATTTGCATGTTCATTGGGCTTTGCACCTGTCAATTCCCCCTTGCTCCACAAAGAAGCTGTGAACCAATTTTATCCTGCAAACCAGAAACAGGAACTGAACAGGCATCTAATGAGGCCTCTGATACAGGAAGCAAAGGACAGTCCCCATAGCCACCAGAGGGGAACTAACCTATAGCAGAAAACTCCCAGGAGGCTGGAACCAGCCAAGGCCACTGGTGAGACAAGGCCACAATTGTGTGCTTGTAATTAGGCTTCACCAGGAGGTGGAACCCACTGGAACTCCCAACCGATGAATATCTCAAGCAGACCAAAGGTGACCACGCTGAGAAAAGAAATCAGGATCCTAAGAATCTGGAAAGGAGGGGCAGTCATGACAATCTGTGATTGACAGACAATCTGGGGTAAGAAGTGGGTGCTCTAAAAACAAATTTATTTTTATGCTTTAGAATTTTCTTTTTAGTTTTATTTTTTTCCAATTTTCTAGTAAAGCTCTTTTTGGAAAATTATAATTTTGCTTCAATTAACCAGTTACCACCCCCTCAAAAAAAACCTCCAAGAAACCCCAAAGAAACAAGAGGAAGCCCAGTGCTCTGCGTTCACAGGGGATCAGTGGCAATTGCTCCAGTGGTGTGCCAGCAAAAAATTAAAAGCCCAAAGAACAACCAGGTGTGGGACACCACTAGGATTTTTACTTTTTGTTGTTTAAGGATTTTATTTATTTACTCATGAGAGACACAGAGAGAGGCAGAGACATAGGCAGAGGGAGAAGCAGGCTCCACGCAGGGAGCCTGACGTAGGACTCGATCCCGGGACTCTAGGGTCACACCCTGGGCCAAAGGCAGGCACTAAACCACTGAGCCACCCAGGCATCCCACCACTAGGATTTTAAAAAATATCTTCCTAACCAGAGTTTTTCCTTATGAGATGGTCTCTGTTTACTCTTTGGATAATTTTGCTAAGGCTTGTTACTTGTGCAAAGAAGCAGTGATGAAAGACATGAACGGACTACAAGTTGGTTTTACATCACAGGTTCTCAAAACAATGCCCCATTGCTCTGTTGATTCACCCGTTCTTGGTGAAATGGGGGATAAAAGAATAATATTGAGTTTTCCCATATATATTATTTTTGATTCTAAGATTATGCCTTCCCTAATTGCATGTAAAGATGTCTTTTCTTTTTAAGAGATCAGGCAGTAGGTTGCTGGTTGTCGAGTTCCCTCTTTCCCTATTCAGTAACCTTACTCAGAAAAATGAAGGTTGACAAACACACGTCAGTCTTCCAATTTTTTTTAACTGGTCCATTGGAACCACTATTTAAGAAATACAGTCTTTACCCTCTCCCTCAAAATACATGAGACAATATATACAAAAGCCTCCCTGGATTCAAAAGTAGAATATGCAGAAGTGGGCTGGAGGAACTTCTAGAACTTCTCAGTCCGGGATAGATGGGAGACAAAGATTCTGTTTGTTTTGCTTTTTATCAAATAAGATTGGAAGTCTCAAGGAGCTATGTTGGGAGCAAGTGGAATCAAAGCCCAGAAAGTTCAGATGCTTCTCCAGGGACAAGGCCTACAAGGGTGACTTTCATCGCAAGCCCAAGCAAAGCAGGAACATAACAGAGATGAGACTATAAAAGCTAAATTCTTACCATTTCAACCAGCATGTGTTTCCTTCCTGCTACCTACTGTGGCAAAAGGGTGAGAGCTGAGGAGCAGGCTGCAATCTGCAGGGAGCCTGGCGAGAGGAAAGACCCTGGTACATGTAACGGCCGGCAGGTAGGGGAAGCACAAGCAGCCTATCGAATCCCGTGCCCACTGAAAGGGGTGGAGTGGCATTGAGCAGAGCAATGTCCCTGGCTCTTAGAGCAATAAGAAGCCAAGAGCCATAAATACAAAGTCAGGAGGGGAAAGAAGTTTTAAAGAGATGAAAGCGTTCATGGATCCCTAGACGGCGCACTTCCTCCCAAGCCAGTCACCAAGTACCGAGCGCTGAACATCAAGTACTGAGCACTGGGCATCACCAAGTGCCCAACAATGGAACATCACCAAGCATCCTTTTGCTCCCCTGTCTAGCCCCCTTCCTCTCCCTGCAGCCTTCCCATCCTTCCTGTGTCCCTTACCTCCGTACATCCCCTCCTGCCATCCTCAACCATCCAAAGTGATGCTCCAGATCATTTGGCCAGATGTTACCAGAAACTGGATGAGAGCAGAAGTTACTGATTTGAACACATGGAGAGATGTATTCAAAGCCCCAGTTTTCAGTCACGGGAACACAACCTTCCTGAGTGTTTAAAGTGGTGAGTGGGTTCCATACTTTAAGTACACAGAGTTAACAAGACTTCTCACAGGCTAGTCTCAGAATCGAATCATCATTTATAATGCCGCTTCTAAAGAAAACTATGCTCCTGGTTCCCAGCAGCACCTTTAAGTCATTTCATCTGAATGAATGAATATAATCTCTTTATGGTTCAGGTTCCTTATAAACCAAATGGGTGGTGGGACAGGGGGACAACGAAACCTATTCTAGCTAAACTTCACAGAACTGATGTTCATTACAAAGATAGATCTGTCTTTTAAGATGCTGCCAGTTGGATGTGTCTACCTAAATAGAGTAGCTCTGTATCACTAACATCTGTATCACTGACATCTCTTCGCTTTTATAGCAGCTTACTGCCTACAATGCAGGGGGGGGGGTGCTGGGAAGGCGTGTTGTTAGCTTTGCCATTTTGCCATCTCTGAGTGATAGTCTTCTATACGTAAACATGAATTTTCACAAAAGCTTTGATAGAACATTAGTTTCCTCTTAGAAGTGAAAGAGAGAATGACAAGTGTAGTCAAAGAACAAACTAGATTACAGTTAAACACAGTAATCAAATAGAAAAAAACCTTTAACTGCAATCTACTCTTTAAAAAGACTCCAGGACAGGACAGGGAAGCTGATAAAAATGGAACCAAGCTTTAAGCTCTTGTTCATTCCAATAAACTGAGCTATTTCAAGTTAAGCAGTCCTTGTTCACTCTTCCACCTCAGTTCAGCTATCACTCTGAACCCATCTGACCCCTAGTCTTATTCTAGAATCCGTTTCCTGGGACCCCAGGCATTTTGTATAGACCTCTGCAGAGGTTGCACCACTGCCAGGCTTTACATCCGATGTAACCCACCCACTAACCCTACTCCTTGAGGGGCCAAGAACATGATATATAAAAGCAGTTCATTCACCTCAAAGGAGTGAAATAATTCCTTTTTTCTCATGCAATTTTAAAGTGCAGAATTGGATAGCTGGAGAGAATTTCAGAGACCAATTGTTCCAAGCTTCCACTCTTTTTCTGAGATTTTAAATGACTTGCTCTAAGTCGAAGAACCAAAGACCCAAATCCACACCTTGACATTCTTGTTCTGATGCTCTGACCCAGCATACCATGCTGCCCTACCTTCTGCAAACTCACAGGGTTAAAAGAGGGAGTCTCTGAAATTTAGTTCAACTTCCCCCTCCACTTCAGCCCTCGGTCAAGTTTACAGGCCTTCAGAGGCGATGAAGGGCTTTGCTCACAATTACATGGTTCAGAGCAGAGCCAGGATGGAAACTCAGATCTAACTTTAGGGACAATGTTCTTCCCAATATATCATAGTGATTCAACTTCTCAGTGAAGGTAGTGAATGTAGAACAAAAGAAAGCATGGCCCAGGGGCCAAAAATCTCCCCAGGCTTGCCTTTGTACAGCTTGAAAGCTAAGAAAGGTCTTTTACATGTTTAAGTGGTTGAAAAATATTCTACTAAAGAATTTGAAATTCAAATGTCTGTGTCCATTAATAAAGTTTTGCTGGGATCCCTGGGTGGCGCAGCGGTTTGGCGCCTGCCTTTGGCCCAGGGCGCGATTCTGAGACCCAGGATCGAATCCCACGTCGGGCTCCCGGAGCATGGAGCCTGCTTCTCCCTCTGCCTGTGTCTCTGCCTCTTTCTCTCTCTCTCTCTCTCTCTCCCTCTGTGACTATCATAAATAAATAAATTTTTAAAAAAATTTAAAAAAAATAAAGTTTTACTGGAATACAGCCACAGTCACTTGTTTAGGTACTGTTGTGGCTGCTGTCGTAACAACCGCAGAGTTGACGAGCTATGAGAGCAAACCGCAAAGTCTAAAATATTTACCATCTGGCCCTTCCCAGAAAAATGTGTCTCTGGTGGAGGAGGAGCAAGCGTGCTCCCTCTGAAATCAGAAGAAAAGTTCTACTACCATCCAAGTTGGCAGCCGTCAGTTGAGAAAAACAAAGGATTTGGACAAAACTGATACCATCTTCATTTGGTCACATCTTCAGACTCAATGACAGGGCTCAGAGTTCATTACCATGAGCACAAGCAGGGGTTAAACTGGGGCCTGCTCAGGTTGAATGAAGCAATGGATGGGAGAGAGATGGCTCAGAAACGAGTCTTCCCAAAGTGTCCTCCCCATGATTCACGCTGCACCTCAGTGGCTCACCAGGTCCCCGCCAGCTCTCTATCACATGATTCCAAGATAGAGTAAATCAGCCCAGCGAAATGGAGGCAGCAGCAAAGATGACCTTTTAGAGTCAGCCACCTGACATGGAACCCTGCATTGATCAGTTACTACCTGTAAGTCTAGGCCAGTTATAAAGTCCTTGGTTTCCTCATCTGAGAAGAATGAGAAGTACTTCCTTAATGGGCTTGTTTGGGGGATTAAAGATACAGTTCAAACGTCGGTGCCCTTATAGTCTTCCTTTGTCTCTTTCCCACAAACAGTTATTTGGAGAACAAACAGTAACTGTGCCCTGTTAGGAAAGTATCTTCCAAATTAGCCTAGAGTTTAAGATTTTTTTTTTTAGAGTCCTATAAAAAATACGGAATCTATCAGAGCAATAAAAATAGGCTCAGTATTTGCTTGGGTGTTTTCCTCACATATCTTTCAGCTCTTTGAAGTTTCTTCCAAACTATAATCCAAAAATAAGAGTGCTATAATTTTTAGAAAAGTTACATTTATGCAATTTTTATAGCAAGCCACACAAAAAAACTGAGCTATAATATGTCATACTCAGGTTCAGTTATGAAGACCAAGACTGTAAAAAAATACCAGCACCAGAAAGCCCTGGTTTATTCAGTCTGACTTCTTTAACATGAAGTTCTTCTTGTTCTTAAAAATATTCAGTTTTGGCTGAATTCCAAAGCTGACATAAGCCTACTTTAGGTGTTTTGAAGAGACTGAAGAGAATCAGAACTGAAAGCAAGTTTGGAATATAAAACCTTTTACGTGATCACAAATGCAAGAAACTTATTGTTTGAAACCACTGTTAAATTTTCTGCCCACACTCACAAAAAATAAATACGTATACGTTCTCATATTTGGTTGTACAGAGTACTAAAAGTTAATTCCAATAGCATATTAATATTATTCCCAACTTTAGCAAGCAAATAGCTAATTGCATCAATCACTAGAACTGCAATGACAGTTTCTGAAATATGTGTTACGTTGAAAAGATAACTTTTTTATGGATTACGGTGGCACTTTTTTTTTAATTTTACATTTTATTAACTTTTTAATATTTCATTTATTTATTCAGAGACACAGAGAGAGAGAGAGAGGCAGAGACACAGGCAGAGGGAGAAGCAGGGATCATCATACAGGGGGCCTGACGTGGGACTCGATCCAGGGTCTCCAGGATCACGCCCTGGGCTGCAGGCGGCGCTAAACCGCTGCGCCACCGGGGCTGGCGGCACTCCCTTTAAGCAAACTAATTTTTAGTCATTAAAATAGTAAATATCTTAAACAATGTTAAATTATGTACTTTCCAGCTCATTGTGGTATATGGGGTAATAATATTCTCCCACCAAAATCCTAACAAAGACACCACGAAAGTTTAGTTCAAGTGACAAGGTTACTGCTTTTGGAAGGAATTCCTTAGAAGTTCAAATCTGTTCAGCCTGGAACATCCAAGCCACTAAATATGTTCCAGTGAAAGGACTTGGGGCGATCACGACACGCCACGCAAACGCGTAGAGATGCACTCTGAGAGCAGCGGGCTCTGCTGCGTGGTTCCTGCACTCCCAACACTACACGGAGAAAAAAATGAAAGCGTCATCTAACATAGTCACAGGTGCACATGCAGAAGGGAAAATGGGCCAAACCTAACAAAAGGGAAACCAAGACCCCGAAAGGACAAAGGCTGCTGGGGCCACTGTCTCGCACTACTTTAGAAGTGGCAAGTTCTTCAGGAGGGGCCTCCGCGCCCGGCTCCAGCGCGGGCCGGCGGGTGACCCAGCCGGTCTAGCACCAATACACCCGCGGGACCCTGCACCCGCACCCACTCTTCCCCGGGGGCAGCGAGCGCCAGGAGCAGTCACGCAGCGCCGCTCGCTGCCCCTGAGGTGGGGCACCAAGGAAGGAAGGAGGAAGCACGCCTGCCGCCTCGGAGAACCTTTCCCCGCTGCGGGCGGCCAGGGAGAACGTGGCCCCCGACGGTGGAGGACGCGGAAGGGGCTGCCCACGCACCTGCGTTGTAAAAGCGGTCCAGCACCGTGGTTTCCCCGAAGTCCAGTTTGCCAAAATGCAGGGTCTCCAGGGTGGCGCCCACCGTCTCGCACGCCTCCCGCAGGCTCTGCAGGGCCTCGCTCTCGGCCACCACCAGCTGCCCCTGGCTCGCTTCGTTGATCACATATGCCACCGCGGTCCGCCGGCCGCCGCCGCCGCCGCCGCCGCCTCCGCCCCCGCCTCCGCCGCCAGAGCTGCCCCGGCACCGCGCGGCGCTGCTCCCAGAGGTGGCAGCCGCACAGCCGGCGCCCGGGGCCGCGGCGCTCTCCACGTTCCAGAAGCTGCCCGGCGGCGGCGGCGGTAGCTGGCTGTCCGGGCCCTCGGCCGCCACCGCCGCTCCTCCCCTCCGGCAGCCGCCGCCCTCGGCGAAGGGTGGCACGGAGAAAGTGATGCCCTCGCCCGCCTCGGCGCTCATCTCTCCCGGCCGGGCGGCGGCGGCGGCGGCGGCGGCGGCGTCCCCCCCAGCCCAGCCGCACCGTCTGGCCAGCCACAGCTCCGGGCTGCTCCGCGCGCGCCGGGCTAAGCAGCTGCCATCGCGCGTCGCGCCCTCCGCACCGCGCCGCCGCCTCCTCTCCGGCGCCCTCTCGCCCGGAGGCCCGCCGCTACCCGGCGGCGGCTCGCCCCTCCTCGGCGCCTCCGCGGCCGCGCCGCTCGCCCGAGGCAGGGTGTAGAGCACGAGCGGCGGCGACGCCAGGTTGAGCGGGAGGGGACGGCGCTTCCTTGTGTCGGCCGGCAGACAGGTCGGCTCGCAACCCCGCGCCGCCGTGCGCAGCGCCCTGGGCCCCCGGAGCGCGGCTCCCGCTCCTTCCGTGCCGCACGGGCGCTGGGAGGGGCCGGGGGGGGCCGGGGGGGGCGCCCGCTGGGTGGGGAGCTACCTGGCCCGCACCTCTCGGGCGAGCAGGCTCCCCGGGCTGCGTCCCGGAACAGCAGCAGCCGCAGCCGAAAGGACCCGCCTCCCTGCTCGGCGGCAGCTCCCCTTCATGGGCTCTAGTTCCTCCTCCTCCTCCTCCTCCTCCTCCTCCCGTGGCCTCGTTTCTCGCCCGAGCGCGCCGCGGCCGCTGCGCCCCAGCGCCAGCCTCGCCGCTGGGTCTCGCCGCTGGGTCTCGCCGCTCCTCGCCGCGCTCGCCCAGTGGGCCACCGGCTTCTGCCGCCCACTCGTCGCGGCACCGAGAGTCAGGGCCCGCCCCGGGGGAGGGCGCTGCTGGGAAGCCGGAGCCGGGACGAAACCGGCCGCGCCGCGGCTCCCGGACCTCGGCCAGGCCCCGGGCTCGGCGCGGGGCGGGAGTGCTCCGCCGCCACCCACGGACCCCCACCTGAGACCCGGAGTCGGCCAAAGCCTGGAGCGCGCGCGAAGGCAGCACGGCGCAAGAAAATAAATAAATTAAAAAAAAAAAAAAAAGTCTCTCCGGAGAACACGCGGGGCTCCGGAGCTATCGGGAGGCTCTCGGCGCGGTCCCCGCAGCCAGGGCGCCCCCGTCCGGCGCCTGGCGGCCTCGCCCTGCGCAGTCTGGTTCAGCGCGCGGCGGCCAGCGCTGGGCTGCGCCGAGAGGCCGGCGATGCGCAAGGCGGGAGCACGTCCTCCAGCGCCCCGCCGCCGGGGCCTGCATCGGACGGCGACCGGCGATCGATTGCCGGCCGTGGCTGGCACAATTTATCAGGTCGGCCTCCGCTACTTTCCATTTAAAAAAAAAATTGCACTGGCAGTGTTATCGTCAATGAGCAATTGACTAGGTCTAACTGCTGACCGACTGAAGCGTTCTCATTTAGGTTCTTAAAAGGTACCCCCTGCCGCGCACGCGGTGCCCTGTGCTTTCTGGAGGCAGAATAAGCGATCTATACCCCACTCCGCAAAGCACCACCCACCAGATGAAAGGAAATTAAATGACATTCTTTTTTTTTATTTATTTTTTTGTTTTTATTGCATCACGGCAGAGGTTGGGGAGGATACCTGGATTGCTTAAGAGCGATAAAAAGGAAGAGATCTACTTTGGAGAGCAAAAACATACATCAGGTCTCAGAGAACTTCCCAAAAAACACTCTTAATTGTTGGGAAAACCGGTGAAAATTGCAGCGAAATAAAGTAACAGCATTGGACTTCCCATCTCGGAGATGGGAACCGAGATTAGGGAGTTCTATGAATAAAGTAGAATGATGTAAACTGTTAATGCAAACTAAAGCTTAGAAGAAAAGGAAGGATGAAACAGTTGAGTAGTAGGGTTAAAAGAAGGAAGGAAATGGTAATGAGGAAAAACACCTAGCAGCAACACAAGCATATCCTCAGCGAAGCAAATGACGTTAGCTTTTTTAAAAAGGTTTGTAAAATGATAGTAGATTTATAGTAAGGAAATTATATGTAACTGGGATCTATACGATCCCTGTCTGCTTGGGGCTTGATCTCATTAGGAAAGTAGGTATTTAGTGCATCAGATAGCATACGGGAGCAAAAATATTAACAGGGCCAAAATAAAAAGAAAATACTTAAGAATACAGATATTCACATGAAGAATCAAGTCTTGTCCTGGTACAGAATTTTTTTAAGATTTTATTTATTTATTCATAAGAGACACAGAGAGAAGCAGAGACATAAGCAGAAGGAGGAGAAGTAGGCTCCATGCAGGAGCCCGGTGAGGGACTTGATTAGAGAACTCCAGGATCACATCCTGAGCCGAAGGCAGACGCTCAACCGCTGAGCCACCTAGACATCCCCTGGAACAGAATTCTATAAAGACTTCGTTACATGGAATCTGACATAGAGTACATTGAGGAATATGATAGACTCGGATTTGTAAAATATTATATATTCTTCAAATTTATATTTAGTATTTTTAGAAGCCAGGTACATAATATTAAATATTAATTCAAGGAAAGCGTTTCAGAGGAAACTAAAATAATATGAATCAGATGCAATAGTATGTGGTTATATTACCTTAATAAATATGAAGAATTGAGGGTATTAGGTAACTCACTGTAAGCTCATAACTTCATATTCTGCATTGAGGGAGGAAGGCACCCAAGGAAATGATAACATATTGCTTAGATCCTCTCATAAATAGCAGACTTCTCTAGAAACTTTTGACAAGGATTAAATCACAGTCAGTAAATGACAGAATTATAGACATTCTATGGTATCTTTACACTTTTAAAAGGCATGGCAGCAAAATTGAAGCCTGCCAGTCAGAATCATATTTTCACTCAGAGTCTAGTCTATTTCCATTTCGAAATTAGGCCTTGGGACATCTTTGAGAACATCTACAGGTAGAGTAAAGAATTTTCCTAATGAAGAGCTAGAGAAATACAAGGGAGAGATTTTTGCTTCTGACTATGACAGGTTAGGTAATTCCTTCTGACTAAATAAAGCAAAGAATGCTGGGAAAAAAAAATTTGAAATTTAAAGTAAAGGCATTAAAGAACTAATGAGATAATGAAGAAATATCTGGCCAGATTCTGGAAGAGAGGCCAAGGATCTGGGAAGGTTTTCACAGTTGGGGCTGCTCTGGGCCTGGCAGTTTTTGTGAATCTGAATTAGGCAGTGGAAAGGCTGAACTATATTTTTGACAGCACCTGGAAGGACAAAAGCAAGGATGATATAATCAAGAAGAAGTAGGGGTGAATGAAAAGTAAAATGACTCTTGTGTGCATAACACCCAGTCTCCAGGTATCAGAGTAACCCAGATAAAAAGTCTCAAACCCTGAAATTGGTTTAAGGTAATTCCAGACATTCAACAGGTAAAATTTACCCAGAGGAAGATAACATCATCCTGGCTCAGGAATTATTTCTACAAATATAAGATCTATGCATGTAGGCAACTTTTGAATGCATGGTAGAATGGTAGAGGAGGAAGAGAATATGAACAAAATCCTGACTTTGACAGGTGTTTCTGAGTTCTCTCTTCCAGTTCTGATCTGGAAGAGAGAGAGGTTATGCTTTCATACCCCTCTAATCTCTGCCTGGGGAGGCTAATTTGTGTGACTTTTATCAATGGGCTTCCTTACTTTCTGTTTACTAATTGGGTTGGTCAATGATGAGGCCAAGCAGGGGATATAAAGGAGGAAGAGGATTGAGACTTTGAGTCACCTCAGGCTGGCACTATGTTCCTGAACAGGGAGTCATTGCTTTTCTCAAGGGGCAGATCCTACAGGATCCACTTTCTTACTGGGCCTCATAACTTTCCCTCACCTTGGCCTCTGGTACCTAGAAATGATGATACCTCTGAAGCCATTAGCTGCAAGTTGTAGCACAATCCTTTGACGCTTCCTTTATACCTCTTTGCACACCTTTGTAATTAGTCTTTTTTGCAGATAAACCCACCTCAAATTGTCTTGTTTCCTATTGACTCTGATAACTACTAATGAGCTTTTAGAAATTAGAAAACGATGTAACCTGTTTCCTCACCCATAAAATAAAGGGTTGAATTAGATTAAACTGAAAATCCTTTGAAGCTCTAATGTGCTGTGTTTAAGTATTCATTTGAAATACTAGTTCTTGGGGATCCCTGGGTGGCTAAGTGGTTTAGCGCCTGCCTTTGGCCCAGGGCACAATCCTGGAGTCCCGGGATTGAGTCGTAGTCCCCCGCCCCCTTTGGGCTCCCAGCATGGGGCCTGCTTCTCCTTCTGCCTGTGTCTCTGCCTCTCTTTCTCTGTGTGTGTGTGTCTATCATGAACAAATAAGTAAATCTTTTTAAAAAATGAAATACCAGTTCTTATACTAACTTGAAATATGTAAAGAATGAAAATACCACTGGGTAGCAAAATGGTAGATGGGGAAGCTTTCCCTTTATAGAAATATTCTAGCAAATACACTGAATTTGGATCCAGGAATGGATCACCAGTAGTCACTAACATCACTTAAAAGAGTAATAATCAGGTATGTGCTTCCTGACAGAAAAGCACATCACCAATTATGAAGTAGTCATACCAAAAACAGTGTGGGCATGAATCTCATAAAAGCCCTTGAATCCAAGGCTAAGATTCTACAACTAATTCCCAGAAATACAGAAGACCAAAAGAGGTCAAAACATTCTAGGGATGCAACTTGCAGAAATGAAACTGTGGGAAACTGTAAGATGAATGGCTAATTTTCTTACACAAGTAAGTTACTACCACCATAACTGATGCAAAGGTCTTTGTCTAGTAATAACATGGTCAAATGCATCTTAGGGCCATTTCCAGTTGAAAAATGGCACCACACCAACTGCTTTATGTGCGTATTTCCAGTTACCCATCTAGATAAAGGAGCCCAAAGGAAAAAGATTACTCAGCGTCAGAAACAAAACCAGGGTTTCAATCCAGAGCTTATGCTGTTATCCACTGTTCCTTATCATAATGAAAGATAAGGCTGCCACTTTAGAAAATATCAAACAGCTGCCTTTTTTTGCTCTGGTGTGAAGACACGCAACCATTTCATTTTCACAGCTGCATGAAGTTTAAAGGAGGGGCAATGAGGCATTGAAACAGTCCACTTGCCCAATTTGGAATTAAAATATCATGTCAAAAGACCATCCTTACTTGTTACTCTGGAAGTTGTACCTAGTAGTTGTGTTTGCAAGCTCTTTCATGAAGCCAGGGAGAATGAAGTCCTGGGAATCTGAAACTAAAGTCAATAGGGGTGGATGCTGTTTTTGTTTATACTTATCCTATCACCACCACCACTACTCTTAACTGCTACTTTTATTACTTTAAAATTACTCTTAATACTACTACTACAGTACATGCTTGATGTGGTAATTGCTAAAAAAGTTTGGAAACCAAGGAGGCTGAGGCCAGATTTTGAAGCATCTTGATGAAAGATAAATTTAACTTCATCCTCTGAGGAAAAGAGACATTCAAAGATTTTGAGCAGAGGAGTAATATAATTCAATCTATATTTTAGAAAGAAAACTCTCACTGATGTCGACATCCGGGCCTGCAGCTAAACACAAAAGGAAGTTGAGAAGCTTCTACAATATTTCTAACCTGGACTAGGGAAGGAACAGTGATCTTCTTGCATCTCACATCTCCTCTAATGGAAATGATTTTTGGTGGAATCTTTGATATGCTTCTCCTAAAAGCATATTTGCCAACATTTTAATTTCTCTTTATGTCCTAGTGAGTCAAGGCAGTTTTTTTTTTATTTTTATTTATTTATGATAGTCACACACACACAGAGAGAGGCAGAGACATAGGCAGAGGGAGAAGCAGGCTCCATGCACTGGGAGCCCGACGTGGGATTCAATCCTGGATCTCCAGGATCGCGCCCTGGGCCAAAGGCAGGCGCCAAACCACTGCGCCACCCAGGGATCCCAAGGCAGTTTTAACCCAGAGAAAAGAAAGTTCCCTTCCAGTTTTGTGAAAGGAAGACCAAAGCCTCCTCTATTTAAAATTGCCCCATGCTGCCCTGGGTTCACCCACATACTTACCATCTCCATTGTCAGACTGACTAAAATTCTTATTAAAGGCATCCCAAAAAACAAAACAAAACAAAAAAAAAATTTTTTTAAGAAGGCATCCCTTTCACTTAGATAAACAACTCATGAAAAATATATACATAGGGCCACGGTAAGAGTTTTTGTGTAAACAACAGAAACCAACTCTGACTACCAAAACTTTTTTAAAAATGAACTTTTTTGCAAAGATATTAGGGCTCAAGACATCAAAGCAAGTCTGGGGCCCAGGCTCAAAAATATATAAACCTCAAAGGCCAGGAACTAGAGCTGAAGTCACTCCACAGGAATAGTACCTATGACTGTATCACAGCTATTTTTTTTTCAACACTACAATTGCTAAAGATGTAAGTCCTCTAAAATTAATAGTGCTGGTTCATGAATAAATAAATCATAAGACAGAGTAGAAAACCTGAAATAGATCCAATTACATATGAAAAATTTAGTATGAGACAAAAACAGCCTTTTAGATTATTGCAAAAAAAAGGACTTTAAAAAGTCATGTTTGGAATAACTGCAAAGCCATATGGAAAAGATAAAATTGGATTCATTCCCCACACCATACACCAAGAAAAATTCCAAATGGCAATAAGATTTAGTTATAAAAAATGAAACTATGTAAGTACTCAGTAAATATATGAGTACATTCTTTTCAACCTAGAAGCAAGAAAATCTTTCAGGACGTGACTCAAAAGCCAAAAGCAAAAAAGGAAAAAATAGATAAACTTGATAACATAGAAATAAAAAATCTTTACATGTAAAAAGATATCATAAGCAAACTAAACAAATAGCAAACTGAAAAATATCTACAACGAATTCACAGGTTATAAAATGAATTTCTATAAATAGAGAAAAGATTTTAGAAACTATAGAAAATGAGCTATAGAAAGCCATAGGCAAGTCATAAAGATGGAAGTACAGGGGTCTTTTACTCATAAAAAGATCCTTAATGAGAAATAATTCATAATAAGAAATGCAAATTAAAATTACACTAGCATTCCACTTATCACCTAATAAATTGGCAAAACTCCAGAAGTTTGACAACACATTCTATAAGAAAATGAGCATTCATTTCTGGTGGGATAAAAAAAATGATAAAATACCTGCAAAGGAAAATTTGTCAATATCTACCAAAACTATATATATCCTTAACCCTTTGACCCAGCAGTACCACTTCTAAAAATGTATTTTAAATATACACTGGTAAAATTGTGAAAGGTATTTCTACAAGACTGTTCATTTCAGAACTATTTACAATTGCAAAAAAAATTAGAAATCACTGAAGCACTCATCCATCAGGAACTGATTTAATAAATTCTGATATATCCACTAAATAGAGTACTTACCATGCAGCCATAAAAAGGAATGTTGACTATTCCATATAACTTGTTTTTCTAAATTTCTAGTGATTTACACCAAGAAGATAATTCTAGATCTCATTTCTCTTTCATGGCTGGAAGCAGAGGTCTAGGTAACTTTTTTTTTTTAAGCAATGTGTTATATTTCCACTGAATTTTGTAATAGAAATGCACACACACACAAGTACCATTTATGTGTTACTTTCTTAATAAAATGGTAACGCACTGTATACAACTTTCTACTGCTTGTATTTTCAGATACCAGACAACAGGCAATAATGGCTGGGAACCTTGAAAGAAGATAAATGAATGAAGTGATTCCTCTGTCAAGGAGGGAATTTCCAGATAGTGGTGCAGGGAAAAAAACTCCAACATCTGAAGATAAAAGATTGGAATTTGGGGAGACTAAGGCCTTTACAATGTGAAGGACAGAGTATCCAAGAGGAGGAAGGTATGCAGAGAAAGAATTACAGAAATCTACATCCAAGACCTTTAAGTCTTTGATACCAGACTATATTTGCATGGGATAAAACCTCATAAGGCCAAGCAACAATATCTTCTGGGGAAAGAGTAAAGTATCAGAGAACTCTAATATCACACAGTGCTGAGAATAATTCGGATTTTCTCCAGTGAGAGTGGAGAGAACTTATCGAGTAATGGAACATCTATTTTTTTTTTTTTTAAGATTTTATTTCTTTATTCATGAGAGACACACAGAGAGAGGCAGAAACATAGGCAGAGGGAGAAGTAGGCTCCCTGCGGGGAGGCTGATGCAGGACTCCATCCCAGGACCCCAGGATCGCGACCTGAACTGAAGGTAGTCGCTCAACCACTGAGCCACCCAGGCACTGCCCCTTCTCCCCACCTCCCCGGTAATGGAGCATTTAGAAGAGATTCCAAAAGATCCACAACAGAGTAGTGAGTTAGATTATCTCTAGAGTAAAGGTCATTTAGGCCTGCCTTGAATGTTCTTAGAAACAAGAGAGTTCACCCATAAATAAGTAACTACTTGCCAGAACATATCAGATACCCTTTAAAGAAATATAACAAACATACAGCATTCAATAAAGTAAAACACAGGGGCCCCTGGGTGGCTCTGTTATTTAAGCATCTGCCTTCAGCTCAGGTCATAATCTCGGGGTCCTGGGATCAAGCCCCACATTGGGCTCCCTGCTCAGCAGGGAGTATGCTTCTCCCTCTGCCTCTGCTCCTTCCAGGCAAGTGCTTTCTCTCTGTCTTTCTCTCTCTTTCTCTGTCTCAAATGAATAAGTAAAATCTTAAAAAAAAGATTATCTTGCTATCTTGGAGTTCAATATGAATAGCAAAGATTTATATATGTAAATATAGGCTACTCTTGAGATTGTCTGAAATCCTCTTTTGATATATGGGCCAAAAAGTTACATTTATTTCTCTTTTATTTTAATTACAGCTATCTCTAATCTCTACTATAGGATTCCAATTTGAATAAAAAATAAATACAAATATTTATTATCTTAATGGTTTGAGAACTAAAATCTCTAAAAGCCAACCAAGAAAAATTTTAAAAATCACATTTTATCCAGATAATATCAATTAATTAAATTGATTGCTGATTATTTTAATTCCAGTGTAATTAACATACAATGTTATGTTAGTTTCAGGTGTACAATATAGTAATTCAAGAGTTCCATATATTACTCAGTGCTCATCATGGTAAGTATACTCTTAATCTTCACCTATTTCACCCATCCCTCCATCCACCCTCCCCTCTGATAGCCATCAGTTTGTCCTCTATGGTTAAGAGTCTGTTTTTTGTTTTGTCTCTTTTTCTTTGATTGTTTTGTTTCTTAAATTTCACAAAGGAGTGAAATCATATGGTATTTGTCTTTCTCTAACTTATTTTACTTAGCATTATACTCTCTAGAGCCATCTATGTTGTTGTAAATGGCAAGATTTCATTCTTTTTTATGAGTAATGTTCCATTGTGTATGTATACCACATCTTCTTTATCCATTCATCTCTCAATGGACACTTGGGCTGTTTCCATAATTTCACTATTGTAAATAATGCTGCAGTTAAACATAGAGATGCATATATCTTTTCAAATTAGTATTTTCATTTTCTTTGAGTGAATACTCAGAAGTGGAGTTACTGGATCATGTGGTATTTCTAATTCTATTTTTAATTTTTTGAGGGACCTCCATACTGTTTTCCACAGTGGGTGCGCCATTCCAACCAACAGTGCATGAGGGTTCCTTTTTCTCCATATCTTTGCCAACAATTTCTTATGTTTTTGATTTTAGCCATTGTGACAAGTATCCTCATAATGATATCTCACTGTGATTTTAATTTGGATTTTCCTGATGATTAACCATGTTGAGCATCTTTTCATGTGTCCACTGGCCATGTGATGGTTAATTTTATGTGTCAGTTTGGCTAGACTATATACCCATTTTGTGCAAGTGCTAGTCAAGATATTCCTATTTTGTAGAGTGACTAATATTTACTACAGTTGACTTTAAGTAAAGTGGATTACCCTCCATAGTGTGGGTGTGCCTTATCCAGTCAGTTGAAGGCTTTAAGAGCAAAGATTGAGGTTTCCTGGAAAAGGAATTCTGCCTCAAGATATAGAAATCTTCTCTGATGAGAAAATGCTCTGCATCACTTGCCATCAGGGAAATACAAATCAAAACCACAATGATATACCACCTCACACCAGTGAGAATGGGGAAAATTAAGAAGACAGGAAACCACAAATGTTGGAGAGGATGTGGAGAAAAGGGAACCCTCTTACACTGTTGGTGGGAATGTGAACTGGTGCAGCCACTCTGGAAAACTGTGTGGAGGTTCCTCAAAGAGTTAAAAATAGATCTGCCCTACGACCCAGCAATTGCACTGTTGGGGATTTACCCCAAAGATACAGATGCAATGAAACACCGGGACACCTGCACCCCGATGTTTCTAGCAGCAATGTTCACAGTAGCCAAACTGTGGAAGGAGCCTCGGTGTCCATCGAAAGATGAATGGATAAAGAAGATGTAGGGATCCCTGGGTGGCGCAGTGGTTTAGCGCCTGCCTTTGGCCCAGGGCGATATCCTGGAGTCCGGGGATCGAATCCCACGTCGGGCTCCCGGTGCATGGAGCCTGCTTCTCCCTCTGCCTATGTCTCTGCCTCTCTCTCTCTCTCTGTGTGACTATCATAAATAAATAAAAATTAAAAAAAAAAGAAGATGTGGTTTATGTATACAATGGAATATTCCTCAACGACAAATACCCACCATTTGCTTCTACGTGGATGGAACTGGAGGGTATTATGCTGAGTGAAATAAGTCAATTGGAGAAGGACAAAAATTATATGGTCTCATTCATTTGGGGAATATAAAAATTAGTGAAAGAGAATAAAGGGGAATGGAGAAAAAATAAGTGGGAAATATCAGAAAGGGAGACAGAAAATGAAAGACTCCTAACTCTGGGAAACGAACTAGAGGTGGTGGAAAGGGAGGTGGGCGGGGGATGGGGTGACTGGGTGGCAGGCACTGAGGTGGGCACTTGACGGGATGAGCACTGGGTGTTATTCTGTATGTTGACAAATTGAACACCAATAAAAAAATAAATTTATTTTTTTAAAAAAGAAATCTTCTCTGAGTTTCTAGCCTGCTCTATGTATTTTGGATTTGCCCCACCTACAATCCTATAAGCAAGTCCTTGATACTTCTTTCTGTCTCTTTTACTATCTCTCTAAGTCTCTTTGTCTCTTTCTCTGTCCCTCTCTCCTCAAACATACACATACACACCCTGACTGATAAAATCACTAAAAAAAAAAAAATGTCAAATGCTAAATATTTAAACTTTACCCAGAATTTCAAAGCAGAAACTTCTTTATAGGCTCTGGAATTTTTCAATTTTCCTAGCTCATGTTAGAACTAATTTACAAAATGTCAAGTGTTTACACACTTCAAGCATAATACATTTCATTTGAAACCCCATGCTTTCATTACATTTACATAAATACGACTATTTAATTTTGGAAGATAATTCTAAATTTGTGCAGGCAAAATGCAATATCCCAATTCACAATTTAGTATTCTTGAATAACTGTACTTATCACTGCTAAGAAAACCAGTAAAACTATATTCTTTGAAAATTAAGGAAAAAATTAAATTTCCCAGATTCATCACAGAATATTTTATCCTTCTAGATGTCTATGTTAATACAAAATGTCCAAATTTAGAATGTTTTTAAGAGCCCCCAAATTTATAAATCATTCTTCTACCCCAAAACAGTAGGTTATTGCTTTGATCTCTATTTGTGTAGTTCTGGAATCATACTGCATCTAGATTGGAGGTTAGTGAGAGGCTCAGCCTTAAACCCATGCCTGTCAAGTGAGAGGCAGGGAAATCAGAAGCTGGCTATGAGGAAGGAACTAAGGAACGCTGGACAGATAGAATCAATAACTGCGGGGCTTTAAAGTCATCATTTGGAGACTGAAAGCAATTACCTAATCTAATCTTCTTTTGTATGAATTCCCATCAGGTCTTTCTGGGTCCTTAGCTTTCTAATACTCCAGCATCATAGTCTCATGAGAAAGACTATGTCCTTGCACCCTGATGTTTAGCAGCATTATTAACAATAGCCAAATTATGGAGAGAGTCCAGATGTCCATCAACTGATGAATGGATAAAGATGTGGTACACACACACACACACACACACACACACACACTGGAATATTACTCAGCCATCAAAAAGAATTAAATCTTGCCATTTGCAATGATATAAATGGAGTGTTTTATGCTAAGTGAAATAAGTCAGAGAAAGACATATATATATAGTATATCACTATATGTGGATTTTAAGAAAGAAAACAGATGAACATACGGGAAGAGGGAAAAGAAAAAAGGAGAGAGGGGAAACAAACCATAAGAGACTCTTAATGATTGAAAGCAAACTGAGGATTGATGGAGGGAGGCAGGTGGGGGACCGGCTGGTGGGTAATGGGTATTAAGGAGGACATTTGTTATGAAGAACGCTGGGTGTTTTATGTAAGTGATGAATCACTGAATTCTACTCCAGAAACCAATATTTCACTGTATGTTAACTACCTAAAATAAAATTTAAAAAAGACTATGTCTTTAAATAGTCCTGATACCCAGCGTGAAGGGGATTAAATTAGAAATAGTTGTTGGCAATAATTAGAAAATAAAAACATTCCATGAGACATCTTTATCACACCAACACGATCGTTTATAACCAAAGGCAGAAATTACATTGCAGTCACACATGTGTGAACATGATGCCGATTGCATCACTTCCTAGTGTCTGTGTAGTTGTGCCAAATGAATTCCTCTTACCTCTTACACTGAGCCAAAGCATGCAGCTTCAGGAGACATGAGCCCTGCAAATCATGTGCTTTCTTTTGTGTTAATAATTTCTATTCCTCCTGGTTATTACAAACTTGTAGGGGAAGAGACTACTCTGAAATATAGTTTTCTTCTATATATTTTCTCTTCTGTGTCCTCTACAAATGCATCTTTGTTGTTCTGCTGCTAAGGTGGACAGAAGGTTTTCATCATTTTTTAAAAAATCTTTTTAGGAAGTGGGTATTTTCTATTTACACCAGTATTTAGTCAGACTTGCAGAGGAAACATTTTTGTTAACTTTTCCCAAAAGTTTGTACATACTCTAGATCCATATTAATTTTTACTTGAACTCTCTATTGTTGATCAACCATGTCTTTGCTCATTTATTATTTATCTCATGCGATTATTAAGTTTAGGGTAGTTTAATGGGAATATGGTATGCATTCCTCTAAAAAAAAAAGGCATTTAACAATTATCATTAATGGAGACATCTGGGTGGCTCAGCGGTTTAGCGCCTGCCTGCGGCCCAGGGCATGATCCTGGAGTCCCGGGATCAAGTCCCACATTGAGTCCTGCATCGAGTTCCCTGCATGGAGCCTGCTTCTCCCTCTGCCTATGTTTCTGCCTCTCTCTCTCTCTCTCTCTCTCTGTGTCTCTCATGAATAAATAAATAAAATCTTTAAAAAAATTATTAATGAACATGATTAATCCCTGACTCATTCTAAGAAAAGTCATACTTGAAAAAGGATAAGTGAACTAACTGAATAAAATAAACAAGCTTATCACATTAAGCAATGTATTTCCAATAACATTTCACATTTTTAATTTAATGATTATTAAATTTTATTATTTTTCAATAACCTTGACATTACATCATTTGAAGCTTTTTAAAATCATGATTGAAACATTTTAGAGGGCAACTTACGTTGTGTGCGTAGTCCATAATTTTTCTAAATCCTTTTGGATAGTACATGAGCAAAAAATTAGCAAAGTCCTGACCGCATTGGGAAGCCTTCATTCCTTAGTGATACTGAAAGAGGTTAAAGGAGAGAATTAAGGGTAAAATAGAAACAAGAGGATTAAATTTTCTGCTTTGAAGAAGTAAGTTTAGTACTTGAACAGAAGTAGGAAACATCACCAAAATAGAGCCCCCAGCAATTAAGAGTTTACAGTTACATATGTTATCTCATTTAGTCATCACTACAAACCTTTAATGGAGATTGCATCATTACAGAGGTTTGAAGGGGCCGTACCCAAGTCCTTATCATGCCCTATGTCATTTTGTTGAGTTGAGCTTACAGACAAGGAACCCGTTTATTTATCCAGCCATTTATCCATTGGAGCCAATATCCATGTAAGGGATACATCTCCCACTTGTCCAATTTATTCAATACATAATCAAGGAGCTGTGAGTACATTTACAGCATCACATAAATTTTAATCATGCCCAAGAGCTAAAAGTATACAAATAGATGTCAGACTCTCCTCATCACAAAAGCAAAAAGCACAAGGCTTGGGTCTAATCCTAAGACTCTCATTCCAAAAGCCTGTGCTATTGACAGCTCTGTCTTTCCAGAAAATAAAGAAAATTATTAAATGCGTTTTATACTGCGTTCAGATTATATCAATCTTCTTATTTCTGCTTCTACATAGAAGCATAGTAAATATATATCCTAGATCAAACACAAACACCCTAGCTAAGATGCAGAAACATTTTGCATTGTGCCAAAATATACATATAATAAAATTTACCAGTTTGACCATTTTTAAGTGTATAGTGTCATTAAGTATATTCCTACTATTGTGCAACTATCACCACACCACTATCCATCTCTAGAACTTTTTATCTTCCCAAACTGAAACTCTACAGTCACTAAACTCTAATTCCCCACTGTCTCCTCCCCTGAGCCCCCTGACAACCACCATTTCTACTTTCTGTCTCTATACATTTGACTACACTGGATAACTCATATAAATGGAATCCTATATTATTTGTCCTTTTTTGGCTGGCTTATTTCACTTGGCATAATGTCTTCAAAAGTTTATCCTTAATGTTGTAGCATGTATCAGAATTTTCTTCCTATTTAAGGCTCAATAGCATTCCATTATATCGATATACCATACCACATTTTGTTGAACCAATCATCTGTCAATAAATACAGGATTGTTTCTACCTTTTGGTATCTGTGAATAAAACTGCTATGTCTAAAAAAAAACTGCTATGAACATGGGTGTACAAATATCTATTTGAGTCCCTGTTTTCACTTCTTTTGGGTATATACCCAGAGTTGGAATTTCTGGATCAAATGGTAATTCTGTGTTTTAAGTTTTTAAGGAACTGCTATCCTGTTTCCACATTGACTGAACCATTTTACATTCCTACAAGATTCTAAGACTTTTAGCAGCAAAATATAACTAAAATAAGGGACAAAATGATATAAAATGAGTGAGGTAAATAATTAGCCCACAATTCTTGACTCTCAGAGCTTGAAAGACCCTTAAAGTACATCAGTCTAAATATCCATCATATATTGGAAGACAATGCTTGAAGTATTTAAGTAATAATTATATTACCCTCTAGCAAACATTGATTAAAGGCTTACTATCTGCCTACCACAATGCTGGAATTTTTCCCCATAACTACCACATGCAGCCTTAAACATAGCAACCTATCCATTCAATTAGGATAATGATTCACCTGGGGGGAAAGATCATGTATTTCTATTATTTTACTTTTTATCTATCACCATGGAAAAGATTAACTAGTTTCAAAATGATGTGAGTTGGTATTTCAGTTTGAGTCTTTATGAGTTCACCATAGCAGTTATAAAAACAAAAATTAAGGGCACCTGGGTGGCTCAGTGTTGCACGTCTGCCTTCGACTCTGGGCATGATCCTGGGGTCCTGATATCGAGTCCTGCATTGGGCTCCTCTCAGGGAGTCTGCTTCTCCCTCTGCCTGTGTCTCTGCCTCTCTCTGTGTCTCTCATGAATAAATAAAATCCTAAAAAATAAAAATAAATAAAAATAAATTTTTAAATATATAATTGTAGATTCTTAGCCATGCCCACCTACAATATCTTAGTTAAGTGTTCTCCCACAGCATTGGCCAAATTTAGATGTTATACAACTCTGAAGTTTAATCAATGTTTAGATGAAAACCATGTCTCAGTTGAGAAAAAACAAGTACCCCTAAATGATGATGAGGGCAGGTAGTAGACCAACATATTATAACAAGAAAGGGAGTCCTTTCTAAGTGCTGCTAATGCCATAATTGCCCTAAGACTTCTACTCAAAGTCACAATGAGGAAATATTAAGTCCTACAAGTGGAAGGAAATCCTGTGATTTGTGACACTACGCTAGGTGAAACAAACCAGACACAGAAAGACAAATACCACATGATCTAGCAGAATCTAAAATAGCTGAACTCTTAGAAACAGAGTAGGGGCACCTGGGTGGCATAGTGGTTGAGCAACTACCTTTGGCTCAGGTCATGATCCCAGGGTCCTAGGATCTTATCTCGCATCAGGCTCCTCTCAGGGAAACTGCTTCTTCCTCTGCCTGTGCCTCTCTCTCTCTCTGTCTCTCATGAATAAATAAAATCTTAAAAAAAAAAAAAGAGGGAGGGTAGAATGGTGGTTATCAGGGGTTGAGGTGGGGAAAATGAGGGAATATTGATCAAATGATACAAACTTTCAATTATGCAAGATGAATAAATTCTGGGGATCTAATGTACAGCATGATGATTGATAGTTAACAATACTGTACTGTATACTTGAAATTGGCTAAAAGGATAGATTCTAAGTGGTCTCACCACACACACACACACACACACACACGCACACACACAAAACTTTCAAAGGTAACTATATAAGGTGATGGGTATGTATTTATCATTTCACCATATATACATAAATGAAAGCATGTTTGAATGTATACAATTTCTGTTTATCAGTTTTACCCCCAATAAAGCTGAAGAAAAGGGAGACCCCTGGGTGGCTCAGTGGTTTAGTGTCTGCCTTCAGCCCAGGGCGTGATCCTGGAGTCCCAGGATCAAGTCCTACATCAGGCTCCCTTCATGGAGCAGGCTTCTCCCTCTGCCTGTGTCTCTGCCTCTCTCTCTCTCTCTCTGTGTCTGTCATGAATAAATAAATAAATAAAATCTTAAAAAGAAAAAAGAAAAGACTCATGCATGATAAAGTGTGAATGATGGACATCAACTCTCTGCCTTAGTCCTCTTGGTAGTGTAGAACCTTAAAGATCAACCTGTTTAAAACCGATAAACTTTTTCAAAGACTTTCTTCCATGAATTCAGAAATGCCATGATTTCATAAGTAGTCAATCAGAAATTAGTATCAACACCAGAGAACCAATTCCTAATCATATAATTGGTAACAACCTTGCATCCCTATAATTTCATCCTAAAAACAATGAAAATTAGAATATTAGGCTGTCCTCAACTGCAGAATTATAAATGTACAATTTTGTCTGGCTTTGGAAAGATTTGGAATAGTTTATCTAACCTTGTTATAGTTTTCAAACCCTCCTAGCTAGAAATGATTGATATAATGGAAACTCCCATTTTACATAGGAGGAAACAAAACTCTAGAGAAAGTATAGAACTAAGAAGTAAAGGGAGATTAAAATTCAGTATTCTTTGTTGTATAGCCTACTTGCATTTAAGAGAAGAATCCTCAAGTAATCCTGTAAAAAAAAATTCACAGGGAATAAATTTCTAATACTGGAATTTCAGGCAGTCCTTAAGTCAACCTCCAACAACACTTCTAACAAACTTGGACTCCACTTGAGGAGTGCAGGTGTGGGGAAGGACATGGTCAAAGAGAAGGGGAGAAATAGGAGAAGATAAGAAATATTTCATGTTTCCTATTCCACTTCTCCAATTCAACTCAAGTTGTCAGCATTTATGGAAGGTTTATTATGTATTACGCATTCTTTAAGATGCTGGAGACAAAGCAAATTAGACTTGGATTTTACTTCAAGATGCCCCAAATCCAGTATTGGAATGTCGTTTATTTATTTACATATTTACTCATTTATATTCTAGAAAATCTCACTGGTGGTATGAAATATTTTACAACTTTATAGTCTTGTATTGCAAGGTAAGGAGTGGCTGATATCTCAGAGCCTCTCAGATTTTTTCTGTGGTCAGGATCACCATAAACCGTTTACCCCAGCTGGAACCAGCCTCTGTCCTTCCCAGAGAGACCACACTATTTTTAGTGTAGACTGGAAAAATCTTCCTGTGCCACTCTTTGCCAAGGTTCCAGCTGCTTTTTATTTGCTAATCTCTGTTTAGCATTGCAAAAACTCCAGAATTTTCTCAGCTTACCCTTTGCAGTATTACAAAAAATACAGTGAGAGTTTAGGTTTGTATTACATGGCATTCACTCAACAATAATATTTCTTGGATGCCTATTTCAGGACCCTGGGATATACCAGTGAACATAACAGGCAAAGATTCCTGCCCTCATGAAACATATACTCCAATTAGTAGATGTAATAAAAATCCAAAATTACTGAGGCTTGAAAAAGATATACATTTTTCTCTTATGTAAAATAAGTCCAGATTTAGTTGGTCCAGGACTTCCTTCGTGGCTCCATTGTCACCCAGGATCAAAACTCCCTCACTATTTCTCCTTTCTCATCCCCACCTCATAGCTTCCATCTTCATGGCCACCTCATGATTAGAAAATGGCTGTTGTAATCCAGTCGTCAAATCCATATTCCAGGCAGCAGGAAGGAGGGCAATGCCTACTCAGCTGTTTTAAAATAGTTTTCCTAGGGACGCCTGGGTGGCTCAGTGGCTGAGTGTCTGCCTTTGGTTCAGGGTGTGATCCCAGGATCTGGGATCGAGTCCCACACTGGGCTCCTTGTAGGGAGCCTGCTTCTCCCTCTGCCTGTGTCTCTGCCTCTCTCTCTTTTTGTGTCTCTCATGAATGATTAAATAAGATCTTTAAGAAAAAGGGGGGATCTCTGGGTGGCTCAGTGGTTTGACGCCTGCCTTTGGCCCAGGGCGCGGTCCTGGAGTCCTGGAATCGAGTCCCACGTCGGGCTCCCGGCGTGGAGCCTGCTTCTCCCTCTGCCTGTGTCTCTGCCTCTCTCTCTCTCTCTCTCTCTCTCTCTGTCTATCATGAATTAAAAAAAAATCTTTAAGAAAAAAATAAAATAAAATAGCTTTCCTAGAATCCTTATTCAATTCTGTCCACTTGGAGAAAGGAGGCTAGAGACTATTGCTTTAAAGCTGGGCACATATATGCAACCATTAATGTAGGGGTTTTATTGGCAGGGAAGAAGGGAAAAATGGATATTGGATAGGCAACAATTTTTGTCACAGATACCTTAATCTTCAATATAATGTGTGTGGATAGATAGATTTATAAGGAGAAATTTAACAGCATCACTTGGGGAATTATATATATATATGTAGTACTTTTGAGGTTGTTGCAAATGATTATTAAAAATCATATCTATAGCCCTAATTTTAAATATTAAACTTCTGCCCATCTGTAAATTTTTAGAGTGCTGATTATCACAGCCAGACAATTGTTTAAGAAGTGCAGGTTATGAGTAAAATTATTGAATAAAGTGTACTATTCCTGACTCTCAAAATAATCTTCATGTAGTTACAATTGAAATAAAAAAAAGGTCTCCACTGATCTCCTAAATAAGAGAGAGGGAAAAAAAAAAAAAAGCCCTCCTCCTCTGAGGGGTCCTATTTTGGGTTCAGGGAAGATAGTGTGTTTCCATAAATCCTTGGCCTCTTAGAGGTATTGGCAGGGCGTGAGAGTGCAGTCAGCTGTCCCCTCTCCTCTTCCCCATGCCCTGAAGCCCCAGGAGGGGACCAGACCTGTGGCTCTGAAGCAGCAGGCATAGTGGGAAAAGCTCTGAGCATGTGATTAAACTCAGTTCTGGCTCAGTTGGGAAGAAGCTGACTTCCTTTCTTTTGGTCTCAGTTTTCTAATTTGTAAAATGAAGGTGATTAAATTTGGTTACTGTCACTGCAGTTTATTTCACTGCTAGGGTAATCATTAATTTCTTGAAAGGTTTCTAAATTTGTACTGTCCATCTCTTCTCTCTCTGTCTCTCTTTTGTTTTTTTGTTTTTTTTTTTGTTTTTTTTTTTTTTTTTTTTGGTCTTAGAAACACTTTTGATTGAAGACAGGCATATATATAACAAAGCAATAGCACGTTTTCCAGTTGTCCTGACAAAGAGGACATTTCTTCAGCAGTGTATTAGTCAATTCAGGCTGCCATAACAAAATACCTATGATTGGGTGGCTCCAACAGCAGACTTTTTTTTCCCCCCTCACAGTTCTGGTGGCTATAAGTCCATGATGAAGGCACCAGTAAATTCAGTTTCTGGGAGAGATCTCTTTTTGGCTTGTAGACAGTCACCTTCTTGCTGTACACTCACATGGACTTTCCTTTGTGTATGCACAAGAGAGAGCTCTAGTGTCCTTTCCTCTTCTTATAAGGAGTCCAAGCTAATTGGATTAAGGCCCCACCTTTATGACTTCATTTAACCTTAATTACCTCCCTAAAGGCTCTATCTCCAAATACAGTTTGAAGCTTCAACATATAAATTCAAGGAGGAGAGAACTCAATTCTATCACAAATAGTAGCATGAAGAGCAGTGTTCTACATGTCTTGATAATTGTGTTGACATACTTGATAAGCTACATTTGCTATATGTTATTTCATTTTTTTAAGTTATTTTATTTTTAAAAAAGATTTCATTTATTTATTCTTGAGAGACACACAGAGAGAGGCAGAGACATAGGCAGAGGGAGAAGCAGGCTCCCAACAAGGAGCCGGATGTGGGACTTCGTCCCAGATTCCCAGATCCTGGGATTGCTCCCTGAGCCGAAGGCAGAGGCTCAACCACTGACCCAACCAGGTGTCCTTATTTTAGGCATTTAATCAATTTTTTCCCCCAATTAACCAAGAGAGAAAGAAATCTAAACTTTACTGAGTGCTTACTCTGTGCCTGGCATAATACTAGGTCCTTTGCATAATTTGCTCAGTAAATCCTCACAACAGCCCTAAAGACTGTTATTATATCCACTTTTAGAGAAGTAAAGTAAAGTAAAGTAAATTGCCCACAGTTGTACTCACAGTTGGTAATGAAGCCTGGATTTCAATCCTGATCTACTTAGTCCCAAAGCCTGTTCTCAGCAATATTATTTTGGGTAAAGTTGAATATATGTAAATTCAAGTAGATTAAGAATCCTCTGTCTTGTTAAAAAGCATGGGACAGAAACACGTGTGGTATGGAATGATCTCTGAGATACATTGTGGGGATTTTTAATTGATAATTGTATATGGTATAAAATTAAAAGGTAAAAAAATCATATGGTGACTAGTAAGTCTTGTCTCTTGGTAGCTTCATTTTTTTTTTTCCAATGGGAGCTACTATTACCAGTCTCCCTGTATTTCCTTCTAGAGAGATTCTATGAATTTACAAGCAGGACATATACACACATAAATGTATTTTGAAAATACAAATGGTGTCATATTCTAAGCATTGTTCTGCATTTTTTTTCCAGTAAACAATATATTCTCTCTAAGGAGGGGAACTGAAAAATTAAAGGGTCTGGAGTGAGATGGAGATGTACTTCCTCTTTTTTTTTTTTTTAAGATTTTATTTATTCATAAGAAACACACAGAGAGAGAGAGAGAGAGAGAGGCAGAGACACAAGCAGAGGGAGAAGCAGGCTCCATGCAAGGAGCCTGATGTGGGACTTGATCCCAGCCAGATTCAGGGATCATGCCCCGAGCCTGCCCTGAGGCAGACGCTCAACCGCTGAGCCACCCAGGAGTCCCAGATATGTACTTCTCACTGCACACTCTGAATCTTTTTTAACCATGTGCGTGTGTTAATTTTTTTAATTATAAAGCATACATGCAAGAAAACTTCTACATATTCTTAATCTTTGAATGAAGATCTTATAAATAAGTGGTAAGATTTTAAAGAAAACCAGTCTGAGGTCATTTTACTTTTCTTTTTGTGGCACCATTAACTTTCTTCTTGAGGAGTGTGATTTTCAGCAATATTTACTCTCTGAATTCAACTTTGGATTGTGATGCTACCTACATTCATTACTAAAAGCAAATGTTACTCTTGTCAGTGAAGTATAGAATCTAGGTTTTGGGATAAACCCTGGCCACCCCCTGGTGGTCTTAGTTTAAATAAAAATAACCTTCAACTATAAACATTTTTCTATATAGCAAGTCTTGGAGTCCTGATATTAAGAGATAAACAGAATCAGACTCCATCATACTTATTTTATAGTTGAGAAAATAAAGTACTAAAAAGTAAAGCAATGTCCCTCAAAACACAGCAGTGACATTGAATTTGCTGCTTTTTCCATAAAAAAGCCATAATAATAATTACCTAATAAATATCTTATTCACTGAATTTGTCACAAAAAGGATATGCTCTGTATCACCCCCATTAGAGGAAAAAGTTAGAAAAGCAATTAACAATTCTTACAAACTATATTAGGTGCAAGCTCCTTTCAAATTTGGAAGTTAAATCTTAGACATGAGTTAACATTTCTGGAAGAAGTTGACCTAAAGGGGAAATTTGGAAGAGGACAGAGAGTTGGCTTGTGGGATAAGAAGGTAAAGATTTTTCCTGCGTAGGGGGCAGCATTAAAGAACACCCAGAAAAGTCAGTGGGTGTAGGGAACAAAAGAATCTTTCAGAAGAAATCTGTAGGCAATCCATGTTAGTGAGATGGGGGAGGGGAGATTTCATTTTCCTTTTTAACTTCTTGAAAGTTTTCTCTTTGAAGAGTGGTAGAGAATAAAACTAAATTCTAAAACTTTTCAATTTACTTAAGAACATTAACTGCTCTTAAGGTTTGTGTTTAATGTACTAGACTTTTTAAAAATTAAGACGTATTTTTTTTAAGAGCCGTTTTAGGTTTGCAGACAAATTGAGGGAAAGTTGCAGAGATTTTCCCATACATCCCCTGTGCTCACCCATGCATAGCCTCCCCCATTTTCAGCATCCCCTATTAGAGTGGTATATTACACTTTACCATGTTATCAATTGGTTACAATTGATAAACCTACATTGACACATCATAATCACCAAAAGTTCATAGCTTACATTAGGATTTACTCTTGGCATTGTACATTCTATGATTTAGACAAATGTATAAATAAAATGTGTCCATCCATTATTATGATATCATACAGAATATTTTCACTGCCCTAAAAATCCTCTGTGCTCTCCCTATTCATTTCTCCCAACTCCCACCAGCTACCCAGACCCCCCCCAACACCCCACCCCCACCCCCGGCAAATCATGCAACCCGGAGACAATCACTGGTCTTTTTACTGTCTCCATAATTTTGCCTTTTCCAGAAATGTCCTATAGTTGAAAGCATACAGTACGTAGCCTTTTCAGGTTGGCCTCTGTCACTTGGTAATATGCATTTAAGTTTCCTCCATGTCTTGTTTCATGGCTTGATAACTCACTTTCTTTTTAGCACTGAACTATTTTTCATTGTTTGGATGTACTACAGTTTATTTATCTATTCATCTCCTGAAGGACAACTTGCTTCCACGTTCTGGAAGTTATTAATAAAGCTGCTATAAACATCCATGTGCAAGGTTTTGTGTGAACATAACTTTTCAACTCCTATGGGCAAATACCAAGAAGCAGAATTCCTACATCCTATGGTGAAGATATGTTTGGTTTTGTAAGAACTCACCAAACTGTCTTCTAAAGTGGCTGTGCCATTTGCATTCCCACTGGCAATGAATAAAAGTTCCTGCTATTCCATATATTTTCACCAGCATTTGGTGGTGTTGGTGTTCTAGATTTTGGCCATTTTCATAGGTGTGTAGTGGTACCCTAGTTCTCCTAAACAATTCTCTGTCATGTGGCTTCTAGATCCCTCACTGTTCTGCTGGCCCTTCTTAGGAAGCTCTGTTTATGGGGAACCTGAGACTCAGAGATTAATTATTTGCTGAAAATCTTATAGTCAACATCATCAGAGCTGAAATTTCTAGTCATCGCTATTTATAATGAATTGATTCACAGTGTAGTGACTTCTTTTTAACTGTGAATAATACTGTATTACAGACTACAAGAATGAAAGAAGAGAAACAAAGAAAGAAAAGAAAAAGAGAACTATACAGTAGCAAGAGCAAAGACCCTGGAGCTGGAGACTGGGGTGTTTGAGGAACAGGAAAACAAAGAAACAAAGAAAAAAAGAAAAGAAAAAATACTGTACTATAGAACATCAAGGATCTTAGGGACTCTGAGAAGAATGCCAGACAACTTCTAAGATTTTATCTTTTTGCCTTTTTGACCAAAGGGGTTGAACATGTTTGAAGGAAACCAGTATTATTTTTATTCCTTAGTTAATGAAAACGAAATGATAGAATTTTTTAGGGTGGAGGGGCAGAGACAGAGGGAGAGAGATTATCTCAAGCAGGCTCCATGCCCAGCATGTGAGCCCTACGTAGGGCTTGGTCTCACCATCCTGAGATCATACCTGAGCTGAAATCAAGAGTCAGACACATAACTTACTGAACCACCCAGGGGCCTCTGAAATGTCAGCTTTTGAAAAATATGCTCTTTCAGAGCTAAGAAATCCAAGGCACATAATGGGCATACTAGATTTTTAATGTCTGATGCTCAGATTTAAGATGATCATAGACATTCCCTGTATATTTGGCAAATTGTTTCTCTGTCCAAATTTTTCTTTGTTAAGAGTAAAGAGGGATGCCTGGGTGGTTCAGTGGTGCCTTTGGCTCAGGGTGATTCTGGAATCGAGTCCCAAGTCCCGCATAGGGCTCCCTGCAGGGAGCCTGCTTCTCCTTCTGCCTAGTCTCTGCTTCTCTCTCCGTGTCTCTCATGAATAAGTAAGTAAATAAATCTTAAAAGAAAAAAAAAAGAATATATTGGGCAGCCCGGGTGGCTCAGCGGTTTAGTGCCACTTTCAGCCCAGGGCATGATCCTGTGAACCCAGGATCGAGTCCCACGTGGGGCTCCCTGCATGGAGCGTGCTTCTCTCTCTGCCTGTGTCTCTGCCTCTGTCTGTCTCTCTCTCTCAAGAATAAATGAATAAAATCTTAAAAAAAGAGAATATATAAACAAAATATATAATCCAGAGAAATAGCTTGGTCTGTACTCTATGTTTGTCCAAAAGTGAAATGTATGCACTGGTTGAGATTTATGCTTACTATAAATAGTAGTATTTATGAATTGCTGAGTAAACCTACCAAGAATCCTGGAAACGACTGATCTTGCTTTGACTGATTTCTCCCTGAGGTCAGTTCTAGGTTGCTGTAGTCAGAGTCTTTATGCTGCTTAGTCATGATGGGAATTATGGTTGACCTGGATTTCCCCATTGACATTTCCACTTGATTAGCTCTGAAACATAAAGTGTGTGAGTTGTTTCATTTTAGACTTAAGTAGCAGGAAACTTCTGCTTTTCTTCCCAAACACACTCCTTCAAATTTATACAAATCAGGAGTCCCAGTATAATCATAAAACAGATGTTTATAGCATATGATTCACTGACAGGAACTCTACAGGCACCAGTATAGGAATTTTTCACAGGTTCCCAGGTACTACTTAACAAATTAGAGCCATTTCCTACTAACTCAAACTAATTGGGCAAGAATAGTCTAAATTGGTAAAATCTTTAGTCATATATTTAAGAAAATCTTTCAATTATAATAAATTTAAACTTGGAGAAATATTATAAGAGTAATACATAAAACATAAAATTCCTATATATGTTTTACCCAGATTCTTAAATTCTTAACATTTTTAGCATATTTGTTTTATCATTCTATTCATGCATGTCCATATTCCTTTTTTTTCCTGTCCATATTCCTTACTTTTTCTGAACCATTTAAAGGATTACCCTTTCATAATTCCCTTTATCTCTTGTTACTTCCCAAGTATTTCCTAAAAATAGGGGCATTTTCTCACATAACCATAGTCATCAAATTTGGGACACTTAAATTGATACAATAATTTTTTAAAAGTATTTTATTTATTCATGAAAGACCTGGAGAGAGGCAGAGACATAGGCGGAGGGAGAAGCAGGTTCCCTGCAAGAAGCCGGATGTGGTACTCAATCCCAGGACCCCGGGATCATGATCTGAGACCATGCTCAACCACTGAGCCACTCAGGTGCCCTGATATGATCATTTTTATCTAATCAACCATTCATATGTTTTCAATTATCCCAATAAGGTGTATATGACAGCAACTCTCTGCCTTAGTCTACTTGGGCTTGGTAAACTCCTGTTGCAGACCCTTAAAGATCAATTCACATAAAACCTATATGAACCTTTTCAAATTTTTACCTTTATGAGCCCCAGAAATGCTATGATTTCAAAAGCAATCAGAAATTAATATCAAGACCAGACTGGGTGTTACATGCAACTGATGATTTATTGAACACTACATCTGAAACTGATGATGCAGTATAATTGAATTTAAATTAAAAAAAAAAAACACCAGAGAACAAATGTAAGCATCTTGCATCCATATAATTTCAGCATAAAAACAAACCAAAAAAGTTAGTTTTAGGCTGGCCTCCGCTGTAGATTAATAAACGGCTTAGCTTTTGAAATATTTAGCATACTTTATCCCACTCTGTTACAGTCTTCAAGACCTCCTAGCTAGAAATGATTGATGTAGCCAAAACTCTTCTACTGTACAAAACTCTAGAGAAAGTATGAAACTGAGAAGTAAACTGCAAATTAAGATAAAAATCCAGCATTCTCAGTGTTTTGTTGGGTGGCCTACTTGCATTTAAAAGAGGAATCTTCAAATAATCAATTAAAAAACTCACAGGGAATAAATTTCTAGTCCTGGAATTTCAGGCAGTCCTTAACAAGCCAAACATCAGATCAGCGATTGATGGGGGGCAGGGGTAAGGGGCAAGTTTGATTAGGAAAGAGCTCAAGGGAACTTTTCTGGGATGATACAAATGTTCCATGCCTTGATGGGGGGGGGGGGAGGGGGTGTCAGTTCCATGGTCTATGCACTTGTCAAAACTGATTGAACTGTACACTTCAGATCTGCTATAAATAAGCCTTTAGTAATGTGGTGGTAAGGTGTGGGGGCAGGAGAAGTATTCTCTATTCCTATGATTAGGTCTTGGTCTTTTAGTGAACCTTGCTTGTATATCTGGAGTGTGAACTTCCCAAGTGTTCCTTAGTTGTTGTTGTTTTTGTTGTTGTTTTTCCCCATTAAGGTAGGACAGAATGTCTGGAATGGGCTGGAGTTGGCTATTTCCCTTCCTTCAGGTCACTTAGGCTCTGGTTAAGTAGTTTTCCCTGAGGACAGGCCTTGTTAAGAACACAGTGATCTGACATATTCCAAAATGCTTTGCCACCAGAAACAGGAGCGGATTTTTCTCTGATATTTACTGTGGGGAAACTGGTTGATCTCATGGAGGTAACTCTAGCAATATTTTGGGTCCCCCCTACCCATGACTGAGTCTCCTTGGAGATTTTAATCTCTCAGACCTCTCCACACTGAGCATCCAGTAATTTATGAATTCTAGTTTGTGTTTTCCTACAAAGGTACTGGTTCCATGGTAGTCTCCAATGCTGAATCTTGGCTCTGGTAAGCTACGACTTGCTGCATTCACCTGTCTCTCCAATCCTTTTTTTGTTTTAAATTTTTATTTATTTATGATAGTCACACACACACACACACACACAGAGAGAGAGAGAGAGAGAGAGAGAGGCAGAGAGAGAAGCAGGCTCCATGTGCCGGGAACCCGAAGCGGGTCTCCAGGATCGCGCCCTGGGCCAAAGGCAGGCGCCAAACCGCTGCGCCACCCAGGGATCCCTGTCTCTCCAATCTAAAAGGCAGAGGTTTGCTATGGGTCTTCCCCTCAGAGATCCAAGAGCAGTTGTTCATGTTCAGCTCTTTACTTGTTGTTAGGACAGAGTAGTGACTTCCAAACTCCTTACATACAAAATCAGAAATCAGAAGTTCAGGCTTCTTTTTTTATTTTTTTTTTTAACTTTTTTTTTTTAATTTTTTATTTATTTATGATAGGCACACAGTGAGAGAGAGAGAGAGGCAGAGACACAGGCAGAGGGAGAAGCAGGCTCCATGCACCGGGAGCCCGACGTGGGATTCGATCCGGGGTCTCCAGGATCGGGCCCTGGGCCAAAGGCAGGCGCCAAACCGCTGCGCCACCCAGGGATCCCATCAGGCTTCTTTTTTTAAAGAAAAATTTTTAATTTTTTAATTTTAAATTTAAAAAAATATTTTATTTATTCATGAGAGATATATAGAGAGAGGCAGAGACATTGGCAGCCTGCAGGGAGCCCGATGTGGATTCTATCCAAGGACCCTGGGATCACGACTTGAGCCAAAGGCAGATGCTCAACCACTGAGCCACCCAGGTGCCCCAAAAGAAAACTTTTTATTTTAAATTATTACAAATTTACAGAAAGGTTGGAAAAATAATTCAGTAATCCTGTATAAGCTTCATGCAGATTCCTAAATATGAACATTTTATCACCTTTGCTTTATCTAGCCATTTGCTTAAGTACCCACTCTTCTAATTATTAAGTGCTCAAAATATAGTATATACTTCCTAAAAACAAGAACGCAGCCTTACATAAACACAATGCAGTGACTTATCACTAAATCAAGAATTTAGTATTGGTATAAAACTATTAACTAATCCACAACTCTTTGCAATTTCTACCAATTGTCCTCTAATGTTCTTTACAGCGAAAGAGAAACATCTCTCTAGTCCAGGATCTAACTCAGGATCATATATTGCTTTAGTTGCAATGTCTCCATAGTGTGCTTTAATGGGAAACGATTCTTCAGTCTTTCTTTGTCTTTCATTACTTCGATATTTTTGAAGAGCACAGGCCAGTTATTTTGTAGGATGTCACTCAGTTTGTTTCCTCATCATCTGCATTCCTCAGGTTTTGCAATTCGGGCAGAAACGGCACAGAAGTGACATTGTGTTCTTCCCACTGCATTGTGTCAGGAGGCACAGGCTGTGGATTTGTGCCAGTTTTGGATGCTGAACCACTTGGCCAAGGTGGTGTTTGCTAGGTGTCTTCACTGTAAAGTTACCAAATTTCCTTTTTTCACTAATAAGAATCTAATGGGGAGACATTTTGAGATTATGTAAATATCCTGTCTATCTCTTTATACTTCCTCCTACTAGTCTCAATATCCATTGATGATTCTTGCCTAAAACAATTATTACTCTGGTGATGGCCAAATAATTACTTGTGATTTCATCATTTCTTCTACCTTTATTAATAGGAATTCTATTATAAAGAAACACTGCCTCTTCTCCCATTATTCATATCAGTGTGATTTCTTAGATTCTTATTTTATTCAGTAGGTTATAATATGTAACTAGCAATATATTAACTGCCCCACATATGCCCAGGAAAAGCCCCCTCTGAAAGGTTCCTGTGTCGTGTCCACAGTCTTTCTAACCTTCTTATGTACTTCCTTTCTGGCAGAGAAAGGTATTACAGGCCCCACCATTATGTTAACATGTTAAATTAAAACTTTTCTTAAGCTTATAGGTATTTATTTAATTCCAGCTAGTGTTGAAGATTTCATTGTACTTGAAACACTAAATAAGATGGTCATACTTGGTGATTTTTTCCCATACCTTTTCATGGCTACCTGTAGAGAGAAAGTTTGGGGACTGGCTTAGTCATTTTCTTTTTGTTTGCAGGTGCAGACACTCAAGGCTGACTAGCTGACTAGCTGTCTGGGTTGTTGGTCTTTCTTTGTTACCGTGAGTTTAAAGGACGTGAGGACTCCCACTCTGTTTATTTGGTTGGGATGATGTAGTTTAAATCGGAATTTAAATTGTCTGTGTCTGATAAAGCAGCCTCCTTGTTGACACTGATTCAGAGCTCACAAGCCACCTCGTGCCACTTCCAAAAACACAGCATATGGGAGATGACAGTGAAGTGACATCAACCATCTTGGGACCTTAGGTTCACACAGTGCAAAGAACACGAAAACAATGAAACATATGTACTAGAGGGTATGTGAGGTGTGCAAACCCTCCCAATTTGAGCTGTATTCTTGAACTGATTAATAGGATCCATCCGCGTCTCCTCTATCCTTCCCTAAGTCCTTTTTTTTTTTTTTTTTTTTTTTTTGCCAAGTCTTACATATGAGTGTTTTTCCCCAAGGTCTTTGGCCCTTCTTGCTTTTCATAGAACTCTCCTGAGTGAGGACAATTCTTTCTACAACTTACATATTTTCTACCTGCACATAAACACTCTTGCTTTAGTCTCTGAGGGAATGTCCAATAGCCCATGAGAAATTCACATTCAACATGTTAAAACTGGAGCTCATTTTCTTTCCAAACTGTTACTCCTCCCATGGTCCTAATTTCAGCATAGAGTCCTTGTATCCACCCAGGCACCTAAGTCAGAAATGTGGGAATCATTTTGACTCCTTCCTGTTCCTTACATATCATTTATTACGTTATTCCCTTAAAATCTTATCTATTTTTCTTTTTTTTTTTAAAGATTTTTTTTATTCATTTATTCATGACAGACACACACACACACACACAGAGAGAGGCAGAGATACAGGCAGAGAAGCAGGCCCCATGCAGGGAGCCTGATGTGGGACTTGATCCCGGGTCTCCAGGATCACGTCCTGGGCTGAATGCAGGCGCTAAACCACTGAGCCACCCAGGGATCCCCTCTTATCTATTTTTCACTCCCATTACCATAATCTTTGCTTGAACAAATGCTAGACTGGCTTTTAACTCCCCATTAGCCTCGCATCTGAGCACTAGTGACTATACAATATACTTTGTGGGAATTTTTTTTTTTTTTAAGATTTATTTATTCATGAGACACACACGCACACAGAGGCAGAGACACAGGCAGAGGGAGAAGCAAGCTCCCCGCATGGAGCCCGATGTGAGACTCGATCCGGGGTCTCCAGGGTCACGTCCTGAGCCGAAGGCAGGCGCCCAACCGCGGAGCCACCCAGGCGTCCCAGTGGGCATTTTTTTTTTTAAAGTTAATTGCTTATGATATCTTTTTTGCCATGCTTCACTCCCGCCTGATTTAATACTGCTTCAGGTTACCCCGGACAACACAGCACTCAATCGCCTTCTGGCTCGCTGCTCGGTGTGAGTTGCTGTAGCTTGTCTTACTATGTAATCATCAGAAACCCTTCCTGCTGCCAGCTTCCCGAGACCTCAATGGATCAACATAAAACAAAAAAAATCCCTCCGGGAAGGCTAATACGCAAAGACAGAAGTCGTCCGCAACCAACACCTAACCGTAGAATCACGGCCGTGCTAAGTCTGGTTCAGGACAGGTGGCGCAAACCACTTTGTTTTGCCCCAAACAAAAATGGACTCCTTCGGAGTCAAGGCCCTTTCCTTTGCGAGCCAATCGAAGTCCAGCATTCAGGGCCCAGGTGTCCTCACTTCCGCCTCGTCTTCCTGGGTTTCTAAGTTGCCGAGGGGGCACGGTCGGCTTCCGACTCGGAGAGGCTTGTGGCGGCGCCCGGGCGGCGAGGCCCGGAGGCAGCGGGCGGGATGAACGGGGCGCGCGGCGGAGCGGTGCGGACGCTGCGGGTCCCGGGCCGCCACGGCTACGCGGCCGAGTTCTCCCCGTACCTGCCGGGCCGGCTGGCGTGCGCCGCAGCCCAGCACTACGGCATCGCGGGTGAGGCCGCGCCGCCGGGGCGGGGGCGGGTTCCAGTCGAGCCCCAGCTTCCCCCCAGCTTCCCCCCAGCTTCCCCCCGCGGTCAGAAAGCGCTTCCGACAGCAGCCAGCGCCGCAGATGGCCACCGGGGGCAGCCTAGGCTCGCGCCAGTTCCCGCCGCTCTCTTGTCCCGCGTGCGGAGCGGGTCTGGAGACCGAGTCCGTGGCTCCCTGCGGTGCGGAAGCGGCACGCGGCCGGCGCCTGCAGCCCGGCGTCCTGCCTTATTCCCCCCCCCCCGTCGGCCGACTCCGCCGCCCCGACCTTTTACCCCTGCCCCCGCCCGAGGCCCGCGGGGCGCACCTGTGGGGCGCGGGCTTCGCGGCTGTGCCCGCTGCTGCCAGGACTTGGAAGGCGAGGGCCTGCAGGGTCACCCCCGGCACCTGCCAGTGGGTCCCCCGTCTCCACGGTCGCCATCCGGGCCGTGCGTCTCCGGAGCCGACGCTCGGAGCCTCCCACACTTGGCGTCCTGACACTGATCAAGTTCTGCCCCCACCTTTTGCCGTCTCAGGAAAAAGCAGACAATTGCAAGTAGTTGGACCTGCAAGTTCACGGTCTCTTTTCAAGGGCTAGACTGAAAGGCAGGGTTCGGTCCTTAGATTTTCTGCTTTTAATGTGTATCCCTATTATTTTCATACTGAAGCTATGTGAAGTAAGTCATCGTAGAATGTCAGCTCTTGATAGTCGTTTTTTGTTTGGTCCTACAGATGAAAAAAAAAGTGATTTCTAAGACTCGGGGCGAGAAATGTTTACTTGCATTTTACCGCTTAGCTCTTAGCGCTTGCACTTGCGCGTTCAGATTCACAATACTTGTCCACTAGTGAGGTTGAAACTCATGAATGAGTTTGATGTTTTATTTATTTATTTTTTAATTTTTATTTATGATAGGCACACAGTGAGAGGGAGAGAGGCAGAGACACAGGCAGAGGGAGAAGCAGGCTCCATGCACCGGGAGCCCGACGTGGGATTCGATCCCGGGTCTCCAGGATCGTACCCTGGGCCAAAGGCAGGCGCTAAACTGCTGCGCCACCTAGGGATCCCGAGTTTGGTGTTTTAAATTAAATCCTTTGTAAGAACTTACAAGGAATTGGTATTAAAAAAAAAAACAGTCATGTTTAAATAGACTTTTTCGTACCTCAGTCCACATAACAGAACTTTTAAGATATGCTTGTCCTTTAGTAAAAATAATTCATTTTTGGCACTGTAATGTAGTAGGGGGAGTAGTTTCTGGGGTCTGTAGGTCAGAAGTTTCTCACTTGTGAATAGGGATGATGACACCTATTTGGGAGCCTTATGTGCCTGGCACCCTGCCTGGCCACAGAATATGAATTCAAATATCTCTCTCCTGTCTTGGTGCTGTGTCTGGATCCCAAACATAGGTGAGATAATATTTCATGGTTGAGGCGCAATATAGAAAGACAGAAATGGAGAGCACAATCTGGTCATTTTGTAAGCATGGTCTCAAGAACTTTAGGGAGAAATTGGTGGTAGTAAAATTAGGTACTCAGTGTTCCATCCCCTTTGACCTTAGACGCTCCCCTCGCAAGTTCAACAGCATAACCCTGATTTTTTTTTTTCCCCTTAGGCTGTGGGACCCTTCTCATATTGGATCAAAATGAATCTGGGCTTAGACTTTTTAGAAGGTAAGGTTGTTCTAATGATTAAACTTACATGTGTATTCTTTTGTTGCTATTAAAGCCTTAATACAGATTTTGAATCTTGATGAGTAAAAGATTTTTGAGTTTTAAATTTGCGGGAGAAAAGAAACAAGCATTTGCTTGGCATAGAACATCCTTTTGTCAATAAGTTGTAATTATGTAACTTCTAATTTTTTTTCCCTCGGTGTCCATTTATAAGATATAACACTTAAACATAAAAAACGTAAACTAGTTAGTATATTATGGGACATTTCTAACTTTGCTGTCTTCTTTACATAGTTTAGTTTTACTCATTCAGGAGCTCATTATCCATTTTGTGAGCTACCTAGCACTTCTTGTCCTTTCTTCTTTCTATGACTCTCTTGACTGTTGGACTTATTAACACCTCTGTCAGGGTTAGTCAATGTCAGAGAAAGGAAGGGAAATCTGTCAGAAGATAATTACCTGCTCACAGCTTTGGTGAAAGTTTTATGTGGAAAGTTGAAACCACTGGCCTAAATTACTATTGTCCTGTGGACCACAGAACCCAGACAGCACCCAGATGTGGCATCATGTCCTCATGGAAATAGGCTTCAATAGCCTTGAAGCCAAATGAAGCCAAATTTCTCGATAGGAGACCTAATTTTAATCTAGGTCTGCAGTTTTCTGGCATATGCATGACCTGGGGTGTTCTTGTCACCTCTCTGAAAGCATTTCTGCATCTGTCAGGTGCTTGCTCTACTTACTTTTGTAGTCGTGACGACTGTGTGAGATAATGTGTGTTAAAATATGTGATAAACTTGAAGAAAAGCTGTAAAATTATGATCGTTATTTTGTCCTCAGCTGCCTGTGTACCTAGATTTTCTGTTTCACTTTTCCTGCTGTAGCTTTGACTGGAACGATGGTTTGTTTGACGTGACCTGGAGTGAGAACAATGAACATATCTTGGTCACTTGTAGTGGCGATGGCTCGCTGCAGCTCTGGGACACTGCCAAAGCCACAGGGCCACTGCAAGTCTACAAGGAACACACTCAGGAGGTAGGAAGGCAGTCTTCCCAGACCGGTTGTTTTTCTTTGGATGAAATCCATTTGGGGCTGGCAACATGGAGACCAGAAGTTTAAGCTTTGGTATTTCCTTACATGTTAGATGTCATTTATTATTTGATTATTCAAACATAAAGTACATCTTGGCCCAAGGAACTAGGAAAGAAGAAAAGGTCAGGCTTCTCATTAGTTAGTAAGAACGCCTCCAGTGGTAAGTATGCTGTGGCACCATTTCCTCCAGAGAAGCCCATCACTTTCTTCTCGCTGTAGGCTATGCCTGCCTGCCCTACAGCTGTCGGAAGACAGAGGTAGACTTTTCAGAGACATCACAAGATTGCCTTTAGGGCTTCGGTAAGATTCCTAAGGATTTTCAGAATATCTTGGAGCAAGAGCATCAAATACTGATTATGAGACAGAACTTACTGAAGAAATTTGAAATCTGAAGCTGGATCATGTGTCTAGGTTCTGTGTGTGTGTGTGTGTGTATGGGTAGCATATAGGTTGAAAATAGGCATTGAAAATAGGTTGGTTTTCGATCTTATAAAAATACATACATATTTTTAATGAACGTGATGGTAAAGACAATCCCTCTTGGTGTTTTACCTTAAATGTTTAAAATTTTTCCTCAAGGTAGCAGTAGATGTTTCAAATGAAAACTTGCACATTTACTTTCAAACTTGTGTCTACCACAGCATCTGGCCCATAAAGGCCTCCAATGAATGCTGATTAGATGCTAGAATTATTAGTCTTTTGTGATAAAAAAAAATTAGCTTTGTGAGCATTCCAGAAATCATCTTATAGCTATAGCAATTAAAATTTCTAAGACTGTCATTGAAAATAATGGAAAATTGTAGTTCTTCTATTTAATTGTGAAACCTCTTTGACTAAATGTATTTATAAATGATCATGTTTTCATAGAATCACTGAAGACAACTTTGGTAAAGGAGAAACTTTAGTTTCAGGATGTTCAATACAAGAGTTCTCACAGAGTGGCATGTCTGAAATTTGGACATTTTTGTGGTACCTTCATGATTTTTGCTTTTTTCTAATACTTAATTAACTTAGGGCTTTTTTTTTTTTGTTTTTTTTTTTTGCTTTAATATTTTTCTCTCAAAAGTTTTTTTTCCCCTTAAATCTTTAGTGCTTTGGATTGTTTATCTCATAAATTCTAGGACTATAACCAATAGGTCGTAAAATAATACATCTAGTTATGTTAAATGGCATATATTGATTATATTTTTAAAATGACCCTTACATTATTATTTCACTTATCCTAAAACAGTCCTATTTAGGAAGCCGTGGAATTTATGGCTAATTTAGTATGTACGTTTATTAATTTTCAGTGTATGTTAAAAGTAATATGCAATCAATGAAATAAAATGTGTGTACAGTTAAAGTCATCTCTTGTACAACTAGTGACGTGTGTACTACTCTCTGGGAAATACTGTTTTAGAATGTTCCTGATGATGGTCACCTGACCTTTACTTCATCTCAGTGAAAGTGGATTTCACTATCTCACATGATAACTTACTTGACTTTTAGATTGCTCTAATGGTTAGAAAATTGCTATTTTTTTTTAAGATTTTTATTTATTTATTCATGAGAGACACAGAGAGGGAGAGAGGGGCAGAGACACAGGCAGAGGGAGAAGCAGTCTCTATGCAGGGAGCCCAACGTGGGACTCAGTCCCGGGTCTTCAGGATCAGGCCCTGGGCTGAAGGTGGCACTAAACCGCTGAGCCACCTGGGCTGCCCAGAAAATTGCTATCTTAAGCCCAAATCTACCTTCTATCAACCAACTGTTGTTTCTATCAACCAACTATTATTGTTTCTAATGCCTTTCTCTGCAGGGATAAGACTAAGTCCAGTCCCTTTTTTTCCAGGAGAACCCTTGAAAATAGTCACCATGCCCCCATTTTGGTGTTCTTCTCCTGGACTATGCATTTGTAATTCCTTTAGGCTGTCTTCAGATTATATGGTCTCTGTATCTTTTACCCTCTTGGTAAATTCCTTCACATACTCCTCTTTTTCATGGTTGCTTTTAACATTGCATACATTATTTATTCTAGAAATTTGATGATCAGTGCTGAGCTTTTTAAGATTTTGCCACAGTAAACTAAGCCTCTGGTTCTAATAACGTTACCTAACATTGGTAACGCTGGCTGTAGATTTTTCCTTAGCCATGTCATAGTATTGGGTTACTTTGAGTCCACTGATAAGGTACTTGATCTCTGTTATTTGAACTGCAGTGAAACCAGATTTATATCATTCTGTAATTATGTAACTGGATTTTTTGAGCTGAAGACATCTTTGTGGGTTTTTTTCTTTCAGGCTGCTTTTCGAGGTTGTTCTTCCTTTATTTCTTTTCAAATGCAATTTTTGATAAGCACTTGTATCAGGATGACTTGGCTATTAGTGTTAATAGAGAACACAACTAAAAATAGATTCGATAATCGTCTTATTATCTCACACAACAAAGGATTGGAGGTGGAACAGGTGCTGGCTTCGTTATTAAGGGCTTGACAATGCCATCAAAAACCCAATTTCTCTTTGCCTTTCCACTCTGTTATCCTTAGTGGGTGTTCTTCTTCTTCTTAAGCTGCTTATAGTTCCAAGTATCATCTTATCACCTTTGAAGGTCTAAGGGCAAAAAAAGTGAATGTTCCTGTCTTGGGACTTCTTTTGAGGAAAAGCTTCCTCAAAGCTCTATAGCAGACATCTCTTCAAATCTCTGTAACTAGAAGAGTATCATATCCCTAGTCTTAACAGTGTCACTTGTGGGAAAACAAGCCACTATTCCTGCCTTCATCTAAACAAAATTCAGCCCTGGGATGAGGAAAGGACAGAGTTTTTCCCTTAAAAATTAGGGACAAAATTAGGGTTCTGTGAGCAAGGAAGAAAGGGAGATTGGCTCTTGGAGCACCAACCATCCCCATCTGCTACAGCATACTTCTTCTCTTTTCACGGTCCTTAGTAAAAATCAAAGTATGCCAAGCAAGGTGATGAATAGAGAATTGTAGGATATTCATAAAGGCCATCCTTTGAGAGAATGTGAAGAGAAAGAATTTCTGATGATTGACTTAAGGCTCAGTATAATACAAAATATTTGGCATTTAAAAAGAATTTATTTATTTATTCATGAGAGACATCGAGAGAGAGAGAGAGACAGAGATAGACAAACACAGGGAGAGGGAGAAGCAGGCTCCATGCAGGGAGCTGATGTGGGAATCGATCCTGGGTCTCCAGGATCATGCTCTGAGCCGAAGGTAGGCACTAAACTGCTGAGCCACCCAGGGATCCCTATTTGGCATTTTTTCATTGAAGAAAATACAGCATATATTCAAAGGATGTCTCATACCAAATACTCAGAAACACTTAAAAGGACTTAAGATCAGACAAGAGAGTTTTGAAGAGCTAATAAATATTTGTTAAATAAATTACTAAGTGAACATAGCTGATTTTCCTTTTTTTTTTTTTTTTTCTACCAGCATTTTCAAGAATACCAAACAATAGATTGTTTTCTCCTGTGGGTAATAGTATAGACTAAGGATGAATAGCCTGGCTTCAATCAACTTTGAGTTGAGTCATGGCTCTGTAACTTACCTGCTGTGGGACCTTGGCAAGTTCCTTGTTTCTCCTAACACTTAGTTTCTTCATTTGCAAACTGAGGATAATAGTCTGTGTCAGAGGGTTGTTGTAAGTCCTTAAAACAGAGCCGACACTAGGTATAAATATGAGCTATTATTATATCTTATTGTACTAGGGTTAGAAAGACATAGAACAAATTAGGAATCCTCCACTTAACCTATTTCACTGCTTGATAACTGAGAAATGTCCTAACAATCAATTTTCAGACAATCAGATGAGTAGGTGCTGAAGTGAAAAGGAGAAATCCAAGACCCAGATATATTTTAGGCCTGAGAATTAAAGGGCTTGGTGAAATGGAAAGAAAGGAAAACATGGACATTATCTGTGTGCATAGCTTCTAAACTTAGCATCAAAGCAAGAATCCGATTTTCCTACCATTGTTAACCTGGTGTCTGCAGAGGCCATTCTGTCTTTTGAGCTCCATTAAATGCCTGTAGTTTAGCCTGCTGCTGAATATGTAATAGGAATGGAAGAATAGGAAAATTTTAAAAAGATCCAGCAAGAAGGAGACTAGAGGGTGAACTGAGAATTTTGTTTCTGTACCTCATGACTTACAACATGGTGTTGTAAGTAAGTGGCTCCTACTTTATTTTTTTTATTTTTAAAAATATTTTATTTATTTATTCATGAGAGACAGAGAGAGAGAGAGAGAGAGAGAGAGAGAGAGACAGACAGACAGACACAGGCAGAGGGAGAAGCAGGCTCCATGCAGGAAGCCTGACATGGGACTCGATCCCAGGTCTCCAGGATCACGCCCTGGGCTGAAGTCGGCGCTAAACCACTGAGCCACCGGGCTGCCCTCCTACTTTAGATCTAGTAGGAAATCTATGTAGGAGAATGGTATAATCTTAATTGATAATTTTAAATCATGTGAAACTAGAAATTCTTTTTAGTTTAGCTACAATCTGATATCAAATGAAGTTATCCTATGAGATTATTGGCAGAGCTATTTAAATATATCTAGAATTTACATTTTATGTGGGACAGGGAGGAATATTATATATACGTGTATATATAACACATATGTATGTGTTATATATATGTGTGTATATATAGTTATTTCTGTGCATATTTCAAGAAGGAACAATGGAAAAATAATACAAAAGCTAATAAAAATTGTTACCCTTAAAGGCATCAGGAAGAAATCAGGGGAGAAGGGACAAGATGGACAATTTCTCCAATATAATTTGTATTACAATTACTTTTGACCTTGGAACAGTTGAAATATTTTATAAAATTAAAAATTACCATTTGATTAAAAAAGAAAAAAAAATTGGCACAGCAGCGCCGCGTCGCCAGCATCCGCAGCGCCTGCACTGCCCGCACCGCACCGCAGCGCAGCTCCAGCCGGACCGCGCCGGAGGACCTCAGCAGCCATGTCAAAGCCTCATAGTGATGTCGGGACCACCTTCATTCAGACCCAGCAGCTGCACGCGGCCATGGCTGACACGTTCTTGGAACACATGTGCCGCCTGGACATCGACTCCCCGCCCATCACGGCCCGGAACACTGGCATCATCTGTACCATTGGACCAGCTTCCCGATCGGTGGAGACGTTGAAGGAGATGATTAAGTCTGGAATGAATGTGGCTCGTCTGAACTTCTCTCATGGAACTCACGAGTACCACGCAGAGACCATCAAGAATGTGCGTGCAGCCACAGAAAGCTTCGCTTCTGACCCCATCCTCTACCGGCCAGTGGCTGTGGCCCTGGACACCAAAGGCCCTGAGATCCGAACTGGCCTCATCAAGGCAGCAGGACTGCAGAGGTAGAGCTGAAGAAAGGAGCCACTCTCAAGATCACCCTGGACAATGCCTGCATGGAAAAATGTGACGAGAACATCCTGTGGCTGGACTACAGGAACATCTGCAAGGTGGTGGAAGTGGGCAGCAAGATCTACGTGGACGATGGGCTTATTTCTCTGTAGGTGAAGCAGAAAGGTGCTGACTTCCTGGTGACGGAGGTGGAGAACGGTGGCTCCTTGGGGAGCAAGAAGGGTGTGAACCTCCCCGGGGCTGCTGTGGACCTGCCTGCTGTGTCAGAGAAGGACATCCAGGATCTGAAATTAGGGGTGGAGCAGGACGTAGATATGGTGTTTGCGTCTTTCATCCGCAAGGCGGCTGATGTCCATGAGGTCAGGAAGGTTCTGGGAGAGAAAGGGAAGAACATCATGATAATCAGCAAAATTGAGAATCATGAGGGAGTTCGGAGGTTTGATGAGATCCTGGAAGCTAGCGATGGCATTATGGTGGCTAGAGGTGATCTAGGCATTGAGATTCCTGCAGAGAAGGTCTTCCTTGCTCAGAAGATGATGATTGGGCGGTGCAACCGAGCGGGCAAGCCTGTCATCTGTGCGACACAGATGCTGGAGAGCATGATCAAGAAGCCCCGTCCCACCCGGGCTGAGGGCAGTGATGTGGCCAATGCAGTGCTGGATGGAGCTGACTGCATCATGCTGTCTGGAGAGACCGCCAAAGGGGATTACCCCCTGGAGGCTGTTCGTATGCAGCACCCGATTGCCCGTGAGGCAGAGGCCGCCATCTACCACTTGCAATTATTTGAGGAACTCCGCCGCCTGGCGCCCATTACCAGCGACCCCACAGAAGCCGCCGCCGTGGGCGCCGTGGAGGCCTCCTTCAAGTGTTGCAGCGGGGCCATAATCGTGCTCACCAAGTCTGGCAGGTCCGCTCACCAGGTGGCTAGATACCGCCCCCGTGCCCCGATCATCGCTGTGACCCGGAACCACCAGACTGCTCGCCAGGCCCACCTGTACCGCGGCATCTTCCCTGTGGTGTGTAAGGACCCAGTGCAGGAGGCCTGGGCTGAGGATGTGGACCTCCGGGTGAACTTGGCCATGAATGTTGGCAAGGCCCGAGGCTTCTTCAAGAAGGGAGATGTGGTCATTGTGCTGACCGGGTGGCGCCCTGGCTCCGGCTTCACCAATACCATGCGTGTGGTGCCTGTGCCGTGACGGGCCCCAGAGTCCCTCCTCCAGCCCCTGTCCCACCCCCTTCCCCAACCCATCCATTAGGCCAACAATGCTTGTAGTGCTCACTCGGGGGTTGTCATGTGGCACTGGTGGGCTGGGATGCCAGGGAAGATGAATGCCTCTGTAAAACATGACTTTTTTAGGACCCTGTTCAGTGCAGGTGGCCCAGAGCTGGGCTGCACATCAGGTGACCTCACCCCAGCAACGGACGAGGGAAGGGTGCAGGACTGGAAGCCCCAGAGCTTTAACACGGAGGGCAGCAGCTCCTGCTTCTCCTCCTCTGTGTACTCCATTCGGTTCCTATAGAAAATGGATACGCAGAGAACTCCCAACCCTGGCCTGGCCGGGTCTAGAGACCACCGGCAAGAATCGCAGCCTAGGGCAGTGGTTCCAGTTACACTGGCTCAGGCCCTTACTCGCTTCTCCACCCCCCTGTCTCCCCCACTCCCACCTGCCCTTCTGTTCCTAGGCTCAGCTGTCGCTGCAGGCAAACACTCCACCCTCCATTTCCCCCACTCCTGCAGCTGCCTCCAGGCCTGTTGCTATAGAGCCTACCTGTATGTCAATAAACAACAGTTGAAGCACGCACACACACACACACACAAAAAAAAAAAAAAAAAAAAAAGAAAGAAATTGCCAAAATTGAAAACAAATAGAAACAAATTAATCTAGTGGTGTATCAAATTGGTGTCATAATCAGGGATTGAAAATAATGATTTCTAGTGACTTTAAAATGCAGTATTGTGATTGTCCATGCCAATCAGATATGTCAACAAAAGGAATTGCAAAGAAGTTTTAAATTGCATTCAGAAAAATCAGTATTATTATTTTGAAACTCTCATATTATTTTATAGGTTGAAGCATACCAGTAATTATGTTATCAGAAACCAAAAATTTTTACATAAGAAAAAGTGATAAGAATAAAGAAATTAAAAAGAGACATTTAATCTTAAAATTGAATGAGAAATATCTGTACAGACTCATCATTTCTTTTTCTCTGTGTAAAAAAAAATATATATTTATATCCTGGTTCTTTGGACTGTAAAGACCAAAAAGCAATGACAACTGAGTCACAGTGAATATCCCTAGTGCCCAGATTACTGCTTCTAAATATCATTTCCCATTAGAAGGAACTGGGATTTTTGGAGAGATAGTTGATTCCAGGACTAAGCAGGAAGTATACAAGATAAATCTAAGATGCCTTGTGTCAGAAAACTATGAAAGACCACTGGGATCACATCGAAAGTTTAGAAGAGACACTGTGAAAGAGGCTCTCATTGGCCAATGTTGGACAATTTCAACATCAAAAAGAATGACAACAATATGTTAGAACACTATACACACACACAGAGACCATACACGTATGTGTACTTCCACCCATTACATGGAGTTGTAATCATTAAAAAATAACGGCTGGACACCACTGGTGATTACAAGGACAGGGGACTCATTCTGAAAATTGCTAAGAGAAGGAATCGAGGCACTTATTCTGCCTTTCCTGTACGAATTTTAATTAATTTTTTTTTTAAATTTTTATTTATTTATGATAGTCACACAGAATGAGAGAGAGAGGCAGAGACACAGGCAGAGGGAGAAGCAGGCTCCATGCACCGGGAGCCCGACGTGGGATTCGATCCCGGGTCTCCAGGATCGCGCCCTGGGCCAAAGGCAGGCGCCAAACCGCTGCGCCACCCAGGGATCCCCCTGTACGAATTTTATTGTGGGGTAATTGGACCCTTGATGTGGAAAATTCTCAGAATTCTGGCTAATAAATGTAGAAGGAATTGCATAAGTAGAAAGTCACCATTTAGTAACCCCGAATGAAATAATGACTGTAGGCAAAGGTTATCCATGGATGCTAAAACATTAATATTGATACGTCTTGTGAACAGTTTTTAGGATTACTAAAAGAGGATCAACTAGTGATTATACACCTAATATAATAGGCAGCTAAAACAAGATTGAACTGAATGTAATCAAGCCTCTAGACCTAAAGTCCATCTTAAAGGAATGGGAAGGGCAGAGGGAAATGGTGGCACTATGAGGAAACAGCCAAATTCAGAGTGTAGAAGAGCCTATGGGACCATGAACTTGGTGTCTTCAACAATTGTAAATGTCATGGGAAGGGTGGGTGGGTAAAGCAAGGTGGGAGAGGAGGATCTTCCTAGATTAGACCTAAGAGACATAACAACTACGTGTAAAATGTGGATTTTTTTTGGTTTCTGGTTCACATAAACCAACTGTAAAGAGACATTTTGGAGACAACCAGGAAAGTAAAATGTAGACTGAGTTTTAGATGATATTAAGGAGCTGTTTATTCATCTTTTCAGGTATAAAAATAGCCTCATGCTTCTATAAGAAAGAAAAACATCCTTATCTGCTTACTTATTTATGAGTGAAGTAAGTCCAACAGTCATTCAGTTGGTCCAGGACATATGAAACAAGTGGTAGAATGTTGATAATTATGGAAAGCATGTGATGAATACCTAGGAATTTATTATGATATTTTTTCTTTTATGTGCATTTTAAAATTTCTATAGTGATAAATTAAAAAATTGTTTCACATTAAAAGAAGTATGTAGCCTTTTCTAAATCGCTCAGTAATTAAAAGTCAGTGTCCCTTTCCTTTGTATTGATACAGGTAAGTATGAACATTCTGGACATAGTTTTTATTTGATGATTTTTAATTAAATAGACCAACTTAAAAAGGGCAACACTAGACAGCAGATTAAAAACGAGCTCTTTGGGAATTGGTTTCAGTAATAAAATTTGTCCTCTCACGCTGTGGTTTTGATGAGGTTCAGATTTCATAAAACAGCACAAAATATTGTTCAGTGGTTGTTTTTTTTTCCTTTTTGCAGTTTCTCAGTTAATTTTTTTCCTGCCAAGAGTAACTATATCAGATAGGCCTTTAGAGGACCCTGCTTTTAAAAGCATAACTGCATACCCCTCTTTTTATCCTTAATCTGACCATTAAGCCATGTCTACTCTTTGAGCAGGAGTAGAGGGGGAATTGGGAATAGGGAAAGGATGGAAGACTAGACTTATTGTGAGAGGTGCTCTTCACTCAGATTTGTTTCTTTGTCCCTTCATCCATTCTAGAAACTTTGCTTAATCCTACTGTGTGCAAGGGACTGCATAAGGCCTAGCGGGGACGATGAACAAGTCAGACATGAGTCCTCCCCGTCTCTAGGGATGGAGGCTTGAGCTGCTGGTGACCTCATGGATAATGTAATAAGTGTTGGAATGCATGGAGTGCTACAAGAGGAAAGGATCTTGGGGGAGGGACAAGGAGGGCATCCTTATGTCTGCAGGGAGAGTAGGAATTAATTGTTCAAATGGAGAGGCCAGAGGAATAGGGTTAGAGGTAAAGGCAAGTGCACACTTGAAGGGGAGGGATTGAGCCTCTGTGCCTGGAACAGTTAGCATCTTGGCAGTTAAGCTAAAATTGGTGGCAAGACACTGAAGATGTTTAAAAATTTGCTAAGAAATATTTATGCTTATGAAATATATGTAAGCTGTAAAAATATATAATGAATGCTTGCATATTCATCATCTCACTTAAGAAGTAAAGCATTTGCTATGCTGTTGGAGCCCCAGCTTGCAGATGCTATCTTTCTTGTATCTACTTTTTCGCCTAATTCTGTCATTCTCCCTCCTTTGGCCTTTACTACCTTCTTCCCAGGAGTAACCACTAATTCTGAATGTCTTCTTCTGTTTTCTTTGCTTTTCTTTTTAGTCTTACTGCATATGTATGCATCCCTAAACCATTTGTAGTTTTGCAGGATTTTGACCTTTCGGTAATAAGCAGCAGCATGGATAAATCTCAATGTTGAGTGAAGATGGTAGGTTACAGGAGACTCATAGTATGAAACACTCGAAGGGCTTTCTACAGGAGAATGACATTTATGTTTCTATGCAGCATAGATCATGGAGGTGAGCACGGATGGATGGGGAGAGCAGTTAAAGGATGCTACACACGGTCTAGGTAGTAGCTAGTGTGGGGTTGATGACTATAGTCTCTTAAGAAAAATTATATGCAAACTTGTAACCATGGTCCTTTGGGATCTTGTCCCTTCTATTTAACCTTTCTGTTCTTCAGACATGACAAGCTTGGTTCCTGCTTCAGGGTCTTTCCCTTTTCTTCTGTCAAAGCCTTTCCTCTCAAACCTGCAGTTTTGTCGTCACTACGCTCAGGTCTCTGCTCAGAGAGGTCTTCCCTGACCACTCTATCAATAAGTGACTCCTTCCTTCTATCATTGTTTCCCAGTCTCTTTCCTTGGTTTTGTTGTGCTCTGTAGCTTTTATTTTATTTTATTTTATTTTATTTTTATTTTATTTTATTTTATTTTATTTTATTATTTTAATTTAATTAATTAATTAATTAATTTATTTATGATAGTCACACAGAGAGAGAGAGAGAGAGGCAGAGACACAGGCAGAGGGAGAAGCAGGCTCCATGCACCGGGAGCCCGACGTGGGATTCGATCCCGAGTCTCTAGGATCGCGCCCTGGGCCAAAGGCAGGCGCCAAACCGCTGCACCACCCAGGGATCCCTGTAGCTTTTCTTTAAATTCACAATCTGAAATTATTTATAGCTTGTCTATGATCCGTGAGGGCTGGGACTTGATCTGTCTTGTCTAACATTGTACCCCCCTTTCCCTTGTGCTTCGTACATAAGTAGGTGCTTGATAAATATTTGTTGAATAACCCAGTAAGGTAACTTGAAGTTGGGATAATGGAATCTACTATTCTTTTTCAACTGTCTCCCCAACATCCCTCTGGCTGTAAACTTTTTTAAGAGCCTGAGGTTAATGCCCAAACCCTGTTCCCACTAGACATTTATTTCCATTTAACTATCTTGCTGTCCCTTCAAAGTCAGTATGTCTAAAATTACACATTATCTTCTTTCCTCCAGTCTTCCCATTTTGTTAGTGCCACCACCACCGGCAGTCCCCAGGCACAAAACCTTGGTGTTATCCTGCAGTGTTCTCAGTCCTAATCCCTTGAGTGCTATCTATGCCTGTGTATGTCTTTGGGGGAGTTTCTGATCACTATTTTCACTTCTGCTTTTTGCTGTTGATATTTTAGCCAGGCCTTACGGCCCTGCTTGGATCCTGTCTTCTGGCCATCAAGCTGAATTTTGTATCCCAGCACCCATTTTGTACTTATGTTTATAGTTTTTTTTTTTTTTTTTGTTTTGTTTTGTTTTTTAACAATATCTATCCTGGCTTGGACTGTTACATTCCCATATCCTAAATTGTAGACACAGTCAAACACATAAAATATTTATTGAGTTGCCTTTATTTCCTTCCATGTTATCCCATTTAACCTCACCATGTGTGTCTTGTCCTTAGTTTTGTCCTAGAGTCCTACTGCTTATACTTTGTTGTATGACTGATGATATAGCTGGCAGCAACACCACCATTAACGTAGTTATCTTACCTCCTATCTTTTGTTCTCACTAGGCCTGGGTTCTCTCTGAGCCTGTGGGAGCTCTTGCACTTTCAAAAGATGAGAAGTCATAAGCTTTCAAATCCTATGTCATGCTGTAGGGGCAGTGAAATCTGACATGTTGGTCTTAGTTTTTAGTTATATTTGTTCAGTTGTCCTCTGAAATGAAAACTGTAGCTCTTTATAATACCTTAGTGATGCAGATTGTAAAGATAAATTTAATTGGGTACATTATTTTAACTCCTGTTTATTGAGTGTTTATTATATTGCAATGAGCATAGACATACAAGATGGTTTTGTTCTCATGGTGGATTTTCTAGACTTTAGCAGGTATTTAACACAAGTTGTAGTAAAATATGATGAGTGTTAAATTGTAATTAGGTACAAGATGCTGTTGGAATGCACAAAAGGAAGCATTTCAGTCATCAAAGGCTTTGTCCAGGGGAGGCCTGTTTCATAAAAGACAGGTGAACAGGAGTTCACTAAGTTGACAGAGGCTTTAAGTTCTTGAATATGGATCATTCATGAAAACAAAATGGAATCAATCTGGGCTCTGATGAAGGGCAATACCAGTGAATCGCCAGTGAAGGGCAGGCTTTTATTTCCTTAATATTGCAGCCCAAGGTCATTCCAATTCAACAGTGCCCTCAAGTAGTGAAGTAGTGTGGTATAGAGACAGCCTAGTGTAATGATTAAGGGTAGACTCAGCAGGTAGGCTGCTGAGCTGCAGAGTTCAGCTGTGCAACTTACTAGCTTTAGGAATTTGGACAATTAATTTAAACTTTTTGGGTCTTAGCACAATATTTCAGAGGAGTTAAGATTAATGAGAGAAAATATGTAAAATGCTTATAACAGTATCTGGCACACAGTAGATGCTCAATAAAGTTTGCTATTGTGGTTATTTTTGACTGTTCACATCAACCTAGAGCAGGAGTTGGCAAACTACTACTCATGGGACAGCGCCCAACCTAGGCTACTCTCTGATTTGTAAATTACGTTTTATTGGAACACAGCTTTGTCTACTCATCAGGCATCATCTATGACTACTTTTTTGCTCTAGCAGGCTGACATACAGAAACCAAATGTTCTATAAAGCCCTGAATTATTGCTCTTTACAGAAGAAATTTGCCTTGTCCTGGCCTACAGGACAAAATCAAACTCTTGAGCTCTCAAGATCTTCTGTGACTACTTCCAAGTCTGTCTTTTTCCACCATAACCAATAGATGGCCACAGCAGCTCTTTGCTTTTTGCTGCCCCGTTTATATGAGCTGTTCTCTGTTGCTGGCTTGTGGTTTCTTCAGTGTTCCAGCTGATCTCTCTCTCTCTCTTTTTTAAGATTTTATTTATTTATTCATGAGAGACACAGAGAGAGAGAAAGAGGCAGAGACACAGGCAGAGGGAGAAGCAGGCTCCATGTGGGGAGCCTGACGTGGGACTTGATCCCGGGTCTCCTGGATCACACCCTGCTAAACCGCTGAGCCACCTGGGCTGCCCACTTTTTTTTTTTTTTTAAAGATTTCATTTATTTTTTTCTTTTTTTTTTAATAAATTAATTTTTATTGGTGTTCAATTTACCAACATACAGAATAACACCCAGTGCTCATCCCGTCAAGTGTCCCCCTCAGTGCCTGTCACCCATTCACCCCCACCCCCCGCCCTCCTCCCCTTCCACCACCCCTAGTTCGTTTCCCAGAGTTAGGAGTCTTTATGTTCTGTCTCCCTTTCTGATATTTCCCACACATTTCTTCTCCCTTCCCTTATATTCCCTTTCACTATTATTCATATTCCCCAAATGAATGAGAACATACACTGTTTGTCTTTCTCCGATTGACTTACTTCACTCAGCATAATACCCTCCAGTTCCATCCACGTTGTCATTTATTTTTTTCATGAGAGACACAGAAAGAGAGGCAGAGACATAGGCAGAGGGAGAAGCAGGCTCCATGCACGCAGGAAGCCCGATGCGGGACCTCGATCCCAGAACTCCAGAATCACGCCTTGAGCCGAAGGCAGATGCTCAACCACTGAGTCACCCAGGCGTCCCTGGTCTTCTCTCTTTTGCATGAATATGGACAGCAGCAGAGCCAGGACTAGGATAGGGTGGGTGAGGGTCTCATCATAGGTACATGATTCAGGAGGACCCCCAAAATTCAGTAGTCAAATAATGTCAATGCAATATTTTTAAAAATCATGATTCAAAAAATCTGTGAAAGTTTTAGACAGAAAACTTTGTAAAGTTTTAGACAGAAACAAGATCAGTATTACTTTTTTTTTTTTAAACTGAGACTCCAATATGGCTAGGCATGGTACATAGTACATAGTACATAGTGCAAGACAGCAGAGAGCAGGGAACCCATGCTTAAGGTACAGCAAACTGCAGACACTCCTGCCTCCTACATAAATAATATGGTAGCAAGAATTTTTAAGATTCAGAAGAACCTGATATGGCTGGTCATATTTAGTGATGTATACTCAGGACTACTTTAATTTAATAAAGAATAATTATGCACATGTTTTGTAGAACTTAGCTTACAATAGTGGTCTATATATAATCTATTATATAAAATGACAATAAAATATTTCCATAAGATTTTTATTTTTCCATAAGTTTTTAAATGGTTCATTTGAAATCATTCACTAAAAGCAGTAAAGCATAGATTAGAATAGCAGCATTGGATAACTAAAGCTGTTTACCAAGAGATCTGAAAGGATTACCTGGTTCCTATAAGCTTTTTCTAAGAAAGGCCAGATAGCAATATTAATTGAATTTTAATGCTTTCTGATAAACACTGACCTGGCAAGCTTTTTTAGATGACTAACTTTCTAATCTGCTTTGACATTTCTACAGGGTGCTGCAAACAGTGATTTGTTGGTAGGTTAAAAATATATATGATTTGTTTTAGTGAAGGAGGTTTGGAAATAATCTGTAGAATTCTATTAAAACCAAATGGAATCTTATCTGTAAGGAGTATGTCTGGAGGAATGGACAAAATGGCCTTTCCATTTCTCAGGCACCATGTTGAGATTTGTAGGACTTTCAGTGAGGTGAATTAGTTGTTCTAACTGGCTATCACTATTATGAAGAGACAAAATGTAATATTGAATTTAATGCTCCTTTGCCTTCTAAATGACACATTAAAATATTTTTAGGTCTATAGTGTTGATTGGAGCCAAACCAGAGGTGAACAGCTTGTAGTGTCTGGCTCATGGGATCAAACTGTCAAATTGGTATGTCATCATTACTGTATTTAAAACCAAATATTCTCTTCCCCAAAGCTTCCCTTGAATTTTTTTCTTTTCTAGAACATACTTTTATATCTTTCAATTACACAGCTAATTTTCTTTTCAAAAAACTATGTTAAAGCATTTATTAGAATTTAAGCATTTTTAACCTTTTGGCTATAAGTTAACCACTAGCTCAGGATTGATTATTTTGGCCCTTTAAATACCATTTTGCTTTATGTGAAAATAGACTTTAAAAAATCCTTGAGATATATATGTCTATTATATGTGTATATATACATATATATGTAGTTTTTGTATGTATTATATATAAACATAAATTTGAATTTGCCTCCAAGTAATTGATCTATTCATTTATTTGTAGTGGGACCCAACTGTTGGAAAGTCTTTGTGCACCTTTAGAGGCCATGAAAGTGTCATTTATAGCACAATCTGGTCTCCTCACATCCCTGGTTGCTTTGCTTCAGCCTCAGGTAAATAATTTGGTATTTACCAAAAAAGCCTTACTTGTGGTGAATGGTGGCTCTGCTTTTCCCAGTAGGTGGCGCTGTGGACTTGAGATTTGGAAGGAAAAGGGGACCACAGTAGTATTTGTGCTGTTTAGATGGTTTCATTTTTTATCAACCTCTAGGCAAGAATCAGCCAGGCCTAGACTACTTTTCAACTATTCATGAACAAATATGGTTTGTCTTAGGCATATAATAACTAGTTATAAATCTTCCAAAATCGGTAGCCATTCTAGTTTTTTTTATTAGCCACTGAACTGCTTTGCTTAGATGGCATTATCCTTGGTTTGTTTATCAGAATGAAGGTTGCTAAGTCTGAGTAAGAGTTACAAGAATGTTAATATGTGCTAATTAATGATAAATATTTGTGATGATTGACAAAGTAAAATCATCACTATTTTTTGCTTCTTTTGTAACTTTCAAAAAATTTATAAAGAAAAAACAAAAATGATATCCCAGATAAGCCTTATTCTAGACTTACCGTATGCATAGTGATTAAATTCAAACAGTACAGAAACATGCCAAATGCAAAGTAAGTCTTCACCCCTCCGCCTCCATAGAACCATGGTTAACTTTTTCTTGTATTCTTCCATAAAGATTTTTATTCTCATTCCAGAATGTATGGTACAAAAACAAAAAATGTTTATGGGGGAATATTCTTGAGGAAGAGTCAGATGTCTTTAAAGACTGAATTTGCTTAGTGATGTTAGGTTTTATTTTTATTTATTTATTTGTTAAAGATTTTATTTATTTATTCATGAGAGACACAGAGAGACAGAGGTAGAGATATACACAGAGGGAGAAGCAGGCTCCATGCGGGGAGCCCAATGTGGGACTGGATTCTGTGACTCCGGGATCATGCCCTGAGCCAAAGGCAGAAGCTCAACCACTGAGCGACATGCACCCTACCCCACCCCCGTCCCTGATGTTAGAGTTTATATGATTATAGCTATAAAATTTTTGTTGTTGAAATTGTACAGGAAAATAATTTTATGAGTTTTCTCATAAAATTTGCTCCATCCCAAATTCATTTCCCCATTGAAAATATTATTATAAAACAGCTTTTGATTATGGAAATTTCTTAGTAGCCTTCATCTAGTATTATAGTTGAATTGAGTGAATCATGGCGCCATTCAGAAGGAGTTCTTAGACTCTAGTTTTAAATAGACTTGATGGAAAAGAACATTCACCAATTATATTTTATGAATTATACATATAAATTTATATACTTAAACTTAGGGAATTGAAACTAATTTAAGATAGAAAAAGAGGTACACCATGTTTCTTTTATTTGATCCATCATCAATAAACATTTGGCTAAAGAATTTTCTGAGTACTATTTCTTTCTGAAAGTTGCTGACACTTTAACATATGTTGCGTCATTTTTCTTTTGGATAATTTGTGTAATGTACTGCATGCCATTAAAGCTGTGAAAAATGTAGATATGAAACAAAGGTGAACAATGTCAATTGGCATAGACAAGGCAGGGTTGCTCTGCTAGGCTGCCTCCTCGAGTCACTTTGACCCCACCTTGGTGAACAAGTAGTAGGAATGATAAACCAATGTCTCAGGGTATTCCTTTTTTATTTTATTTTATTATTATTTTTTTAATAAATTAATTTTTATTGGTGTTCAATATACCAACATACAGAATAACACCCAGTGCTCATCCCTACAAGTGTCCCCCTCAGTGCCCGTCACCCATTCACCCCCACCCCCCGCCCTCCTCCCCTTCCACCACCCCTAGTTCGTTTCCCAGAGTTAGGAGTCTTTATGTTCTGTCTCCCTTTCTGATATTTCCCACACATTTCTTCTCCCTTCCCTTATATTCCCTTTCACTATTATATTCCCCAAATGAATGAGAACATATAATGTTTGTCCTTCTCCGATTGACTTACTTCACTCAGCGTAATACCCTCCAGTTCCATCCACGTTGAAGCGAATGGTGGGTATTTGTCGTTTCTAATGGCTGAGGAATATTCCATTGTATACATAGACCACATCTTCTTTATCCATTCATCTTTCGATGGACACCGAGACTCCTTCCACAGTTTGGCTACTGTGGACATGGCTGCTAGAAACATCGGGGTGCAGGTGTCCCGGCGTTTCATTGCATCTGAATCTTTGGGGTAAATCCCCAGCACTGCAATTGCTGGGTTGTAGGGCAGGTCTATTTTTAACTCTTTGAGGAACCTCCACACGGTTTTCCAGAGTGGCTGCACCAGTTCACACTCCCACCAACAGTGTAAGAGGGTTCCCTTTTCTCCGCATCCTCTCCAACATTTGTTGTTTCCTGCCTTGTTAATTTTCCCCATTCTCACTGGTGTGAGGTGGGATCTCATTGTGGTTTTGATTTGTATTTCCCTGATGGCAAGTGATGCAGAGCATTTTCTCATGTGCATGTTGGCCATGTCTATGTCTTCCTCTGTGAGATTTCTCTTCATGTCTTTTGCCCATTTCATGATTGGATTGTTTGTTTCTTTGCTGTTGAGTTTAATAAGTTCTTTATAGATTTTGGAAACTAGCCCTTTATCTGATACGTCATTTGCAGATATCTTCTCCCATTCTGTAGGTTGTGTTTTAGTTTTGTTGACTGTATCCTTTGCTGTGCAAAAGCTTCTTATCTTGATGAAGTCCCAATAGTTCATTTTTGCTTTTGTTTCTTTTGTCTTCGTGGATGTATCTTGCAAGAAGTTACTGTGGCCAAGTTCAAAAAGGGCGTTGCCTGTGTTCTCCTCTAGGATTTTGATGGAATCTTGTCTCACATTTAGATCTTTCATCCATTTTGAGTTTATCTTTGTGTATGGTGCGAGAGAGTGGTCCAGTTTCATTCTTCTGCATGTGGATGTCCAATTTTCCCAGCACCATTTATTGAAGAGACTGTCTTTCTTCCAGTGGATAGTCTTTCCTCCTTTATCGAATATTAGTTGACCATAAAGTTCAGGGTCCACTTCTGGGTTCTCTATTCTGTTCCATTGATCTATGTGTCGTCTCAGGGTATTCCAATGTGAGGGTTTATTAAATGAGATCATTTGGGGAGTATATACATAAAATATCCTATATGACACTAATGACTTTCAAAAGTGTTGATTATAGAGCAGCAACACCTTATAGATTAATCAATATGATAACAACAACCTTCCCCGTCCTGATGATACCAGTTAATTCTGATAGTGAGAATCTGATAATGTTAAAAGTTATTTTAAGATTTTTTTTTTAAGATTTTACTTATTTATTCATGAGACACACACAGAGAGAGAGAGAGAGAGAGAGAGAGAGGCAGAGGGAGAAGCAGGCTCCATGTAGGGAGCCTGATGTGGGACTCAATCCCAGGACTCCAGGATCACGCCCTGGGCTGAAGGCAGGCGCTAAACCACTGAGCCACCCAGGGATCTCCTATTTTAAGATTTAGACCTTGAAATGATAAATAAATGCACTTCCTTGATCTTTTAAATGTTTTCCAATTTGATGAATGAAAAATGATACCTAATTTTTGTTTTGTTTTGCATACTTGATTACTAGGGATAGTGAGTATTTTTTATGTCTGTTGATCATTACTGTTTTTCCAGTCTCATGTTCATGTTTTTGTGAGTCTCATGTTCATGTTTTTGGCCCATTTTTCTACTGAAAGATGTTTGTTGTTTTTCTGTATTGATGCATGAGCTCTTCTTTAGTTTTGGGGATCAGTCTTCTGTATCTTACACATATTTTCCCAACTTTTTGTTTGTCTTTTAACTATTTTATTTTATGTTGTTTATTTATTTATTTACTTTTAGTATATGCATTTAAGTTTTTTGGTAGTCAAAACAATCCATGCTTGTTAAGTTTCTGGCTTTCATTTAGGATGAATATGAAGTTGGCTCAGTGAAAAATAGGAGGCATTGCATGGCACAGAAAGAGAGACCATTCCAGGCAGAGAATAGGCTGTCCAAAAGTTAAGAATTTGGTGCATATTTGAGATACTGAAAGAAGGTCAGGGAGACCATGCATAAGAGGAAAAGGTGGTAAAAATGAGGTTGGGCAGTAGAGAAGGGCCCAGATCACATGTCATGGACTGGATTCACGAGTTTGGATTTTATCCTATGGACATGGGCACGGCAATGAATAGGTTTAAAAAACGAATTCTGGCAGTGTGTAGAGAATAGTTGGGAGGTGAGCAGGAGGGAGTGCAAGATTTAACTAAGAGAGATGAAGGCATGGGCAAGCATGGTGGCAGAAGGGGTGACAGAAATTGGGCCAACTCAAGTAGTATTTAAAAATGATTCTAGGGATCCCTGGGTGGCGCAGCGGTTTGGCGCCTGCCTTTGGCCCAGGGCGCGATCCTGGAGACCCGGGATCGAATCCCACGTCGGGCTCCCGGTGCATGGAGCCTGCTTCTCCCTCTGCCTGTGTCTCTGCCTCTCTCTCTCTCTCTCTGTGACTATCCTAAGTAAATAAAAATTAAAAAAAAAAATAAAAATAAAAAAAATTTAAAAATGATTCTATAAGATGTCCAAGAGATGAAGAGAGAAGGATGAGTAACTCCCAGATTCCTGCCAAGGATAAATCAGTGGGTGGTTAATGTCATAACTGAGGTAAGAAATATGTTTGAAAGTTTTGTTTTAGAACACACTCAGCTAGTGGCACACACGGGATTGTCAAGGAATTGATTGAGTTTAGAGCTGAGAAATCTAGCCTCATAACTGAATCGTGTCATTGGCTCATACATGGTAACTAAAGCCTTTCCAGTCAATTGGAGCCCCTGGGAAAGAAACCTTAGATAAATAGAAGAAACCGTAGACTAGAGTATAGGTTGACAAATGACTGCCTTCAAATCAAAATGACCCACTGACAAGTTTTGTAAACAAAGTCTTAGTGGAACACAGCCATGCACACCCTTTTACAGGTTGTCTGTCTGTAGCTGCTTTTGTGCCATAGTGGCAGAGGTGAAGAGCTGTGGCAGAGGTGGAATGGCCCTTGAACCCCAGAATACTTACTATGGGGCCCTTCACAGAAAATGTTTGCTGACGCTTTGTATAAAGAGTCCTGAGGGGAGATCAAGAAGTGGAAGCTTTTTTGTGGAGTTTGGTCATTTTGGGGCAGGAGAGAAGAAAATAGCTAGAGGAGCAGGTAGAGTGTGTCTAACATTGTCTCCTCATTTAATTATCCAGCATCTCCAAAGAGGCAATCAGTAGGATAATTGTTCTTACTTGCTAATAAACTATATCAATGCCCTCAGTTGTTCCACTATGTTAAATGTGATGTAATGTCACAGAAATCCTTTCCTTTTGGGATCCCTGGGTGGCGAGGCGGTTTAGCGCCTGCCTTTGGCCCAGGGCGCAATCCTGGAGACCCGGGATCGAATCCCACGTCGGGCTCCCGGTGCATGGAGCCTGCTTCTCCCTCTGCCTGTGTCTCTGCCTCTCTCTCCCTCTCTGTGTGTGACTATCATAAATAAGTAAAAATTTTAAAAAAATCCTTTCCTTTTATGTAATTATTTTTTTATTCTAAGAATTAAAAATGACCAAATATCCCTGAATTCTAAAGTATTATTAGGTTGAAAATGCTCAGAACCAGGGATCCCCTGGGTGGCGCAGCGGTTTAGCGCCTGCCTTTGGCTCAGGGTGCGATCCTGGAGACCCGGGATCGAATCCCACGTCGGGCTCCCAGTGCATGGAGCCTGCTTCTCCCTCTGCCTGTGTCTCTGTCTCTCTGTCTCTCTCTCTCTGACTATCATAAATAAATAAAAATTTTAAAAAATGCTCAGAACTGGAAATCTTCAGGTAAATTGTGTATAAATATGTCCATTATATTAAGCAATTTCTTAGATTCCAAGATAATAGTAAATTCTGTGTATAGAAGTTCAGTTAAGCCAAAAGATGTTTAATGATTAAAATTAACAACATGGTTTTCTAGAGTGAAAAACAGTATGCTTATAAGATTATTACTATTATTTTAAAAATTTCTAAGTTATCTGAGTCACAGTTTTATCCATGACCTGAGTTAAATCTTTCCTGAGATCCCAAATCTTTTGGGATGAGACCAGTAATATATTTTTCCTTGGCACATTTCCTTCTCAAAGCCTAAATTTCTTGTTTGATTTCTTAAAATTTTTCTGTGGCACACCTAATTGTAAGGCTGGGTGTGTATTAAGTAAGTGATAGCAATATTGATATGCTTGTTTGAATTAACTAACCCTTTAGCTTACCTGTATAACTTGAGTTATCTTTATGCTTATAATTTAGTGTAAATGTTAATGAGTTTCATGCTAATAGTGAATCAAATCTGTATGATGACAACAGTTCATCATAATGTTTATAATTTTACTATAGGTGAAAAGCCCTAATTCAGAGAGTATTAGTGCACGTTCAAATAAAATTCTTTTAAGGATGTGAATTAGATTGACATTAGCATCATTTTCCTTGAGTGGGGAGGCTCTTTGGTCTAATATCCTACAGATTCAAAGGAGTCATTTCAAACCCTGGATGGAATTAGTGGTATAAAATAGATCCATCTTCAAAATGAGACATACTTCCCTTCTAGTGAAGCAGTGAAGACCTGTCTGCTGGGAGCTCTAATTGGCAGCATTCATAATAAAATGGAATTAATAATGAGTATAATTTACACATTTAGAAAAGTATTAAGTAAAACTCCTTAAACTACTGATAGGCTTTTTAAAAAATTCTTTTACCTTACTATTGTATGTAATTTTGGTAATGTATATTATTATATAAGGCTCTAAAATTATCTTCCTTGTTTTTAATCATTGCTCTTTTTATGACCTTGACCAAATATAAAATCTGATGGTGACAAAATCTTGAACTAATACATCTGCATTTAACTGTCAGGCAAAATTTTGTTTATTAGCCTTCATTTGGGCTGAATCACACACATATAAGGCCTTTTACATTGACCTTTTGTGTTAGCACGGTGTACATAATAATGAATTTGGATGTTGTATACAGAATATTCAATGGTATGGAACTGAATAGCAGGAAAAGACATATTATGTGGAGAGTTAGCAATATAATCACAAAACTATCTGCACATTGTAAATAGGTAGTATGTAAACAGTCTTTTACCATCACAATGTCCATTTGGTTTAATAGAAAAAAAGATTATGTGTTTAATGACATTATCTTCATGTGTTCTATTAGAAATAAATATAAATAGTGGTCATATTAGCCAGGACCTCTTTGGTTGAGTGTCAAAGAAATTCTGAACCTAACCACCTTAACTTAGAAGATAATTTATTTGCTTGCATGGTTGAAATGTCTAGAATTACATCTGGCTTTATACACATGGCTGGATGTAGGACTTAGAGGATATTCTTGCCATCTCTTCTGTATACTTTTGAGTTGGTTTTGGATCAAGCATCATATGAAAGGAAGATGGCAGCAGCTCTAACCCCTCTATCCTTTCTGGTTTCTGTCCAGTAGGAAAAAGTGTGAGAATCCCTCTCAGACATCTAGAAAAGTTTCATTTTCTCCCATCTGATGGTCCATGTGAATGTTTCTAAACTAATCACTGTGCCTAGGAGAAGGGCATGTAAATGTTGATTGGCTTGGGCCCAGTAGAGCTCCCACAGTTGGGAATGGGAAATGAGAAACTCAGACTCCAAGAATGGAAAGAGTGAATAGTGATTAGGTGGAAGTGGCTTCATATGTTCAACGGGCCAATATTCACTGAATTGTATGCACATCAACCCTTAAAGGGATTTCATGAAAACCAAGCACCGGATCTGTGAGCTATAAAATATGTTTCTTTTTAAAAGTTGGATAAAGTAAAGCCATTTTTCTGCCAGCTTTTATCATTTTAGAAACTCATTGGAAGTTTTATTTATTAAGCATTTGCCATTTTCCTGAGCTATTCCTTCATAATGATTTTTTTAAAAAAGATTTTATTTATTTATTCACGAGAGACACACACACACAGAGGCAAAAACACAGGCAGAGGGAGAAGCAGGCTCCATGCAGGGAGCCTGATTTGGGACTCAATCCCTGGTCTCCAGGATCACGCCCTGGGCTGAAGGCAGGCGCTAAACCCCTGAGCCACCCAGGGATCCCCATAATTATTTTCAAATAGTAGCCTACTTAATAAAGTTGAAAAGATTTAAAGTTTTTTCTTCTGTTCTACAGGAGGAGGGTTTGTGGTACAGTAAAAGATGGGGCAAGCTCTGAAGCTCTCACTGTGCTTTTGCCATTCTGAGTGAGATGAGAAAATTTGCTTATCAAGCTATGTACAACGTATTAGGATTCAAATGAACTTCTTTGCATATTTTCTTTACTTGTTTTCATACATTTCCTATAGGGCATGTGTATTGTGTATTCTTTTACATAGCTGAGTGCCTTACACAAGTAAACACTAAAATATTTTTTATTGTTATTTAAGATATGGGGAGTAACCATCTTATTAGGATTTTAAAAACATATCTAAGGTCAATTTTGATTGTTGAGAGGGACATGGGCAGTGAATCCGATATTAAGTGAATGTCCACTGTTTTCTGCATGATACATTGAAAGACACTGGAGATACATTGAAGAAGAACAGACAGGGTTCTTTTTTTTTTTTAATTTTATTTTTATTTTATGATAGTCACAGAGAGAGAGAGAGAGAGAGAGAGAGGCAGAGACACAGGCAGAGGGAGAAGCAGGCTCCATGCACCGGGAGCCCGATATGGGATTCGATCCCGGGTCTCCAGGATCGTGCCCTGGGCCAAAGGCAGGCGCCAAACCGCTGCGCCACCCAGGGATCCCCCGACAGGGTTCTTCTTAGAGCTATAATCCAGTGGAAAAGAGAGATTCTAAGGAAAAAAAAGTTAGAGCAGTGGATAATGCTAAGGAGTGTGAAGTTCTTTGAAGAGGTAAATAGTAAGTATAGAGGTTAGGAACATGGACTCGAGCTGGACTGAGACAAAACTCTTTTTTCACTGGTATTACCTGACTTCAGTCCTCTGACTCTTCATTCTTCATTTGGAAAACAGGGGTGATGATAATACTTCCATCATGGAGTTTTAAGGAGGATTAAGTGAGTTAATGTGTGCAAATGGCTGAGCACTGTACCTGGCACAGAGTTAGAGCTCTGTAAGTGTTGCCTTCTATTATTAACATGTGTGCTCAGAATTCTGTGGAAACAGCTAAGGCTGGTCAGGGAAGCTTCCCTGAGGAGATACTGTTCAGGCTACTACCTAGGAACAACTAAGAGTTGAGAGGTGAGACCTGGAAAACAAAGAAACGGGAGGGAGCTGGTGAGAACAGAGCATATTTGAGGAACATCTGTATGACCATGGCATGTGTATGTGCTTGTAGGAATTTGCGGTACTCTTCTGAGGAACTTGCTCTGGGTAGGATCTGGAATGCATGGTTGTGTAACGCCATGTGAGGCCAGTGATCCTGAAATCTGGCTAGCTGTCAGAATTGTTGGGGAAGCTTAAAAAAACAACAGAATTCTGGCACTAAGTCCTACTGAATCAAGTACCTCTGGGAGGCACATTTTTTTAATGACCCCAGCTGAATCTAATGATCAGCCTCATTTGGAAAGCACTGTTCTAGTCTTCGGCTTAGCTCTGTTCGAGATGCCAAACTGGTAGTTTATTTCTGTTGATATAATGGGAATTGCATGTTTGTTTTAATATTCATCCCCTTTTAAAAAACCGACAGAATGGTTTCGGTGCTGAATTCAGAGAGGGAGTGGTCTCTGTAGTTTGAGAATGCCCTAGTTGCTTTTGTCCTCAGTTTTGAGTTACACTATGGTCTTTATTAATTTTCCGACTTTGTCTTCTTGCTTACAGACAGAAGCTTTTTATGAAACATAATCTTTACATTAAGAAATCTCAACTGTACATTTCATGGTTGTAAAATATTTGTTTTTCCAAATATTGTAAATGGCGGAAGTTGGGACGCCTGGGTGGCTCAGTGGTTGAGCCATCTGCCTTCATCCGGGGGCATGATCCCGGTGTCCGGGGATCGAGTCCCACATCAGGCTCCCTGTGAGGAAGCTGCTTCTCCCTCTGCCTATGTCTCTGCCTCTCTCTGTGTGTCTCTCATGAATAAATAAATAAAATATCTAAGAAAATGATAAATGGCAGAAGCTTATATGATAGGCAGTCAAGAGGTACTTTTATGTCTAATCCTGTGGCACACATATGGTTAATTACACCACTCAACTGCTCAGAGCAGTTTATATTTTATTTTTTTATTATTATTATTTTTTTTTATATATTTTAAATATACATGAGAATATAGCCCTGAAGTCCTTCTAAGTATTTAGTCACCTTCAAATTTAGATGGTGTTTGCAAATCTCAAAGTAAATTTTTTATCATTGGTTCAGTTAAGACAGGCCAAAAAGGGGTAGTTTTTAGAGACTTGATCTAGATTTACTTTCCAAAGCAGAGTTATCTAAGGACATTGCATTTTGTCTAATTCAAGAAAGTTGATAATAGGACAGAGTTCATATTTTTAAATTATATGAGATAGAAGGGAAGAATTTTTTAGCTCATTACATAAAGAACATTAATATGAAGTAGACTTTTTTTTGAACAAAGAAAACGAAGTTACTGCTATTACAGACTCCATGTAATTGCATAAGTCATAGCCAAGCCTGAATGAATGGGTCCGGTAGTTAAAAACAAAAAACAAAAAAACCACACTTCATTCTACTCTAAGAAAAAAGTCATATTACATTTGATAAGCATCTGGCATTTCAGTTCAATTCAGCTATTTGGACCCAATATGTATCCTTTTTGCTGCTCAGTTCTTCACATTGTAGATTCAGTGTTGACCCTCATTCTCCTTACTTACCTTTCTCCTACCTGCCGCAGTTTGAAATTGGACATAGTAGCAGCCAACATTTCCTATTGCATACTGTGTGCTCAGATTCACTGCTTCTGCTGCCACTGCAAGTCTGCAACTGATAAGAGAAGCTGGTAATTCAGATGGGTCCGTGACACTATCACAGGGCCCTGGTAGATGTCTGGCTGACAATGAAAGGCCAGTTGTCTGGAAAATGCAATTAAAAAAAAAAAAACAAAAACAATGTGAATACAGATATCCCAGTGGCTAAGAGTTGAGTGAGTCATGGTACCATTGGGTCAGAAGCTGTCTCTCCTACCTGGAAAACAAAGTGAGGAGGATGAACTGCCAAATGTGTGCAACAGAAGTGACTGTAAAGTAAATGGAATGCTTAGCTTCTTCAGAGCAGTTTTTCCTTTTTGTGTCGTTTAAGTTAACTGCAAGGGACAACCCAGGCCATGGCTTGTCTGTGTATGGGAATGTTGCTTAAATATGATGGTAAGGAACCAAAATACTGTCCCGGAGAAATATGTAGTAGCTACTCATCCAGGATTTGTTGTTTTGTTTAATCTTTTTTTTTCTACATATATGTTATATGAATATGTTATATATATATATTAAATTTAAATTCAATTTAGTTAACATATATTGTATTATTAGTTTCAGAGGTAGAATTTAGTGATGCATCAGTCTGTTATTAATGCCCATCGCCAGTTACCCCTTTCCCCTACACTCTCCCCTCCAGTGACCCTCAGTTTGTTTCTTAGAGTTTAGAGTCTCTTACCTCCATTTTCATCTTATTTTATTTTTCACTCCCTTCTCCTATGCTCATCTGTTTTGTTTCTTAAATTCCACATATAAGTGAAATCTCTGACTGACTTATTTCTCTTAGCATAATATCCTCTAGTTCCATCCATGTCATTGCAAATGGCAAAATTTCATTCTTTTTATGTATGTGTGTGTGTGTGTGTGTGTGTGTGTATTATCCATTCATTTGTTGATGGACATCTGGGCTCTTTCCATAGTTTGGCTCTTGTGGACATTGCTGTTACGAACATTGAAGTGCAGGTGCCTCTTTGAATTGCTGTTTGTATCCTTTGAATAAATACCTAGTAGTTCAATTCCTTAATCTTTTAGTGAAATATAATACAAGGAACAGTGCATTACCTTAAGTGCAAAGAATTTTCACAGTGAGTAGATCCATGTACCAGTAACCCAGACCAAGAAAGAACATTCTGAGAGGCTCCCCCACCCAACTCCAGGGTGGCTACTGTCCAGAATTCTAGTAGCATAGAATAATTTTGCCTATTTTTATACTTCTGTGTCAGATTTCTTTTGTTTAACATTATGTTTTGTGAGACTAATCAATAATGCTGCTGGAATAACAGTTACTTCCTCATGGTCTAGTCCATGTTCATTGTAATGTTTTGATGCTCTAAACCATTCACATACACATAAAATGTAATTATTAGGATGAACACAGCATATTCAACTTAAACAGTGATTTAGTTGTGGTTGTAGCAGACTTTTTTTTTAAGATTATTTATTTATTCATGAGACACACACACACACAGAGAGAGAGAGAGAGAGAGAGAGAGAGGGAGGAGGCAGAGACATAGGCAGAGGGAGAAGCAGGCTCCATGTAGGGAGCCCAATGCGGGACTTGATCTGGGTCCCCAGGATCACAACCTGAGCCAAAGGCAGATGCTCAACTGCTGAGCCAGCCAGGCAATCCGGTAGCAGACTTTATAGTTTGACTTGATGTTAAATATAAATTTTTGAAAGCTGACATACATCATTTAAGTATTTCCTATGTTTTAGTGGAAGCCTTGTGCTGTATCAAGTGTTTTTCTCTGGGGCTAGGCTTCTTACAGGCTAAAGCTTTAGGGGAATTTCGTTCTCTCCCTCCAGGCTAGTAAGGGGTCTCCTTTACCTATAGGTAATGGACTTTCTTCATAGAATTTATTGAAAAGCAACCTGAGAAAGGGAAGGAGTACTTGAACAGCTGCAGGACACATTTTCTGTCTTTAATCTGGACTTTTCTCTGCTTATTGACTTCACTCTGCAAGCTGGCTTTCTCCAAACAGTGACACATATGGCAGCCATGTATTCCTCAGTGTTACAACTTGTAAATCCTGAGAGGTAATGAAATTATTTTTTTTTTCAGTTATAATTAAAAAAAACAATCCCAGGTATCTACCTTTAACCTGCCAGCTGTGATCAGGACAGGGAAGAAGATACTAAGACTGGTCATGCTTGGACCTGTCTCTGGGTGCTCAGCTGTGTTGAACCATAGGTCCTTCTAGAGTCACATGGTGAGAAAAGGATGCTTTTCCTACACAAAGTGTACTGCTGGGAAGACCAAACACTAGACATCTACAGCCTGCTTTATACTCTGAAGGCTAGGGAAAGCCTAGACATCATTTTATCAAAGCTATTTAGAATTTTGAAACAAATTTTACTGACTGGCGGCTAGACATTGACTATAATAGGGTCCCTGGAGTTATTTGAAGTTTTAGTCTATACTAATTCTGAACAGCTTCCATTTGGTACTTTGAAATTTCTCATTCCTTCCCATCCCTACCATATTTAGCTAGACCCAAAAATGTTAGTTACTCTCTCCTATAAGAGTGGTTTTCAACTTTTTCAAAGTAGGAAGCTGGGAAGAGGATTGGGAGATGAAAAAAATGAGTGAAGGGGAGTGAGACATGCAGTCTTCCAGTTAGGGAATGAATGAGTCACAGGAATAAAAGACAAAGCATAGGGAATAGAGTTAATAGTATTGTAGTAGCATTGTGTGGTGACAGATGGCAGCTATACCTATGCTGAGCACAACATAAAGTATTGAGATGTGAAATCACTATGTTGTACACCTGAAATTAATGTAACATGTATCAACTGTACTCAATTTTTTTTAAAAAAGTAGGAAGATTGTATTTTTTTTAAAAGATTTTATTTATTTATTCATGAAAGACACACAGAGAGAGGCAGAGACACAGGCAGGAGAAGCAGGGTCCCTGCAGGGAGCCTGATGTGAACCTTGATCCCAGGCCTCTGGGATCACTCCTGAGCTGAAGGCAGACGCTCAACCACTGATACACCCAGGCATCCCAGATTATGATATTTGTAAATAAAAAATTACAAATCCCACAAATAAAGCAATAGTAGGTATATATGAATCCATAAAAATGTAATGAAAGTATTACAAAAGCACAGACTAAAGGATTGCCAAGTTCATGATTGTGGTGACCTCTGGGCAAGGAATATGGGGAATGGGATTGGAAATAAAGGTTTCAACTTTGTTTTCTTTCTTTCTTCTTTCTTTCTTCTTCTTCTTCTTCTTCTTCTTCTCTTTCTTTCTTCTTCTTCTTCTCTCTTTCTTCTTCTCTCTTTCTCTCTTTCTCTCTCTCTTCTCTCTCTCTTTCTTTTCTTTCTTTAAGATTTTATTTATTTTTTTTTAAAATTTTTTATTTATTTATGATAGTTCCACACACACACACACACACACACAGAGAGAGAGAGAGAGAGAGAGAGAGGCAGAGACACAGGCAGAGGAAGAAGCAGGCTCCATGCACCGGGAGCCCGACGTGGGATTCGATCCCGGGTCTCCAGGATCGCGCCCTGGGCCAAAGGCAGGCGCCAAACCGCTGCGCCACCCAGGGATCCCTAAGTTTTTATTTTATTTATTCATGAGAGAGACACAGAGAGAGGCAGACACACAGGCAGAGGGAGAAGCAGGCTCCATGCAGGGAGCCTGATGTGGGACTCAATCCCCGGACCAGGGATCAGGCCCTTGAGCTGAAGGCAGACGCTCAACCCCTGAGCCACCCAAGTGTTCCTGTTACTTTCATTTCTAAGATAACTGTGGGGCAGATATGATAGTATGTCGTGTGTGGCATGAATGTATGTGAGGTTTTTTTTTTCCTCTCAATTTATTGAAAAAACATCTAAATAAAAAGAACTGCTCAAGATTCAGCCGACGTTGGCTGTCTGGCAGGTCTCTTCCAACCTGAGGAGGCAGCACAGTACCCTTACAGAGCATGCCGGCTGGGGAGCCTGCCTGCCTGGGCTTTTGTTCCAGATCCTGATACCACAGCCTACTATCTTGAGGATATTATTTCATCTCTACCAGCTTCAGTTTCCCCATTTGTAAAGTGCTACAAAAATTGCTTCTTGTGTTATCAAAATTTCTACCTCACTTATTATGGTTTTAAAAAGTTAATACAAATAAAATGTTTAGACTATCATCTGGCACATAGTAAGCAGTCAATAATAAATATTTGCTTTTATTCATTGTATTATTAATAGGGGTAGAAATGACTTCTAATCATGGGTATGCTATTTTATTTTTAAACACATCTCATTTAAACTTGATAAGGTAAATATTTTATCACAGGTGAGGAAAATGAGAACCAGGGAAGTTAAGTAACTTGATTAAACATCAACAGGGACCAAATGATTGAGTTGGATTAGGACTAAAGCCTTGGAATTTCAGAGCCCCCATTTTTAACCTCTGCATTTCATTGCCACCAACAATTGAATTCTTATCTTTCTTAAACAACTTCCACAGAAATCAGAAAAAAAAAACTACATTGTCTAAAATTTGCTAAATGTACCTAAATGACAGTATGATTTAGAATTGGGAACATAAGTAAGCAAAACAGACTTAAAAATTTTAGCATTATCATACACCATATATTAGAGTATCTGCTTTGTGCTAGAGACCATGGTAAGTGTTAGAAACTTTATTACTCTCAATTCTTGGACAACCCTGCATAGTAGGCATTCTGTTTCTCTTTTAGAAATGAGGGATCAGTCTGATATTATGTAACTTGTGCAGGGTCCTGTAACTGCTAAGTGGAGTTCCAGACCTTGACTGCCATTACACCATAGCCCACACATTTTTTTTATCAAGTTGCTTCAGCTTTCTCTCAGCATCAGTGACTATAATTTACTGGTTATATATATATATATGTATATATATATGTATATATATACATACACACACACATATATATATATATTAATATATATATATATCTTCCCCCCTCCTCCTCTCCCCGGCCCCCATATCTGCTGAGCTTTAGTCATCTGGTCCTATTGCTGTCTCCTTATAGTTTATAAAAATCAAAGGCAAACAGCCTGTAAAACATTTAAGCAAGGGTAACTTTGTGAAACTAAGCAATGTAAACCATTTTTGTAATAATGTAAAATGTAATTCCTAAATTTTGCCAACTTATTTTTTCCAAGGAGAAAAATATGCCTTGGGCTGGCCTATTAAAATGTAGTAAACATAAACAGTAAGATTAAAATTTTTCTATTTTGTCTTGGTAGACTGCCCACATTTAACAGTAAAATTGCTAGCATTTTGTTTTTGTTTTTTAAAGATTTTATTTATTTATTCATGAGAGACACACACACATAGATTTTATTTATCTATTAATGAGAGAGGCAGAGACATAGGAAGAGGGAGGAGAAGCAGGCTCCATGCAGAGAGCCTGATGCAGGACTTGATCCCGGGACTCTGGGACCACGCCCTGAGTCAAAGGCAGATGCTCAATGTCTGAGCCACCCAGGGTTCCCAGCATTTTGTTTCTTATAGACTGTGCTAGTGGGTTATTTGCTGGAAACTGAGGATTTTTAGGGCCTTTTCCTGTCCTGGAGAGACATGTGCTATATGTGTGTATCAGCCACCTTGTCTGTACTTGTCTCAGTGTGAAATTCAGATTTTCCTGTTTTGAGTTGATCTAAAAACATTGTTATGACACATTACTTTTTGTGGTTCATCACTTTTAGTAGTTCTATGCATTATTATAGTTCAAAACCATATATGTGGGGGTGCCTGGATGGTGTGATTGGTTAAGCATCAGACTCTTGGTTTCAGCTCAGGTTGTGATCTCAGGGTTGTGAAATCAAGGCCCACATTGGGCTCTGGGCTCACTGTGAAGTCTGCTTGAGATTCTCTCTCCTTCTTCCTCTGCTGCTCCCACTTGTATGCTCTTTTTCTTTATCTAAAATAAATGAATAAATCTTCTTTAAGAAAAACAAATATATGTATGCATATGATATAGAGATGGAGGTATCCTAACAGTAAAATAGTGAATCATTATGAATACAATATCACTGAGCATCCAAGTGGTGTGATGGGAAGTGACCAAGTCTTCATCTTTCACCAGGTGATCAGACTCTGAGAATTTGGGATGTGAAGTCAACAGGAGTCAGAATTGTGGTTCCAGCACATCAGGCAGAAATTTTGAGCTGTGACTGGTGTAAATACAATGAGGTATCCTGTCTGGATCTGTCCTGAGCTACTGAGCCCTTCCTATTGTTGAAATGTTCTAGATTTTATTTTCTTTTCATTTATGTGGACTTTGGTAATGTTTATGGACCATTATGTTAAATTCAGTCCTTTTCATTTCTAATTGATGATTGTGAGTGACCTGTATTAGCATTAATTGGATTTAAGTGCACATAAAACAGGCAGAGTAAGAAATAGAAATTCTCAAAGTTCAACAGTGCAGCCTTACTTACTTATTTGGGAAGCTGCTTTACAATTTATGTGATTTTTTTCCCTTATTCCTCTTAACCCCACCAATTTGTGTCCTCTTCTTTCATTTCCCATTCATTTTGCTGGTTAGTCTCCTGAACACTTTGTAACTTGCTTTTCAGTTTGACAGTCTACCAGTTTTTAAAATTTTATTTCATCTTCCAACAAACTCCATGCTCCTGTAAGTTAAGTGTCACTTTGTACCTTTTTGCAAAGCTTCTGTTAACCACAGGAGCATATGAATTCAGAATAGAAATGGATTAAACATGTGTTGATATAGTGTCTATATACCTGCAGTGGTCTGTTGGCTGGGACAGACACATATGCCTTTTTTCTTGTCAGTTTTAATTACCTAATGGAAGTTAAGAGAGCATTATATTGGCAGAAGTCTTTGAAACGAAATAAAATAGATTAAAAGAAAAGAGTACATTTTCAGTTATGATACTTGATCTAAATAACAGTTTCAGAACTAATGACTGCAGTTCAAATCTCTGTCATTATAAATGAGTTTTCCATATAGAAAATGAATTGTGGACTATGTGTTATACTTTTGGGAATTCTAAAAAAGATGCTGATATGTGGTTGAGAGTTGTTAAAATTGTTTTTGTTTTAAATTATTGGAATTTTTCCTCAAATGAGCTTACCATGAAATGCAGCACATCCAGACAATCAGTTACTGCTCTGGTTGACATGGAATGGGACTGACTGTGTACCCAGCACTTGGCCTCTTCAGCCGGGAACTGCAGATTCACCGAGGGCTCTAGATAGATTTGTAAAGCCTGAATAGATAGGAGACTCACCACTACTGCAGAGCTTCTCAGATATGATTAGATACTGTATAAAGACATGGCCCATGAGAGTGGGGAACAATGATTGGATTAGATTTAGAAAAACATGAAAATCAAATCTGTACCCTTTGCTTTCCCTCAATATTCCTCAGTTAACAGGTCTATTGCCTTCTAAGGCCTGGTAAAGCCTCAGAATACCCTGAAGAGAAGGGTGAGCTTATTTGTCAGACATCATTTTTAAACCCCTATGTACTTACTGATACTACTAAAGGTAGGTTGGAGAATCCACAATGCCATTTGATACTAGGCTTTGTTCTGATATGTTCAATGCTCTCTTTTCCCTGGTTCGTTTTGCAGAATCTGCTGGTGACGGGGGCAGTTGATTGTAGTTTGAGAGGCTGGGACCTGAGGAATGTACGGCAACCCGTGTTTGAACTTCTTGGTCATACCTATGCTATTAGGAGAGTGAAAGTAAGTGTTTATTTTTTCTTTTTATATATATAGTGTAAATATAATCAGTGAAGTACATAGAAAACACAGTTAGGGGTTGGGATTATTGATTCTTTTTATGCATATCTCCATTAGCCAATTAATGGTGATGAACAATGAAAGCTAAAATTAGGTAAAATATTTTAATAATTATTGAATGAATTGGGACAATATAGTTGATTGGTACCAGTGATTAAATAGAAATGTTTTTTCATTCTGTCATTTCCATGCTACTATTCCTTTTCATATTTTTATCTATGGTAATTTACTTTTGGTATTCTTCATAATTTTGCATTCAGTGGGAAGGTCTCTTTGTTGAAACTTACAGAAAGGTTTCTTCTTCTCTAACACAATAATAAATATGAATGTTCACAAAAATTTGGGGTATTGAAAATTTTCCACTCTGCCAACAGCAGAAGACGAGATAAAGATAACTTTTTTCTACTGCTCCCGAGAAATGTGCCTGGTTATAAGGGGACTTATGTTAGCTTCCTGGCTTTTAGTGGTAGGTTTTGCTAAGTCACTGTGGAAAACATCTTATTAAATGACATCTCCCAATCTCATTCTTTGTTTTATTACACTAAGGGTCAAGAAGTACTTTATTGATCTTTTAAACAAGATAATTGGATTATTCCCATTTCAAAAACTCTAAATTTAAATTAAATTAATACTTTAAATTTTACAGGTCTCAATTGAAAGTATAAGACCCAGTGCCATGTTGTCATTTTTAATGGCACACAGGTTTTAGTAGTTGAAAAATATTTTCAATATTTATTTCACAGTGCTTTTGAGAATGAAATTGGGTAATTTACTGAAAGTGTTTTATAAACTATAAAGCATATTCAAATGTAGTAAAATTTATGTTATATAGCTATTAAAGTACTGGGAAGAAGAAAAACTGAAGAAATATAATTGTAAAGGACAGCTTATTAAAGTATGTTGATTACTTATCTAAAAGATATTAGTCTTTAAATTTTTAGTTTTTGTCCTTGATGTCCTTTTTGTTAGTTGTGATATGCAAATAGCATAAAAATTCTTTTAAAGATGTTTTTATTTAACATGTAGATAATGATTTGATATACGTGCATAGAGTCATAAGATGTATTCATAAAATTGGTAAATTATATAATTATGTATTTGTATGATGACATACTTAAGTCCCTTATATTTGTTTGAGTCATTTTTAGATAGCAATTAGGAAATTGTATTTATTTTTTCCAGAATAGCAACTCTTTGGGAATATTTTATCCTAAATAAGTGCTAAAAAGCTTGAGGAATGACTTTTCTTTGGAGAATTATAAAAGTGAATGTTTTTCCTGCAGCTGATACTAAAAGGCAAGAAGATTCTTGCCTTGAATTAAAGCATATAAGGTTCGGGGAAACGTAATTTTAAGTGACGGTTTTGATTAAACTTTATTGTGGCGCTCCTGGGAATGACCTCATGAAGTAGCATGGTATAATTATAGCTAACTTAAAAAAGTTTTGTTTTGTTTTTATAGTTTTCACCATTTCATGCTTCCGTTCTGGCCTCTTGCTCCTATGATTTTACTGTAAGGTACAGTAGTTTTTGATAAGTTTCATTGTGAAATACCAAGTGGCATTTGTATCTTTTCAATTTTTATGAAAGATAATATATTTATTGTACTAATATGGAAATAATCTGAGCTGGGCACATTTGAATATTTGCCACTAGTATTAATATTATATTTGTTCTGTTTTTATGATCTGACCACATACACAAATTCTTTGCTATTTAAAGACAGCCTGGCTGTTCTGTTTAAAAGCCTTTTTTTCCTGATAATTATTCCTGTAGTAACATCTTTCTACACAACAGGCTGCATAAATAATATCTTAAATTTAGATTTTAAAAATTGCAAAATTCCATTTCTTCAGGTCTGATTATATGAATCTTAAGGCTGATGTTGTTATAGTTGAAAAAAATCAGCAAGGGTATATGTATGTTTGTGAATATATATAGGTGAGTGTATATATCTGTGTGAGCACATCCACATCTATGTATGAATATGTGTGTGTGTGTGTCTAGCCATATATCCCAGTTCCAGTTCCACACTATGCAAGATTTATTCTGTTTTTTCTTCTTTTCCAGATATGTAACTCCTAATTCCCATTATCCACAATACATTGACTTTTTGCAAACCCTAGAAAGCTCAAAGTTGTTTCAGAATTGCAAAACTGTGCCTCTGTGAAACAGAACTGTATTAGAGTTCACATTTTAGAACTTTTTTCCCCTAGTCCAAACACTGTGTTTAAAGGTTATTTAGGTTAATTCTGCTCCCCTCCATCAATGTGGCTATGTCATTCATTGGAAATACAGTTTGATTAATTTGTTTCTGTTTGTATTCAATTTTAGGATTTCATGCCATCCTAGTTGATTTTGTCTATTTTTCTGAGCAGACAAAATAGTAACATGGTTCCAAAGTCAAGATGTATGTAAAGGTATATTCAGAAAGGTCTGTTTCCTCTATTCTTTCCAACCCATTCTGTAGGGTCCCATACCCTGTAATAATCAATTTTGCTCTTAATGTTATTAAGAAAGTCACAAGGAAAAGAAAATACATTTACAGTACTGTATGTATATTGAAAAAAATTGCCTGTAAGCAGACCCACACAGTTCAAATTTGTGTTGTTCAGGGGCTATATAATAGTTTATATTATATAGTTTTTATAAAACTATATGTATAGTTTTTATATAATATATAGTTAATTTTATATATATATATATTTGTCATGCTAAGTAAGTGTGTATCAATTCTTGAGTCTTTTTTAAAGTCAAGAATTGATCTTAAGTTTTATCCAAGGCTTTTTCAGCATCTGTGGAGATGATCATGATTTTTCTCCTTAGAGCTATTAAGTAATTACATTAATGAGTTGAACCAGCCTTGCCTTCCTGGGCTAAATCCCTCTTGATCTTTGTGCATTATTTTCTTATGTGCTGTTGCATTTGGTCTGCTAATATTTTATGTAGAGCTTTTGCATTAGTATTCAAAGGTGGTATTGGCCTATAGTTTTCTTTCTTTTGTTTTTCCTTTTATTTATTTTTTTGTTTATGCATTGGTGTTTTACTTGTTTCATAAAAAGGAAGTTTTCCTAGTTTTCAAAGCCCTGGAACAATTTGTACAACAGAGATTATTTGGTCTTTGAAGCCTTGGATGAATTCCCCTGTGAAACCATCCAGGCATGGTTTTTTTTTTTTTTTTTTTTTTTGGGTGTGTGTGTGTGTGTGTGTGGAGTACTTACTTCTTGATAATTTTCTTTTTTTTTAAATAACTTACTTTTTTTTTAAACTTTATTTCTTATATGAAAATTGGTCTATTTAAACTTTTCATTTCTAATGGAATCAGATTTGGAAATTATCCTTAGCTTATAGATTTTCAAATTTATTTGTTAGAAATGTCTGTAAAATAGTGTCATGACTTTTTAATTTCTCTTGTTTCAATGGTTATTTCACTCTTATTTCTGATTTTGTATGTTTGTGATTTCTTTAAGTTATTTAATGGTATATGTATGTTTTATTTTTCTTCAGCAAACAAGATTTTGGTTTATTAATTAGAACTCTGTTTTTCTATTCATCATCTCATTAATTTCTACTTTTATCATTGTTATTTCTTTCTTTTTACTGTCTTTGGTCTTACCATGTTCTCTTTTCAACTTTTGAGCTGGGAATTTATTTTTATTCTTTCATTTTGTTAATAAAATGTTTATGACTATGAATTTTCTTCTAGTTACTGTTTCATTTCTAGCCCATAAATTCTGATATATAATGTTTTCGTTATCATCTTTAAAAGATTTGTAACTTCTGTTTGTATTTCTCTTCAAAGAGTTGTTTAATAGGAAGTTATTTAATTTCCAGATGAAAGTACTTTTTAATTTTAAAAAATTTGTTAAAAATTTCTAGTTTTATTGCATTATGATTACAGTTTTAGTCATTCTGTTTTATAGAATATACTGATTTTGGGAGGGGACCTAATGATCAGTTTTTGTGAGTGTTTCATAAGCAATTGAGTAGAAGGTATATTCTGTATCATCAGACAGTGAAGTTCAATATGTGACATAAACTACTGATTGTTTAGATCTTCTGTATCCTGTTTTATTTTTTGTTTATTTAATTTATTTTGTACTGAGAGTGAGATGTTAAAACTATTATCAGTGCGCTTCTTTCTGTATTTCCCTGCAAATCTTATAGTTTGATTTCATAAAGGTAGATAGTGTAGTGTGTTATTTGGTGCATAGATATTTATAACAACCATATAGTGAATTGAGACTTGTAGCATCAAAGAGAATCCTTCTTTGTCATAGTTAATCCTTTTTAGCTTTAGTTGTGCTTTGTCTTTTACCCGTGTCCTTGTCCCTGCTTTCATACTGTTTCCACATTCCAGGTACATCTTTTTCCATACCTTCATTTTTAGCTTTTTTGAAACATTTTATTTTTGATATGTCTTTTGTATAGAGCATATACAAAAGTCTTGCTGGGTCTTGCTAGGTGAACTAAATGAAAAGTCTTTTTATTGTCATAGTCAAGTTTAATCTATCTATATTTCTTGATAAAAACATGTCTGGTATCAGGTCTGTCATATTATTTTATGTGGTGACTATTAATGTATATTATGTTATATTTGCTGTTTCTGTATATGATGTATTTTTTGTGTTTTAGAGGTTTTTTTTTTTGCTCTTCTGTTTAAATTTTTTTTAATATTTAGGTAAGTTTTTTGTCTATATTAGGGCTTACCTTTGGTATTTAAAAATTTTTTAATGTCTTTATTTGCCTGTTTTAAAAAATTTAACCATTATCTGACTTGTGAGTTTTTAATGGTATTTTGACTCCTACTTATTGCATATAAAGCAAACAGTGAATTTATTCTACTTTCCTTTTTCCCCCCTTTCCCTTATTCATCAAATTTTGAATTATTTATTTATAATTTGTCATATCTTGCAACATATAACATATATTATTTTTCTACTCTTGTTTTAATGTTAGATATACAACTAAGTATATTAAATATCATCAATCTTTTTGCTGAAATTTCCCCATCATCTCCTAGTTTGATGAAGTTTATCTTCTAGTATTCCTTGAAAAGAGTTGATGTGTTCAGAATTCTCAGGAGCTCTTGCATGTTTAAAACTATTTCTCTATAGCCTTGTTCTTAAAGTGTAGCTCATCTGAATATAAACTCTTCAATTTACATTTCTGAAGTGTTTTGAAAATGCTACCTCATTTTTGCCTCGCTTTTTATATTGTTTTTGAGAACTAATGCCAGCTGGAACATGGGACATAGCTCATTGAGGTTCTGTTTTTATTTTTCTTTTTACCTGTAATTAGAATTTCTTGTGTGTTGGAGGCCTGTGTTTTGTGTGTGTGTGTGTGTGTGTATGTATATATATATATATATATATATATATATATATATATATATATATTTTTTTTTTTTTTAGAGAGAGAGGGAGAGAGAGCAAGTGTGCACATACTACCTGGGGGGAGGGTCAGAGGGAAAGGGAAAGAGAGGGTCTCAAGCAGGCTCTATGCCCAACGTGGAGCCCATCACAGGGCGTAATCCATAATCCTGAGATCATGACCTGAGCCGAAATCCAGAATGAGATACTTAACTGAGCCACCCTGGCACCCCAAGTCTTGTATAGTTTTATTTGTTCTTGTTCTGTATTAGTTTTTGTGAAGATGCTCTAGGAGTTTTGGATTTGCATGGCCACACTGCCTCAACTACTCATAATTCCTCTCTATCTTACTTCTGAGTCAGTAATTGGTATGGCAGAAGCTATATAACTTTGTTCTGTGGAATGTACTATGGAACAGAATAATTTATAACAAAGCCTTGAAAGAATATATTCCCTAACTTAAAAAAAATTATTCAATACAAGCATGAAGATAAACTGGGAAACATAATTACACTGAGGCTTCCAGCTATCAGTTAAAAGGATACCATAACCAGGTACTTTTTTTAAATAGTTTGTATAAAATAGTAAGAACTTGGCATGGGAGCCAAAGAATGGCAACATGGCAGACAGGAAGAAAACCTGGCAGTTGCTTGCCATCCACCCCAAACTTTTCCAAGCTGTAATTGTGAGCTAGATTATTGGCTGGAGGTTTGGGTTATAAATATGGACTTGAAGGCCATTAACTTACTGACAGTTCAGTCCACAACAATGAATAAGCCCAAGGGAGATAAGTTTAGAGAAAGAGAAGCAAAAAACAGGAGAGAATTAATGTTGGAAGAAAGAAGGAAACAGCCCACCTAAAAGAGAGCATGCAGTATGCCACAGAAACTTTAGGAGAGGATTTCAACCAGATGTGGATGGCCAGTGATATGAGATCCTTTGGATGAGCTCAGCAGTATGAAGAGTAGAACTTTCAGTTTTCTCTCTTTACATAGTGTCACTTGTGGGCTCAAAAGAGATTTCTGAATATAGAATCTAGTCCTTGGATTTCAAAGACCTTTCTGGTGTTTGAAACTGATCACTGGAGATTTGACCGAATGAGATGGGGCATTAATCTTTTGATCTCATTTTTAGCGTCCCTAACAATTTTAATTGGGTCTTTCTGGTTTCAAGGTATTATTAAGGGGCATATTAAATCCATTTCTGTCCTGTTTCTAATTAAAGGGAGAAACCTAGTGACTTAGCTGTACTTTCTTTTCAGAACTGTCATCATGATCTTAACCCTACTGGCCATTCCCCTTTTTATTTATGTACTTGAGTTTCCTTAAAGACCCAGTTGGGAAATGCTTTACTTTTGTAGATGGTAGATTTGTCTCAGAAATATCTGTGAAGCCTAGACTTTGAATGTGAACTGTACTATAAAATCTTGTAGGTAGCTAAACATGCCCCAAACCCATCACAGTTTGAAGTTCAATCACAATTCATCACAATTTGAAGTCTTACTTTTCTATTTCTAAGAATTAGGTTTTACTCCTTTCCTGAATCCTGAGCAAGACTGGAGATTGGGGGATAGATGTTTAGTGCTTCTAGAGAGAGGAATGGCTTCTTTGACATGCTGCAAGATCAAAAGTGTCATAGCTGTATTTGTAAGCATTTGGAAAAAGTGAAATGATAATTAAATAATACGAGATCCTTAACATATAACTGACAAAGACATTTAATACAGTTTTCCTGGGCAGCCCTGGTGGCACAGCGGTTTGGCGCTGCCTGCAGCCCAGGGTGTGATCCTGGACTGGCTCCCTGCATGGAGCTTGCTTCTCCCTCTGCCTGTCTCTCTCTCTGCCTGTCTCTCTCTCTCTCTCTCTCTCTCTCTCTCTCTCTCTCTCTCTCTGTGTGTGTGTGTGTCTATGAATAAATAAATAAAATCTTAAAAACTAATACAGTTTTCCTATATAATTTAGAGCCCAGGTTTCTTCATCTGTAAAATGGAATTAATATCTATCCTCACAAACTGATTTTAAGAATTACAGAAGAGGACACACTTGAAAATACTCTGCTTATTTTTCACTGTCCCAACCTTTGCTTCTCTTCTCAAGACACCTCACCAACCTTATTCAGTAAAAGGCCTTACATATCTCTTAGAAAAAATAAATAACTATAGGGCTCAAGCACAAATGATCTCCGTGCCCACTGTAGGCCTGCAGATTGATCTAAATCTGTACCTATCCATTTCTCTTCTATCATCAGACATGAGTCTGATGGTTGTTTTCAGGACTCTGTGAAATCACCCCTTTTCCCTCTTATATCGTTGTTCTCCAACTCCCTACTGCTCCCTTAGCCTGTAACTTATTACTTTATGTGCTGTATCTTCTTTTAACTTCTCTCTTACATTGCTCTTTCCTTTCTAGCCAAGCTGTTAGGATCTCCTAAGCTTCTGTCCACCAGGACCATTTTAGGGTCTTCATGAGAATATTATCCCCAGTAAAGCCTGAAGCCTGGAATCCTTTTTTCCCCCCTGCAAAATTAGTTAACATTTTCTCAATATGAAGTGGATAAAAAAACTTAAGTCAAATTCCATCACAGGCAGTATGTAGAAGCGACATCCTCTTTTTTCCAGAAATAGAATTTTAATTTTAACATACATTATGGCTACTTTACTGTTCCACGTTCATACTAAATATAACTGGAAATTAATAATTGTGTATTTCAATATAGGACTATCAAAGTCTTTATTAAGAGAATGAAAGTAAGTAGTAAATGAAAAGGAGATCATTTTTTAAAAGATTTTATTTATTTATTCATGAGAGACACAGAGAGAGGCAGAGACACACACATAGGCAGAGGGAGAAGCAGAGGGCTCCTGTGTGGAGCCCCACGTGACACTTGATCCCAGGACCCAGGAATCAAGACCTGGGATCAACCACTGAGCCATCCAGGTGCCCTGAAAATCATTTTTTAAAATTTCATTTTTGACTCTATATATTTTGTAATTCTCAAACATGCTGAGAATACAACTTTAGTGCTTTAACTATAGTAATGTCTTCTGTGAGTTTAGTCTCTCGTTTGTGTGTGGAAAAAACACGGTGGAAAGATCAGAAAAGATACGTTTTTGGTAGATTTTTTTACCCCATGTGATCTGAGTTAAATTTATCCTCTGAAGAATTTTAAATCTCATTGGATTGATGATATTTTTAGTGTCAGAAAACTCATTTTCATAAAAAATTTTAAGACAAAAGACCAGTAATAACCTGTTTAATTTTCAGAACTGATAATTATACAGATAGTACCTCTAGATTTTGAATGGCTAATTTTTATAACATAAGCTCTTTAAATATAAGTTTTCATTTATTTGTCCACTTTTACATTTTGTTTAGTTTTTTAAGCCTTTAAAATAATTCATATTGTGGACATTATGTCAAAACTGATGAAGTGATGGATATCTTAGTATTATGGAATTCAAGTGTCATATTTTTGTTTTATGTGGATATGTTATCATATCTAATAGAAAAAGCTTTCAGTCCTTTACCTGCATAGTAGCTCATTATGTTTCACTGAATAAATAATAAAAATCTAAAAATTTGTATGTAACATAGCATTTGAAAGTAGTGTGTTTAGATTTAATAAAGACTCTAACCTTCATGAAAAACATCAGAACTCCCTTTAGCTGATGGGCAATATACTCTATAAAAATACACATTGGTTCTCTCACTCAATATGGTACTAAATCTAAAATATTTCATAGTGAATTATTTCCATTCTTCTGTGAATGTTATTACCATAGATTTTAGCACATTATATTCTTCTTTTTTTAAAATTTAAATTCAGTTTAACAACATATAGTATAACACCCAGTGCTCATCCCATCAGGTGCCCTCCTTGGTACTCATCACCCCATCCCCACCCCTTCCCTTTCGCAACCCTTTGTTTCTCAAAGTTAGGAGTTTGTCTTCCTCTCTATTTTTTCCCCACTCAATTTCCTTCCTTTCCTTTATGGTCCCTTTCACTATTACATTATCTTTTTCTGATGTACTCTCCATTAGGCTACTTCTTTCTCCACTGAGCCATGTTTGTTATGCCAACCATGCGTAAGCATGATTTGAGTTCTGAGTGCTTGTGTTTGGTTTCATACTAAGTGAATTGTTTTGTAAACACAGTCAGAAATCAGCAGATCCAGTATGTATGACAGCCAAACAAAAGGAAAGGCTGTTATAATTATGTTTTTTCATTAGAAAAAGCAACATTTTGTCTCTTCCAGGTGTAACAAATATTTCTCAGATATTTAAAGATATAACTTGGGATCCCTGGGTGGCGCAGCGGTTTGGCTCCTGCCTTTGGCCCAGGGCGCGATTCTGGAGACCCGGGATCGAATCCCACGTCGGGCTCCCGGTGCATGGAGCCTGCTTCTCCCTCTGCCTGTGTCTCTGCCTCTCTCTCTCTCTCTCTCACTGTGTGCCTATCATAAATAAATAAAAAAAATTAAAAAAAAATAAAGATATAACTTTTACAAATTGATAAAACAAATATGATAAATTAAACTCAGAGTGATACTCTTCAGCTTCATGATACTTTTATAAATATTCTAACCTTCCAAACATTCTTTGTGAATAGTCTTTGGTAGTAATATACCAAACAGCAGTGGTTTTTTTTTTAGACTTAAAGTATTTTCAGCAAGAAAAATATGAAGTTAGTTTTAATTCCAGTGTTTTCAAACTGTGTTCATCCAAGCTTGTATGATACGAAATTTGCTCTGCCTATACCAGCAACATTAATGTTTCCAATCAACTGTTAAGCTACTTTGGTTACGGGCAGCCTGGGTTGCTCAGTGGTTTAGTGCCTGCCTTCAGCCCAGGGCATAATCCTGGGGACCCAGGATTGAGTCCCATGTCGGACTCCCTACATGGGGCCTGCTTCTCCCTCTGCCTGTGTCTCTGCCTCTCTTTCTCTCTCTCTGTGTCTCTCATGAATAAATAAATAAAATCTAAAAAAAAAAAAAAAAGAAAAAAGCTACTTTGGTTACAAAATGGTAGGGCTGTACTCTGCTTTAAAATTCAGGCATTTTAGGGACATCTGGGTGGCTCCATTGAGTGTCTGCCTTTGGCTCAGGTCATGATCCTGGGGTCATGGAATCGAGCCCCACATCTGGCTCCCTGCTCTGTGAAGAGCCTGTTTCTCCCTCTCTTGCTCCCCTGGCTTGTGCTTTCTCCCCCTGTCAAATAAATAAAATATTAAAAAAGAAAAAAAAATAAAATATTAAAAAAGAATAAAAATAAAAAAATAAAATTCAGGCATTTTTATAGAATGCCTGTTACCTGAGAGCCCTTGTAATAGATGGTTCTGAATATCTTGCTGATGAAATGATAAAAAGCAAAGGCCTAGAGAGAAGTAGAAACATATTTCGGGAATCCTGAGCATGTCATATGTGTTGGGGTTAGTGGGAATAGCAGGGAGACATGTAGTTACAAATCCAGATTTGGGGGTAGTGACAAATATGAGTTGAATGGGCTAATTGTGGGGTGGCACATTCTTGGGTAACATAGAAGTTAGGACCCAGACTATGGAGCCAGGCCACCTTTTGCTATCTGTATAAACTTGCATAAACTATTTTAAAACATTATGCTCAATGTCCTCTTCTATCAAATGGAGAGGATATTAATACCTACCACACTGGTTTATTGTGTGATGAGTAATATCCACAAATGCTGACACATAGCAAGAGCTGTGTAAGTGTTTGCCACTATGGTCATTAATACACTGCCAGAATGGATGGTGACAGAAGACCATCTATTTGGAGTGGAGGCCCATTTCAGCTCTAGCCTTCAAGGGTGAGATGATAATTTGTATTTTATTATCATCAAAAGCAGGCAGCCCCAACCTGGCCTTTTATTGTCCTCTGCCTCCTGGGATTTCAGTTTCTTGGGACAACGGGCAACTTATTGTCAACATGTTCTCCAGTACATAACTTTTAGTTTTAGTTTAGCGCTCTAAAAGTATAAATATAAGATACTAGTATTTTTATCAGTGCTTTTCTTGTTTATTAGACCAGATAGTGATGCCATTTTAACAGTTTGTTATTCAACATAATTCAATAAGGGCTGACTAGTGGCCTGAAAAATCTTTAACACTGACTCTCTAGGCAGGTGGGGGTGACCTGATTTGTAGTGTTTGAATAAGTCCTCCCACCATGGCCAATATCAGGCTGCCAGCATGATGTGATACCTGTAAGCACAGGGTTGGGAAGCTGTGCTCAGACAGTTCTCACAGAACAGAACAAGCTGGCTGTAGCACTCCACGGGGGCTGGCCTAAACTTGGGTGACTGTGATCTTAATAATTACTGATTTAAAAAAAGCTTCTGTAATTATAATATGTGTACATGTGTGCATTTCCACTGGAAAATGTCTGGAAAGTTACATACCAGATAAACTTTAGGTAAGCATTCTTTACTTTCTCTCCTTTTAATGGTTTTTACCCCTTTGGAAGAACATTTTTATCCATTTATTTATATGGACCTGAGGCTTAATGTGTGTTTCCCTGGTTAATTTACATTTTAAATTTAACCTACAGTAATTCTTAGTGGGGGCATATTTGATTTTGTGGTAATGCTGGCAGACACATCTGGCGTTTAGTGGGCAGAGACTAGTCCTGAGGTGCTGTAATGGCCAAGGCAGCCCTGCAGTTAGGAAGTGGCTCCCCTTCATCCAGGGTCAGTGGCCCGTGGAATGGATTTCAGGCAGTAGGAATATTGAGCGGAATAGGTCCAAAAAAAAAAGTCTTCATTATGCCCCAGATTCTAACACATCAGTATCTATTCTTACATTTAGCTTATTTTTTTCAAATTTTTATTTAAATTCCGGTTAATATATACAGCATGATATTGTTTTCAGGAGTACAACTTAGTGATCCATTACTTACATGTAGTACCTGGTGCTCAAAATGATATGACTTCTTATTTTTGATCAGTTATGTCCAGTTTATAAGATATGCTAATGATACATTGTTTCCCCTTAATTCACACACCACCACCTTGGGCGTGTACTCCTCATTTTAGCAAGTATGCAGTGATGCTGGGAGATAGGCCATTATCACACAGCTGGCATGTAATGGAGCTGAATTTGAACCTAGATCTTTTATTTCCTAATCTGGTACTTTTTATATTACTCAATACCTGAACACTTCTAGTAGGCCCAGGCCTTTATATTAATTTCCAAATAGTATAATTTCTCCCTGTTATGTAAACATTGTCTCCTTAGGGACAAAATATGGTATTGCCCGTAGTATCTATAATTGTTTCAGGATTGAAGTATTCTACATAAGTGGTCTTGACAATGATAGATGCATAAAAGGTTACGTGCCGTACTTTTAGCTTAACAATTATTATCTACACAGACTTAAAAATAAAATACACAGACTTAAAAATAGCCATTTTTCACATACACTCACTTTTCTGGATTTTTTGGGGTCTCTATTTTGGGTTGTTGTTCTCAGAAGTCAGATTTCTAAATTATTGCAATGTTACTGTGGGGAAATACATACCTGATGATCTGTCATGGAGTGAACTATATTACTATGATATTGAAGTATATTTAAATTCCAAGTTACAAATAGGATACATTCCTGACCAGACAATATACTGAAACTTATATAATTTTAAGGTTTTATTGGGAGATATTAGAGTAGATAATCTAGGACTAAGACTTCATAACTGTTTCATTTAGAAAAAATATATAAGTGTAAGATACGATGAAATTGCTAACTTCTAAACATCTACTCATAACTTATAATTTAATAAATTCTAAGTTAATAAGTAGGTGAAAAGAAGTACTAAGTGGGGGTAGGAAGTTATCTAGAAGGGGCACTGGCCCTCCCCATTCCTTGGTCTCTGGAGTCATATAGGAAAGTTCTATGGATTCAAAAATCCTCTATGTAGTAGGATAAACATATGTTCTTATGAGTCCATTAGACTTGGTGAAAGACCATTTCCTCCATTTACTAGCTGCGAAATACAGGAAATGATACTTTGCAGGGATGTTTAGAAGATTAAATGAAACTATAAACATCTTTGGCATATAATAAGTGCTCAGAGAAATAGCAGATATTTTAAATGAGAATAGTTATAATAAGTTTTCTATTTTAAAATGTAAGTACTATAGGGAAAGCTAAAGTATTCATCATTCGTGCCTTCCCTAGCATTACTTTAATAAGATAATTATAGTGCTTAAACTGTGGAGGAGCTCTGTGAATGGGAAGTCTTTTTACATTGTCAAGATGGGTTGGGGGAAGCATACCTTGTGAATTTGGGGTAGCATGACCCGGAACAGAGCAAATTTGTACACACAGACAAAGCTGAATATATGTGGATCATTTTCTTCAAATGCATAACCACATGACTACTTCTACTTCAATTAAACCCATCTTTTTCTCTAAGTTATCTATATATTTGTTTAAAAAAAATCACTGTTGAGGGAGGCAGCATGATATAGGAAAAGAAATATAGGTTAAAATTCTGGATTTGCCATCACTAGGTATTGTTTTATTTAATCTCTTACAAAGTTACTTGACCTCTCTGAGCCATTGTTTCCTCAGTCATAAAATATATTATTTATGAAATTTAAATATCAGTAATGCAAAGCTGTCCCCATAGTGCCTGGCCCCTGTCAAGCACTCAATATATTTTAGTTTCTTCTCTTTTTCATTCACATAGATATTCCTCAAACTTTATAGTACTGTGTCACTATAAATATACAGTCTTATATGTCTAATCAAAATTATTAAGAAAAGAAGCAGAATCACAAAAAGCAACTCAGCTTGTGGCCTCTGCAATTTATTTTTAAATGATTCAGTGAAAATATTATTTTAAATATGTATTTGTAGAGGAAGATGAAGCAAATGTAAAATTTTAACAATTGATGAATCTAGACAAAAAATATATGCGTGTTATGTTATATTCTTTGCATTTTTCTGTGGGTTGGTGATTTTAAAAATAAAAACATCTGAGAAAAAAGTAAGCAGTATTTGCTCATGTAAAGTAAGACCCTGAAAATGTTTCTTACTAATACCTTCTCATAAATGTGATATTTAGTGATAATGTTTACTTGTAAAATAAGAAATAGCTTTATTATGCTACTTAAGCAAGAAAATGGTCTTTAATTGTATTGTAGTAAACTTAGAATCTTAACAAAGCAGACACAGAAATACCTTTTATCTTTGTCGCATTTTCTCTCGTGGGATTTTCCTTTATATAGTAAGTGTCTTAACTTTGGTGTGGCTGATGGGCTCTTTTGATCCTTATGTTTATTAGCACAGAGATTTCCACAGGCAGATACTTCTCTTTCTTCCCCTTCCCCATAAAAAAAGGTCAGCCAAAGTAAACAGATAGTATAGCTGAATATGTACTCTGTCTCGCAAACCTTTCATTTCAACTTTACCTAGTCCCCCTTACCCACAAAAAAAGGTCAGTCAAAGTAAATAGGTAAGAAACACGGCTGAATGTGAGTTCATATGCAGTGTCAAATGTTCATTTTACCTCATCTTTTAAGACAGTTCTTAATTCCTCTACATTTGTTCATCAAACCACAAGAAAAATTATGTGGCTAATGATATGACACTTTTAACACTTGAGTAACTGATTGAATCCCTAAAATGATCAAAGAGTCGTTTCATGTCTTGTGCCTCTCAGATATCTTAGATGTGTCTTTGTAACTCTATCACAGGTTTTGCTTTGTGGCAGAGGTTCACTAAACTTCGCCACTGATATTAGGAAAGCATCTTAATGCCGTTGTCTTTGGTTTGCTTTTTAAGGATGAGAATCACATTCACATATTTGCTTAACTAATCAGAGTGTTTTAATACTGAATATATTTTGTGTTAATAAAGCATGTTACCTGATGAAAGGCTATGGTTGCCTGTTTCATCCTTTTGTCCCTAGTACTTGATACAGGTTTATACTAACGAAATGTTTTAGATATACGTGAATTTAAATTATATGTAAAGTTATATTACCCTTGGCTCACTCTGAGCGTAAAAGCCTACAGCAATTGTGTTTTAATATGGCTTTCCCTTTAATTATGTTTGAAGTAGTCATTAATAAAACTGCATTTAAAGTGGGAAGGCCTGTTGGGATAGGAAAGTGATATTTTTCAAGGATAAAATTTGCTGTTCTATTGCATTTAAGTCAGGACTGACTAAATCACAAAATTTTACTACTTAACAAATTTGGAACCATTGTATTGGTACCTGATTCAGTTAAATTTACAGGTTTTTTTTTCTACAATCAATTATAATATGCAGTTTACAAATGAATCTCTTGGAGCTTCATATAACTCATGGTTAAGGTGTTTGTATGTATGAAGCTCCCAAGTTTGTTGATTGATTGATGTTTTCCTATGTCCCAAAGAGTTTTTCGATTTGACTTGTTTTTATTTATTTATTTATTTAGATTTGACTTGTTTAAATTAGAAAAGTCTTGTGTTAATTATTGTCATACAGGAAAGATCTTTTGATGAAGTGAAGAGTAATTTTGCAAGTTAAATGCCAGGTGAAAAATGAAAGTAATTTCCTATAAAATGAAACAACATACATTAATTAGAAAGAAATATGTAAGACTTTTGATTCTAACTACCTTGATTTATAACTGCAGAACATTTTCAGAGCTATTTAGTGCTAACATTTTTTATTAAGAACCAAACCAAATCCATGTCTAATTCATAACCTAGTGCAAGCACATAAAGAAATACATAGATCTACTAGGAGTGAGGAATGTTAAGCCTTGGCTTAGTGCAGTGTCAGTCACTGCTTTGAACTTTGAATTATGTTGATTAGTTCCAACAGAAAATTTATGGAGTTTGTCAGTTAATTTGTATTATAATTTTTAAGAACTTCTGTTGTGCAGTTTCACCAGGCATCTGGGTGGCTTTTACTGTGTATATGTATATTTTCTAAAATGTAGATAATGCTTTGCCTCATCTTCCACAGTAGGAAGTCAAAAGATAATATGTGAAAATGAAAATAAATCAATGAATTCTGTGAATATATTATTTGGAAATATAGAGGAAGTAAGCACAGTGTATCAGAAGAAACAGCCAGAAATATGGAAAATGATTGGCTCTGAGGTGAAGGGCAGAGGGAACTGTGCAGGAAGCTGCTGTTCTTTGTTCTAAGCCTTGTAGAATTAGTGGACTCTAATCTGTGCAATTACAGTTTTTAAGAAAAGGTAATTGAGCAGAAAACCTCAGTGTTCCCCCCCCCCTTAATTATTTGCACACAAAGCGAGCCTGTTTGTTTAGATCAACTGGGTACTACCTGCCAGCTGTTAGTACTTTATTCTTTCCCCTGAGAACTTAAGGATAAATAATTCACCCTCGAAGTCTGCTCTGAAGCTCCAGTCTGGAATGTGGCAACATTATATATTCTGACATTGAATCTTAGAAATTTGACCTAATAGAGTGAACCATACCAACGATAAACACCAACAATGACTCATCTATTTGCCTCTTTAAAATTTAGCAGCGTCCCTTATGTTTTTTCACTGTTAGGGCATGTGTGTGCATGTGTGCAGGCTCGTGTGTAAAACAGAAACCATCTTGAGCTAGCTTCTATAGAAAAGCAGAGGTGTTACTCAGGATCTGAATCCCTTAGAGCACCAGGGCAGGAGTGCTGCAGGGGCCAGCCAGGGTACTGAAACTGCTTGAGTTGAGTGCCTGCTTCTCATTTCTCCTCTTCCTGCACAGATTTTTTTTCCCCTTAAGCTTTCATATCCAGTCACCAGAAAAGAAGCAGAATTATTTGGTCTGCTTTGTGTGTTTTTCTTTCTCCCACATTTATCAGTGTCTGCTTCTCTCCCTCACCCCATCACTAACTGTCCTCCAGGGACAGGAGAGTTGTTCAGTAAAGGAGATCCTTGTGTAGACATCTCACAACCTGACAACCCAAATGGGTTTATTCATAAAAGCTTAGCTGCAGAGGTGAGGACATTAAGAATTTCATAGTGATACAGCTGATAAAGGACTAAAGCACAGGCAAGCAGCTGCTATCACTTTAGTTTTTTAACACTTAGGTGTGAAGTTCTGCAGCCTCATCCAATCGCACCGTGGTCTGTACTTCTGTAAGATAACCTATTGCCACTTTTTGGTAGGTAGTTAACCTAGGTAGCCACATTTTGGTGCTTGTTACAGTTTGGTTGAACAGAGACTACTCTCATCCCTGAGATACTGATACTATTTCATGCTAGATAGAGTTCTTCCCATTTTGTTTCTTTTTTAAGATATTGTTTGAACTTGATTGGAAAATTGTTTCATGGTTTGATAGTTTGTACTAGTAAGCAGTAAACAAAATCTTTAACAGTGTTTGGGTTTTTTTCTTTATCTCCTTTTGTTGAGGTGTGGCATTCTTCAGAAAATCATCCTGTATCTCTGTGGATTGCAACTATGAATACTCTCAGAGCAAGCCTTCCATCAGCTAATGATTTTCTTTAATTTGTCAAAATACGCTAGGCTTTGTGGTATGGGGCTCCTGGGCTTAATGTTTATTGTGATGAAGTGGAGTAAGCCCCTGTGAAATACTGATCTCATTGAAGGTTTTTTTTTTTTTTAAAGATTTTATTTATTCATGAGAGACACAGAAAGAGAGAGAGGCAGAGACACAGGCAGAGGGAGAAGCAGGCTCCATGTAGGATCTGGATGTGGGACTCGATCCCAGGACTCCAGGATCATGCCTTGGGCAGGCGCTAAACCACTGAGCCACCCAGGGATCCCTCTAATTGAAGTTTTTTTTTTTTTTTTTAATTTTTATTTATGATAGTCACACACACACACAGAGAGAGAGAGAGAGAGAGAGAGAGGCAGAGACATAGGCAGAGGGAGAAGCAGGCTCCATGCACCGGGAGCCCGACGTGGGATTCGATCCCGGGTCTCCAGGATCGCGCCCTGGGCCAAAAGCAGGCGCTAAACCGCTGCGCCACCCAGGGATCCCTCTAATTGAAGTTTTAAGTGAAATAGTAAATTGTACTTATTTTGATAGAGAATCTTAATTCTAGACTTTTGTACTTAACCTTGACAGTTGTAAATATGGTTTCTGGATTTTTGTGAATGAGTTGTAAAAGTTGTCTTTGAAACTTATTCAGTAATTCTTTTTTTTTAAGATTTTATTTATTCATTCATGACACAGAGAGAGACAGAGGCAGAGGCAGAGGGAGAAGCAGGCTCCATGCAGGGAGACCCAAGTGGGACTCGATCCCGGGACCATGGGATCACAACCTGAGCCGAAGGCAGATGTTCAACTGCTGAGCCACCCAGGTGTCCCAGTAATTCTTTAAAATTAATCATATTTTTTTCATTTAGCAGATGGTATTTTTCAGTTTTAAACTTAATTTTTTTTTAATTTTTATTTATTTATGATAGTCACACAGAGAGAGAGAGAGAGAGGCAGAGACACAGGCAGAGGGAGAAGCAGGCTCCATGCACCGGGAGCCCGACGTGGGATTCGATCCCGGGTCTCCAGGATCGCGCCCCGGGCCAAAGGCAGGTGCCAAACCGCTGCGCCACCCAGGGATCCCCTAAACTTAATTTTTTTTTACCAGTTCCAAAAATCAACAACTCTCCAGTCTAGTCATCCAGATAAATGAGCATTAGCACTCAGTAAATAATCTTTAGTTAATGAATGAAAGCTTAGTTCTTTACAAGTTTGTTTTTGCTAGTTTTACAATTTCCATGTCTTAATCTCAGACAATAAAATAAGACAATAATACAGACAATAAAATAATAAGTCCGTGATTCCATGTGTTCTGCTCAGGGAGGATTCTCTTCAAAATGATGGGAATCTGTGAGATTACAAAAAGAGCTGATCAGTTGAGTGATACAAAAGTGAGGAAGGGACAGCAAGGTAGATGAGAGATCTAGTAAATGCATATTAAAAATATTAGAAGAAATGAAAATTTCTCCTTGCTATAGGAGTTCAGATTTATTCTAGCTTGTAATTTTCTTAGAGTATTGGTTTTGAATGTAAGCTGGTAACGAATGGAGTCTTGGCATGGGCTTTTGTGAATGGAATTTTCTATGGAGTTTGAGGAGTATGGGGGAAGCCTGACTTGGCCCAGGTCTATTTGACTTTGAGGATGTCAATCAGAACTACCTGGAGAGGCCTAGGCCACTTATATTCCAGATTCCTTGGCATGCCCCAGAGAAAAAAACGAATGGCAGCATCTTTCAGTAGAAAAAGTACTGGACATGGTGCCAGTAGAGTCTGTACATTAGGGTTGCCATTTATTAGCTATGTCATGATGGATTGCTTAATTTCTAAAGCAAATTCTTGAGCCTTAGTCCATACCTCCAAAATCTGTCACAAGCACGTCAGGTGATTCTGATGCAAAGTTAAGTCTGAGAACTGCTGGTCTAGATCAATGATTCTCAATTAATGGGTTATATCTGCCACTCCCCCACTTCCCAGCCCCCCAGAGATGCTCAACCTTGGCTGTACATTACAGTCACTTGGAGAATGGTTGAAAGTTCCAATGCCCGTGACCTGCCCCGGGCCAATTAAATCAGAAATTCTAGGGATAGCATTCATACATCAGTAGTTTATTAAAATTTTTCAGTTGATTACATTCAGCCAAGGCTGAGAACCACCACCCTGCTGGCTCTTTCCCTTACCTTCCATTCTGTCTTATATCACTGTTGTTTCTTATGGGAAGTTATCAAATCTGTATCTCTTGAAGTGCTGCTATATAGATGGTAATTCCCAGACCTAGCTGGTTGAGCATCACTATTTCCTGAGAAGGGATTTTTGGATTCCATACAGATCTACTCAATTGGAATTTTCAGAAAAAATTCCTCAGCAAAGTAGAGGAATGAGTCTCTGGTCCATCATTTGGGAACCATTTCTATAGGTGATTTAAGGTTACCTTACCTGGAGAATGGCCTTTGTTATTATGTTGTTCTTAATATTCACATTTATTTTTTATTCATTCATTCATTCATTCATTCATTCAAGAAACATGCTTTGGATAGTCCATGTGTCAGATACTTTTATATATGCTAGAGATACAAAGAATAGGACACTGTCCCTGAATTCAAGGAGCTTAGTGCCTTTTAGAGAAAAATAGATCTCTGAGTAACTAAATGCGTGGAGGTCTTGTAAGTACTATGATAGAAGCCAGAAACATAGGAATCATTATTTTTTTTCCTGTTCCAATAATAATTGTTGTCTTCTGTTGTATTCATTCTTCTTCCCTCATATATCTCCAATCCATTAGCCTTTTTTCATTAGCACTGTCACCATCCTAAATCCAAGCTGGTATTTTCTCTTTTTGAACCCATATTTCATAGGGCCATAGGGAACTCTGTTTGGTTTATAAGTTTTCTGCAGATTTAAAACTATTATAAGATTTAAAAGTTTACCAAGAAAATGTTTTTTTTTCTTTTTTTTAAAAAAAGATTTTATTTATTTATTCATGATAGAGAGAGAGAGAGAGAGAGGCAGAGACACAGGCAGAGGGAGAAGCAGGCTCTGTGCAGGGAGCCCGATGCGGGACTCGATCCCTGGTCTCCAGGATCGCGCCCTGGGCCAAAGGCAGGCGCCAGACCGCTGCGCCACCCAGGGATCCCCCAAGAAAATGTTTTTAAAGAATGTAAAGTCAAATATATAAACCTCCTTCAGTTTTTTTGTTTGTTTGTTTCCTTTTGTTTTGTTTTTTATACTTAAGAGAAAAATCCCAAATTCCTCACATGGGCTAAAAGACCTGTAGGTTAAAAGATCTGACCCTTTCTGCTCCAGCTACTTTCTACCTGGCTAACTCTTCAACCTTCAGATTTCAGCTCAGTGTCAATTCCTCAGGATGTCATTCTTTTTTTTTTTCTTTTTTTTCTTTTTTTGGAAGATTTATTTACTTACAGCACAAAGGGAAGAGAAAAAGAATCTCAAGCAAACTTTGTGCTGAGCATGAAACCCAATGCAGGGCTTGATCTTAGGACCCTGAGATCATGACCTGAGCCAAAATCAAGAGCTGGAGACTTAACTGACTGAGCCTTCCAGGCACCCCAGGATGTCATTCTTATACCATCCTGCATTATCTTCCAGGGCACTTGTCAATTGCAGTAACATTTATGTGTTTCTCTGGCCTTTTAAAAAAATGTCAGCTTATCCCACTGAACTCAGAACTGCAGGAAGGAGTGCTGAGGCCACATCTCTCTTGCTTCTGGTGGCCAGCGCAGTATGTAGCATATACGAGGCTCATAAATTGTTGAATGACAAGTAATTAAGCAACAAGAAAAGAAGCTGTTGTGATATTTCTTGCTCATCACTCTAGAGAACACTAGACCAAAGCAGTGCAAACAGGGAATTATAATTGTGCAATTTGCTTAGAATTTTAAAAATGCAACTAAAATTAATGTGACTAAAATTAATTAAAATTCAGCTTGACTAAAATTCATTTACATGTAAGGTATGGAAAAGTAGCCAAAATTGTTTCCCATCTTTTTATTGTAGTTAGGAAAGACTTACAAAGAATTATGGACCAATCTGTAAGTTGAGAATAGGAAAGGAATAAGAAGAATTTTGAAAAATATCATAAATCTTTTACTGAACTCATATGTTGGCTGAATTTCAGAAGTATTAGTATAGGGATTCCAAATGATGTTTTAGTAGAGTAAAAAATAATTTTAACTTTATTTTTGAAATACTTTGGGTGTTTTATTTAACATAGTGCTACATACTTGTTTTTTAAAGAAGTGTGGAATCAGGGGATCCTTGGGTGGCTCAGCGGTTTGGCGCCTGGCTTCAGCCCAGGGCGTGATCCTGGAATCCTGGGATTGAGTCCTGTGTTGGGCTTCCTGCATAGGGCCTGCTTCTCCCTCTGCCTGTGTCTCTGCCTCATTCTTTCTCTCTCTCTCTCTCTCTCTGTCTCATGAATAAATAAATAAAATCTTTAAAAAAAGAAGTGTGGAATCAGAAGGCAAACAGGAACCCAAAGAAGGCATTGGTACTGTGATAAATATTTCTCTCTCTCCATCTCCAATTTAAATGAAATATGTTCCCACAGTTCTGTCATATTTTTAATCATTGGAGGCCTGTCCTGTATATTTGCTTCCCATGAGAGAGCTTAAATAGGCAGTGATTTCATCAGCAAAGAGACAAAAAGGCACCAAGTAGTATATGTGCTGGACCAAAGCAAACATTGCACTTAACAGTAATATGCTTAATTTGACCACTTAATGATATATGTAGCCTGACTTCTCCCAATAAAAGGAGCCTATTTTACTTGTATGATAGGCATATGAAGGTTCTCAGATATGTAGAGCTCCTGGGACCTTTGATTTCAAAAGATTGGGAGGAGAGACCTTGCCTACTGCCTTAATTGCTAACATGAGAAAATGTGGAGAAACGCTCATCTTCTTCTTACTGCTTGCCCCTTCCTGGTGGAACTGGAATGGAGAAACATAGAGCAGTTTTGGATGTGTCCACATTGAACTGCTAACAGTTCAATGCCATTTGAGAGGGGGAATGAGGAAGAAAATACATTTTTTCTTTTGTTATTAAAAAAGCCTTTAGTGATGAAAGAATAAATGGTAGTGTATAGATGCATTGCTTAGCTTGTGGTTTTCTCAACTTATTTAGCTTGTGCCATCTACTGTATTTCACTTGATATGTTTGCTAAGATAGTTTACTGAAAATTATTTTTAAATTATGAATATTAGTTTTTCTGACTTTTCTGGCTCCTGATGCCCTCGAAGTTAAAGTCAAAGCTCTGGTTCTCCCTGTTTAGCAAACTCTGTCAAGGTGAAAGCTGGCTTATTGTTGATACACTGCTCTGGGCTTCAGTCTTAGTTTTGACCTGAGTGTCCCTCATTGATGCTCTTATGAAGTTTTTGTGGTAGTATTTGTTTTTATGTATTATCTAGGAATTTTTTTTTCGGTAAGAATGTGGGTCTAGACACCTCATCAGCTATTCTGCTGGAAGTCAACCTCTCAAAATTTTTGTACAAGTTGCATAATATGCATAGTTTGTGTATTATGTAATTTCTATGAGAGCTGTGAACTGATGTAATAAGCTGATAGTGCTTCTTTGGCATTCACTAACCCTTCCTTCACCAAATAGTATCCTTAGAGTTTTAGCATGCATCTTGTTTGATGAATGTTTTGCAGATTGTGGGTAAATACCTGGTAGTTTTTCCCAGGTTAAAGTTATGGTGAGTGTGACTCTGATGTGGAGCTGTATGGTACCTTGAACACCCATTAAGCTGTGTATTAGAGTAAATTCAGCTTTACTTTTTGTTTTTAAGTTTTATTTATTTGTGTAATCTCTACATCCAACACAGGACTTGAACTAATGATAAAGAGTCACTCGCTCTACTGACTGAGCCAGCCAGGCACCCCCAGCTTGACTTTTGGGGAGAATTTCAGCCCTCCTGCATGTGTGACTTCCTTTGTCATACTTGCAAGCCAAAGTTAGATGTTTTCACACATGCATCCTTACTGGGCATCCTAAATTGTATTAAGGCCCACCTCTCTTGTCCTAAGTGCAGCCTTTTCCTTAACTGGCTCAAAACAACACAATAATAACAAAAACTGCATCCTAGGAACTTGTCAGGAGGGTACAAATGAATCCTTTTGCTTTTTATTATCCTTAAAAAGTTCTGCTGAAATTCAGAAACCAATTTTTATGATTAGTCTAAAGACAAATGCCCATCTATTTGATTGAAATAGAATCTAAATCCCAAATGAAGTCAGAAAGTTGAATATAGATGAAGTTGACCTTCCCACAGAATGATTCTACTACCCTTTGGAATGAATACCGTTGATTCATGAGTAGCGGCCTATGAAGCAACATCTCTGTGTTTCCTTCGAAGATGTTGAGGATGCTCTTTATTTTTGTTTATCAATTTCATTGCAGGTTCAAATTTACTTTCCTATCCTTTTCTTTTAACTCATTTTTTAGGCCATATCAATACTCATTTTTAAAACCATTTTGAATATTTTTTGGAACATAGTGGGTATATACAAAATCATTTGATTACTGTTTCAAGTAATGCAAATCAGTGAATAACCATGTTCTAGAAATGAAATTACATGATGACTTATTTACTTTTGCTTATATAAACATTATCAAAATCTAGAAAATTAGATTTCAGTACAAGATCTGTCTTGACCCGAAGGAACAAATACGCAAAGACAGTGGAGGCCACTATTTTGATTTCTGAAAAGGACTGCATTTGACCCGAAGGAACAAATACGCAAAGGCAGTGGAGGCCACTATTTTGATTTCTGAAAAGGACTGTTCCCTCATTTGTTTGAATAGGAAATTTTCAAAAGTAAAAATCACTCTCCTTAAATGTTTTGTAGATTTCAGTAATCTGATAAAGGAGCTATTTATTCATTGTCTCTCTGGTACCCACACAGTGGTTTATCCATAGCAACAATCTTTTTCAAACTTAATAAGACCAACACTGTATTTATTAGGGAAATAATACCACCAGGTTAAACAAACTATGACTGTTGGTTCTGTGTATTTACTCTCTTTCAAAGAGATCTGCTAAACCCTCAGTGTGTTCCATGTTGCAGATCATTAGGGAGGCTGAATTGGAGTATGACTCTATGATCCTGAATGTGCCATTTCTATGGAGTGTTTAGAATCAAATAAGAAAGATGATGAGCAAATACAGCTTTAGAGATAAAGTACTATTTTGTGTATTGAAAATAGAGCCAAGTTCCTATCTGTACAGTAGAAATCAGAGGCATATTATGGTAAATATTACCACTCCCAGTCTTCTATAGATAAATAGAATACTTAATATTGGCCTAGGAAAACACATTTCAGTTTTTCTTGACTCTATAGAAATTACCTTCATGTAGAATCTATAAGAAAGACTGTGCCTCAAAAAGACGATTTTCAGAATTAGAGATTTTCATGAGAACAGATTGTTTTTAAAGAATCTGAATTGCTGTTGAAATGTAAATTAAATCTAAGATCTTTTCATATCAGTTGTTGAGAAATGAAGTATTTAAAAGTCACAAAATGTTAGAGTTTGTATAATCCAATATCCTCATTTTATAATCATAAATGCTTTTAGAAATTGCTACAAAAGCATAGTATCTCTCATCTTTTTTTTTTAGTATCTCTCTTAAATGTCCTTGTGCAATATAAAAAAAATTAAACTAAAACTTATTAAGCTTCTATCCTCATTTTATAATCATAAATGCTTTTAGAAATTGCTACAAAAGCATAGTATCTCTCATCTTTTTTTTTTTTTAGTATCTCTCTTAAATGTCCTTGTGCAATATAAAAAAAATTAAACTAAAACTTATTAAGCTTCTATTCTACAAGAATACTAATGGGAATATAATAATCTTTTACAAGGGTAGATGGATTAATAATTTCATTTTTTTTTTTTTTAAATATATATATATTTTTTTAATTTTTTATTTATTTATGATAGTCACAGAGAGAGAGAGAGAGAGAGAGAGGCAGAGACACAGGCAGAGGGAGAAGCAGGCTCCGTGCACCGGGAGCCCGACGTGGGACTCGATCCCGGGTCTCCAGGATCGCGCCCTGGGCCAAAGGCAGGCGCCAAACCGCTGCGCCACCCAGGGATCCCTCATTTTTTATATAATAGAATGGAGTACATTTTTTTCTTTATGTAGCTCAGTAGTGGGACTCTGTATTTATGACTTGGTTGAAGCTGTTTTGATCAAGACCCTGCTATGGTAAATACTTGTTTTTTTCTTAGATACATTTTTTGGTAATTTTAGCACCTAAATTATTTCTTTCTGTTTATATTCACAGATTCTGGAACTTTTCAAAGCCTGACCCTCTTCTTGAAACAGTGGAACATCATACGGAGTTTACTTGTGGTTTAGATTTAAGTCTTCAGAGTCCTACTCAGGTAATGGGTGGTATCTCCTGATGTTTTTCCTGCCCACAAAGTTTGCAACTAGCTCTATGCTTGGCCCATGTTGCTTTCAAGAACACACCTTTGCCTTTAGGGCAGGACAAAGTACATTTACTTAATTAACTTAATCTCTTTTGTTATATAAACTTGGGCATTTGAGTAGACTTCTCCCAATAGAAAGGGTGACAAGAGAAGAATGGAATGGGGAAGGATTATCCCCAGAGGTTGATGAGAGTCAAGAGTGTAGTTCTAGACTGTCCCACTGAGCAGTTGAGATGATAGGTAGGTCATTTTCTTCTCAGGACTATCACCATCCTCTCCACACTTCATGTCAAAAGAGAGGGTTCTGATGGGGAACCAAGTAGAGTAGAATGGCTGCTATTTTAATTAATAAATTTCAGGGGTGCTTGAGTGGTTCAGTGAGTGAAGCATGGACTGTTGATTTCGTCTCAGGTCATGATCTCAGAGTTGTAAGGTCAAGCTGGTGTGGGGCTCTGCACTGAGCAGGGGAGGGGGAGTCTGCTTCTCTCCTTCTGGCCCTCCCCCCCTTCTGCCCCTCCCCCATTTGTGTTCACTTGTGTGAGCTCTCTCTCTCTCAAGTAATCTTTAAAAAAATTAATAAACTTCATATTTTCCCCTTTTTGTTGTCTTGAGGACTTGAGAGTCACTATTTTGGACTTTAAATATTCTTTAGAGTTTTTTTTTTATGCTGTTTCAGTTTTGGAAATTATAAACTCAGGTCAGAAACACTACACAGTATGTTGAGTGATTAGACACTTATAGACCATGTGAAAACACCATAATCATAAAACGAAAATAGAGTATGACTAAGAAGTTATGTTTTTATGATGAATTTTAGAACTTGAACAAAAAACAAGCCTCATTTCTCATTACTGTATTCTTAAATTTAAATTCTTAAATTTAAATGGATACTTTTTTAATTTTAAGAACTTAAGACAATTCTCATTTTAAAATATTCTCCCCCCAAAAATACATATTCTCATTATAGAATATTCTCATTAACATTAGAATAATAACATTAGAATAATTGTTTTTAAATGATTTAATGGCATTTCTTCTGAGAAGAAACTGTAATAGTGATGGATAAAATAGCATTATCTTTAATGTAAATACAGTGTGCTTCAAGTAAACTAGTTCCTTTTCTGAGAAATACATTTTTTATAGATGATTTTTAGTAAAATAATCATACTTCTTTGCTGTCCTAGTTAAAAAAAAATTGTAATGTACCTATTGAAATGTGGCAATATCATACAAAGGACTCTAAGTAAATATTTTTCTTCTTATACAGTTCTGTTAACCCATACTTTATGAGTCCAAGACTGGGGTCTCCTTAATGTATGAGGTCATGGCAGGTTCTTGTCCAGAGTGCCAAGTGTTTTCTAAATCCTCCACAGATAGACCACCCCATTAAAAGGAACTTTGTTTTCAGAGGATTTATTAATCATATTTATTAATCATTTCATATTGTATTTTAAAATTTCTTAATAGGAGATTTTATTACATGATTTTCTCTTTTTTTTTCTCTCTATGTAATCTCTTCCAATTGAATAATCAAATTCCATTTGTACTAAGAAAATAGTTGCTATTGAGAGCAAATAGGAATGAAGAAGCAAAAGTCTTTGAACTCTAAATAAGCATCAGGTTCAATGGCAGAATATACAGTTCAATTGTACTAGAAGTCTCCACTGAGTTCATTCATAATGGGACAAAAATTTGGGAGTAGGAGGGACCTTAAAAGTAAAACCACTCTCTCTCATTCATTTACTCTTTCCACAGATATTTTCATATGTTGGACCTTGTACTAGATATTGGGGATTCAATGAGGAATGAAAGTAAACATGGGCCCTGTTTTCATAAAGCATTTAGTCTACTATTGTATCAACTAATCTCACAAATGAATGTGAAGACAGCTGCAACAAGCCTAACAAGGAGAAATACGTTGCTCCTCAAAGGTTCATAATTAGAATAGATATTTGACCTATATAAAACATCTGTAAGGAAGTGAGGCTCATTTGAGGTCTGACAAATGAGTTAACTAGTGAAGAGACAGAGGAATATCATAAATAGGCAAAAGTAATAGTATATCATAGAACCTGGGATAGGCGGGAGCATGGCTAGTACTTGAGAATGAAAGAAATTATTTCTTCCTTATTGATGGTGTATTATTCAACATTAGAATTTAAGAAACTGTATTTATTTATTTGTCATATTTTAAAAAACTGAGTCTTGAGAGTTATCAACTAAATTTTATGTTTTTTCCCATTCTTCAAGTTTAGTCTACTTTATATGATTTTTGCTGTGTTGTAGGTCATACAAATGAAATACTGAAGAATTTGTATCTTTTATTAATGTATTTTTAATCTTTTGGAAGTATTATTACAGAGTTCTCTATTTTTCTGTTTTTCTTAATGCTTTTTGACATTCATTGCTTCTCTCTTTTATTCGGTCACATCTATTGAGTATCTACTACAGCTGTGCAGAACAGGTGATTACAGTACAGCGTTGACACATGTTAAAACAGAGGGAAGCAAAGGATGCTTTAGGAAAATATACACTCATTCGTATTTTTTTTAAATTTTTATTTATTTATGATAGTCACACAGAGAGAGAGAGAGAGAGAGGCAGAGACACAGGCAGAGGGAGAAGCAGGCTCCATGCACCAGGAGCCCGACGTGGGACTCGATCCCGGGTCTCCAGGATCGCGCCCTGGGCCAAAGGCAGGCGCCAAACTGCTGCACCACCCAGGGATCCCTCATTCATATTTGAAGGCTGGGTATAGTTCTAGGCACTAAGATTAAACCATTAAACAAAGCAGACTAGATTCCTGCTGTCATGGAGCTTACATATTATGGCAGAAATCAAATAATAAACCAAAATATGACTTCGTATAGTAATAAATGCTATTCAAGATTGGACGAATTTGATAGAGAAGGATAGGGTACTTTTGCTGTTCTGGAGAAGACTCTCCTAGAAAAGCGAAATGTGAGCTGATGGCTGAACAGCGAAATGAAGCCACCGTCCAAAAATCTAAAGGAAGAATGTTTTTTACAGAGGAAACAATAGTTAAGTCGTTGGTGGTAAAGAGTTTGGTATTATTAAGGACAGAAAGAAGACAAGCTTGACGAGCCTACTGAATGAGGCAGAGTGTGATGGGAATTGGGCAGGGGCCAAATTGTGTAGGGACTTGCAGACCATACTATGTTTGATTTTCTTTGTAATAGCCATTGGAGATTGAAAAGCAGAAGAATGATAGAAATTGATTTGTGGATTTTCTTTATTGAGGTAGAATTGACATTTCAGGTATATAGCATAATGATTTGACATCTGTATATATTGCAAAATAATCACAGTAAATCTAGTTAACATCTGTCTCCACACAAAGTGACAAAAAATGTTTTTCTCATGATGAGGTCTTTTAAGATCTCTATTAGAAACTCTCAAATATAGAATACAGTGTTATTGACTATAGTCACCATGCTGCACAATTTTATATCCCCAGGACTTATTTATTTTATAACTGAAAGTTAGCACCTTTTGACTCCCCTTTTTTTTTTAAGATTTTATTTATTTATTCATGAGAGACACACAGAGAGAGAGGGGGGCAGAGACACAGGTAGAGGGAGAGAAGCCTGCAGAGGGAGAAGCAGGCTCCATGCAGGGAGCCTGATGTGGGACTTGATCCCGGGTCTCCAGGATCACACCCCGGGCTGAAGGTGGCACTAAACCGTTAAGCCACCAGGGCTGCCCCATCTTTTGACTCCTTTTATCCACTTCTCCCAATCCTTACCCCTCACCTTTGGTAACCACCAGTCTGTTCTCTATATCTATGAGTTTGGTTGCTTTTTTGGTTTGGGGGTTTGTTAAAATTCCATATGTAATTGAAATCTTATGGTATTTCTTTGTCTGATTTCTCTTAACATATTATCACAAATAGCAAGATTTCATATTTTATAGCCTAATTTTATTGTATACATATATATATGTGTGTGTATCTGTGGAGAGAAGGGAACGCTTGTAAACTATTGGTGGAAATGTACATTGGTCTAGCTGCTATAGAAAACAGTATGGAGTTTCCTTAAAAAAATTAATAATAGAATGGCCATATAATCCAGCAGTTTTACTTCCTGGTATGTATCCAAAGAAAATGAAAATACTCATTTCAAAAGATGTATGTACCCCTATGTTCCCTGCAGCATTATTTATTTAATAGCCACCCATGAAAACAATGAAGTGTCCATCATGGATGAAAGGATAAAGAAAATACCATGTGTGTATACATATACACACAAATATTTCATTTCATTTTCATTGTGAAGGAGACATTCAAATGGAGATGCTAGGTAAACAGATTTAGGCTTATCTACCTCAGGAAAGAGTTTAGGGTAACAGATACAAATTTGGGAGTTTTTGGCATAAAAATGGTTTTGAAAGTTTTGGGGCAGATTAAAGTTATCTAGAGAGTATATAAATGAAGAAGAGGCTCAGAAGAAACTCTAGAAGTCTGGAAGAAGAGAATCCAGCAAAGTGGATTGAGAAGGAATGGTCATCGAGGTAAAAGAAAAGCTACAAAAGTATAGTATGTTTGAAATTCAAAGAAGAAAGTATTTCAAGAAAGGGGGCATTCCCATGTATTGCTGGTAGAAATGTAAAATGTTGCACTTACTTTGGAAAAGTTTGACAGTTTCTTAAAGAGTTAAATGTTAATTTACCATACGTCTCAGCAATTACACTCTTGATGATCTAACCAAAAGAAATGAAAATATAGATATGTAGATCTACACAAAGACTTGTATGTGAATATTCCTAGCCAGAAAGTGGTAGCAGTCCAAGTGTCAATCAGCTGCTGAAAGGATAAACAAAATGTGGTAAATCAATACAATGGGATACTAGTCAAGAATAAAAAGGAACAGTTTGATACATGCTGCAACATGGATGAATCTCCAGAGCATTATGCTATTGAAAGAAACTAGATGCAAAGAGTGTATAATGTGTAATTTACATTTATAGAGACAGGAGATTAGTGGTTATCTGGGGTAGAGGATGAGAATGGGAATTGTCTGCAGATGGACACAGAGGATCTTTTGGGAGTGATGAAAATGTTCTAAAACTATTATGGTAATAGTCAAACAGTGCTGTAAAGATACTAAAAATCATTGAATTGTGCATTTAAAATGGGTGAATTCTATGGTATTTAAATTACATCTCAGTGAAGATATTTTTTTAAAAAGGAATGAATATTCTAATTTTCCCTAAGATGTAAAAAGACAAAAAAGCATTATTCCCATTGTAAAAATAAGAAGTCAGACTCTCTAGAAACCCATCAGAAAGCTGAGATAGGGCAAACCAGTAGCCCAAAATCCAAGGAAGACAGATACCTCCTTCCAAGGAGAGATGGGACACCAGCGGTGTTTTACTTGCGGCAGAGCACAGGAAGAAGACACAGCTACTACACAAATGGGATCTAGTAGGAAAGGTGGACAACATATGTGAACAGGTGAGGGACTTCAGCTAAGAGATAAAAATGTAAGAAAGAATCAAATGAAACTAGTAACTTTTTTAAGGTACCGTATCAGAGATGCAGTCCATCAGAAGACTCATCAGTGAATTTAGAGATAGGTTACTAGAAACTTAGAGATAGGTTACTAGAAACTACCCAAGCTGAAACAAAAGGAGAAAACAAGAATGAGGGAAATAAAAGAGAACAGCATCTAGCATCTGTGGGACATCAGGTGTTCTTACATATATGTATTTGGAGTCCTGAAGAAGAGAGAGCAAATAGGGAAGATGTAATATTTAGAATTTTCCAAAAATAATGAAAGCCCAACCATAGGTTTGAGAATCCTAGAGAACCCCAAGCAGGATTTAAACAAATAAAACAACACATCAAGGCATACACATATTCAAACTGCTAAAAACCAAAGATAAAGAGAAAATATGAAAAGCAGGCAGGAAAAAAAAAGAAACATATCCAGAAGGAAGCATCTAGATATGAATTACAGCAGACTTCTTATCAGTAGCTATGCAAGCCACAAGACAGAGGAGTGTCTTTTTAAAGCACTAAGTGAAGAATATAAAGAGGAATCTTTTGAATATAAAGAGGAAATGAAGGGGGCACCTTGGTGTCTTAGTTAAGCATCTGCCTTTGGCTCAGGTCATGATCCCAGGGTCCTGAGCTCTGAGTCTAGCTCCCTGCTAGGGGAGCTAGGGAGTCTGTTTCTCCCTTTGCCTTTGTCCCTCCTCCCCTGCTCATGTGCTTTCTCTCTCTAACTCTCTCAAATAAATAAATAAAATCTTTTTTTTTAAGAGAAAGTAAGGAAATTTCAGACAAATTAAAGCTAGAAGCAGACTTGTGCTACAAAAAGTGTCAGAAGAAATATACCCAGACCAAAATGAAAATAAAGAAGCAGACAGGGAGGAAGTGAAGAAGGCAGGAAGAAAGGAAGGAAAAAGATGGAAAGAATGAAGAAAGGGAGAGAAAGAAGGAAAGAAAAAATAAAATAATTGGAAATGGCAAAAATGAAGTAAATATACAAGAAACTTTTTAATTTTATCACTCTGAAAATTTTTGCCTAAAGCAAAAAATATTGTATGCAATATATTTGCATACAGTATAGAGTTCATAGTATATGCAAAGTAAAATGTATGGTAAGAATAAATGAAGGAAGAATTGGAAGTACACTATTATAAAGTTATTACTATATGTAAAGTGAAAAAATATTTGAAGGTAGATTGTGATAAATTAAGACATTTATTGTTAAACCCTATGTTAACCTCTAAGAATTTTTAGAAAAAGTGCTATAACTCTTAAGCCAGTCATGGAGATGATTATAAAAACTAACTACTTCAGCATAATAAAGCCTGTATGGAAAAACCTTATCATACTTACTTATACATACAATAAAACCCATATCATACTCAATGGTGAAAAACTGAAAGCTTTTCCTCTAAGATCAGGAAAAAGACAAGGTACCATTTCTATTAAATGTAGTATGGGAAGTTTTAGTTAGAGCAGTCAGTCTTTGCCAAGGACACATTAAACTATTTCAATAATTATATTAAATATAAATGTCTAGGGGTGCCTGGCTGGCTCAGTTGATAGAGCTTGTGTCTCTTGGTCTTAGGGTCATGAATTCAAGCACCATGTTGGGTGTAGAGCTTGCAAAAAGAAAAAGAAAGAAAGGAAGAAAAAAAGGGAAATGGAAAAAAATGTATTTATTTTTATTTTTTTTAAGAAAAAAATTTAAATGGTCTAAACATCCAAATTAAAAGATAGATTAAATTTGGTAGATATGTGACAAACTTTGAGAAACTCACTTGGTCCAGACTTTGTTAACTGTTGGATTTGGGATTCAAAGAAGAGGCTAACTCCTAAGATTTAGGATCTAATTACTTTCCATATAATATTTTCAGTGATGAGTTTGTCTCTTCTCCCTATAAATTTATCTTTAAAAACTTTTTTTCAAACTAAGATGATGACCTCAACCAATGTTTTTCTTTACATATATAGCATGAACACATTTTAACATAAACATTTGATATGTTTGTAGTATTAATTTTTTTGCCAAGTAGCATTAAACTTCCTTGTAGAGAGATACAAATCAAGTTCTTGATGCATGTCCCTATTTTTCTCTCACTTACTTTATCTCAGGTATTATTGCTAACAAACTGTCCCACAACTTAATGGCTTAAACAACATTTTTCTTTGCTTACAATTCTGTGAGTCAGCAATTTGGGCTGCGCTCAGCCAGGCAGTTCTGTTGGCCTCACCTGGGGTACTTCATGTGACTCCAGTCATCTGGTGACTTAGCTAGAGCTAGGTGGTCTAAGATGGCCTCACTGATGTATCTAGGGTGCAATGCCGTATGTCTTCTTGAGTCATGTCTCCAGATGAGCCCAGGCTTCTTTACTTAGCAGTTGCAGATTTCCGACAGGGCAAGGGTAAAAGCTGCCAGGCGTCTCCAGGACTTAGAAGTTTACACAGCAGTCCATCTGTTGCAAAGCAAGTCATGAGGTCAGCTTAGATTCACAGAGTGAGAAAAATAGATTCCACTTCTGGATGGGGGTAGCTGCAAAGAATTTGTAACCATTTAAAATCTATCACATTAACATTTTGTTGATATAGTTGGTAGTTTAAATTATTTTTGACATATTTATCCTTTATTCTCACCATATGTGGTCAAGTTTACTGATTACATGTTATTTTCACCCTTTGTTCATATTTTATTCTCCTAGAAAATATCTTCCTCCCACCTTTTTAAATGTACCTTTCCATCTGTTTTCAAAAACTTGTTGTCTCTTGTGATCTTAACAGTTTATAAGACTTTGCTGATGTTACTTTAAGTCTTTGTGTCTTAATATATTCTCTTAAAAGTGATTTATCTGAGTTCTTGTATTTATAATTCCTTTTTCTTTTTTAGCTTCTTCTTTCTTGAGATCTGAAAAATGAGATCCAAAGCATTCTTATATTATACCTCCTTTCTTCTTGACAGACATAAGATCTTGTCTTTAAAGGTTTAAAACTTGACAAATAAGTATCTAGGGTCATTCTTTGAGGATAATTGCTGAGAAATGCTCTATGCCCTCTTTTGTTAACCAGGCTGAAGTTAGCTCTCAGTTCAGAAAAATTTTCTTTGATTTTTTTTCCCTTCTGATCATGATTTATACAGCCATGGCATTTTCTCTTTTCTTTCTTATCCTTATTATTTCTAAATTGGATACCCTTTTTCTGTTTTTAGGCCTGAGTTTCTGGACCTATAATATACCCATTTGTATAATTGGAATTTTCTGTATTAATATATTTTTAGAATTCCTTACTTTGTTCTCTGCAATATCAACTCTGTTCCTTTGAAAGCTCATTGATACTTAGTTTAGTATTTATAATCTGGGTATAGGTTTACATATCGTTACATACTCCTTCTAGGAAACATTTATTTCTCTTTTTAATCTTTTTAAAGTAGACATTATTAGTTCATTCCAAAAAATAATCTCTGTATGTTTAATAAAGTTGATCTTTTTTCTCATGGTGAAATTGGGAAATTACATTCAGAAGAGAAAATATTATACATGGTCCTGCCACTTTAGAAAGGATCCCTGTCATACCATATTAATATCTTTCTCTTCAGTCTGTTTTTTAGAAGTTTTTATTTGAAGTGGAACATCCTTGTTGGAAAATGCACATATTTTAAGTGAACAGCTCAGTAAGTTATCAAGAAATGATCAATCCTGTGTAACCACCATTCAGGTTAAGATACAGAACTCTACCAGAATTGCAGAAAGTTCTCTCCTGCTTCCTTCCACATCTTGCCCCTCATTCGTCCCAAAACTACTGATTATTTTCCATATGTTTGTATATTTTTCATAGTTGTGGTTATATTACATTTGTAATTCTATCTTAGACTCCTAAAATTCTTGGTAACATTATCTTTAATGAGTGAATATCCTAGATTATCCATGATAGGAACATATATGCACTTTATAAAGATTTTTTAATATACAAAATAGAAATTTTGTACATTATATATATTTGTATATATATTTTTCAATATGTAAAATAGAAATGTACATATATATTTGTATATTTTCCTTTTGTTTCAGTGGAAGATGCTTAGATTTGGTTATGATTTAAACCAGTTGTATAGATGTGTTTTTAAAAGTAACTTTGACTTTGTTGACATTTTCATAAAAAAGTTATTGGCAATATATATGTATACTGAAACATTACATTGTATTCCTAAAGCTAATGTAATGTTATATGATACTTAACCTCAATTAAAAACATAAAATTATAAAGAAATTTTAAAAAATTAGGCATCATTTAAAAATTCAGCTCATGTTGTGATTCAAATCTCTGTTCCCACAATTTTAGCTGGTGTATTTACACCAGCTTTACAGACTGACTGTGGATAAAAATATTTTGCAAGGGATGCCTGGGAGGCTCAGCGGTTGAGCAGCTGCCTTCGGCTCAGGACATGATCCTGGGATCTGAGATCAAGTCCCGCATTGGGCTCCCTACCGGGAGCCTGCTTCTCCCTCTGCCTGTGTCTCTGCTTCTCTCTCTCTCTCTCTCTCTCTCTCTCTCTCTCTGTGTGTGTGTCTCTCATGAATAAATAAATACATTTTTAAAAAATATATTTTGCAATTCTCAGTATGAAGTTGGAAAATTCAGTTTTAAAAAAAGACTAGCATTATTGGTAGTGAAGATAACTAAGTCCTCTTCACATTTTATCTGAGGTGGTATTTTCAGCATCTGTCAAAGACTAGCTTTAGAGTCGAAAAGAACATGTGCCAGAAGCATCCAGTGTCCTCAGGCATTAGTCTCTGTTGTTTCCTCTTCGATGCTTTCATGATTGTGTGATTTTTAGCTTAAAATTATATAATAAGGGCCTGTTTTCCCCTAGCTGTAAAACATGCCCAGGCCCAACTTGATAGGATCTTGATAGGATCTTGATGTGTCCCTAAGGTGGATGTGTTAACCTGTGTCTACTACCCGCTGTGCTTCATGAACAACCCTTGCAATGAGAGTTTCTAGAATTACTGACACCTTAGTCTCTGCTTCCTTGGTTCCTCAGTTCTCAATACTGAACCACTCACTTTCTTATTCATTGTTATTGCTTCTGAGAAACCAAGCAAAAATGCTGACTTGGTGTACTACAAATTACTTTTTCACAAAAATTTCATCTGTATTCTTGATCCTATTCAACTTAGTTTGACATTGTTTTGATTTTCTTTCTTTCTTTTTTTAAAAGATTTTATTATTTATTTATTTATTTATTTATTTATTTATTTATTTATTTATTTATTTATTTATTTATTTATTTATACAGAGAGAGAGAGAGAGGCAGAGACACAGGCAGAGGGAGAAGCAGGCTCCACGCAGAGAGCCTGACATGGGACTCGATCCAGGGTCTCCAGGATCACGCCCTGGGCTGCAGGCAGCGCTAAACCGCTGCGCCACTGGGGCTGCCCTGTTTTGATTTTCTAGCCCATTCTCCACAACAGCTTCTTTCAGCTTTCCACAGTATCTTTAACACTGGACGTTTGACCTTACTTGCTACTTAATCATAAAATTAGACAAGAATGGGTACCTTCTTCCATCCCTATCACCTCACAATGTTGATGTTCTATTTCTGTTTCTCCCCTTTCTAGTGAGTTCCTGATTTTCTCAGTGGCTTCCTCATTCAGATCTTTGCTTCCTCAGATGTACACTGTGCTTCAGATCTTCAGCCAGTTCTGTTCTCTATTTTCAAAACTTACTTTCCCTCACTGTCCTATCTTGCTGCCAGGAAATTTAGCTTTTCTTCCATTATTAGACATTAAGAGTTAGTAGGTTTACCTGTTGCTTTTACTCTCTCAGAATCAACATTCTCTTTTTACTCCCTTGTATCTCTCTCCCTTTGATCATTCATTTGAAGTTAAGCCCAAAAAGGTCACCAGGAAACTCCTGAAAACCAAGTTAGCCTTTTCCCAGACTTCCTTCTTCTTTAGCTATATAGTTTAGACTTTTAAAAAGAAAATTCTTCTTATCCTATTGCTTTAATGCTAACCATGCTAACCTCATCTTCCCTACCACTTTGCCAAATGTCTTCATCTCCAGTTTCTTCCTTACCATCCTGACAAAAGTAGACATCCTTAATGTCCAGTTCACTTAATTATATGCTAATGATGCTTGTCCCATTTATCCAATTGCATTTGCTTTGTGGTTGCAATAGATGTCTTACTTTTCCTCTGGTATTCCTACCTGCTCAATTGATTGCATAATGGACCAGACCTGAGAAGTCATCCTAGTTTTCTTGTCTCCCAAAATTCAAGTGGACATCAAGTTTATAAATTTCTCCTCACCAGTTTCTCTGCAATCTGGACCATTTCCTTCTAGCTCCACTGCCTTAGATAAGTATTTATTAGTATCTCTGCCATGGTTGCTGCAATTATCTGCAACTGATCTCTAAGTTGTTTTCATCATTCCACTGATTCTCAGTGCTGCCTCTGGGGAGAGCTTTCCATAATGCAAATCTGACTTTGTTAGCCTGTGACCTGAAATATATCAGTGGCTTCGTTAAAGGTAGGAACAAGATGAGAATTCACATCTTCACTGGGGTAATCAACATGGTTCTAAAAGGTGTAGCCAATTGGTAATAGAAGAAAACAAAATGAGCTAGAAATATCTTTAAAGGGTTGAAATATTGACATAGTTATTCATATAAACTCCATATGATCATCAACATTATAATCCAGAATATCAGCTTTAAACTTATTAAAAATAATGTGTTCAATAAGATCAGTAAAAATTAATGTACAAAAATGAATACCATGAAGATGTCAGTAATCGAGTTGGAAAATAAAATGGGAAAAATTGCATTTGCATGGCAGCAACTGGGTGCGAGTGTGTACATTTGTGTGTGATACACAGAGGAATGAAAATTTAAAATGTGCAGGATTCTAGATAAAGGACTTATATATTTATGTTAAGGGCCTTTATTTTTTTTATAAATATATATTTTTAATTTTTATTTATTTATGATAGTCACAGAGAGGGAGAGAGAGAGGCAGAGACACAGGCAGGGGGAGAAGCAGGCTCCATGCACCGGGAGCCCGACGTGGGATTCGATCTTGGGTCTCCAGGATCGCACCCTGGGCCAAAGGCAGGCGCCAAACCGCTGCGCCACCCAGGGATCCCAAGGGCCTTTATTTTTTAAAAATTTTATTTATTTGAGAGAGAAGGAGCAGGACGGACAGAAGGAGAGGGAGAGAATCCCAAGCAGACTCCCCTTTGAGCAGGGACCCTGAGGCAGGACTCAGTACCTTGACCCCAAGATCATGACCTGAGCTGAAATCAAGAGTCAGATGCTTAACTGACTGAGCCACCGGGGCACCCCAAGTCTAAATTTTTAATGTTGCTTTCAAGATTCACTATAATCTGTATTGCTTTCTACTTTTATTTCCCACCATCCTATATAATCCCTTGGTTACATACCAATTATATTTTGTTATTTATCGTCTTTATGTGTTTGCCACTGTTTCCCTCACTCTTCCCCACTTCCCCCAGTACAAAGTATTTCTCCCTTTAAGAGTCCAGGACAAGTTCTTCTCTTTCTTCTCTCCTTTTCTTTCTTGCTTCAGTAAATATTGGAATGCCAGCTCTGTGCCACAAGGTACATAGTAGATTAATTCAAACTACCTGATAAATGTGTACGAAAGAAAGAAAGAAAAAGAAAGAAAAGGATTTTTTTTTTTAGCATATCAGCCAACTCTTTCCTTACTTTTACTTAAACTCCATAATCATTAACATAATAAGCCATGTTCTTCTCTGTAGTCACTTCCTACTGTAAGTTGGTTGAGTAGCTTAAACATGTTCTTTCTCTAGCCCATAATTTAACACATTGCAACATAATAATTGGGCTGCTTTTTCCAAATTTAGAAATGACTGTTAGGGATTTCTTTCATTCTCTCTTCATCCTTCTGCCTGTTCCTCTTGTTCATTTTTGCTAAAAAGGCCATATGTCACACAGATAATTACAGTAAATTGAACAAGTTTCCTAAGGGCAAAAGCAATTGTCCACAAAATTGAGAGGGATAAGAAATTTCTATTATTTTTCAAGAAGCCTTCATTATATTTTAAAGAATTGATGTAGCGAGAAATTCACATTTCTCATTAATGTTCTTTTTCTTAAAACGTAGAAATACTTGTTTTGTTCTTAAAAGTGAAAATGAGGGCAGCCCCAGTGGCTCAGCGGTTTAGCGCCACATTCAGCCTAGGGCGTGATTCTGGAGACCCAGGATTGAGTCCCATGTCAAGCGCCCTGCATGGAGCCTGCTTCTCCCTCTGCCTCTCTCTCTCTCTCTCTCTCTCTCTCTCTCTCTCTCTCTCTGTCTCTTATGAATAAATAAATAAAATCTTAAAATAAATAAATAAATAATTTTTTAAAAAAAAGTGAAAATGAAAGAACTGAAAATAGAACTTACATGGAATTTTATCCTCTGAGTTTAGTTACTGTTTGCTACCTATAAGATAGAAGATTTAAAAAATAGTAATGAAGAAGATTCTGTCTTGGAGTTTTACATTAAGTGAAGAAATATAATATTGTGACAAAACATTTTTCCTATAATGTTGGTAACTTTAATTCTGAGTTTTAAGGAAAAGATATGTATTTGATGTCGGATTAAAGGGAATTCAGAGGGGATCCCTGGGTGGCTCGGCGGTTTAGTGCCTGCCTTTGGTGCAGAACGTGATCCTGGAGTCCCGGGATCGAGTCCCACATCGGGCTCCCTGCATGGAGCCTGCTTTTCCCTCTGACTGTGTCTCTGCCTCTGTGTGTGTGTGTGTGTGTGTGTGTGTGTGTGTGTCTCATGAATAAATAAATAAAAATCTTAAAAAAAAAAGGAATTCAGAGAACATAGGGATGATATGTACTACTGTGGAGTCTTGCAGGTTAAAGGATTCATTTTTCCACTTGACTATCCTCGGGCAAAGGAGGTAGAGCCTATAGGTTCCCACCCTGTGATAGCCACATGCATACTCACCGTCTGGGGAGAGGGTCAAATAAGGTAGGCCTTGGCAGCCAGCCCTCAAGAAACCCTAGATGGCAGTCAGAAAGAAGCCTGTCTCCAGAAATTAAGAGTTTCATCGGAGGAGTTTCAATGCAATTTGCTTGTCTTAATGCTAGAACTTTCTAGTTCATCATTTATTCTTATTTATTCTCCTGCCCAGAACACTTTCCTTCTCTCTAGTTTTTCCGCACCCCACAAACAATAGTAACACCAAATGCTATCTGGGAGAGGCACACATGTCCTTGAAGCCACAACTTAGATGGTATTTCTTCCTGAATACATCCACTTTCCTCACATTTGGTTATAGTGACCCCTTCCCTGTTTCTACTAGACTCTATAATTCTTCCATCCTTGTCCCTATTTCTCTGCATTGTCAGTGTCTCTTTATCCATTTCTTTGCCAGACTCCAGGTCTGTGGAATCAGAGATCAGGACCATCATGTTTACTGTAGTGTCCTTGGCATGCTTCCGACAGAGGACATGCTCAATCAGGATTTGTTAAGTAAATGGATTACTATAAATATACATGTATATATATGAACTATTTTAGATAGCTTTGTAGTGCAGAGGAATATTGGACTTCACACCCAACTAGGTGCTCCTTACCATGGGTGAGGCTCTACTCCAGAAAAATCTTTGAAGGAGGAAAACCACTGCTCAAACATGGATTCACACATTCATTCATTCATTCATTCATTCAACAATATTTACTAAAGGTTTCCTATACACAAAACCAGGAATACTGATTTGACCAAGATATGTAATTGCTGAAAATCCTATTCAGGATTAATTTTTAAAAAATGTTAGAAAACAGAAACCATATTACACAACATGCTTTCATTTTCTCCCTAGTTACCAAAGAGCACAGAGCCTAAGTTATTCTACAGGTGTTGTAATGTGCTTGGTTCTGATACCTGAAAGCTTTTGCTCATTTATTCCCTTTAAAACAGACATTTTTCCTCGAGTCTGTATTTATTTTATTTGGCCCTGTGCATTAATCTATAAACCACTTAAGCCCATTTAGAATGCAACAGGGTGCAAATATCAAATAAAAAATAAACAAACATATTGGTTTTAACCATAGCTTACATGATTAATATAGTTTTCTCTCATGTTTTAAGTAGACATTCTGGATCCTGCCTTATGCAGAACAGGATCAGGAAGCTACATAAACTTTGGGTATAGGAATGCTTCAGGTAGGGCTAGTGTTTGTCTTTAAAATAGTTCAGTCATGTTCTTTTCCCCCTTAGTCCTCCTCCCAATTCACTATCTTCCTATCACGTATCAACCTACTAGATTTGAAACTTAGATTTTAAATAAATGTGAAAATATGGCCAAGATGTTTTTCATTATGTTAGTTGCAAATGAACCTCTTCTTTCTCCTCAAGGAAGGAAGAGAATTCTTCCTCAAGAATATTTGAGTCTTTCTAAATTTTGGTTTTGTTCATTCATTCATTCATTCATTCAGTTTTTTAATGTTTAGTCAACAGCAAAAAATTCCTGCATATAAGGTACTACCAAAGAACTCCAGATTCCTGCACATGACAAGAGCCCAGTTAAGAAAATTGATCTACATCAGAGGTTCTGTATCAGAGGTTCTGAATTCTGGTTGCATTTTAGAATGTTCCCTAAGTGATTATAATGCTAGCTGGGGAATGATTTGGATTAACCTTTTGGAATCACGGGTTGAGAATCTAAAGAAAATGATTGATCCTCTCTCTCCTCCCCACAAATGTATATACACACAAAATATTGCATTTATAGACTCTCTGAATCTGGTCTGAGGACTTGATTTGAAGATCTCGGGCTGCACATCAGCCCTAGGTGATACCAGTGAAGCTGATCCCACGACCCCACTTTGAGAAAGGGTATTCTGAGGATGGGGAACCGTCCTCTGTGTTTTTGCACATCCTCCAGGTGATTCTAACATACACTAATACTTGAGAACCGCTACCCTATAGAAATGCTTTCAGGAAACTATGGTTGAATAGTACACTTCTGTCTTATTTGAGGGTTGAGATGTTTATTTTAAAAACAGCCATATGTTTTTTTAATTTTTATTTATTTATGATAGTCACAGAGAGAGAGAGAGAGAGAGAGAGAGGCAGAGACACAGGCAGAGGGAGAAGCAGGCTCCATGCACCGGGAGCCCGACGTGGGACTCGATCCCGGTTCTCCAGGATCGCGCCCTGGGCCAAAGGCAGGCGCCAAACCGCTGCGCCACCCAGGGATCCCCTAAAAACAGCCATATGAAGAATGACTTTGTATCTCTTGTAAAAACCCTCTTTTGTCATTGAATGACTTTTATATTGGAATCCTATTATATATTTCTCTTACAGCCAGACAAGCGTTAGGAAAAACTTGATCTCTTCTGATGAACTGGTAAATTGATATGATATTTGTTGTTTCTTACAGTATTGTTTGCCTTTTTTACCTTTGCTGCCAGGAGCTCAATTTCATGTCCAATTTTAGCAATTATTCTTAGCTTTTTTTCCTAGCATAATTATCTGCCCATTCTTTCCATTTCATGTTTGTCTTTTAATGAAATAGCTTTTCTGTTACTGTGTTATCTCCTATGAGAAAGCAAGGGTTATCATGTTCCACAGAAATAATGATTTCTATGTTAAGGCCAATAAGCTATACCCTGGTATGTGACCCTGTTAAAGGATAATTTTCAAAATAGGGATCATGACTCTCACACAGATGTATCATGAACCTGTATCAAATATTTATGTAACTCATGTAAGATTTTACAACTAGCTCAGAAGAACAGACATAAACAGGTAATCACTGAATACTGAAGTAAATTTACCTAATAGGTGCAGAACTGGCCAAGCCAATATCCACAAGGCAATAAAGTGTAATGTTTGGAATTATTTCTGAGGGACAAAGGGAGGTATCAGTTGTATCTCCATAGGATAGCATTCATTTGCAACTTTAATGAATGAGCATCATTTGATTACTATCAGTTTTCTATAACTTTCAGAGTTGTAAAATAATCCAGTCAAAGACTATGAAAGGTATGGACCCCTATAGAATGAGGTAACCCTGTGGGGCCCTAGGACAGTGCCAACATTTCACTGAAACAACACCTCGCAGTCTTTTTGCTGATTGAAGTCTTTCAGTTTTTCTTGACAGCAAGGTAATGGGCAAAGAAGTGAGTCTTTATATAGGAGACTGAAACTGAGAAAGATGATCTTTAGTACTTGAGAAAGGAGACACCCTATTATCTCTTCTCATTCTCGATCTTGAGTCTGGCCTTGAAGGAGTCTTCATAGCGAGGAGATATTCCCAGAGAACGGATGGAAAGATGGCTTTTGTTGTGAAGAAGTAGGAGAGGAGCTAGGAAAGATTCCTCACTTTGACCAGCTAGAGAATGAGTCAGTCTCATCCTGTAAAGCAGATTGCTTATTTTCATGCCATTCACTTTACTTATCTTTTGGTCTTTTCATTAATGCTTATTTTTCAGGTCTTTTTTTTTTTTTTTTTTTTATGTCTTTCAGCCTGGCCTCAGATGGGGACAGTAGGGGCCGCAGTAGGGGACATTAAGAGAAAGTGTTGCGTTTACTCTCAGTCACAGAATCAAGTGGGAAGCAGAGCCTCCTGGGACCACTGAGATGGTCATCAATGAGAGCCCTGCCTACCCGTGCCAAGGACCGTCATCTTTCCTTACCAAGAGGTCCACTGCACCTACCAGGGAGAGTCAGGCACCTCTTTGTTAGTTTAGTAAAGTGCTTTTCTTCTCTTATTATTTTTTATTGTAAGCTTTTTAAAACTTGTGGCACTAGCTGGGGTTTAATTAATTAGTTAATGGAGAAATATTATTTGCATTAATTTGAACCAACTATTCATTATTACATATCATTTCAATTTGAGGTTTTTTAAAATTTATTTCTTTATTTTTTAAAAAGAAAGATTTTTTAAAAAAGATTTTATTTATTTATTCATGAGAGACACACTGAGAGAGAGAGAGAGGCACAGACACAGGCAGAGGGAGAAGCAGGCTCCATGCAGGCAGCCTGACATGGGGCTTGATCCTAGGTCTCCAGGATCAGGCCCTAGGCTGAAGGCGGTGCTAAACCACTGAGCCACCAGGTCTGCCCCCTTTAAAAAAAAAAAAAAAAACTACTAGGATGTCTTTTAATTTAAATTTGTTTTGCCAACATACAGTATAACACCCAGTGCTAAACAAACAAACAAACAAAAAAACAGCCCAGTGCTCATCACATCACATGTCCTGTCACTCAATTGCCCCATCCCCCCACCCACCTCCCCTTCAGCAACCCTCAGTTTGTTTCCAAGATTTAAGACTCTTTCATGGTTTGTCTTCCTTTCTGATTTTTCCCCATTCAGTTTCCCCTCTTCCCTTATGGTCCCCTTCACTATTTCTTATATTCCACATATGAGTGAAATCATATGATGATTGTCTTTCTCTGATTGACTTATTTCACTCAGCATAGTACCCTCCAGTTCCATCCACATTGATGTATAAATGGTAGGTATTCGTCCTTTCCGATGGCTGAGTAATATTCCAGTGTGTGTGTGTGTGTGTGTATGTATATCATGTCTTCTTTATCCATTCATCTTTATTTTTGATTTTATCAATTACTTCATAGATTTGTGAACATCTGATTCATTGGCCTTGACATTTGTTACTTATTTAAGTTCTGAGTAAATAACATATGGAAAGGCCTACCACTTGAAAAGATTACATAGATGAGACAGGGGTAAATTAATATAATGGTCTTTGTGTCCCATGATATAAGAACTTAGAACTGTAGGATTAGGCAGATAATGAATGTTAGTTTGCCTTTTGTGAGGCACTATTTCTGGTTGACAGAGTCAACAGATTTAGGTCCTGGTTCCAGCTCTGCTACTTCAGTATGAACATGAGAAAATGTTAATCTCTGCAATCTTAATCTGCAAAGTACACTCTTTGAGCTAATATATATGGAGTCATTATTATGCTCTAGCAAAACGTGGTCTGTGCCCTCAAAGAGCCAAAGACATACATGTCAATAATAAGTATAGTCGAATAGTATAGGTGCTGTGAATGACTTCATAGTGGGAGTGATGCTTAAGATTCTTCAAAAGAGAGGTACATCTCCAGGCAGAACAAGGCAAGGGGGAGAGGGAAAGGTAGGGCGTAGAGAGGTCACTCAGGGTAGGGGATCAGGAAAAGGACAAGAGCACAGAGGCATGAACAAGAGGCCGGGACTGGCATGTGTGGGTGGCAACCAGATCTCGAAGAGTCTGGTATTTAATGCTTACATTAAAAAGTTTATTAAAAGGTCTCTACTGCTCTCTCTAGCTTGGATTCTGGTCTAAAATGCTATTAGTGATAAGGAGTTAATATGTTCAGATCACTCAGTGTGATTCTTGCACTCATTGACAGCCAGGTAATTTGACTGCCCACGAAGACTGTGAGTTCCCTTGTGAAACTTGGAGCCTTTGTAACCATTAAGGGGTGGGAAATAGAGTGCAAATACCTTTAGTCAAACTCTCTTGCCATGGTCTACATTTTTTTGGTATTTTTTTATTATGAAAAATTTCACACATACCAAAAGTAAACAGAATAGGATAATGAACTTCCTTCCTTTACCCAGCTTCAACAATTATCAGCGTTCTTGTTTTATTTCTTATTCTACTCATGTCCTACTCCCATTCAGTTATTATTATTATTGTCATTATTCTTCTTACTATGTCATTATTCTTCTTACTATGTGTGTCATTTACACACATCAAAGTGTACAAATCTTAGATATATGTTTTGACAGACAGGTACACCGTGTAATCTTCTCCCATCACAATATAGAACATTTGTATCTTCCTCCAAAATTCTCTTCTGTCTCTTCCCAGTCTTTCCCTATCCCCACCTCTACCTCCATCTGAAAAAACAAAACAAAAATTTGCCCTAATTTTTTTTAACCTGAGATTAAGTTTTGCCTGTTTTAGAACATACATGATCGAATGCCCTGTAAGGAGTCTAGTTTCTGTCTCCTTTCACTCAACTTAATGTCTGTGAGATTTGTACACGTGGTTGAGCCTATCAGTAGCTCCCTCTGTTGTGTTGCTCAGCAGCATTCCCGTTGTAGGAATGTACTACAATTTGTTATCTTCTCTTGTCAAGGGATACTTTGGTTGTTTCCAGTTTTGTACTATTGTGAATGAAGTTGCTATGAACACATTCTTGCTATACATTGTTTCATAAAGCCATTTTCATTTCTCTTGCATAAACCTCTAGAAGTAGAATTACTGGGTTTAAAGATAGGTATATGTTTAACTCCATAAGAGACAGCCAGTTTCTCCAAGTGGTTGTACCAGGCATGTGCGCAAGTTATATCTGCACTACATCTGGCAACATTCGATATTGTCTATCTGATTTTAGTCATTCTGTGTATGTGGTAATCGCATTGTAGTTTTTATTTGCATTTCCCTGATGCCTAATGATGTTGAACATTTTATTTTTCATCTGCTTGTTCGTCATATGTCTTGTTTTGTCTATTAGTAAAGTCTTTTGCCCATTTTCAATTGGATTTTCTTTTTATTATGGAGCTATAGTATTTCTTTATATACATTCTGGATAGATGTCAGATGCATTTGTTTTGGGAGTATTTTCTCCCACTCTGTGTCTTACCTATTCATTTTCTTAACAATGTCTTTTGATGAGCAAAAGTTTTATTTTTGATTGCACCTAACAATTTTTTGTGGTTATTGCTTCCTGTGTCCTGTCTATAAAATCTTTACTAATCTTCAGATTGATAATATATTCTATGTTTTCTTCTCAAAGCTTTATACTTTTAGCTTTTATACTTAGGTTCATTAACCTAAAGTTAATTTTTGTTTATGGTATGAAGTTGGGGCTGAGGTTCATTTTTTATCCCCTATGGACATTCAGTTCCAATACCATTAGTTGAAAAGACTTCCCATTCCCTGTTGAATTGTTTTTGTACATTGGATGTAAAGCTGTTGTCCAGCTGTGAGGTCATTCCTGATCTCTGTTCTGTTCCTTAATCTTCTTGTATATCCTTATGCCAATGTTGCACTGTTGTAATTACTGTAGTTTTTGTGGTAAATCTCGAGTGAGGTAGTCTAGGAAGTACATTTTTGCTGTTCTTTTTCAAGATTGTTTTGGCTATTCTAGGTCCTCTGAATTTTCACATAAGCTTTAAAAGTCATCTTGTCCATCTTCATTAAAAAGCCTGCTGAGATCATGAATTATTTATAAATTATATGGGAGGATTAAATTTGGAACAATATTGAACCCATGAACATACTTCCTTGTTTATTTAGGCCTCCTCAATTTATCTCAGCAGTGTTTTCATTTTTTATGTGGCTGTTTTGCATGTCTTTTATTGAATATGTTACTAAGTACTTTGTTAAGTGATACTATTTTAAATGAATATTTTAATTTTAATTTTTTAAGTCTGTATAGAGTATATAGAGATATAATTGACTTTATATATTCTTTTTTTTTATATATATATTCTTATAATACTCTGAAACATCGCTATACTCACAGTTACCACACAGTTCCTAAGCACCATGGACTTTCCTCCCTTCATGTTTTCATGACTTTTCAGACTTGAATGTCCTCGTCTCCCTTGCCTGCCCCTAAAGAGGGCCAGGGTGAATGCTACAGCATTTTTGAAGTCTTCTGATACCAGCCCACTTAGATTCAGATAGCCCCTCCTCTGAGAGTATCTGTTAGAGCATTTTCCACCTCAGGTCTTGAATGAACCATTCTGTGAAGGCAAGAGGTGTACTTTATCTCCTTTCTATCCCCACAATATCTAGCATGGTGCCTTGGTTCTCAGTTTAGGAGTGGGTTTTTCCAGCATTTATCTTGGGACATACAGGAGATGATGTAGTTTTGGGGTGAGGTCGTGGGGAGGCAGGAAATCCTTACAGTCAACTTCAATCAATTAGAAACAATCCCTGAAGTGTATCCTAAAAAAAAAAGGGAAAATTAGACCTTCTTCTTATTTAAAATGTTTACCAGTGGGTAATCTACTTCCACTCTAAATGACTTTGGCTTTTGCTGCCAATCTGTAATGTTGGTACATTATGTTTCTTCTTACTTGCTTTTTGTTTTCTAGGTGGCTGATTGTGCTTGGGATGAAACAATAAAGATATATGATCCTGTTTGCCTTACTATGCCTGCTTGAGATGCACTCCCCCAGTCATAAGCAAAGGAGACTGGTTGAGAGCTACTTAATAGGAAATAAATTAACTACCCATAACCTAGATATTATGCTTTTATGTGCTATTCAGATTTCAAATTTTTGAAAATGTACCCTGAAATCAGTTTTGACACAGTTGATAAAGACTGTGGTTCACTAATTAAGCCTGGTACATAAGCAATATTTCTTAAAACAGTCCTAAGAAATAATTGATGTTATAGTACCTCTTGTAATGTCTATTAAAATGTAATCTCTGTATTGTAAAATGGATTAAAATATGGAAGATCTGTAGATTATATTGATAGTGACATATTTTATTTTTAATTTGTCATTTTTGATGTAAAATATAATCACTGCTGTTGGTAAAAATTAAAATAAACTACATTTCTCGATTACTTATGATTCTATGACATCCTAGTAAGGTTGCTTTTTCTAATATTTATAAATGAATACAATACTATATATAATACAGAGGTATCTGTGGTTCAGTGACAGGGCTCTGATATAGATTTGATTTATTCAGCAATACTTACTGAGCATCTACTATGTTCTTGACACAGACTGAATGAGATTATCTCAAGGACTAGTGGCATGTTTTAAGAACATGGGATGCTGTGAGTTAAAAGCTTATGTTTTTTACATTTATTCAGCTCTTTTTAGATGCTATAACCTTGACCCTATATTTCTCTCTTCCTATGTCTCTACTATCAAATGTTTTTTAAAAAACTGGTCACTGGGCAAAAAGTCTTAGGTCCTACAAAGTTTCAAGCAGTTACCCTTGAAACTCTCCCTAAGTGATACTATAACCCTCTTTAAATTTCCTTGAAAACTCCCTAGGTGCAGATGATCTGCTAAAAAAAAAATAGGCGGAAAGGGAAAAATTGGTAAAACCATCAACATTGTATTGCTTTTATATTTTTATATAATGTTAAAGTAAAATGTTATAAAAGGAAAAAATTGTCATTAAATTTTTAACAAGTTTTTGAACATTTTTAAGGAGCAAAATATATTTGTAGTAATCACAAAAATTAGAATATACGTATATTATCTAAGTTATGTATTTACATTACATATTTGTTTACTTGTTCTAGAATAAAGTTGATAGCTTACAACATACAAAAACAAGACCACATAAAAGAACAAAAGGAGCATAAAGAGAAGCTTTATGTAGGAGTGAGGCTTGAATTTCTCTGCCTCAAAGTCCCAGAAAGTTGCTCCTGGCAGCATAAATGGGAAGCCTGCTTGAGTGCACAATTCAGTGCTCAAGGCCTAATGGCAAGGACTTTGTCTTAGTCCCACGCGTGGCCCTGGTTCTATACGTGGTGCATAGAAGGTGCTCAAGAAATATTTGTTTAAAATTTTTTTTTTGTTAAATGAATGTACTCATGGAAAAGTACAACTCTTTTTAGTTCTTAAACCAATCAGTACAAATTGTTTTTGAGAGGCCCCAGAAAGAGGACACTGCTTTCTTAACATGAATATAGGAATATAATGTAAGGATCAGGAGGTCAAACACATCCTTAGAGCAGTCATGATAAGGCTAATGGAGCCGTTTCTTGTTTCCCTCCAGAACTAGTGGCATCACACCAGGTGCAGCTCAGTAAAAGCAGGCTCACAGTGGTGTTCTATATATCAGCTGAATTTATAATAGGTCTTTAAAAAACATACCTAACCCAGATCACATTTACAATGAAATAAAACTACTTACTTATTTTCCTTTTAGGATGCAAGAGATTTTGTTAAAATAATCTACCATGTATCTTTTGAAACAAATACTTGTGACTTAAAAACTAATGTCTCTCTTGATTTTTTTTCCCCCTCGATATTGAGGATGTTAGAGGGGTTTGGGACATTGACTGCATAATCCTTAACTCAGGTTCTTAGAGTCCCCCAGGATGAAAGAGCATGGGTAAATGTTTATCCAGTGGGTTCCCTAGAGCAGGATTTGGCGAACCAGAAGGAAAGGTGCTGGATTCTCTCCTGGAAGAGAATTCCCAAGATTTTTAAATACTTGGTAGTTCACAAGCCAGGCAGCCTCTGGACAGCATTTGTCTCTGGGCTAGTGAGCACTTAGCTTTCATCCTGCCTGCCTCTGCAACCTCTTCTGTGATCTGGGCACAATGTGAGATGATTTCTCTATGTTATTCCTTTTGATTTACATAATATCCTTACAAGGAAGTCCTCCCAGTTTTCCAGACAAAGAGATGAAGGCTCCAAGAGCCGATAAGCATAGAGCTGGAATGTGAAATCTGCTTTGACTGGATCCAAAGTCTAAATTGCTGAGGCGCTGACCCTGAGTCTGGAGTGACCCTACTAAGGTATGTCACCCTCAGAAAGATCCAAGCTGAGAGCCAACAGTACAACAGTCTCTTCGATCTGTGGCATGTTTTAACTGACCAATGTGGCTATAATTTGGCCTTTCCCAAAATGAATTCATGAATTTCTTAGCAGGCCTCTTCTTGAGTGAGATAATCCACTTAAATATTTTTTAGTTCCATGTATTCACTGAAAACTTCCAGATCTGTATTTCCTGCCTCCCCCATTCAGGTCTCACATAGCCTTTGTGCTTATTTTCTTCTAATCAGACTAACTGGTCTTGCTCACCAATGGGCTCCTCTGGCACATGCTTTCTCACTTGTTGCCAATGCTGTCCACCCAGGCGCTCAAGCTAAGACTTAAATACCATTCCTGTTCCTTCCCTTTTCCCCACCCCTCTACTACAAGACAAATCCCTTAAATCCTCATCCCTTTGACCCCCTAAATACTTCTTCATTCTGTCTTCTCCCTTCAATCCAGCCAGCATAGCTCTGGTTCAAGCCATTGTTAAGTTTTCTGTGGACAATCCCAGCAGATGATCCCTCCCTAAATGAGGGGTCTTTCTAGTTTTGTGCCCTCAGAGCCGTCCTTCCCAACACAGCTGCTGGAGACAGATCTAAAAACGCAATCCAATTACATCAATTTGAGTGTAAGACCTTTCTCTGCTTATAGGATTGACTACAGGAAAAAAAGTTTAAGCTCACTAATCAGGCAGCTGTGGTCCTTTGGAGCTAGCCCCTTCCTCTCTCTGCACCCTTGCTTCACCAGCTTTGTGCTCCACAACACAGGTGTGTTCACAGACTCCCCGTATAAATAATGCAGGTGTTCATTTCTGTCTTTGTTCAATGCAGCCAACGTGCCTGGATTGTCCTGCTCTTGGCTCAGTGAATTCTCATTTATTTTTTTATTGAAGTATAGTTGACACATAATGTTAACATTAGTTTCAGGTGTAAATTGGTTTGACATCATTTGAAAGTCATGTGAAATGACTAAAGAAAAAGATTGGCAATACAAAAATTAAAATAGCAAAATACACCATTAGCAAAGCTAAAATATATTGGAAGGTATATTTGCAACATATGTAACAGACTGTTTAATAGCCACAGTTAATAAAGAGCCTTCAAAAATCACTAAGGTGATCAAACATAAACATGGATAAAGGATATCAATAGATAATTAACATGAAAAAATGCAAATATTTAGTACACTTCAAAATAAGTGCCTAGACTTTGTCTAATTGACCACAAAGAAATGCAAATTAAAATGAAATTCCATATTTTGCTTATCAGTTTGTCAAACACTAAAATATTGATAATATGTAATATTAAAGTGAGAGCACTGCTGGGGCACCTGGGTAACTCAGTTGTTTAAACATCCAACTCTTGATTTGGGCTAAGGTCATGATCTCAGGGTTGTGGGATGAAGCCCCAGGGCAGGCTCTACACTTGGAGGGGAGACTGCTTGAGATTCCCTCTCTCTCTCCCTCTGGCCTTCCCCCTCAACCCTGCTACCCACCCCCATGCTCATGCTCTCTTTTGTTCTAAAATCGTTAAAAAAAAAAAAAGGTACGAGTACTGTTATATACCTTTTTGGAAGGCTATTTGGCAGTAAAGATTTTAAATTACTGGTTGACTCCAGTAATTCCCTGTTGTAGAATTCCCTGTGTGCTCCCACCCCCAAATACTTATAGAATATGTAAGAACAAATGTGGAAGAGTAGTCATTACATCATTGGTAAAATCTAGATGCCTGTCTCAAGAAGGAAAGGTTATACTATAGAATAATCATTTAAAAGAATAAGGTAGAACTATGTGTTATCAATATGTATAATAGTGAAAAAATACATGAAACATGAAAAAAAAGAAAAAATACATGAAAAAAACATGAAAAAATAGTGTCATAAATATGTATAATAGTTATCTATTTCTGTGTAACAAGCACCCAAACTGTAGCAGCTTAAAACAACAAACACTTATTTTAGAGTTTCTATAGGAAACTATAGGAATCCAAGGAAAAAACTCTATAGGAATCCAAAGATGGCGTAGCTGAGTTGTTCTGGTCAGGTTTTGTCATGACAATTCAGTTAGACTGTCACCAGGGTCTGCAGGTATCTGAAGCTCCCCTGGGGCTAATGAATCAGCTTCCAAAGTCACTCATGATTGTTAGCAGGCCTCAGATACCCACCATGTGGGACCCTCCACAGGTTGTCTGAGTGTCCCCTATGATATGGCATCTGGCTTCCTCCAGACTGACTGATAGAAAATTCAAGATGGGAGCTTCCGTGTGTTGTAACTTGATCTCAGGGAATGACACCATCACTTTGCTGTGTCTTATTGGTCACATAGACCAGCCCTGGTACAATTTAGGAGGGATTAACCAAAGGTCTGAATACAAGGAAGTAAATATCATGAAGGCTAACCAGCCCACAATATGTTTTATTTTATTTTATTTTATTTTTATTTATGATAGTCACACAGAGAGAGAGAGAGGCAGAGACACAGGCAGAGGGAGAAGCAGGCTCCACGCACCGGGAGCCTGACGTGGGATTCGATCCCGGATCTCCAGGATCGTGCCCTGGGCCAAAGGCAGGCGCTAAACCGCTGTGCCACCCAGGGATCCCTTTTTTTAATTTTTATTTAAAGATTTTATTTATTTATTCATGAGAGACAGGGAGAGAGAGGGAGACAGACACAGGCAGAGGGAGAAGCAGGCTCCATGCAGGGAGCCTGACATGGGACTGGATCCCAGGGATTCAGGCCCTTGGGCTGAAGGCGGCGCTAAACCGCTGAGCCACTCGGGCTGCCCATGTTTTTAAAATAGTAAATTAGGGGTGCCTGGATGGCTCAGTTAAATGTCTGCCTTCAGCTCAGGTCATGATCCTGGGAGCCTGGGATCCAGCCCCAACATTTTTATTTATTTTATTTTATTTTTTTCAGCCCCAACATTTTTTTAAAAGAAGTATAAATATGTATAAATAGATACGTAAGAAAAACTTGAAGGTTTGCATCAACAGCCAGCTCTGCCTAGTGGGGTTGGTGTGGGGTTAGGGGTGGGGAATACTGAAGGTAACATGTTCAGTTATTGTTACAAAGTTTGTTTTCCTTTTACATACTATAATGAGAATGGGTTACTCTTAAAAATAATGAAATAAAACCATATTTCCTTCTCCAGGATGTCTTCTCTGCTACCTCTGGAAAAAGCTGATTTCATTGCCCTCTTTATTGCTCTTCTGTTTATGCCACAAGAACCCACTGTTGCATAAGCATCTCTTGCATGGTTTGCCTCACCTCTACCTGTGAATCCCTAAGACCTAAGATGTGGTTCATCTTTGAATTTTCTGTGGCTAACCAGCTGCCTGGCCCCGAATACTTGCTCTGTATGTTTGCCAAATGAACGAACTAAAGGATTTATTTAATGCCATCAATATGTATTAAATAGCTCCAAAGATAATGGAGCTTGATACCTGTAGGTCAAATAGCTTTTTGACCTGCAGAGCTACATTCTTATTCAATTAACCTTGCTAAACATCGTATTCTTGTTTTTCCCATTTTTCTTTAGGAGCTTATCTAGTAAATTGGTGTGAGAGAGATGGTATTAAATTTTTTTTAAATGAAAGCCCTAATGGAAAAGAATTATATGCAATAAAGTGGAGAAAATGAACTGTTTCATGCCAATGTAGGTTTCAAGTATTAAGCTAAATTTTCTTGCCTAAATGAGAAGGGTAAGATAGCTGAATCAGCCCCAAATCTTTTACCTAATGTTAGTATCACAAATGGAAGCAATTATAATTGCTGGCAGAAATGAATCATTCCAAAACTAGGTCTATGTAGACAGTTCTTTATTGTATTCACTTAAGATGGCTTAAAGAAACCATCCTTTAATTGGAATGGTCCCCAGAAGCAGAAATCTGTTATTTGCTGATTTCTTTAAAAAGTTAATCTTCAAAGTTTTTTTTTTTAAATCTGAACATACTTTGTTCATATGCTTATACTACACACATACACATAATGTGGCCTGTGGCTTCATACCCCACTTCCTAAAGAAAGAACATCCCTTGAAAAACAGAGCCCATGGAACAGACAATAGTGTGTAACCATAGCTGTTAGCAACAAAAACGAAGAATTTCCCAGGGATCCAGAATCACGGGTTTCAGTACGTTGCTTTCCAGTGTTATTCCTGGAAAGTTGACACACTGAGCCGTTTGCGAACATTTTCTGCAGTCCGTATCCACCTGGGGGGACCAGGGAGGTGGCCCTCCTGGGCCCTGGGCAGGACTGGCTCCCACCAACGCGAGCTCCCAGCACATGCAAAGCTGGCCCAGAATCAGGGCCGCGGCGATGCTGCCAGTCCTTGATGTAAATTATTTTCCTGCTCTGGCAAAAATAATCGCGGCTTCAATATCCGGGCTGGAAGTGTCGCGCTCAGCACGGGGCGAGGGGTGGGGAGTATGAAGGAGAAAACAGTAGAATCAATAAAGAAATGGTTCCTGTGTGTTAGTTGGTCTGGCGGCGGCTAAGGGTTAGGAGGTCGGGGTCCCGATGGGGGCGGGTGGGTAAGAGAAGTGAGCGGCAGGGAGAGGGGCTGCGCCCCAACTCCAAGCTCTCTTCCTCGCCCCCGAACCCTGGCCACGTCCGTAATTTTAAAGTAGCGCGAAAACTCAACGGCGAGCGGCTCTTAGCGTGACTCGGCTGAGCGAACCCCTTTACCGAGGCTGAGCTTCGGCGTCCGGGCGTCCCTTTCCAGGGAAAAAATTCAGCGCGAAGGGTCACCGAAGCCTTATGCCCGCAGAAAATAAGAATTTCCTTTTTTCTCTTAGCCAGATGGAAAGTGAACAGCCCTCCGGTCCTGCAGGTCCCCGAGAGGTGAGAGGTAGGGGTCGTCTGCTCCCCAAAGGGGCCAACGACAGCCCCGCCGGCCGCGGTCCGCTCGGGGATCCAGGAAAGCCGCCCCCAGCGTCGGCGCGGCCGGGCCGGGGGGGCCGGGGCGCCCTCCCTCCGCTGCCCTTAGGCCCCCTGCACCTCCCGGCGTGGCCCGCCCCGGGGCGCCCTCCCTCCGCTGCCCTTACGCCCCCTGCACCTGGCCCGCCCGGGCGCCCTCCCCGCTGCCTACGCCCCGCCCCCGGTGCGCCCGGCGCCCGCGCCTATCGGTCCCGGGACGGCGCAGGGTTCTCCGTCCCGGGACTTGTGCTCTTAAGCTTAGTTCACATCTTTGCCCACTTGGATCCAGGGCCCCTGCCTGCTGCCCCAGGCTCCGCGGTCCGGAGGCCACGGCCCCCCCACCCCCCAGGTCCGGCCCTGGGAGGCGCACGGACTGGGGGCGCGTTGCTCGCGGCCGGGAGAGGCCAGCCAACGCGCCCTAAAGCACGCCGCGGGGGGGGGGGCGGGCCGTGGGCTTCTCCGATGTGGGGGTGCTGGCGCCCGGGCTTCGGGGAGCCCCGCAGCCCGCTGGCCCCGACTTTCCCCCCTTTCCTGGCTGGCAGCTGGACAAGGTCCCGCGGCTGCGCTGCGGTAGGGACCGCGGAGGGAAAGGCGGCGGACGCTCTGGCCCCGGGGCGGGGCGGGGCGGGGGCGGGGGCGGGGGCGGCGGGGAGGCGCGGGCACTTGTTGCGGCAATAAACGCGGCTCCACCCCGGAGCGCTGCTGTTTCCAAAATCGAGCTGCGCGGGGATCCCTCGACCCGCCCTCCGGGGCCCGGAGCTGCAACCGAGAGGCGAGCGGGAGCCGCGGGCCCTGCGGGAGGCGAGGGGGCGGCGCCGGGTGCCCGGGGGCTGCGGGTCCGCCGGCCTCCCGGGGCCGAGCGCCCGCCCAGACCGGGAAGCCGCGCGGGACACAGCCCGTCGCCGCTCGTCACAGACTCACAAGTCGCTGTCGCGAGGGTTCCCGCCACTCCTCTCAGACCGGCCCCCCACGCCTGCCACTTTTCGGAGTCCCCCGCCCTCGCCACTGCCTCCCGGGAGCTGCGGGGCAGTCGGACGCGGAGCGGCCGAGCCGCGAGGACGCACGGCGCGAGCTGCGCTCCGCGGGAGCCGGCGCCCCCTGCCCTTCGCCGCGGCGTGGGGCGGGCACCCCGCCGCCCTCGCGCCGCCGCCCGCCGCCCTCCTCCCCGCTCTCCTCCCCGCTCTGCTCCCGCAGGTCCCGGAGCTCCGCCGCCAGCCGGTGCGGCGCGGCGCGGCGCGGCGGGCGCGATGCGGCAGCTGTGCCGGGGCCGCGTGCTGGGCATCTCCGTGGCTATCGCGCACGGGGTCTTCTCGGGCTCCCTCAACATCCTCCTCAAGTTCCTCATCAGCCGCTACCAGTTCTCCTTCCTGACCCTGGTGCAGTGCCTGACCAGCTCCACGGCGGCGCTGAGCCTGGAGCTGCTGCGGCGCCTGGGGCTCATCGCCGTGCCCCCCTTCGGCCTGAGCCTGGCGCGCTCCTTCGCGGGGGTCGCAGTGCTCTCCACGCTGCAGTCCAGCCTCACGCTCTGGTCGCTGCGCGGCCTCAGCCTGCCCATGTACGTGGTCTTCAAGCGCTGCCTGCCCCTGGTCACCATGCTCATCGGCGTCCTGGTGCTCAAGAACGGCGCGCCCTCGCCCGGGGTGCTGGCGGCCGTGCTCATCACCACCTGCGGCGCCGCCCTGGCAGGTGAGCTGGACCCGCGCCCGCCCCCGCCCCCGGCCCCGGCCCCGGCCCCGGCCCAGGCCCACCCTACCCCACCCGACACACACTGCGGGGATCGCCTAGTGCAAGGCCCTCACTTCCAGATGGGGAAACTGAGGCGGAGAGAGACTTGAAGGGAGGTCGCTCGGCTCGCAAACGGGACTTCTGAGGCCTCGCCGTGCATTTCCCAGCGCTCCGACCTCCTCCTCCGGATCGCAGCCCTGCCCCCGCCCCCCAGGCCTGGCTTCCGACCCCCGCCCTGCCTACCCCGGGAGCGCCCTCTCCGCCATCCCCTCCCCTCCCCTCCCCTCCCCCCTCCCCTCCCACCTCCCCTCTCCTCCCACCTCCCCTCTCCGCCACGCGGCACTTCCTCCGGGAGGGGTGGGAGTCCCCAGGCCGAGTCGGAAGGCGGGGGGCCCCGAACTTCCCTGGGTCACGCGGGGCGGGGCGCGGGACGACGCGAGCCAAGCTTGAGCCGCAAGGGCTCGTTTGGGGTCTCGCGCCGCGCGAGGTGCGGAGGGAGCGAGGCGGGGGCCGGATGGAGCCCCCCGAGAGGCAGGGCTCGCAGGGCTGGCGGGAGGGGAGACGGCGCGGACCGAGCCCTGGCACGCGGGCGGAGCGAGAGCGGCGCTCCCGGGGCTGGAGGGCGCTAGCTGGGGATCGCTCTTGCTGCCGGCGCCCCTCCGAGGTCCGAGGGGGTGCGGGTGCGGGTGCGGGTGCGGAGCGCCTCGGGGACCTCCTGGGCCTTTGTCTGGGCCAGAGCGAGCCGGGCGCCCCAGGGAGGCGGCGGGAAGGCGCCTCCAACTATGCCTGCCTCGGGGCATTGGCCGAACTCGGCCCGTCCGTGTTAGACCCACGGGCGGAGCTGGGACGCGAACCCCGCGTACTCACCAACCCTGCGCGTTGCCCCAGGGAATACCCCCCTCGCCAACCCGGTGTCTTCTCTGTTTCCCTCCTGCCCTGGCTCCGCGGTCCGCTCGGCGCGCTCCAGGAGCCGGCGACCTGACCGGCGACCCCGTCGGGTACGCAGCGGGCGTGCTGGCCGTGCTGGTGCACGCCGCCTACCTGGTGCTCATCCAGAAGGCCAGCGCCGACACGGAGCACGGGCCGCTCACCGCGCAGTACGTCATCGCCGTGTCGGCCACCCCGCTGCTGGTCGCCCTCTCCTTCGCCAGCACCGACTCTATCCGCGCCTGGGCCTTCCCTGGCTGGAAGGACCCGGCCATGGTCTGCATCTTCGTGGCCTGCATCCTGATCGGCTGCGCCATGAACTTCACCACGCTGCACTGCACCTACATCAACTCGGCGGTGACCACCAGCTTCGTGGGCGTGGTGAAGAGCATCGCCACCATCACAGTGGGCATGGTGGCCTTCAGCGACGTGGAGCCCACCTCTCTGTTCGTTGCCGGCGTGGTGGTGAACACCCTGGGCTCCATCATTTACTGCGTGGCCAAATTCCTGGAGACCAGAAAGCAAAGCAACTACGAGGACCTAGAGACGCAGCCCCGGGGGGAGGAGGCGCAGCCAGGTGGAGGAGATCAGCTGCCGTTCGTCATGGAGGAGCTGCCCGCGGAGGATGGAGACGGCGGGTCAGAAGGTGGCAAGGGAGCAGGTGGCTGCACTCCCAAGAGTGGGCAAGAGGCAAGGGGCAGCCCCAGAGGAGGCCCGCGGGCGGCTAGGCGGTCGCAGGTCACGGACGGCCCCCAGGAAGTGAGCAAGAGGTCACTGAAGGATGCTTACCTCCAAGTGTGGAGACTGGTTAGGGGAACCAAGTACGCGAAGAAAGATTATTTGATAGATAACGAGGAGTTACCCAGTCCCTGAAAAGGAAACGCATGTATGTATATATGTACATACACTTGTTTTATAGGTTAGAGATAACGTATTTTGATGAGGGGCCACACGATTTTATTCTTTGAGGAGTGGGGAAGGGAAGCAAAGAAGGAAGCTGGGCTGACAGCCACAGAATTAGCACCTGTGTGAATGATTTAGCGTGATTTTCCCTGAGGCGTGGCAGAGACGAACAAATGTGAAGGTGCTTAGGGAAGGGAATTCCATGTCTTTGTTACCATAACCAAACGTCTGCATGTACTAAGAGTTCCTCGACGCAGCCCCTCCAGAGAGGGAGTACAGACAGGATGACCGCACTTAATAAGCTCAACGAGGACATACCCCAGTGCATCTTCAGTGACAGCTACGACTACAGATCTTATGGCCAGCTGAGCAAGAGTATCTTATTGAAATTATATATATATATATATACACACACACATATATATGTATATATGTGCATATAATGTATATATGTGGGCATATACACATATATACACACACCTATATACTGAATTGATGTTTACTGTTTCTAGTCATCTGAAATATGTTTACTCTAATTTTTCTTCACTTTTTTAAAAATAAGTACTCTGTTATTCTATTATATATTGGTAGGAAATGCTAAAGCTATTTTGAATATATGAGTTCTTAGCTTTAAACCTGAAGCTTAAAGTTGGCTTTTAGTAATTATAAAAATGTTTTAAAGGTTGTTTAGGTTCATTGCTTCATCATATTTATTATTGAATGCCATAACCTTTTGAAAAGCCAGTTTTGCTGTGTCCAGTATTTTTTCAAGCAAATGCAAAGGCTGAACCAATAATTCGGTCTTAACTGAAGCCCAAATAGAAGTGAGACCATTCAGTTGAGCTAGCTCTTTAGAGTCACGCTGCACATCCCAAGCCCTGTTTCAAAAACTGCAACTGCTATATTCACTTTATGATATTTTTCTATCTTAAATTTGTCAAAATAAAAGTATGAGTCGATCTGCTAAAAGACATGGTGTTATAAATTTGTTTTAGACACATTTGTGTTCTGTCATGGCTGGGTAGCTTGCCTTGGTCTTTAGTGTGTGATGTCTGGTTTCTCTTATGGAGGGGCCACCCCATTGACACTTTCTTAAGTTAGCATGGCAGTTTACTTTAAAACAACAACAATAATGACCACAAAAGCATTCTCATTTTCCAGTCAAGAACACCTTTATAAAGTAAAATAAAATACTGCCTCACGCTGCAGTAAGAAAGCCAACCACAGCTGGCATCAGTTGATACGGAGCCTGAGATGAAATAGAAGAGGGCACCCAGAGGGACGTCGTACTTTCAGCTCCCTCCAGAGAGGTAACTTGAGAGAAGGCACTTTTATTATTTGCCAGCATGTTCGCGAGACTCTCAGATGGTAGTATCCTATATTTTTCTGTATTTTTCAAAAAACAAAGTAAAAAGCAAAGTCAAAAAATGAAAGTTTCAGCTTCATCGGTTTGGCTTCATGAGCCGGTGAGCAAGTGTAATGTGGTGCTTTGTGATTGGTGCTGGTTGCGTGGGCAATTCGTCATTTCCACAGGTGCCTCTACAAGCCATTTGGGATGTATGAGCCCTCATATGTCTGTAGTTAAAAATGGTTGGCTAGGGCTATTATGACCTCTTTAAAGATAAGAATTAATTTTGAGGTCAACAGGCCAGGAGACCACATCCTGTTGCACCTCTGTGAAGCAGAATTAATGAAAGATGGCAAAGCGGAATAAAGTATATCATTTTTTTGTTAATACCATTGTCAGAGCAATGGAGAGCATGATTGGTTTTCACTGTAGAAATTCCCTTTTGGCCAAAACTGTGGGTTTGCATTTGTTGCAAAAGAATGAACTCTTTCCTCTCAACAAACGTGTAGAGACACTATCACTTAGAGAGAAACAGGACCAAGAAGATATATATTTATATAATTTATATAAATTTACATATAGATAAGCAGGACCTAGAAGTTCATATCTCTATTCTTTCTACCAATCAATCATCTATCTGTCATCTGTCTCAGAGAGAGAGATTAGAGAATTGACATTTGTGGGGGTTGGTAAGTCTCAAATCTGTAGGGCAGGTTGGCAGGTGGGAAACTCAGGTAAGGTTTTTGTGTTGCAGTCTTTTTTTTTTTTTAAAGATTTTATTTATTTATTCATGAGAGACACACAGAGAGAGGCAGAGACACAGGCAGAGGGAGAAGCAGGCTCCATGAAGGGAGCCCAGGACCTTGGGATCATACCCGGAGCCAAAAGCAGATGCTCAACCACTGAGCCACCCAGGCGTCCCTTGTGTGGCAGTCTTGAGGCAGAATTGCTCCTTCTGCAAACCTCAGTCTGCTCTGAAGGCCTTCCACTGATTAGATGAGGCTCACTCACATTATGGAGGGTTATCTCTTTTATTCAAAATCTACGGATTGTAAATATTAATCAAATCTACAAAACGATTTGACAGCAACCACTAACCTACTGTGTGAGCAAACAACTGGGGACCACAGCCTGGCCAGGTTGTCACATAAAAGCACCCATCACAGGCACTTATGGAGGGAGGGGATAGCGGGGAGTGCGCAAAGGTAGCAAAAACCTGCGGAGAGCAGAAGTAGACGTTCTGTCGACCCATTGGCTTGGACAAAGCTTGGTGTCTGTGCATGGCTGAAGGAAGTAAGTCATAAGGCAGGGCAGGATGTGAGTCAGTCCTGGAGCTCAGCCACAGGCGAGCATGAGCAGGTGGTAAGCGTTGCCTGGCTTCCAAATCCTTCTTCCGCTGCCAGTAGCACTTAGGCCCACCTACAGACTACAGACTTTGGGCTCTGCCATGGTCCGGTGGGAATGAACTTTCTGAGGCATTCCAGGATAGTGGGAGGGACTCAAAATGGAAGTCACCACTGTTGCTTGAGTGACCCAGTCCTTGTGCCCTACTTCAGACAACTTGGAGTCTCCTCTCTGAGATTATGTCCTCGCCTTGCATGTAACTGGGTGTCTGGTCCCTGCCCTGATAATCTGTTCCTCTAGCAATTCTGCAGAATGGAGGCCCTGCCTCACACTCACTTGCTATTTCTTGACTGGAGTTTGTGTCTGTGGAGCACAGCATGATGTCAGACGGACCTTCGCAACGCTGCCCCTGCTGCTAGCCTCATCCCCTAAATGCTGTTTAGCCCTCTCTTATTATTTGAGGCATAGATCATCCAAAACACTGGGGGAGTCATTCCCCAGAATGTGCAGGTGAGAGGGTGTGTGTGTGCTGCTGCGGATGGCTGAGCAGAGCTCCAGCAGTGGCCTAAACTTCTGCAAGACTAGCCATCCTGCAAACAAAAAAGTGCTGTCAGAGGGCCTAATCATCTGTGGGATAAATAGTGATGCTTCATGGAGCCAAAGCTGGGTGACACTTACAAGTCCTCAACTGACTGATGCCTTTTTTTGCACTTTAGTTTGGAATGTTTCTGTTGATATGTTGTTTTTTGGGGGCATATCCACTCTGTTGATGAGCCCATCAAAGTCATTCTTCATTTCTATCACAATGTTTTGGTATTTGGAACTCCTAGAATTTTCTTTCTATTGTTTTTAAGAGTTTCCATCTCCCTGCTTCACCTGGCCATCTGTTCTCGAATGTTGTCTGCTTTTTTCGTCTGATTCATCAGCACTTTAGTTGTAGTTGTTTCAAATTCCCTGTCTGATCATTCCAAAGCCTGTGTCCTATCTGAGTCTTGTTCTCATGTTTGCTTTGTCTACTTAGACATGTTTTGTTCTTGCTGCTCAACATGCCTTTCATTTTTGTTTGTTTGTTTGTTTTGGAAAACCAGATGATGTGTGGGATAACAGGACCTGAGGTAAATCAGCTTCTAGTATGAGATTTCATGTTAATATGGCTACAAGGTGCTCTGTTTGATGTTTGCTGAAACCATGGGTGTCAGAGGCTTCAAATTCTTCCAGTGTCCTTGCTTTTATTTCTTTGCTGTCTTTGGGCTTCCTCCTTAGAGTTTGATGCACCTCAGAACTTTCAGCTGCAATCCACTCTCATCATATTGGAGCATTACTGGTGTGCTGGTAAATGGTAGCAGAGGGAAAGTGTTCTACAATCTTATTATGACATCTCAGTCCTTTAGGACATTTAACCTATGTCCCTGGGTTGTGACCTTCACAACTTTTTCTTAGTCTTTCTTTTCTTTTTTTTCTCCCTGTAGATGAGACAGGAAGGCCAGAGAGGCCTACAGTGGGAGAAAGGAGAAATTCTTTCCCTGGGATGGGGTAAGGCTCTGGTGAGTCTTTGCTTCTGAAGAGTAGGATTTTGTTATGAGAACAGTCTGGGCATATTTCACAATGATTACTCTTTTCCTGCCTCTGCCAGAGTGCCAGGGTTTCCCGGAAGTCAAACCCATGAAGTGTGGGTGCCCCCCTCTGGGGCCCTAGGAGTTTCTCACCGTCATGATAGTTCATATTCAGCCTGCGGGAATTCATAACATTTACTATTTAAGTGTTTTTACCAATTACAGTTCTAATGGCTTCTGCTTCAGGTAAAGTCTGCTGTAACTTCCTGGATTCACCTGTCTATTCAGATCTGGGGCTGGCAGCTCACCTTGCAACTGCAATTCTCCCATGGGTTCCTGAAAAGACATTTATTTTCAGTCGGTTGATCATTTTCTTGTAAAAATTAGAGTGACAACTTCCAAACTCTTTACATGTTACAGCTGGAACCAGAAGTCTTGCCTAAAGACTTTTGAAAAGCCTGCTCAATTTCTGTGAAGACAGAAGTTGTGAAGGGAAGCTAGACATTCCTAAGGAAGGTTCCAAAAGAAAATAAAAATATCCCAGACTGCTGGCCCTTCTTCTAACTCCTGGCCCCCCTCACCTCAAGTTGAATGCGGAGCACTCCTGCACCCAAGCCGTGGTGACAGCTGCATGTGAGCGTGAGCAACTTTCAAGTTCAAGTGCATTGTGAGCAAGAGTCCATGCACATTCAGACTGGTGTGTCCTGGCAATTGTCATTAGTATCAACCCCCCCTCTCCATTTTGGGGTGCTTTGCTTCTACATAACGGAAATTTCTTCTACTTTTGGGTTGTATTTGACCATGCTTCCAACTACCTACAATGAAACCCATGACTTTCATGTTGATCTCTGGGGATAATTGCTGACCTAACTCATCTGTTGCCTCCACCCCTAGATACCATGGTTGGTCTGCCAGGCTGGACTTGGTTATAGCATCTGCTGAAGTGGTACCTTCTCCCTGGCCACACCCATCACCACCCCTTACACACATAACAATTCCGGGTATATTCCTCTCCGAATCTGTCCTGTCCTGTTCCTGGGGGAAGACAGCAGGGCTGGAAGAAAGCTGGTGAGCAGAGCAGAGTAGAATGCAGGATAGCAGGAGGCAGGGCTGGTAAATGAACTCCCAGATCTCCCTTGGGGAACCATCCCCTCTTCACTTCTGGGTTCCTGTAATTCAGATACTGTTGATTCCATCCTTCTACCCTTGGTGTGTGGTCCAGCCAATCCAATCAAAGGGGTTCCTCTACTTGGAAGCACAATTAGTTCCAGCATGGGAGCTGGTCAGAACTGACGACGTGCAAGGGTACTTTTGGAAAGACTTCAGTTGTGTGTTTTTTTCTTACTAGACTTGAACCTAGGAGGATGGGGTGGGGTGGGGCAGACGTGCTGCTGCCATCTCACCACAAAGAAAAGGTATAACAGAAAGGAAACAATACAGAGTTCAAGTAGACCACAGAGGTAGAAAGAGAGAGAAACTGAGTTTTGGTGACTTCATGTGGCCCTGAAATTAAGCTTTCACTTGAGTTAGCACTATTCCTCAGATTGTCAGTTCCATTCAGCACAGCCTTTTGTTGTTGTCATTATTTGCTTTTGTCATTTCAAGTTGGGATTTTTGCCACTTGTAACCCAAAGAGTCCCAAGTGACACAAACATAAATTAACGGTTCTCAGCCAACAGGGAGAGTAAAGGACCAAAAGAGGTTGTTTATTGGCTTTGGTTTTGTTTTTGATTTTTCACCACACAAGCTGTGCTGTCCTGCCCTCCAGTAAGGATTAGATAAGCCTCCAAGGTCTCTAGCAAATTACCCTCTAGCATGTGTGTATCCCCGATGGTCTTAAATAACCCAGGTTAGATCTATCATCTTTCTCTTCAGTTTACAATTCAGTTGAGTCCTATATTCATTGTTCACAAATTCACTGATATTAGGAGAATGTGTGTATTGCAAACTGTTATAAAGAATACTACTTGATGCCTTTACTGTAGTGCTTACTGGGGCCCTTGGGTGGCTCAGTCAGTTAAACGTGTCTTCGGCTCAGGTTATGATCTCAGGGTATTGGGATTGAGCCTGGCAGGGCTCTCTCCTCAGTGGGGAGTCTGTTTCTCCTTCTCCCCATCCCGCTCTTGCTCTCTCTTTCTCTCTGTCTCAAATAAATAAAATCTTTTTTAAAAATTTAAAAATGTAGTGTTTACTATTTGATAGGTGGGGTTCTAAGTGTTTGACAAGTTCTAATTCATTTCATTCCCACAACATCCCTATAAGGTTTGCATTAATATTATCTCAGTCCTACAAAGGGTGAACTGAGGTATGGTGATGTTGAGTAACTTGCCCTGATCGCAGAGCTGGTAACCTGTACATCTGGGTTCACATGTGAACACAGGTAGGCTGGCTCCAGTGCTCATAAGTTTCACTGCCAGTCAGACACCATGAGGCTGAAGTGGTGATGAGCAGCTGTAGTGCTTGTTGACCTTGCCACTCAGTGGGGAGCCTGCCTCTATCCCTAATTCTTTTCTGCTGATTCACTTTATTTCTAGAACAACCAATATATGTGTGTATGTATAAATCATTTTCTGTTTGTGAAGCACTAAGGGACCCAGAGAACAGTTGAAGAGCAAAGAAAGGCTCGGTTGCTATTATAACAGAATCCCCAGGCTACCCAGCCTTTTGGGTCAATCTATCTCTTAATATTCAAATAAAATAACTCATTCTTCACCTTAGATATAACCTCGGGATTTATAGACCTTCGCAGGTGTTCCTGAGGATTCATTGGATATGCTCAGTGCAGCTGATTATTTCTTGCACCCAGCTGCAGTCTTGATCACTTAAAGAAAAAATAAAAACCCAAACAACTTTATTGAAATACAATTTACGTACCATGAAATTTGCTCACTTTAAGTGCACAATAGTCTTTAGTATGTTTTTAGAATTGTACAACCATTACCACTAGAACATTTTCATCATTCCAAAAAGAAGTCCTGTACCCATTAGATAGAAGTCACTAGCCATTCGTCCCCAGTCCCCCCAGCCTCCAGCCATCACTAATCTGCTTACAGCCTCCGTGGATTTGCCTATTCTGGACGGATGCTTCTTGCTAGCCTGAGAGTGTTTATTCAGACTGCTTTTCCCAGCTGGCTCCTGCACTCCCGTTTTTACACAAGGTATTGCTACTATGAAGTTGGCATTGAGATGCAGTTGACAAGATTTACTGAATGCTTGAAGCTACCTATCATAAGGGCATTTCAGTGTAGAAAGGAACATTTGAAAGTCACTATCAGAGGTCCCTGCTCTTGGAGTCCCTGAGCATCCCCCTCTCTCTCCTGGGGCGCTGCCTACTGCTGTGTGGCAAGGCCCTCCACTCTCAGAACAGTCCCATTTCCCAGAGGAAAACAGTTAAGTCTCCCAGTTCCTTGTTTTCTCAATATTTTTCTCAAGAAGTAACTGGAGGGAACAACTGTTCTATACAATAAAAAAGCAATCATTCTCCAGTATGATTCACTACTTCTTAGAATGTGGAAAAGCCAGCTTTATTAGAATATCTTCCCTCTAGTGTTCCACTCCAGGGAGAGAAGGAGAGGGAGAAAGTTATTCTGGAAAATTTTATAACTAATGCAAAGTTGGTTGCCTGCCCACCTGTCATCCCCCTACCCCCTATCCCATTCTTCTTTACACAGAGAACCCTAAATTTGTTCAGATAAAGGCAGCAAGTGCTTAGGGAAAGTGGACCAGCCTCCTAGCAGATTAAGCATCATTTTTCTAAAGCCATCATGGTGGACTCACATCTCTTTGCCAGTCACTGTTTTGGGGGTGGGCCTGTGACCCCAGCTAGTGAAAGACATGAATAAACGTGCAAGGGAAGCATTCTGGGCAAGTTCTCTATAAGAAGAAACTCCCTTTATCCTGCCTTTGCATGCAGTTGGTAAGGATGTGATGTCTGAAAGTATGGTAGTCATTTTGCAACTAGAGTGGACACAATCTTAAGGATGAAGGGCAATTTGATGAGGAAGCAAGAAGAATGAGGGAAACAGGGGCGCCCGGGGTGGGGGGGTCAGTCAGTTAAGTACCCCACTCTTGACTTTGGCCCAGGTCATGATCTCAGAGTCGTTAGATAGAGCCCTGCCTGGGGCTCCATGCTCAGCAGGGAATCTGCTTGAAAGATTCTCTCCCTCCCCCGCATCACGTACATGTGTGTGCACTCTCTCTCTCTCTCAAATAAATAAATGAATCTTAAAAAGAAATGAATGACAGAAAGAGCCTGTTCACTGATTCCTTCATTTTATTGTTGAATTAACAACAGTAGTACTGCCTCTGTCCATACTTCTTATTATAGGGGAAAAAAAAATCCTATTCTAAAGTCACTTTTAGTTGGGCATTCTTTTTCTTTCAATCAAACGCTTCCCAACTGATATAATATCAACTTGATAATTAATTTTGCTTTAAAAAGAAAATGTACTTGAAAAGTAAAACTATTTTGTCCCCATTGCAACACTAGTTTTCATCCATCTATCTACCCATTATCTATGCATTGACTCAACAAATGTGTTAAGACTATATCACATACCAATTTCTCAACAGTCTATTTCCTCTTTTTAATATTTCTGTATAATGTATGTAATTAGTGGTTTTATATACATGAAGAATTATGTCCAAAAGGGCTGGAGTGATGATAAAGACTCACCGAACATTCCTTGAAAGGGCAATATAAACCCTAAAGATTATCTTCCGGGGACGTCTGGGTTGCTCAGAGGTTGAGCATCTTGCCTTTGGCTCAGGGCATGATCCCAGGATCCTGGGATCAAGTCCCACGTTAAGCTCCCTGCATGGAGCCTGCTTTTTTCTGCCTATGTCTCTGCCTCTCTCTCTCTGTGTGTGTGTGTGTGTGTCTCATGAATAAATAAATAAATAAATAAATAAATAAATAAATAAATAAATAAATAAAATCTTTAAAAAGATTATCTTCTGAAGTTTATCTGAAAGACCAAACTGGGCAATGCTCCCCATGGTCACCAAAATTTTAAAAAATTAACCAGAAACCCCATACAAATGATCCAAAGAGGGTGCTTGGGTGGCTCAGTTGGTTAAGCAGCTGCCTTCCGCTCAGGTCATGATCCCAGGCGTCAGGGATCGAGCCCCGCATTGGGCTCATGGATAGGCATGTCGCTAGGACTTCTGTAGAAGACAGAAGTTATGGACTGAATGCGTGTGGGTCCCCCTTGCACCTATTCATGTGAAATCCTCATACCCAATGTGATGGTATTTGGAGATAGGGGCCTTTGGAAAATAATTAGGTCCTGAGAGTGAGGCCCTCATAAGTGGGATTGGTGACTTTATAAGAAGAAACAAGTGAGCTAGCCTCTTCTCTCTGCTCTCTGCCATGTGAGGGTACAAAGAGGTAATGGCTATTTGTAAACCAGGAATCGAGCGCATGCCAGACACGGATCTGCCTACTGACCTTGATTTTGGACTCCCAGCCTCCAGAATTATGAAAAATTTCTGTTGTTTTTAAGCTACCTCCAATCTGCAGTATTTCGTTATGATAGCTCAAGCAATAGAAGACAAAGATTTAGATAAGTATCTTCAGTGGGAACTCGGTTTTCCCCAGGCATTCCTTCTCCCTTCTTCCTCTCAGTACCGGAGTGCCCTGTGCTTCAGTTGGGCATCTGCTGCTTACCTTGGACTGCTCTCCTATCTCTCTGTAGTCAGCTGCAGCCAACGGAAAGTGAAGGAAAAGGGTGTGGAGAATGTTCATATCATTTTGTTACAAGAAACTTGCTTGTTGATGAAAAAGCTTTGGACTGGATAATGCAATTATCCAATTTAAAAATTGTTAAAATGGCAAATTTTATGTTATATATATAACTCAGGTTGCTGTAACAAAGTACCACAGCAGGTGGCTTAAACAGCAAACATATTATCTATCACTCCTGGAGTGCAAGTCCCAGAGCAAGTCCCAGAGCAAGGTGCCAGCATGATGAGAACCTGCTTGCTGGCTTGTAGACAGTCACCTTCTCACTGTGTCCTTTCAAGGCCAAGAGAGAGTTCTGGGCTCTTCATCCCCTTATAAGGGCACTGATTTCACTTGGGGTCCTCACCCAAGACCTCATCCAAATCTAGTCACCTCCCAAAAGTCCCACCTCCAAACATTACTGCATCTGGGATTAAGATCTCAACATCTAAATTTTGGGAGGACATTTTCTGTCCATAGCAATGTTTTATCATGATTTTGAAATGAATAATGAATTATACCAAAATCCATTGAAATGGGCACTACATGGGTGAATTATGTGGAACATGAATGATGTCTCAAAAAAAGCTGTTGTAAGAAAGTGGTAAGAAACCTACTGTCCTTTCCTTCCTCTCTTTCCAGCCTCATGACTCACTCCACTGTAGATGTGGCACTAGCCCGGCTGTGACAGAGCTCAGGGATGTCAGAGCGCACTCAGAATGAGGGCCCTGAATGATCCCGTGAGCCAGAGTTTCTGCCACTAACCCTACCCCTCCTTTCAGGCTACTGCAAGAGAGAAGTTGAGCTTTTTCCTCAGGGTTCCTTGTAGTTCAGCAGCTTGGCCAGTATTCTAAGCAAAACACTGCCACTCACTTCACACACTGAGAAAGATCATGAATGAGAAACAAGAGGCAAGGATGGAAGGCCTCGTCTTGCTCTCTTTCTTCCACTTCTTCCTCCGTCATTTTGACCAACACTCGGCTTATAACTGGTGATGTGCCAGGATTCCACATGTCCTGTACCTGCTGTTTTTAATTTATAGAACTGCTGAAGGCACAGTACTGTATATAAGAATAAGCTACACTATTCAATTTTTTTCATTGATTTCATTAAAGAGCTGAGAGTGTTTCTGTGAGGGCAATATTCTATAGCAGAACTCAAGTAAGAATTTGTTTGTGGGTGAACCAAGATGGTGGCTCCCGTGGATCTGGAGTTGAAGAAGACCTTCACAGAACTTCAAACCAAAGTTATTGACACTCAACAGAAGGTGAAGCTTGCAGACATACAGATTGAACAGCTGAACAGAATGAAAAAGCATGCACATCTTATACAGATTATGACTTTGGTAGATGAGACTAACATGTCTGAAGGTGTAGGAAGAATGTTTATTCTTTAGTCCAAGGAGGTAATTCACAGTCAACTGTTAGAGAAACAGAAAATAACAGAAGAAAAAATTAAAGAACTAGAACAGAAAAAATTCTACCTGGAGCGGAGTGTGGGGGAAGTTGAGGATAACATCTGGGAGATGCTGATGGCACAAAAGGCACAGTAGGAAATATCCAGCCAAAGCTTCCTGCCCCCTCCCATTCCTGGCAAGGGCAGGCGGGGGACCCATGTGGAGAAACTTCTCTTATGCCCTGATGGACTTTTTATTTGGATGATCTTATAACTCTGTGTTTTCTACTTCACCATGATACCCTTTCAGACCCCAGTTCTGTATTTTTTATCCTGGCTCTGTCTGCCACCCCTGTCCAGAACACTTTTCTCCCCTGGGGGTGAGTCACAAACTCCCAGGAGAGGGAAGATGGGAGCCAGGACAGATAGGGGAGCTCTGCCCAAGCCTATTAACTAGTTATGCTCTTTAGACCAATAAAAGGCATGTGTTCCCCCAGTCACTATAAAAAAAAAGAATTTGTTTGTGGTTTATGCCAACAGTCAATTTATTATATCAGCTATGTCCTAAAGAGCAAAAACAATTTTCCCCTAGCTGTCTGAGTAATGCCTATTTGTCATTTGTTTCTTTTATTTCACTGCAGAAAAGATTTTAGAACATGAAAGCAAAAGGAAAGAAGTCATTGTTTTCATCAAATTCCTTCTCAAATTGTAAACAAATTCAGTAGATCTTTGAGGTTTGAAAAATGTAACAATGGATTTGCCTCAATGAAATGTTCTAAAAACAATTCATGAAATAAACTTGATGCAACAGAAAGAGCAATTACTTTACTAGCAAAGGGCATGTGGTTGATTTTGTCCCACCACATGGTATAATTCCAAATGTGTGTGATCCATTCCCGCCTCTGGATCAGACTTCTCTTTGGTGTGATAGAAGAGAACAAGCTTGATTTTAATCATTTGATGCCAATGCCCTCAGTTGAAAAATTAAAAAACACAATCCTCTTGATGTTTTTCTGCTCTGATGCAGAGCACCTAATTTAGGGTTATCTGGACAATGGATTAAATTTTTTGCTTTTTGTTTGGCTATTTGGCTTCATATAGTGTGTGTGTGTGTGTGTGTGTGTGTGTGTGTGTGTGTGTTTTCTTGTATTTTCTTGTATCAATAGCACCCCTTACTGACTGAGTAAGGGGTGCTATTGGTCTTAGTGCTGGCTTTCCAGGCAATTATGATGAGTCTAGAGTGCTATCTATTGTGCGATATAACAAAACACCACCAGTAATACATCTCTGCTGTATAGCACGCCTGTCTTGGATTAGTGGGAGTTAATACTGCAAGTAAAAAGTCCTGGGTATCTGTTGAGTGTTTTCGTACTGATTGCACAATTCTCCGGAGGGCTGCCATTCTCTCTCATCAATAGTTTCTGGGTCCAGTTATCCTTAAACAGTCCATAATAAGCAATCCACTTCAAATTGCTTGTTCTTTATTTTTCTTTAAGGAATAATGTTCAATTTTCAAATGAATTGGATAGGCAAAAAGGGAAAACTTTTCTATTTTGCAATTCACCTAGTGGCTGTCTTCCAAAATCTGCAATATATTTTATAAATGTTATTACCAACTTGGTGAGTGGCCATTTCCATGGGCACTTACTGTCATTGCAATGGTATAAAGGGAAATTCACTTTGCCCAATATTACCTAGGCCTTCCAGAGTGCTGCTGTAATCATAGGATGGCACTACCTTCTTCATTTGCTGAATGACTTTGTAGGCAAATACCAACCCCTTCAATTCCATAACCATATAGGGAGATGATTCCCAAAAGGGTGACAGCAGGCCAGATAGCTCACCGCACAAAGGCACACATTCAGCGGCCTTAATCTGTCCTCCACCTTCCCACTGCCCAACACGGTGCCTGCAACAGAGACTAACACTCAGTAAATATTTTTTGACTGACAAAAAAAATCAAAGTTATGAAATCAAAGTATAATTTCAGTTTTCTCATTCAATTGGAAACTACAGTGGATTATAAGCTCCTTTTAAGAGCTTATTTTAAGGTAAGCCTCGTCTCCTTATAGTGCCATTCTTGGAAAATAAAATGCTGCAAATTGAATCTGCCAGATAAGGAATAAGAAGCAAAGAGGCAGGATGACTGGGTGCAGGCTGTTCGGAAGTCTACTTGCCTAAGACAAGAGCTCTTGCCCAGCACTCCTGGTGCCCTGAGGCTCCATGGGGTCAGGTTTTAGGAGACTTGCTTTGCTCAATCCAATAAAAATGTTCATAAAGAAACTTTCTTCTGTTTTGGGTTTTTTTTTTTTTTGAGGATGCTTGCCTTGAAAAATAATATAGAACATTGTTAACAATTCAGACAGGGAAAGTAGAAATAGGTCAGGCAAAAAATGGAGGGTGAAGTTGTCCTGCCCTTTCTTTAATCTTTTGAACAGTGTTTGAAAGAGCTCTTGGCGGATGAACAAATTTATGCTGTATTGTGGAGTTAATATCTGTGCCAGGATTTCTGTCATCCCTCTGGGGATGGTGATCAATATAACTAATAAATAGCAAATGACTAGATGGAGCCACTGGAGGCCAGCCGTCTCCCTAATGGGGTCTTACAATAGAAGACACCCTGGGATACTAGTCATGCTATGATTGGAGAAATGCGGGTCTTAACAGCTACTAAGTTAGCACTGAGTTATCTTAGTGAAGCTAGGCAACAGACCAGGATAACACGAAGGAAAAGAGACCGCAAGAAGTGAACCAAGAGGATCAGGGAAGAAGGAGCCACAGAAAAGGGTGAATGAGCAGAAAACCCCCTTTAGACTATATTTTAGAGCAGTTTTAGGTTCACAGTGAAACTGAGAGGAAGTTACAGAGATTTCTTAAGTATCTCCTGCACCCCCATATGCACAGCCTTCCCCATTATCAACATCCCTCACCAGTTGTACAGATGTTACAATTGATGATCCTACACTGACGCATCATTATCATCCAAAGTCCATAGTTTACATTGGGGTTCACTCTTAGTTGTTCTACCTTCTGTGGGTTTGTACAAATGTATGGCAGATGTCCATCATTATGGTATCATACAGAGTATTTTCATGGCGCTAAAAATCCTCTGGGCTCTCACTACTCATCCCTTTCTATCCACCCTCCCCGCCTCCAACCTCTGGCAACCACTGATCCTTTTATTGTCTCCTTAGTTTTACCTTTTCCAGAATGTCATAAAATTGGAACCATACAGTATGTAGTCACTGCAGATTGGCTTCTTTCACTTAGTAATACTCATTTAAGTTTCCGTGTCTTTTCATGGCTTGATAGCTCATTTCTTTTTAGTCCTAAATAATATTCTATTGTCTGGATGTACCAGTTTATCCATCACCTACTGAAGGACATCTTGGTTGTTTTGAAATTTTGGCAATATGAATGAAGTGGTTATAAACATCTTTGTGTAGGTTTTTGTGTGGATACAAGCTTTCAATTTGTTTTAGTAAATACCGAGCAGTAGAATTGCTGGATTGTGTGATAATAATATGTTTATTTTTATAAAAAATTGCTGAATTACCTTCCAAAGGGGTTGTAGCATTTTGCATTTCTGTAGCAATGTGTGAGTGTTTTTGTCCTCCACATCCTTGTCAGCATTTGGCGTTGTTGGTGTCCTGGATTTTGGCCATTCTACTAGGTGTGCAGTGGTATCTCATTTTAATTTGCATTTCCCTCATGACATATGATGTAGCGTATCTTTTCATCTGCTTATTTTCCATCTGCATATCTTCTTTGGTGTCTGTCAAGGTCTTTAGTCTATTTCATAATGGGATTGTTTTCTTATTGTTAAGATGGGAGGCTTTTTTAAAAGGCAATAGAAGAATTTGTTGGTTTAGGAGTGAACCAGTGACCCCAAAGATGTCTAAGATGCGTAGTAATAGCATTAGTGCTATGTGGCAAGTATCCAGAGCTAACACAATCTAAGTCAGATCCAAGAGAACCTCCGATTAATACACAATGATAAAGAGAAAAATATGAAGTCATTACCTCAAATGCAAGGGGAAAAGGTGCATGTGGCTACGGATATTATTTGAGGATCCAGTAGAAATTCAGGGTGCAGAAGGATACTTTTTTTTTTTAAGATTTCATTTACTTATTTGAGAGAGAGAGAGAGAGCACGAGATGGGGGGAGCAGAGGGAGAGGAGGAAGCAGACTTCCTACTGAACTGGGAACTCAACACGGGGGGCTGGATCCCAGGACTCCGAGATCACAACCTGAGCCGAAGGCAGATGTTTAACCAACTAAGCCACCCAGGAGCCCTGGTACAGGAGAATTCTTTAGTTTAATATTTCAATAAGAAAAATTAAGATCCTTTCTTTTAGAAGATAGTTGGCTAACTGCTAAAACAGGAACCAGACCTAATTACCAAGTCCTCCAGTTGCATTAGCAGGAATTTAAAGAGCTGTGTAAAGAACTGCAAACCATGAGCATGTTTTTGCAACAGATTCACATTATTACCCAAGTTGGCCTCAATTTTCCTCTTTGAAAATTGAAATGACCAAAGAGCTCAGAATAAGGTAGTTTTAAGAATAATGAGTATACCCTGTTAACTTTTTAAAGCTTAATATGTGAAGATGGGACTAACAAAATAAATAAATGATTTCCTTTATAGAAGTGTTCTGAACATAGTTTCTCTAGGTAGAAAATTACCATATCTGAAGAGCCTGTCCAACGGCCTCAAGCCTGTCCTAAAAGGTTCTACTTCAACACTTATTATGGGACTTCAACCTGTGTTGTATTTTTATCTATGTTTGTGTCCCCTAGACTGAGCTGCCATAGAACATGGCTTGGGTTTGTCTATCTTTGTATTTCTAGCGACTATGATTTCTAGCACTTAGTGGGCACTTAGTAAGTGCTTGCTCAACGCATGAATCCTTTCTGGTATAGTGAAAATACGTTCTGGCTTATTGAAACTATTTATTTATTTAAAAAAAAAGTTAAATTTATTTATTTGACAGAGAGAACACAATCCAGGGGAGCTGCAAAGGGAGTAGGAGAAGCAGACTCACCACTAAGCAGGGAGCCAAATGTGGGGCTCAATCCCAGGAACCCTGGACCATGACCTGAACCAAAGGCAGACACTGAACCCACTGAGCCACCCAGATGCCTCAAAATTATTTGTTTAAACCAAACTAAATTTCAACAATACATTTATCATGAAAATCAAAGAAATACCTGTAATGAAGAAATTCACAGGCTCTTTCATGGCAAGCCTTGAGAAAAGGTAATGCACTGAAAATCTTTCCTGAACTTCCTGCTACTGTATTGTTGTCAAAATATCAAAGCCAAATTACACCACAGATAGCTAGTTAATTCTTCTCTTTTTATTAAGTTGGCCATTTACCTCTTACAAGTTATGTTGTCCTCAAACGTGGGCAAGTCATTGTTATGTAAGCTGGGCATTTAGGGACAATAGCTTTATTTTGTTTTCAGGTTCAGTAATGGAAAAAGATCCTTGGGGAAACTAGCCAAGCTGGACAAGTAGGGATAATCCAACAATGGAAGGATAGTAAAGGTGGCTTTCTAAAAGTGGCCTATTTGATGGAGCTACTTTTATGTGGCTGAGGATGCATTCAGATGCCTGCCAAAGGATGCTATTAGTTCTGGATGAACAATAAGAGCTATAATTTTTATTGGCTTAATTTTGAGGATTTTCCCAAAGCTGGAGGTACTCCACTTAAATCTCCAAATCTTTTAATTAACAAACATTCCTAAGCAGGCTAGAATTTCTCCTGATTGAACACTCTGAATATACAACATGGAATTGCAGTATACCCTACTAGATAATTATTTAAATGAGATGCCAATACTTGTGTTGAACAGACTTCTTAATTACTAAAACAGATTCGTATTTTGCATCTGAAATACTTAATAATACCACTATTCAAGATTTATAAAGACTTTCTTCTCTGAGAAGGTCAATGAAATGCCTACATTGTTGGTTTGCCTGCATCCCGAAGTACATTTTTTATTCCTTCTCTTCATGTCATTCTTATGGGTTTGCTTAAGAGGGGTGTTGCACTTTGCTGAGAGAATAATCTTCATTGTCAGATATATATAAAAGGATGTCTTTCTGAGACATTACACATTGGTAAAGCTGAGAATAAGAATATAATCTAAAACATTTTGTAGAGAAGTATTTAGCTCATTTTCGATGGTTTTGTTAACTGCCCAAAGGGGAAAAGTCCTACGTTTTCTAAGATGGATTGTGATTGGTTCTTCTCTGAAACTATTAAAATTCTTAAGGAAAAGGTGTGGCTCTCTCTGAGTGATACTCAACCTTAGTGAAGGGTTGATTCATTCATTGTCTGCAACAGTGGTTTACATTAGAAAAATTCTATTTGAACTTAGGTAAATATGTAGCAAAATTCAGAATAACCTACTGTTGTAAAGCTAATATGAAGGTTAAAATACAAAAGTGCTAAAAATAGGTGAAAATACAGTGGTTTGTTAAGGGATATTAGAGATTAAAAAAAGGAATTTATATAACTTCAATGACAGATCAAAATTAGGTAATATGTTCCTAAATTTTAAAAATATTAATATGGTCTATTAGGTTTTTCCCTTTTCTTGGACCAAACTTCCAATTAATAAATATTTCTTCTGGGATCCCTGGGTGGCGCAGCGGTTTGGCGCCTGCCTTTGGCCCAGGGCACGATCCTGAAAACCCGGGATCGAATCCCACGTCGGGCTCCCCGTGCATGGAGCCTGCTTCTCCCTCTGCCTGTGTCTTTGCCTCTCTCTCTCTGTGTGACTATCATAAATAAATAAAAATTAAAAAAAATATTTCTTCTGCAATATGTTGTATTAGACACTTCAGACATACAAAGAAGTGTAAAACTTAGCTACTGCACTCAAGGAGCTAACATCATCTCTAAGAAAGTAAGAAATATGTATGTAGCAAGTGAACTAACAGTCTAAAATGGTACATAAGCCAGTATCAGAAGCAAAACAAAACAGTAAAGACTCTTATTTGCTAACTACAGATGTTTGCTCTAAAGCAGGATAAAGTCAGTAACTACCAAAGCTGGGCTAATTTTGCTCCCTCAGTCTCTAAGCTTGAGATTGGAGGCATATAAATTGGGAATGAGTATCTGTCTACAGATAGTACAAATCGAGATTCTGAGCCAGACCTTTCAGGCAGGTAGCAAATAAGAGAAAAACTAATTTCCCAGAGATTACATATAATGCCTAGATTTATCAAAATAATAATTGGAAAGAGAAGAAATCATTGCAGCAATTCGCAGTCATGCTGGAATGATTGGCTACAAAGTGTGAGTAAATATAACTAGTATAAATGAGACCCTTTCCACACACCACAAGAAGCATTATTATTGGTTCATAGGGTTGTGGAATAACCACAATGGCTGATGTGCCATAGACTTTCTGGGACCAAAGTCTTGCACAGTTGAGTCAAATTTTCTTCTTACTGTTCACTCAGGGATTCTCTAGATTTCACCTAGTCCTACTCACATAGAGTATTTTCCCTCTCCCCTGCTCCTTGAAAAGGTGGACTCATAGTCCTCAAAAGAGGCCAGTTGCTTTCCTGCTCATTACTACCCTGAGATCACCTGAGCTGTTTCAAACCATGCCCCTCCAGATTGGAAATGACCTAGAACAAGATCAGACTCTGAAAGGTGGTCTATGCCTGGAGAAAGTTAGAATCTGAATATGGCTTTGCACAAAACATCATGAAGCATGTCTGAAAACCAAGGATTGTGGCTGAGGACCAATGGTAGCCAACCATATGACCAACATGGAACACATAGAGGTTTGAGGCGCCACTATTACTTTCAAGCACAAAATCTCCCGTTGTTACAGAAAAAAGAATGCAGAAAAATTTATGGGAAGGGGACGGGGCTGACTCAGAGAACTTAAACAGGAATATTTCAGGTTACAAGCCACCAGCAGTTTTAAAAATTCACAAGTCTCCATTAAATTGAATCTCAAACATCTCTTTCGTGATCTGTTAATGAGAACAGTTTGACATTCTCTTGGGTGAAATAATTTAAGTAGAAACCATGTGACATTATAATCAATTTCAGCAGCTCTTTAACTACTTTAAGTTTGTCAAAGTGTTTTACAGTTAAAGCTATAATTAGCTAGCCTTTCTATATTCACTGTGAGGTAGAGAGTTGAATTTCCAAGTAAGCTTTATAACTGTGGAAACAAAGAACAATAATGTTCAAAAGAAGTCAACCATTTGGGTGCCGGTTTTATGGATGTGTTCATCTTATGATATTCATCAAGCTAAATATTTAGGGTGTATGCACTACTGTGAATGTATGTTGCATATCAGTAAAGTTAAAATTTAAAAATATATATGAAGAAACTTGGTATAAAGAGAATGAAGAAAAATCTCCTTACCAGGCTAGCTCTTCTGAAACCACTCAGGAAGGGTGTTTGTGTAATAAGCCTTTGGCATGCTGAGCCAGCCACTAAGGGTGCTAAAACTAACTCAATTCCTCCTATACCTAAATTAGTTTGAAAATAATAGAATTGTGTGCTCAGGTGTGTAGATGAGAGTTAAAGTGGCAGGAAGATAAATAGATGGATTTTCACATGGCTTATTTACCAAGTGGTTTTTGCTTCTTCAGTGGAACCATTGGGTCCTGACTCCATGGCTATGACCTTGACCAAAGCTTCATTTTGCTCCAGAGGTGAAATAACTGGAGAGTTGCTAACTCTCTCACTCCCAGAGCCTTGGTACTTCAGATCAGACCTGAAACCAAATTCCAGCTCTGCCATTTACAAACTCTGGGCCATGGGCAAACCAGTGAACCTTTTTGACTCAGTTTCTTCAATTGTTCTAAGGAAGAAAATATCATAGTGTCCGTGTTGTAGGACTTCTGGGGTGATAAAAGGAAAAACATAAAATTTCTGACATGAGTAAGCATTCCACCAACTCCTAAAGCACACACACCATTCTTTTTATTTAAAACCTGAGAATTGGATTAGGTTACTTCCAGAGTTCTCATCAGGCAGGAAGTAGGAGATGGCACATTCTTGAGGCAAAGTTCAAGTCCCCCCACCCCTGCTCCCCCAACACTCCTCCTTTGAACTCTCCTTCTATTTCTTGTCCCTCCTTCTTGCTGTTTCAAGGTCAAGACTCTTGAGATTTAAGTCTGCACTGCTGTTTGTGCTTTCCCTTCCCCCACTGAGGGTTCAGTCACTGAGATCTGGGTTCTACTCAGACCATTCCACTGAGGCTGTTCTCCAGGATCCTCAGAGATGTCACACTTACAAAAGCCAAGTCCTTCCTTTTGTTCCTATTGGTCACTCTCTCTCTAAAACACACTCTTCCCCTTGGCTTTTACATTGTTCTCCTGGTTTTCCTTTTGCCCATCTGCCTATTTCTTCTCAGTGTCCTCTTCAGGGTCCCTCACCTGCAGGTGTTTTCCAGCGCTCCCTATCTCTCCTCAACCATCTTACCTCCTCCTGACTTCTCCTACCTCCTGCATGGCAGCCAAATGTGTCTTTCTACCTTGCTCTGTCTCTTGAGCTCTAGCCCTAGATTGGTTGTCCATGAGATGTTTCCAATGATTAAACTCACCTCATTTCACCTGTGCCCACCACTGTGGCTTCCTCCTCTCCCTTCTCCTCCTCCAGGAGGCCCCCTCATTCTTGCGCCCTGAGTTGCACCAGCATCTCTGCTGCTGCCTTAGCTATCACTTCTGGCATCCAATCTACCAAAATGTTTGGTACCCTCCCTTCTTATAAATACTTTTGAATCATACATGTTTCTCTGTTCTCACACTCACTGCTCTAGCTGTACCTTTTATCCTAGTTGGTTTTTCTGGTTTGAGTCATTTAGAGAGGAGGTGGCAACCTATGCACAACACTGATACCATGAGTGCAAATCTGATCATTCTCTTCCTAACAATCCTAGTATTTGCTTCCCATCTATTTCTTTTTTTTTTCTTCCCATCTATTTCAGAATGAAATCCCAAACTCTGAATACAGCCTCCAAGACCTTTTGTGATTGGCTCTGCTTTCATGTTCAAGCTTACCGTTTCCGTTCCGTGTCTTCTGTCCTGAGAGGGAACAGCTGGGATTGCCAGAAGCGTCCTTCCCCCTTCCTGCACAGCTCCCATCCATCTTTCCAAACACAGTTGGCTGTCACCTCCTCTGGGGAGGTCTCCTTCATCCTCTACACCCCATCCCCAGCTGGGATGGGTGCTTGGCTCATAGCATCTGTAGATTCTGCTCTGTGTTGGGATTGCCTACGTGTCTGAATTTTTCATCAGAGGCAGGAAACTGTTCTTTCATCTGTTTTCCCAGGGCATAGTACGATGCCCACATGGACCAATCTCTCCTCGAATGAAATATGAGTGAGTGATGAGTGGCTACAGCAAGTCTGTGGAACACTTTGGTATAGCTGTGGAAAGTAGGGAGGTGTGTGTGTGAGCTGGTGGCTTATCAACTCCTCTGCAGTCTAGAACTAGCTCAAAAGTAATTTAAATAAAAAATGAGAAGTTGAAGTTCATTTTCTTCTCCTTATCCACCCACATTATCATTTCTCTGCTACCTGAAGACTAAAAACCATATAACTTTCTGTTGCTTGCGTGACTGTGTCAAGTGATCTGAAACATGTCATGTGTGAGCAGTCTCTCTGGTGGGTCTGACACCCACAGGATCAGATTCTTCCTACCCTTTGCTTTTTCCTCCTTAATTTTTCTGAAACATGTTATATATTTCTGCGAGCTTTTTCATCTGGGAACAATTCTCCTCCGGTGAAAATATCCCCTTCATCTTGTTCCAACCTCCCTCTCCTCAATAAACCTCCATGGATAGAACAAAGGTGATGACTTTTTAAAAATGTAAATGAGGCTCCTAGAGGAGTGACATAGAAGGAGATTTTAATATTACTCTTAAAAGAAAAAAACAGACAACTCATCTGAATCTTCCTTTGGAAATGCATCAAAATAAAATATTTGGAATTTAAATGTAAATTGTAAGATAGAAGACAGTGCCCATTAGAATGAAATGATGCTGAGTAGGGGCCCAACAATCCCATAGAAACAGAGTTCTGTTCCTTTGAAGTAAACTGAACACTAGTTATAATATATTTTTGACCTCATCTGTTTTCTCTTCAAAATACTAGACAGAATGGAAGATAAAAATCCAAAAGCAAATGACTAAATTTAATCTTTATTTATAAGTCTATTTATTGTTTTACATCAAAGTCTAGATCAATTTAAGTTATAAGGAATTTATTTCATGAGCCAGTGCTGAAGAAACTCACTGAAAACATGGTTAACGATGGAGGACATGCAATGCTGAGGAGATTCTGTACGTTTTGTGGAAATAAGTATCTGTAAGCAGTTTCCTTACAATTATAAAATTCATTTTGCCTGGATCAGAGAAGGCCTCTGGGAGTTACTACTTAGTTCCAGAATTCCTCCATTTCTAGTGGGTGCTTTTTAATAAAATGGGAACACGAGGGTGATTATTTGAGCAAGATGTGTTTTACTGCTGATTACCAAAGCCCATTTTTCTCTACAGAGTTAAGATCTCTTCAAATTCTCTCTCTCTCTCTCTCCTTCTGTTTTCAGTAAACACAGCCATTAATGCCTCAGCAGCTGTGACCAGGTCCTCTGTCACCTGATCATGTGGCCATTGCTATTGAGATAATTTAGTATGGAGGAGATAATGAGAGGAGAATTAAGGGTAGGCAAAGTGCTAGCAGAGGGTCTCTTAGTAATACAGATCTTCCCCGTCAGTTCTTCTTTCACATTTGTCCAAATTCCAATCATTCAAAGAGACATTCTTTGTCTCTCCCTCCAATTCCTCTGACTTTGCTTTGGTACTATAGACCTCTGCGACTGCATTTATACCTCCACTAATTTATGGACTTGTCTTATGTAGTTCTCAGATGATTGCCCATCCATAGATTTGATTTCCTCAGATAATTTGTATATTCTCTAGGAGATTGGGCTTCTTAAGTTGGGAGCTGAGAAATGGATAAAATCATCCTTCTCTTGACCGTCATTCTCTATCAGTTAAAGTGGCCCTTGAATTGGAAAATTGTATTTATCATGAGTTCTTATACTGTTGGTTCTGTAGCCTAGACAACACCGTTTTCTTTTTTTTTTTTATTTTTTTTATTTTTATTTATTTATGATAGTCAGAGAGAGAGAGAGAGGCAGAGACATAGGCAGAGTGAGAAGCAGGCTCCATGCACTGGGAGCCTGACGTGGGATTTGATCCCAGGTCTCCAGGATCGCGCCCTGGGCCAAAGGCAGGCGCTAAACCGCTGCGCCACCCAGGGATCCCACAACACCGTTTTCTGAAAGTTGGGAACATTGACTGGGTCAGTCATTAGAGGGAAACCTGCAGCATGTGAATGCTTATGGGAAGTGGAGAGAAAATAGTCCCTGGAAAACTGTGGAATGGGAGTTTGTTGAAGTTTTGACCAGCAAATCTTAAGATGCCCAGGAAGTAACTCCCAAATGTTGGATCACAAGATCATGGTCTCCACAAAGGATCAGGCTGGGAGGAGAGGAAATCATGAGTTTGCAGCTCTGGGTTGCTCTATAGAGACTAAGGAAATGAAGAACATGCTATGCTAAGTCAACCACAAGAGGGTCAGATACCAAAGTCCAGGGACGGAATATTTGTATGCTTATTCTATTCTCTGTATTCATTTCCATTTTGTTTTCTGAAAATATTTAGTAAGATATTTTTGAAAGTTGGAGTCTTGGGACACCTGGGTGGCTCAGTGGTGGAGTGTCTGCCTTTGGCTCAGGGCATGATCCTGGGGTCCTGGGATCAAGTCCCACATTGTGCTCCCTGCAAGAAGCCTGCTTCTCCCTCTGCCTATATCTCTACCTTTGTCTCTCTGTGTTTCTCATGAATAAATAAATAAAGTCTTAAAGAAAAAAGAAAGTTGGAGTCTTTTTCAGATATGCTAGGGGGAGCTAAGGGAAGGTGTAGGCCTGGGTTACTCCTCTATACTAGGGTTGGTCTTTTCTCCTAAGTGATTGAATAGTAAATATTTTAGGGTTTGTGGGCCTGTCAAAAAATGTTCTCTGTCAACTATCAACTCTGCTATTTTAATGCAAAAGTGGCCACAGACAACACATGAATGAATGAGCATGGCTGGGTTCCAATAAAACTTTATTTACAAAAACAGGCAGCAGGCTGGCTTGGGTACTCTGGCCTTACAATGCTATAGATAAAGGGGTATGACACAATCCTGAGGCCAGAGTAAATGGTGTTTGAAGTAACAGAACACAGCAAAAAGCCCAATAGCTTATGAGGCAGGCTGGGATCTTCCTGGCTGCCTAAGTCTTGAGGGTTTGAGTTTTAATTTTATTAAGAAAGATACCTCCCCCACCCCAATCCTTTCAAAAAAAAAAATCATGAGAGCAGAGATCTTTTTTCCTTTTTTTTCCTATTTGGCTTTACTTTATTCTCTGCATCTACATAGTTGCCTGACATACAGTAAGTACTCCAACACATTTGTGAATGATGAATATTTGAGTGAAGAAAATTCTCTTACATAGCAGGGTTGACTGAAATTTAGCAGCTCTACGACTCTGGACATGACTCAGGATATTATTGGGAAAAATATCAGTTTTGGTGTCAGGAGACTAGAGAAAATAAGCAGCACAGAGAAGAAATCAAATATATCCTCTTAATTTTAAGCTAACTTGGAGGTGAGCATTTTGTTACTCATCTCTGCATCTCGTACAGAACTGTGCCCTGTGTAACCACACTCAGTGTCTGTAACTGGATGCTTGGTGGGGGAAGCCAATCTTGCAGGCAAGCCCAAACAGAGGGCAGTGCTATGATCTGAATGTCTGTGTCTTCTAGAATTTGTATGTTGAAACCTAATGACTCATATGGTGGTATTAGGAGTTAGCTGTTTGGGGAGGTGTTTAGGTCATAAGGGTAGAGCCCATATGAGTGAGATTAATGCTCTCGTAAAAGAGACCCCAGAGAGCTTTCTTGTCTCCTTTCACCTGGTGACGTGACTGTAAGAAGATAGCCATTGATGAAACAGGAAGCAGGTCCTCATCAGACACCAAATTGCTAATGCCTTGATCAAGGACTTCTCAGCCTCCAGAACTCTGAGAAATAAATTTCTATTGTCTATAAGCTCCCCAGTCTGTGGTATTTTTGCTGTAGCAGCCCCAATGGACTAAGGCAGGCAGGGGAGGAAAAGGAGATTTACCAAACCCTCACTAGGTTTCTCATAGACTTATCCATTGCACTGATGTGGAAGCCAGCCTTCCTGCATCTTTTAATATTTTTGTGAATGATGCCTTTATAGAGAACATGCTGTTAGGTTATATTGTATTGTGTTTGAAGTATTATGTGGACTAGGTGGTTCTATCTATGCTTATTGCAAGTTCCCTCCCCTTTTCAGATGGGTTTTGAAAAATAAAGACATTCCTGAGCACAGAAAGGGCAACAGCTCAGTGTAAGTAGAGGCAAGAAGGCAGTGGGAGGAAACACCTCTTCTGTGTGCACCTGCACACGTGTGTTTATACGTGTGCACACATGTTTGATGGCATGCATGTGTGTGAAAATAGTGCCTCTTCAAGGGCTTTCTAACATCAAACCTCTGGGACTGATACCTGATCTGATTGGTGAAAAGTACTCTGCATGTTCTCTACGTTAACCTACCTGTGCAACTCTGTAAGGCAACATTATTTTCACTGTTTGTTACTGGGAACGGTGAGGCTCAGATAAACAAAATAATGTACTGTGATTACTCAGTAAAAAGTGGAAAGGACTCGGGTGAGGCAATGAGGCATAGAGGGCGCAGATGTTAAGGAGGCAAACTCTCAGTTGCAAGTGCAGGTCAATGCAAGTGTTGCACTCTGGGTATCCCAGGAATTATGGTTAGGTCTTCCTGACTGAACCATGTGCTCTTGACCACTGCACCATAGTTGAAAGCAGAAGGTTCTGGATGGTAACACTGGGGATGGAAGAGGTGCAGATTGGAATAGGGCAGTCCAATGGCCTTCCGACTTTTTGCTTATATATCCCCAAAGAGAATTTTCAAAAGTTGTGTATTCTTTGCACCTGTTTAAAGTGATATCTAAAAACCTTAGACTTAAGTTCACATAGTTGCAAAGAATATTATTTCCACTTTTATTTTTTTAAAGATTTTAATTATTTATTCATGAGAGAGAGAGAGAGAGAGAGAGAGAGAGAGAGAGGCAGAGACACAGGCAGAGGGAGAAGCAGGCTCCATGAAGGGAGCCTGATGTGGGACTCGATCCCAGGACCCTGGGATCACGCCCTGGGCCAAAGGCAGGTACTAAACCGCTGAGCCACCCAGGGATCCCCAAACTTTTATTTTATTTGAAATAAACCTGATATGTAATTTTCAATGTATTTAACTGAGTCCAAATGACATGGTGATAAGAAAGACATGGCATATGTGAGGAAAAATTTTACAACACCCTTTTCCCCTTTAATTCTTATGAAATTGTATTTCTATTCTATTCCCTGATAGAAATTTTATCCTAGTGTTTTCTATGCTTTAAAGTTTTAAATATATTTTCACAACAAAAATATGGATGTAAATTAAAATTAATTTTTGACCACAGGACTCTAAATGTAAAGATTTTCTTCTGCAATTAAGTTAGTGCCATTATTATTCATACTCAATGGGTCCTCAACATCATTATAGTACAAATGTTAATAGTTACTAAATATAAAAATAAGATGCTATTAGAAGTATATCTCAATGAGATAAGTGGAGTGCTTATAAAGTCATTTCATATGTTCAGAGATGAATATTACTTATGGTTGAAAAGGATAGGGTTCAACTCCAATTCTCATCATATTTATTTATTTATAGACCTGTTGAGAAATTTTGGTCATTGAATAAGTAGATGGTAATAGAAAGAGTTTGGTTGAAAGAGAGTCACTTGTTTCTCCAAGATATATTCTAACAAAATCATAGCATGATTTGAGAAAATGATTTTTAATGATTTATCAGCTTCTTTTCAAAAGAATCAAGTCACTTGACTTGCAAAAAGGATTTATTAACTGGTCATTAGAGTCTCCACACCAACACTACTATTTCAAATTTATTTTATCTTTCTTGCCTCAGAGAGTGTTAAGCCCACAAACGTATTGAGTCCTGGTAGAGGAGAGTGTGCCTTCATTCTTTTAAGTGAGAGAAGGATGCCTGTAAAAGGGGAGATGGGAACAGAGAGTCAGAAGGTCACCTGGACCACAGGCTCTTTTTCAGGTAGAAAGGTCTCAATAAAAAGCCCATATGGATGCTGAAGAGCTGGGAACTGATTCCCACAATACTACCTATGTTTATTTTGAGAATCACTGGGATAGGGCATGACGAACATTTAAGGAAGCTTTGGAAGGATGAAAGGAGCAAGGGTGGGTGTAGGATATTCAAGTAGGATGTAGGGAGTACAGTAGGAGGAGGAAGGCAGCGCCGGTCAAGTAGGAAAATAGGGGATAACTGAAAGGGCGCAAAAGAATGCCACATTTTGACAGTGGCTGGCCCCACTGTGTTATACACTGGGCTTTGACTCACTCTCACTCCCACATTTAGAACCTAGCATTTTTGTGGTGGATGTGTTGGACATGCTGATTTATTCAGGGTTTCAATCAAGAAATAAATGAAGATTAAGATTAAAATGAGAGGTTTACAAAATAGGTCAAGATTAGGAGATAGAAAGGGTACAATTTGGAAGAAGGAGAAAGGACTTAAGATAAAGACCGGGCAGGTCACTTCTGTGTCCCTGGTTTCTGTTTGCACTGCTTTAGCAGCAGATGTTGCTTACTTATCTCAAATTAAATTAAAATGTCCTTAGAGCTGGAATGATGCAGTTATCTTTCATCCAGAGTATATGATCTCTCCACACTTTCAAAACTGCTAAGTGTCTTTATTTTGTGTGTAACACACGAACATTTCAAGTGTCATTCAGCAACAGGCCACTTCTCATCAGCAAAGTGACAGCTCGGTATGAATTCAGGGAAATGTTTGCTATGGAGCTTACATTATTATCAACACAATTCAACATCACCTATGTTAAGATTAGGCTCTTTAGGTGGAAAAGCAGTTAAGCTAATTTTATTTTATTTATTTATTTAAAAGTAGGCTCCACACTAGGCTTGAACTCTCCCACACAGAGATCAAGATCAGATGCTGAGCCACCCAGGCGCCCCCAATGACAATTAATTTTTAAAATCTTTGCTTGAATTCAAAATTTATGAAACTCTACCTTATTCTGATACCTAACTTTAAAACTGAACAAAATATTTAAAATTAGTATCATTATCTTTCTAGCACTGCTTTAAATCATGTTCAATGGAATTGTGAAACTCCTCTGCCTATTTGTAGAAACTGCTTCCTCTTAAGTGTATGTGTCTATTTTGTTAATATGTCTTTACCAAAGAGAAAGCAAATGTTACAGTCACTCCATTATAAAAGTAGCCTGTGTATATGATTTCCACTTAAAAGAGAAGTCAACAAAGTCTGGAGACAGAGTCTTCCCTTATGAAATGCTATAACCAGCTCCCTGCTGATGCCAGCTACATGATATTCCAAACTGATAATTCAACTGTTAATTCATAAAATAAAGTAGGTGGGGAGAAGGTTTCTATTTTGGCTTTGACTGTCATTACTTTAACAACTTTTTTTTTTTTTATCTCTCCCCAAATACAACTCATTAGCAAATGCCACCTAAATGGTACTTCCTTTGTGACTTTGCAGCTGTCATTGTTATGCATTCAGCAGGCCCAAGCGCTGCTCTGTGTATTTCTGGAAAGCTAGTCATCTGTTTAAACTCAACAAATGGAGCCATTTAAACTGCTAAAATACAGTACCGTAGTTGCTTGTATTTTGCAATACAACTTAGTCTTTAAGTTGCATCTAAATGAAAGGTTCCGGCTTAATCGGTTCTAGGAATAGTATGAAGAGCGGGTCTAGAGAATTTCCCCCGGTAATTAAGCGGCGAGCACTTGCGGCGCCCTCTCCGACCTCACACAAGAGGCACGTCTCTCTTCGTGACGGACGGCCTGTGCTTATCTCCGCCAGCTTGGCGGTACTGGGCTGGGGTGGTGTGGGAGGAGGAAAAAAGATAAAACGTGGCACCGTGCACGCAGAGCCGCGCTCCGGCAGCAGGGAGGTGCGCGGGCAGAAAGATGAGCCAAGGCGGGGCTGGCTTCGTGGCCTTCGTGCGATTCTGATTTATCTCTGAATTTGCGTCTTTTAAGGGCACTCCAACAGCCCCATGGATCATAGCCTGGGAGCCCGGAGCCTGCCCCGGTGCCCGTCCCCGTCCCCCACCCGGTCCAGGCCTGCGGGAGCTGCGCGTTGCCAGGCGCGGGGCCTGGAGCCCCCAGGGCGGGGCGCGCGCTCCGCGGGGCGGCTGCCCGGGGCTGCAGCCTGGACCTCGCCTGCGGGTGTCCCCGTGTTCCGGGACCGGGGCGCCACGTGGCAAAACAGCAAGCAAGCAAAAAACCACCGCGAAAGGGCCACAGAGAAACTGTGAGGAAAAGGAAAAAGCCTCCCCCCCCCCACCTTCGGCGAGGGGCCTGCGTTTTCATCTTGCCCCGCCCCAGAGCTAGCGGGTGGCCCCGAGCCAGGGCCCTGGACGCCGCCAGCGCCCACTGCCCAGCAGAGACCAAAGCAGAATAACCGAACCGACAAGCGAACACGCTGCCTGACCTGCGGAGTCGGGCACGCAGGCGATTTCGGCTTCCCTGGCGGGGGAGGAGACCACGAGCAAATCCCGGGGCTGTTGAGCCCGCCCACGGCGAGGGCGAGCGCCGCCGGGGCGCGGGGTGGGCAGGGCGCGGGGCGGGAGGGGCGCGGGCGGGGGGGGGGGCAGGGGCGGGGCGGGGAGGGGCGCGGGGCGCGCAGGGGCGGCCTTGGTCTTCAGAGGCGCTGGGCGGTGGCTGAGCCCAGACTTCGAAGCCAGGTGGTCCCGTTCAGTTTCGTCTCATCAATTAATTAGACCGTTACTCTCGCCAGTCCCTCAGCTGGCTGAGCCTCCAGGCCGTCCTCTGGGAAATTGTTTCTCTATCAGCCTGATGACTTGCTTTCCCCCGAGTTTTAAGTATCATAAAACATGGGTCTTGGGGGCTCCTGGGTGGCTCAGTCAGGTGAGCGTCTGACTCTTGATTTCTGCTCAGGTCATGATCTCAGGGTCCTGGGATGGAGCCCCAGCTCCTGCTCCTCACTGATTAAAGAGCTTGCTTGAGGATTTCTCTCCTTCTCCTTCTGTCCCTACTACTCCTGCTGGTGCTCTCTCTCAAATAACTACATACATTTAAAAAAAATCTTGGGCCTTCAACTTTAGTGGTAGTTTTACCTGGTTTGGTTAAGGACTGGCATCTTTCCTTAATTGGTGTCAGTCTTCTTAGCCACACCTGTAGTGGTTGGATGAAAATCTGAATTTTTAAAAAGCCTCTTCCTGAGAAGACCAAAAGAAAATATAAGTGAAAATATAAATCCTTTAAAACTGAGGAAAATATTTCAACATCTAATAGCAGACAAAACGTTGATACTGAAACACAGATACAAGTTATGATCAATAAGAAAAATTGACAAACTATGTTAGAAAAAAGCAAGATAAGGCAATTTTCAGAAGAATTATAAATGGCAATTAGCTAAAAAATAACCATTCAATTATTAATCAAAGAAATAGAAATTTGAAAAGCAATGATATTTTCACTTAGCCTGAGGAAAATTTTATCAGTATTGGCAAAAGTGTGAGAGAAGCAGACACTCTCATACTCTGCTGGCTAGAGGTCTCAGGGAAAGCAACTTGGCACCAACCTTTGTTTTTTGTTTTTTAATTTTTATTTATTTATGATAGTAGAGAGAGAGAGAGAGAGAGAGAGAGAGAGAGAGAGAGAGAGGCAGAGACACAGGCAGAGGGAGAAGCAGGCTCCATGCACCGGGAGCCCGACGTGGGATTCGATCCCGGGTCTCCAGGATCGCGCCCTGGGCCAAAGGCAGGCGCCAAACCGCTGCGCCACCCAGGGATCCCCGGCACCAACCTTTGAAAGTATTAAAAAATGAATAGTCTTTGGTCTGGCATTTTACTTACAGGTATTTATCCTGAAGAAATAATTAGACATGGATATATCTGTGTTTATAGGGTTGATGGTCACTGTTTATAATAGTATATGGCCAAAATGTTTAATAATTTAGGGTGTCTGTTAAATATATAAATATATATCTATAAAGGTATAAATAATAAATACTATTCTATAATAAATAAATAAAAATATGAGTACATATATATGATGGAATATTACTAGGATTATTAAATTACTAAATTATAGATATATATTAAGAACCTGGAAAGAATTTTTCATTATATTTTTAGGTAAAAATAACATGTGTAGTTTGGAAAAGCAGTATAAGCATAGTGGTTTAGTGCATGAATTCAGAAGCCGGGCTGGTTGGCTTTGAATCGTTGCTCTACCCTTTCCTGGCTCTGTTGCTATAAAGCTGTGTGACTATGAGTAGTAAACTGCTCAATATCTCTGTGGCTTGGTTTCCTCAGTTGTAAAATGAGCTACTCTTGGCAGCCTATCTCACAGGGGTATTACGAAAATTAAGTTAGTACCTGTATATCGCTTAGGATAGTGTCTGGCTTGTCTTATTTTTTCCTCTCTTCCCCTATGATCCTCTGTTTTGTTTCTTAAATTCCACATATGGGTGAGATCATATGATAATTGTCTTTCTCTGATTGACTTATTTTGCTTAGAAATCAGAGAGGGAGAGAAATCATAAGAGACACTTAATCATAGGAAACAAACAGGGCTGCTGGAGGGGAGAGGGTAGGAGGACGGGGTAACTGAGTGATGAGCATTAAGGAGGGCATATGATGTAATGAGCACTGGGTATTATCTAAGACTGATGAATCACTGACCTCTACCTCTGAAGCCAATAATATATTATATGTTAATTAATTGAATTTAAAGAAAATAAAAAAGAATTGTATCTGGCACATGACAAGTTCTCAACCATTGTTAATTTATATTTTACTATTTTATTAATTATAGATGCATAAAAATGCATAGAGAGATATATATATAAATAGTCCAAGTTGTTATTTCAGTTGGGATTTGAGTGATTTTTGTTTTTTGCTTTACTATATATACTTTGCTGTGTTTTCAAAAAATTTGAAATGAACATGACTTACTCTTATAATCAGAGGGAACAATGAAGATAATTCCATTTTTTAAGAAAGCACAAGTTTCCTCTTCTCTAAAAAAGACAAAATGAGGTTGCCTGGATATCCGCAAAAGTAGGTTAAGAAACACCCACATCTGAGAACTCAGAAAATCTTGCCTCGATACAAGGGATAATAAATGTGTAAAGAAACATTCAGCTTCTCTATTGATTGAAGAAATAATCAGAATTTCAATTAATGTGTTTCAGCCACTTTCTGATATTGTATGACAATTCCAATGTTGCCTTTTTGGTCTCAGTTAGACATTTTTAATGGAGATGAAATGCAAGATAATTGTTGATGGCTCAAGAGAATATGGTGTATTAGTAAGAATAGCCAACATAGCTGATTCATGTAACATTTTCTGAGCACCTCTACAAAGTAGGAGCTATCATTACCCCCACTTTGCATATAAGGAAACCGAGGCCTAGAAATATTAAGTAGCTTGTCCAAGTCACATACTGATAAAAAGCAGGGCCAGGATTCAAATCCAGTCTGAGCTCAGAGCCTCTATTCTGTAGGCTATAGTAATCTAAAATTCAAAATTAAATGGGAAAAAAAGAAAGACAGGTAAACATGGGGCAGGGGGGAGGGAGTATCGAATCAGCTGTTTTAAGCACTTTCAGGGCAAAATTTTACCTTATTTGTCTTAAATACCCAGAATTTTACTCCACACCTGATGCATAACAGTCACTTATAAGTGAATGCCTGAATATTCATGGGCCTGACACAGAGCAGATATTCTTAGGTTCTTAATAATAGGGACATGGTTGGACACTCAGATTTGTAATTAAAACAAACAAACAAAAAAGCTAGAGACTCTTCTAAAATGAAAGGAGGACGCTAACGGAGAAAGTGGAATATGGCACATGAAGGGATCTCTTCTTCCAGACCCATACCCTCTTCCCTTAGAGACTGCTTGAACTATTTATTAGTGGTTCCTGGGTCTCTAATTAGAGTCCCAAGCATTTCCTTCTGTTTCCCAAAGGGTTGGAGTAGTGCCCTGAGGGCTTGTCACTATAGTCCTTTACCCCTTCTAATCAGCCAGATGGCAGCTGCAGGAAGTGGCCACTAAAGCAACAATCATAGGGTAGTGTTGACAGTGGAGGTCTTCAACTGAATGGGGACTTGAGGAAGCACATGCCCTGGAGTTTCTGAGCCTGGGATGTTAGAATTCGCTTTTGTCAGTTAGGCTTCATATATTAGTTGGGAATATTTAAACAATAAGACAACAGCTCTTTGGTTATGTTAATTTATTAGGCTAAAATTGAAAACTGCTTTCAAAATAATCCTCCTAGATGATAATTTCATGTTAGAAACATTGATAATTTGTCACTCCTCTTTTTTTTTTAAGATTTTATTTATTTATTCACCGGAGACACACACAGAGAGAGGCAGAGACACAGGCAGAGGGAGAAGCAGGCTCCATGCAGGAAGCCTGATGTGGGACTCGATCCCAGGACTCCAGAATCATGCCCTGGGCCGAAGGCAGATGCTTAACTGCTGAGCCACCCAGGCGTCCCAATTTGTCACTCCTCTTAATAATCTAAAACTTTTACTGACTTTGTAAGTGGCTCAAGGTGTGTGTAGTATTTGTGCTTGTGTCTTTATTTATTGTTCTTATGTGGGAAAGTGCATAAAAATAAAACACAGACTCTTTAGTAGCCACTTATAAATCTCATATATATATTTTAAAGTATGCTCCATGTCCTGCAAGGAGCCCAACATGGGGCTGACCCTGAGATCAAGACCTGAGCTGAGATCAAGAGTCGGAGGCTTGGGGTTGCCTGAGTGGCTCAGTTGGTCCTGGGATTGGCCCCTTCTCAGGCTCCTTGCTTGGCTGGTTGACTGCTTTTCCCTCTTCTTCTGCCCCTCTCCACTCTCGACTTGTGTGCTCTCTCGTTCTTTCTCTCATTCACTCTTTCTCTAATTTATTTTATTTTTTATTTATCTGACTTATAAGAGCAAGAACAGTTGTTCATTCAGTTATCAATCCATCAGTTCATCTGTCCATTCATCCATCCATCTAAATGATTGAGTGTGATCATTAAAACTATATCCAACAGACTTCTTCTGTTGCTACAAATATTCCCTCTTGGAAACCATGATGTGACATGGTTTATGGTTAAATGGATTATATTTTCCTATTAAAATACCATTATAATTGAGAGCTTACTTCTGTTCACAATGTCAAAAAAATTATAAACAGGACTCAAAATATTTAGCAAAAGCACTGATAAAAGTAAAACCCCACAAATCCTGATAATCTATAATATAGTAGAAGTATATCCCAAGACACTGAATCTTAGGGATGGAAGAGACTTTGATAATCTTATTTCCAAGAAAACCAAAGTTCAGAGGGAGGAAAGGACTTGTCTGGTGTTACCCACTTAACTCAGAAAAGCTAAGACTATAACCCTGGTCCCTCAGTTCTCAGATCCATGTTTCTTTTCTGAGACCATACACCCTCCTGGAGAAAAACCCCAAGATTTATTTAAGGTTGCTTAAATAGGGGGCCCCTGGGTGGCTCAGTTGTTAAGTGTCTGCCTTTGGGTCAGATTGTGATCCTGGGGTCCTGGGATGGAGCCCCACATCGTCATCATCAGACTCTCTGCTCAGCAGGGAGTCTGCTTCTCCCTCTCCTTGTGCCCCTTCCCCCACTCATACTCACTCTATCTCTCTTAAACAAATAAGTAATCTTTTTTAAAAAGTTTGTTTATACAAGAGACCACAATATATTGTAAAATGTGCATACAACACGAAAAGGTACAACCATATTTCATGCGTGTAAATTAAATAGCTAGCCAAAATAAATATAATCAAAAAACTAATTTAAAAAACTATTTGCTTTGTTAACATCGATTAAAATATGGAAGGAACATTGTGGAAGCCCATTTCTCTTCATAAAACTGCTCAGAAACATTTCAGCCAGTAATTAAGTGGATTCCATTGTTTGTCTGACCAGTGTCCATCCCTTCCTTCCTCCTTCCTCACAGAACCCTGATTTTATTTGGGCTCCTGTCACTCCTCTGAGCCTTTAAATTAATAATATACTGGAGGGAGCAAGAAAGGGAGGGGGAGAGTCAGGGACCAGCTTCAGGGCTAAGGAGTTTACCCCCTTGCCTGAGATAGTTCTGGAATATATATATATATTTGTTCCTCAAGAAGCAATTATTGCCTTCTTGGGGGTGATTTGCCCCCATGGAGAATGGCTTAGAGGGAGAGATAGGGAGGCTATCGCATGAATGGGATTATGAGTGGAGTGTCTCCAGGATGGGGACACCTGCTCATTTACAGAAAGCGGGGGCTTTGCAAGTTCTTTGACAAAATAGCGATTGCAACACAGAAATACTTTTTTTTTAATTGAAGTTTGATTTGCCAACATATGTAACATCCAGTGCTCATTCCATGCAACACAGAAATATTTTAAAAATTACCATGGACTTTATTTGGTCTTAAACTCATTCTGTTCCATTTGCTTTGCTCTTTTCCCATCAGATTCTCCTGTGGCAGCAGCTCTGGAAGCCTGAGAGGAGAAAGCAGACATCTAGGGAAGGTGAGCTGGGGTAAGAAAGGAGGCTTCAGGTTATAGACCTCAGTTTTCTTGGCAGATCATCTTATTTTCTTTTGTGTCTCTGAAATGTCTTCCTGTATTTCTCTTCTTGTTTTCTTTCCTACCATCCTCATAAGCCTGCATTACCTCTGGTCTGGGCAATCATCTTTCTATTTTCTTAATTATTTATGTAGGACCAACTGAATTTCAAGTACTTCCTATTACAGTCTCAATCAACAAGACAACCCTGGGAGTTAGGTATTAATGCCTGTATTTTACAGACAAGGAAACTGAGGCTCACGGGTTTTAGTGACTCGCCCCAAGATAGACACTAGTAGGAAGCAACAGAGCTGATATCTAAACCCAGTTGGGCAACCTATGGCCACGCCCCATCTGCAGGATTTTTGTAGTATATTTTAATGCATTTAAAAATTATTCATGGGATAAGTGAATACATTCTCTTCACAAAGAAACATTTAAAAAACATTGTAGGTTAATATTTCCATTAATCACCCTTCTCTATTCCTATTCTCTCTGCCCCCATCCCCCAAAGGTAACCAGAGTCACAGCTTGGCATGGATGGTTCCAGATCTTATTCTAGGTATTTCATATAGCTGTTTGTGCCCCACTGTGCTGGAGGGACCAATATAGTGCCCCAGGCATGGGCCCCACTGCATGGGTGACTTCCTGTGACACATGCCAGCACAGTGCATGTGGCCGAGCAGCTCTGCTTGGTAACTGGTTGGTTTGCAAGTCCTTCTTCTCAGAAACTACAGGTTTATAATGCATGGGTGGTTCTATTCTCTACTCCAGACCAGGCAGCAAATATTCAGTGTGTTCCATTTGGTTTTGTATTTCCTTCCCTCCCTTTGTTTAGATGATTTCTCCTCATCATCTTTTAGCCGGAGCTTTTTGTCCTTTTTCTCTCTTTGAGATAGCAACAGTTCTCTTTGTAGAAGGTACTTCAGTAAATATCGCTTTGTGCTGTAAAATAAGCCTGATATAGCATTTTTCTATTATTGATTAATTTACTACCTCCTCTTTTTTGCAAACTTTTTCTTCAGTTAATAGAACCTGTGAGCTAGTGATGGGGAAAATAAGTTATTTTGAGGTTGCCAAACTGTCTGAAATCAGTCCCTGGGATTATCACTAGGCTAGGTCTACATGGTTAGCCCTGCTCCCCTGAATGCTGGTTCTCCTGACCTTCCATGGTCCTGCAGTAGGACACTTGGGAGGAAAGGGGACACATTCGTAAGGGGAAAAGCTGATTTTGCTGATCCTCATGGAGACAGGCACATGGGGCTTAGAATCTGGAGGGCCCCATCTAGGAATATGTGGCTGTGTGTCCCAGGGTCCCCACGTAGCATGCAGGTCTCCAGGTAGAGCTCTGGAGGCAGACCCTCCCTGACACCGGTCATAGGGCCATAATGCTGAGGTAGGGGGCGGCTCGTTGTCCCTGCAGAGATGGCAGTCAGACCTCAGGGGCTTCCTTACCACACTTAGCAGACTGAGGACAAAGACATTTGCTCCAAGTGGTGGTTTTCAGAGGCCCCGGGCCAGGGTGAGGGATGTGGCAAATAATGAGGAAAACTGCTCCTGCTTACCCCTCCCTCAGGTAGGGACGAGGAGACTAGAGGGAACAAGTCACTGTGGTTCTGGAATTGCCCCACACCCTGGGGGGTCAGAAGTGGCCAGCCACAGATGCTGCTGCCCTGTACCTTGGGGTGCACACCGTGTGGGGGGAGGTGATGGCTCGCATCTGGTTCCTGTTGAAGGAGGGCTGAGAAGAAGGCAGTGGTCTGGGAGATGAGAAGAATGGAGAATGTGGCCAGGTGTGCTATCTCCATGAATTTTGTCTCTGTCAGGACTCTGCTAGGAAAACCAGCCAGGATCTGTTTTACTGAGCCATTTCCTCAGTGAAGTCCTATCGACAGAGAGAGGATATAAATAGCTTCTGCCACAGGGTGGCAGCAGCATCTTCTTGGCTGTGCTCACTAGCCCGGTGGGTGCTTTTCCTTCAACTGCAGAAGAGAGGGTTTCTCCCCGCATGTAGGGTCAGAGCCCGGCGGCTCTCTGAGAAGCTTAGGAGTGTCACGATACTTATTGCAGGAGTTTTCTTGATGTTTCTCTTTCCTTCAATTAATGTCTGGGTGGCTACCTTTTCTGTCTTTTCTTACCAGGGAATATTTTAAATCTAACTCCTTGTGTCTGTGAAGCCTGTAATTAGGGGACAAGGGAAGGTGACCAGATATTCTAATTGAGGCAGACAGTCTCGGTTCTGGCAATAAGCAGGTGCTCTGGACGGAATCCCAGGCAGGCTCTGCTGTGCCCCTTATCTGAACCAAGCTGATGAGCTGGCCCCCTTCCAGGGGAGGGTGACCAGAGCAGAGAGGGATCTGGAAACCAGGCGTGACAGGGACATGTGGCGGGGAAGGGGCACATTTGCTGAGAAGGAGATGATGAGAGCACTGCAGTCAAATATTTGAAGGGCTCAAGTGGAAAAAGGGCTCATGGAAAAGAGAGGTGGTTGGAATAGATTGGTTAAATCCTACCTACGGATAGGATTATCCTAGCTTAGAAATCCCATCAAATACACGCCTCAATTTCCAAAAGGGGAAAGTAAGATTGAGAGGGTGACACTTGTCCAGTGTCACACAACTGGCTGGTAATAGACAAAGCTAGGACTACAGCAGATCCTTGACTACATCCAAATATGGTCACCAATCTGGTTGTAAGCTGTACTGGTGGTGGGGGGAGGGAAGGCCTGTGGTCTCCGCTTAGTGTTGAAGCAGAAACTGGATGTCCATGTAGAGACTTCCTGAATCACTCAGAGAGGCGACTACTGCCATTACTAGAAAACTACTGAGTTTACTTCTCACATTCTCTACTTCTGTGTGGTTGTCATAGGATCCTCCATAATTGTCAGGTAAGTCGTGGTAACAGAGAGTTTGTGTGTAGTTGGAGGAGGTGGGGGTTGGAAAGGCAGGTCCTAGGAAAGGTTTGGATTCTAGGAGAGTCTGCTTGTGGTGGCACGACAGGACATTACAAAGGTCTCTGGCCTGGGATTCCCTAGTTGTCTCTGCCCTTGCAAAGTCCCTAGCTCCTGTCTCATGGGAAATGAGAAAGAAAAGAGTACTACAGACTTCTCTAGGCAGCACTCGGGCCCTTGGGGAGAGATCTGAACTGTATATGTAAGGGCCCTTGCTTGTGATCTGAACTTGGAGCTCCTATTGCCAACTTCACAAACCCCATTCTTGTCTCTCTCCCTCAAAAATCCTCCACAAGCAATCTGGGATAGAAGTGTGTTACCATCTCTCCATATGTTGGCTTATTGTCTTTGCCAAGATGCCTGCATGACCTGGTGATGTAGTTTCATCACACCTTGTGTAGCTTTGATTATCATCTGGATGCTGAAGAAATAGGGGCAGGCCATCCCCTAGATACAAAACACACAATACTTAAGCATCTAATGACTGTTGTCTTAAGATGGATGGGAGTGGCAGCAGTACGCGGGAGAAAATGAGGTCCTTCCACTGCATTCACCCAGAGAATGAGCTGGTGTTGCCAGGAGGAATTGGGCCACCATGCTTCCTGAATGTGTTACACGTGCCCTAGGGTACCCATAATGACTTTTGGTGTGAAGAAGAACATTTCAAAGGGAGTTGTGTATATATCCTTAAATGGTTATAAATGTGTAATCAGGGTATCAAATTTGTTTGCTTAGGATAGGATGAGGCTAAAGAAATCACTCAAGTTGAAAAGGGAACTAGGTCAGAAAAAGAACAGCTGTTATGAAGTGCCGTGTGCTGAGGCTCATACTAGGTACTTCTACGGAGTTTCTGGTTTCCTCTTCACAGCCACCATAGGAGTGGAATTCCATTTTACAGGAGACCAGACTAAAGCAAGGAAAATTTGAATAACGTGCCCAAATTCAAACAGTTGAAAGGAGGCAGACCTGTCTGAATCCGAACAAATCTGGATCTGTGTGAATTTAGAGTCTGGATTCCTCACCTTGTGAGACAGGGCTCTATGGAGTGTAAACCCCCCACTCCTACACGCCCCACCAATAGAGGGGCTTTGTTTTCGTGGAACCCCAGCACAGAGGAGGGCCTCAATAAGTCTCTGTTGAACGGATGAATGAATGAGTAAATAGCATGTAGTAGGTGCTGATTCTGGCAAAATAAATATTAGGGGGTATGTGTATGCCTGATGCTTAAGAAACCCTGACCTAGTTTAAAACGTTTTCAAAATGTGTCCTCAGAAACTACCCTGGGGTTCAAGCCACAGAAGAGCTTGGGAGGCTGCTGTGAGGGCCTGGAAGGCCAGGAGGCAGGCTTCCAGTGCATTCCCTCAGCTCCCTCCAGGGCAACTCCTATTGCCCCTCTTCCACTTTAATTCTTTGATAAGTCTTTACTGGGTTGCAATTAAAACAAGCAAAAGAAACGACAAAGCAAAAAACAAGACAAAATGAAAAATCCCAGTGATCTAGTACAATAACAGCACAATACTGATGAAGAAATCGGGGCCCAGAGAAGAAAAGATTAAAACAAAGTCAGAATGTGAATCTTGTCTTTCCGACCCTTTACCCAGTGCTTATTTTATCACGCTCAGAAATGGTGTTCGAAGCACACTGGAAAACACCATTGTAATTCTGATGCTGTATCGTGTAGTATGTAGAAAAATAGCTGTAGGGGTCAACCCTGGCCTACATAAAGATGCATTTTAAATGCTGGGTGTTTCCCTTTACAAAAATGTCTTAGGTGAGGCCAGTTCTCATAGTGGATTTCTACATAAACAACAGGTAATTTGGAAATACAAATTTAGGAGGAGTCTGATTTAAAAAAAATTTAGGACATAATGTAATATTGCTCAACAAATGGGATTTAATAAATCACAATGGAAATCTTGAACATAGATAAAAGATAACATTATTACACAATACATGCTAAGTGCAAGATGAAGTATAGACAAATGACAAGTTCAGTGCAGGAAGAAATTATTTCTGACTAGAGTGGCTTCAGGGCTTCAAGGTATTATTAACACTTGAGGGGCCGGTGAAGAATTGGTGGGGTCCAACCATTCAAGATGGGGGCGGGGAGTTGGGTGAGGTGCGTAGGGATTTTGGAAAAACATTTATGATTGGAGCTGGGGCACTGGGCTGGTGGTGGTGAATGCAGAAACATCCTGGAGGCAGAATGTCTGTTATATCATTTACTTGAAGTAAATGACAGTAAGGAATTTTTAGACATTTTAAATGATGTGGAAGTTAAAGACACATGCATTGTTATCAACTATAATAACATTATTATTATTTAAAAGCAGTTTCCTTCCACTATAGGGAATATAATTTTTGTCACTATTCTTTAAAATCTACAGTTGTTTTTAAAAACACATATTGGTCCAGTCTTCTGCAATAAATGTGAATTGTTAAGTGCAAATCAATTTTATTTTTTTTTATTTTTTAATTTTTTTAATTTTTTTTACGATAGTCATACAGAGAGAGAGAGAGGCAGAGACACAGGCAGAGGGAGAAGCAGGCTCCATGCACTGGGAGCCTGACGTGGGATTCGATCCCGGGTCTCCAGGATCGCACCCTGGGCCAAAGGCAGGCGCCAAACCGCTGCGCCACCCAGGCATCCCTGCAAATCAATTTTAAAAATCTAAATTGTATTTCAAATGAGCTGGAGGTTTTATTATGTACTGTAATCATATTGTGAATTTTTGTTAAGTAATAAGTCACTGTGTATGTAAAAATAATTAGGTTTGTGTTTTGGAGGAAACAGGATTTGATACATTCATTCTAAAAAGAAAACACTCTGAAGAATAATTTGGGGGATGACAGAAAATTCAGAAAAGATAAAAGAAAGAAAAGGATTAAACATTAAAATAAATGTAAAAAGCTTAACAAATAGCATGACATTGGTATAATAATAGATATAATAAATCAATGGAGCCAAGAGGCAGATATTAGTTGATACAAGGATTTTATATATATGATAAAGAGGGTGTGTCAGTTTTCTAAGGCTGCTGTACCCAAGTACCATCAACTGGATGGCTTATTATTTTTTTAAGATTTTATTTATTTATTTATTCATGAGAGACACATTGAGAGAGAGAGAGGCAGAGACACAGGCAGAGGGAGAAGCAGGTTCCATGTAGGGAGCCCGATGTGGGATTCGATCCCGGGACTCCAGGATCACGCCCTGGGCCGAAGGCAGGCGCTCAACTGCTGAGCCACAACTGGGTGGCTTAAAACACAGGAACTGATTCTCTCACAGTCTGGAGGCCAGAAATCTGCAGTCATGCTATCAGCAGGGAAATCCCCCCTCTGAATATTCTGGGGAAGAATCTGGCCTTGCCTCTTCCTAGCTTCTCATAGTTGCCAACAACCCTTGGTGTTCCGTAATTTGTGATGGCATGACTTCAATCTCTGCCTCTAGCTTTACATGCCCATCTTCTCCCTTTGTTTCTCAGCCTCCAGATGAAATTCTCTCTGCATCTGTTCCTTTTTTTCTTATAAGTACACGAGTCATATTGGATAAAGGCTCATCCTACTCCAGTGTAATCTCATCTGAACTAATTACATCTGCCATGATCCCATTTCCAAATAAGTTCATTCTGAGGTATTGGGGGTTAGGACTTCAACATATCTTTCTGAGGAACACATTTCAACCCATAATATATGATATTTTTAAGTAGTATGATAAGAAATAATTGCTCATCAATAACAATTTGTTAGCTCTTTGGGGGATAAAATAAAGTTAGATGGATATTTTATTAAACAAACTTGGTATGTTGATTGTGTGCACCCAGATAAACTTAATATGGATTCAAATTAAACTTGAAATATGAACAAGTGAAAGAAAGAAGAAAAATATAGGTGCATATTTACTGCATCATAGAGTCAAAGACTAATTCTAAAAGCAATTATAAATGTTTGTAAATATCTAAATCTGGCAAGAAATATTAAAAGTTTAAAATATCAAAATAAATGATAAACCAGGGAAACATTTACCATAAATATGACAAACATATCCAGAATTCCTCACGCTCCTTGAGAAAAATATACTAAAGCTTCAACAGAAAAAATAGGACAAAATTATGAGCAGTTAATGTATTCCAATCAGACTTCTGCCTCCAGCTCTCCACTGAAACTGCTCTTGTCAAAGTGACTAGTGCCTTTCATTGGGCTAAATCAGTCCTCAGCCCTCACCTCATGTGACCTATTTACAATATTTGATGTTGATCTCATGCTCTTCTTTGAAATATTCTCTTCACTTGGATTCTGGAACTCTGTACCCTCTTGGTTTGTACCCTGGCCACCTACCATCCTTTATCCTCTTACATCTGTCCTAACTCTCTGCATGGCTCCATCTTCTACATGGTTTGTTTTGGGCCCAAGTCCAGAGGTCATTGTTGACTTCTCTACTTTCGCACCACTACATCCAGTGTGTTGGCCAGTTGTCTGCCTTCAAAATATATCCCGAATCTGATCTCTTCTCCACACCTGCACCACAATTCATTACCCCAGGCCAGGCTTCCATCTTCCCTCCTGCGCTGCCATAACAGCTTCCTATCTTGTCTCCTTGCTTTGTCTTGTTCCCTACAGGTAAGTCTTCACAGAGGGGCTGGAAGTTGTTTCTCTGCAATAGGAAATACAAACACAAGGTTCAATTGCTTTCTAATTGAACATTAAAAAAAATGAAATTTTAAAATTATCCAAATAGAATAAATAATGTGAAAACTGAGTCTCACCCTTTCCTGTCCTCCATCTCATTCAGTTCTTTTCTCCGGAGGCAACGAGTTTCTTACATTTCTTTCCAGTGTTATCCTGTGTATTCACCAACATATTCATTTCTTTCCACAGTTAGCAGAATGCTGTATACAATGCTGTATACATTTTTGCTTTCTTAAGCATGATCTGCTAAGAATCTAAATCAGATCAGATTACTCTAATGCTTATAACTCTCTAACAGCTTTCCATAACACCTAGAACAAAATCCACATGGTCCACAAGGCCCTCCATGTCATGGTGTGTCTTGGCCCTGGTCTACTCCATCTCTTATCCTCATCAGCTTCATGCTACCACATTGGCCCTTGTGATGCTTTTTGACCAAAACAGGCTGCTTCTCTCCTCTGGGCTTCTATCCTCTATGTTTGGAATACTCTCTCCCCATTTTTTCTCCTTCATTTCATGGGTTTCTGCTCAGATGTGACTTTACCAGAAAGGCTCTCCCCAATCCTTTACTTAAAGTGTCGTTATTGCCTCTACCCTTTCACTGTTCACCCTTACCTTGCTCTGTTTTTCTACAGAGCTCTTCTTTTTTCTCAAGATTGTGTTAACTCAATTATTATCCCCACCTTGAATGAAAGCTCCACAGGGAGGTCCTTTGTTCACTACTGTATGTCCAAGGCCGGCAGCTATCCTTGGTGTATGGTGGTACTTGATAAATATTAACTGAAATGAATAATGAAAACAAGATTTCTTTACATATGAAATTGGCAAAATTTAAAGTTAAAAAAACCCTGCTGTCGGTGCTGATAGGGGCTGCCAGTAGGGATTATAGCTTGGCATCATTTTTAACTTGGAAAATAATTTGAACATATGTTGTTAAGGATATGAGTAGTTATGTATCTTCTGGACACATGTTTAGTAATCTATCACAAGGAAACATTTTGAATGAGTTGCAAGGAAAAGTTGTATGGAAGGATAATCATTGGGGTACCTAGGTGACTTAGTCGATTAAGTGTCTGCCTTTGGCTCAGGTCATGATCCTGGGATCGAGCCCTGAGTTGGGCTCTGCACAGGGTCTGCTTGTCCCTCTCTCTGCTCCTTATTCCCAACTCACTCGTCTCTCTCTCTAAAATAAATAAAATCCAAAAAAAAAAAAAAACCCACCTCATTTCAATGTTTTTGCAGATATAAACTCTTATTTTTTTTTAAAAAAATTTAATTTTTATTTATTTATGATAGTCACAGAGAGAGAGAGAGAGAGGGAGGCAGAGACACAGGCAGAGGGAGAAGCAGGCTCCATGCACTGGTAGCCCGATGTGGGATTCGATCCCGGGTCTCCAGGATCGTGCCCTGGGCCAAAGGCAGGCGCCAAACCGCTGCGCCACCCAGGGATCCCACAGATTTAAACTCTTAAAACTGAATTTGTTTCATGTAGACTTATGCCTCTCGTATGCTAGGTTAATTTTCTAAACTGATAGAAGTCCAAAAATGTACAAAGTTAGCTCAAGAGACTGTTTATATGTGGGAGATATGTGTGTATAATATCATCTTTTTTTGTTGTATCACACATCTCAATGTTCTGAATTCCCTTTCACAACAAATAGTACACACCAGCATTAGTTTTGATGACTGAAATGGAATCTTCAAGTGGCTCCATGTCCCCGTGGAGAGATTCCTTCTGAGAATCTCAGATCATGGGAATGAGGGTCAAAAATATGTAGATAGAGGGGGAAAAAAAACCCAAGACGAAATCAGAGAGAGAGAAACACCATAAGAGACTCTTAATCATAGGTCACAAACTGAGGGCTGCTGGAGCGGAGGGGAGTGAGGGATGGGGTAACAGGGTGATGGGCATTAAGGAGGGTACGTGATGTGATGAGCACTGTATAAGACTGATAAATTACTAAACTCTACCTCTGAAACCAATAATACATTATATGTTAACTAACTGACTAATTGAGTTTAAGTTAAAATATGTAGAAAGAGACATTAAGCAGGATTACGAACTAGGCCTTTACATAACTTCCCCCATCTTGAGGTGCCTTTGTACCTTCGCCCTTGCATTTCTCTTCCTCTCTTCAAATTCCAAGTCTTGCCTTTCCACTGCATCTGGCTAGAGTATAAAAGCAGAGCAGCTAGTCACCTAATCACTGGTGTGGATCACTGATAGTATCTTAAACGAGTGCTAAGAATTTGGCTATGTGAAATTGTGCGTGTGTTGGTTGTACAGAGGGTGGGGAGAGGATTTTTTTCTTTTTGAGGTGAAAAAAATTTCCAATAATCTTCATTGCTGTTGTAGTAATTTTACTCTTCAAAAAAGGTAAAGGGCATGGGGGCATGGGGTGGCTCTGTTGGTTTAGTATCTGACTCGTGATTTCCACTTGGGTCACGATCTCAGGATTGTGAGGTTGAGTCTTGTGTAAGGCTCTGCGTGGGCGTGGAGCCTGCTTAAGATTCTCATTCTCCCTCCCTCTCTGCCCCTTCCCCACTCCCTCTCAAAAAGACCCACAAAAACCAACAGCCAACAGGTAAATAATTCTTGGAACCAAGTCGCTCGGATTCATAGTGCCTACACTTTGGAAGTGACCAAAGGTAGTGAAGTATGCCTGTATATTACAGAGTAGGAAGTTTGGAGTAACTTTACCACCATATCTTCTGACATGTACAATGAAATACACTTGGGACTTCTGTGTCTTCAGTTTGCAGTCTCTGATTTGTGACTGAGTTGGGACGGATCTTAGTTTTACTTGCAGATGGTCTACTTAATATTTGTCCCATGAGTTTCATAGTTCTTGTCTTGATGGACTATAATTAATATGGTCAAATGGCATCACTAGGCTAGTTGACTAAGTATAAATTGTTAAATATACATTGATAAATAGGGGCTCATTTTTTCCCAATTGGCCCTGCTGCTACGGCAAGAGAGGTGCAATGGCTGAAGCCTGTGTTCTGAAATCAAGTCAGTGCTCTGTAGTGAAGGGATAGATAAACCAAGGTCCGGGAGCAAGCCAACTGTGCCCCAGACTGATGGGGTATGTGTCCACATACATGTTAATTTGCCTTAATTTCTTTGAAGGGGCAAGTCTCTTTGGGAGGCTGAAAACAAAAAGTTAGGGAAGTGCTGAGTCAAAATATATTGGCCATCTCTATTGGAAGAGAGTGTTTTCAATAGAGAGTGGGTGTTTTCAGCCAGTACCTCTCCTCATTCCAGTGCTTCACAGCTCACGTTGCCTTATCAGTTTTTCTGGACACATGACCATGTTGATTGGCCAGCTTCTAGAGAAGTTGTGCATTCATCTCTGGCATTTGTCCCTCTGGAAAATGAGTGAATTGCACAAAACTACCTAACAGTCCTTCCTAAAAATCCCCAACGGGGATGATTTTCTCTCCATGGACAACCCAGCCATTGAGACCTTTTCTTGTGTTTGCCTGGTTAGTTACCCCGGGCATGGAATTCTGGAGTTTCTCTCTCTGTGTCTTTTTATTCTCTCTCTGTCTCTCATTTCACTTTTATTCTTTTCCTTATTTCTTAAAAGCTAAACAAACTGTTCAACTTGCCTCTTGAACCTCCATTCAGGATTTTTCTCATTGGAAGCATGCTCTTAAGGTCTTACTCTCAATCCCAATCAGTTTCTCAAAAATATTTCTTTCTAATAAAAGTAGAGCACTTCCACAGAGCTAAACTCAGTGAGTAAAAGTTTCTCTATCTCATTCCATTTATGTTATAACTGTTAGTGATGTTATGGAACTTGTAAAGTATAATGTTAAAAACAAAACATTATTTCACTGAAAAGTCACACACACACGCACACCATTTATAATGCAGTCATTATGTATTGAGCGCTCTCCAAATGATTTTTTTTATTGGAGTTCGATTTGCCAACATATAGCATAACACCCTGTGCTCAACCTGTCAAATGCCCCCTCAGTGCCCATAACCCAGTCACTCCATCCCCCCGCCCAACTCCCCTTCCACTACCTCTTGTTCGTTTCCCAGTTAGGGGTCTCTCTCATGTTCTGGCTCCCTCTCTGATATTTCCCACTCATTTTCTCTCCTTTTCCCTATAACCCCTTTAATTTTTTTTTTATATTCCCCGTATGAATGAAACCATATAATGTTTGTCCTTCTCCGATTAACTTACTTCACTCCGCATAATACCCTCCAGTTCTATCCACATTGAAGCAAATGGTGGGTGTCATTTCTAATGACTGAGTAATATTCCACTGTATATATTGGCCACAGCTTCTTTATCCATTCATCTGTCAATGGCACTGAGGCTCCTAACACAGTTTGGCTATTGTGGACATTGCTGCTATAAACATTGGGGCGCAGGTGTCCTGGCATTACACGGCATCTGTATCTTTGGGGTAAATCCCCAGCAGTGCAATTGCTGGGTGGTAGGGTAGCTCTATTTTTAACTCTTTGAGGAACCTCCACACAGTTTTCCAGAGTGGCTGCACCAGTTCACATTCCCACCAACAGTGCAAGAGGGTTCCCCTTTCTCCACATCCTCTCCAACATTTGTTGTTCCTGTCTTGTTAATGTTCCCCATTCTCACTGGTGTGGGGTGGTATCTCATTGTGGTTTTGATTTGTATTTCCCTGATGGCAAGTGATGTGGAACATTTTCTCATGCTTGTTGGTCATGTCTATGTCTTCCTCGGTGAGATTTCTGTTCATGTCTTTTGCCCATTTCATGATTGGATTGTTTCTTTCTTTGCTGTTGAATTTAATAAGTTCTTTCTAGATCTTGGAGACTGGCCCTTTATCTGATAGGTCATTTGCAAATATCTTCTCCCATTCTGTAGGTTGTCTTTTAGTTGTGTTGACTGTTTCTTTTGCTGTGCAGAAGCTTTTTATCTTGATTAAGTCCCAATAGTTCATTTTTGCTTTTGTTTCTCTTGCCTTCATGGATGTATCTTGCAAGAAGTTGGTGTGGCCAAGTTCAAAAAGGGTGTTGCCTGTGTTCTGCTCTAGGATTTTGATGGAATCTTGTCTTACATTTAGATCTTTCATCCATTTTGAGTTTATATTTGTTTCTGGTGTAAGAGATTGGTCTAGTTTCATTCTTCTGTACGTGGCTGTCCAATTTTCCCAGCACCATTAATTGAAGAGACTGTCCTGTTTCCAGTGGATAGTCTTTCCTCCTTTGTCAAATATTAGTTGACCATAGAGGTGAGGGCCCATTTCTGGGTTCTCTATTCTGTTCCATTGATCTATGTGTCTGTTTCTTGTGCCAGTACCACACTGTCTTGATGATCACAGCTTTGTAGTACAAACTGAAATTCGGCATTGTGATGCCCCTGGCTCTGGTTTTCTTTTTCCCTTGGCTATTTGGGATCTTTTCTGATTCTACACAAATCTTAAGATGATTTGTTCCAACTCTCTGAAGAAAGGCCATGGCATTTTGATAGGGATTGCACTAAATGTGTAAATTGCCCTGGGTAGCATAGACATTTTCACAATATTAATTCTTCCAATCCATGAGCATGGAATATTTTTCCGTCTTTGTGTCTTCCTCAATTTCTTTCAGAAGTGTTCTGTAGTTTTTAAAGTATAGATCCTTTACCTCTTTGGTTAGCTTTATTCCTAGGTATCTTATGCTTTTGGGTGCAATTGTAAGTGGGATTGACTCCTTAATTTCTCTGTTTTCAGTTTCATTGTTAGTGTATAGAAATACCACTGATTTCTGGGCATTGATTTTGTATCTTGCTATACTGCTGAATTGCTGCATGAGTTCTAGCAATCTTGGGTTGGAGTCTTTTGGGTTTTCTATGTACAGTATCATGTCATCTGCAAAGAGGGAGAGTTTGACTTCTTCTTTGCCAATTTGAATGCCTTTTATTTATTTTTGTTGCCTGATTGCTGAGGCTAGGACTTCCAGTACTATGTTGAATAGCAGTGGTGAGAGTGGACATTCCTGTCATGTTCCTGATCTTAGGGGAAATGCTCCCAGTGTTTCTCCATTGAGAATGATATTTGCTGTGGGCTTTTCATAGATGGCTTTTAAGATGCTGAGGAATGTTCCCTCTATCCCTATACTCTCAAGAGTTTTGATCAGGAATGGATGCTGTATTTTGTCAAATGCTTTCTCTGCATGTATTGAGAGGATCATATGGTTCTTGTTTTTTCTCTTGTTGATATGATCTATCATGTTGATTGCTTTACAAGTGTTGAACCAGCCTTGCATTCTGGGGATAAATCCCACTTGGTCATGGTGAATAATCTTCCTAATGTACTGTTGGATCCTATTGACTAGTATCTTGTTGAGAATTTTTGCTTCTGTGTTCATCAGGGATATTGGTCTATAATTCTCCTTTTTGGTGGGGTCTTTGTCTGGTTTTGGAATTAAGATGATGTTGGCCTCATAAAACAAGTTTGGAAGTATTCTATCCCATTCTATCTTTCAGAACAGCTTTAGTAGAATAGGTATTGTTTCTTCTTTAAAAGTTTGATAGAATTCCCCTGGGAAGCCATCTGGCCCTGGAGTTTTGTGTCTTGGGAGGTTTTTGATGGCTGCTTCAATTTCCTCCCTGGTTATTGGTCTGTTCAGGTTTTCTGATTCTTCCTGTTCCAGTTTTGGTAGTTTGTGGTTTTCCAGAAATGTGTCCATTTCTTCTAGATTGCCTAATTTATTGGTGTATAGCTGTTCATAATATGTTTTTAAAATCGTTTGTATTTCCTTGGTATTGGTTGTGATCTCTCCTTTTTCATTCGTGATTTTATTAATTTGAGTCTTTTCTCTCTTCTCTATAATAAGCCTGGCTAATGGTTTATCTATCTTATTAATTCTTTCAAAAACCAACTCCTGGTTTTGTTGATCTGTTCTACAGTTCTTAGGTCTCTGTTTCATTTAGTTCTGCTTGAATCTTTATTAACTCTCTCCTTCTGCTTGGTGTAGGTTTTATTTGCTGTTCTTTCTCCCATTCCCTTAGGTGCAAGGCTAGCTTATGTATTTGAGTTTTTTCCAATTTTTGAAGGGATGCTTCTGTTGCCATGTATTTCCCTCTCAGGACTGCTTTTGCTATATCTCAAAGATTTTTGAATGGTTGTATCTTCATTTTCATTAGTTTCCATGAATCTTTTTAATTCTTCTCTAATTTCCTGGTTGACCCTTTCATCTTTTAGCAGGATGGTCTTTAACTTCCAGGTGTTTGAGTTTCTTCCAAATTTCTTCTTGTGATTGAGTTCAAGTTTCAAAGCATTATGGTCTGAAAATATGCAGGGGACAATCTGAATCTTTTGGTACTGGTTGAGATCTGATTTGTGACCTGGTATGTGGTCTTTTCTGGAGAGAGTTCCATGTTCACTTGAGAAGAACGTGTATTCAGTTGCGTTTGGATGTAAATTTCTGTAAATACAGAATTTTTTTCTGTATGAAATCCATCTGGTCCCGTGTATCATTTAAAGCTCTGGTTTCTTTGGACATGTTGTGCTTAGAATATCTGTCATTTACAGAAAGCGCTGTGTTGAAATCTCCCAGTATTAGTGTATTATTATCTAAGTATGTCTTTACTTTGGTTATTAATTGATTGATATACTTGGCAGCTCCCACATTAGGGGCATAAATATTCATGAATGTTAGGTCTTCTTGTTGGATAGATCCTTTAGTATGATATAGTGTCCCTCTTCATCTCTTACTACAATCTTTGGGATAAACTTTAATTTATCTGATGTGAGGATTGCTACCCCAGCTTTCTTTTGAGGATCATTTGAATGGTAAATGGTTCTCCATCCCTTCATTTTCAAGCTGGAGGTGTCCTTAGGTCTAAAATGAGTCTCTTGTAGACAGCAAATGGATGGGTCTTGCTTTTTTTATCCAGTCCCATACCCTGTGTCTTTTGATGGGATCATTTAGCCCGTTCACATTCAGAGTAACTTTTGAAAGATATGAATTTAGTGTCATTGTAATACCTATTCAGTCCCTGTCTTTGTGGATTATTTCTTTGGACTTCCTCTTTCTTTTACAGAGGCACCCCTAATATTTCTTGCAGAACCGGTTTAGTGGGTCACGTATTTTTTCAGTTTCTGCCTATCTTGGAAGCTCTTTATCTCTCCTATTCTGAATGAGAGCTTTGCTGGATAGAGTATTCTTGGCTGCATGTTCTTCTCATTTAGGACCCTGAATATATCCTTCCAACCCTTTCTGGCCTGCCAGGTCTCTGTGGGGAGGTTTGCTGTTAATCTAATATTTCTCCCCATATAAATTAGGGATCTCTTGTCTCTTCCTGCTTTAAGGATTTTTCTCTTTATCTTTGGAGTTTGCAAGTTTCACTATTAAATGTTGAGGTGTTGAACGATTTTTATTGATTTTAGGGGGGGACCTCCCTATCTCCTGGATCTGAATGCCCATTTCCCTCCCAAAATTAGGGAAGTTCTCAGCTATGATTTTTTTCAAATATGCTTTCTGGCCCTCTGTCCCTCTCAGTGCCCTCTGGAACCCCAATTGTATGCAGACTTTTTCCTTCTGAGGCTGTCATTTATTTCCCTTAACCTTTCCTCATGGTCTTTTAATTGTTTTTCTCTTTTTTTCCTCAGCTTCCTTCCTTGCCATCAACTTGTCTTCTGTGTCACTCACTCTTTCTTCTACCTCATTAACCCTTGTCTTTAGGACCTCCAGTTTGGATTGCATCTCATTTAATTGATTTTTAATTTTGGCCTGATTAAATCTAAATTCTGCAGTCATGAAGTCTCTTGAATCCTTTATGCTTTTTCCAGAGCCACCAGTAGCTTTATAATTGTGCTTCTGAATTGGCTTTCTGACATCAAATTGTAATCCAAATTCTGTAACTCTGTGGCAGAGAGTACTGTTTCTGATTCTTTCTTTTGTGGTGAGTTCTTCTTTCTAGGCATTTTGCTCCATGCAGAGTGGCTGTATGAGTGGACTGCATCAAGAATATCAACCACGACCTAAGTAAATTGCACCCTAGATGATTCTGCCAAGGTCAGAGACCAGAAATTGAAAACAAAGATCAGAACAAAATAAAACAAAAGGACCACTAAAGTGAAAAACAAATTTTAAAACAAAGTAGTAAAAATAAAAGGCCAGGAATCCTAAAGAAGAAGAGAAAAAAAAAGAAACAAAAAGAAAAGAAGAAGAAAAAAGAAAAAAAAGGAGAAGAAAAAAAAGGGGGGGGGGACTGGGAGATGTTGGTGGTGAAGAATTTGTGGAGGGAGAATGTGGTCTACCTGAGGGATTTTAGAGGGTAATCCTCTTGTTTCAGAGTATATTAAGTTCTGTATATTAGAAGATGCTCAGTCCCAAATTTATATAAACCAGAATTACTTGTAGAGAGCCCCACCATTGACCACCAAAACACAAATGAGATAAAAGAGGGGGGCAGAATGGGAATGAGGAATCTCACACAATGAACCAGCATGGTATACCACTTGGTTCTGGGTGCATGCTGGTCATGTTTTAGAAGGTATTAACTTCTGACGTTGTAGAACAAAATGAGTCAGAGAAAACAAAAAACAACACAAAACAAAACAAAAAAAAAAACATATCTTGTCTATCTCCCAAAATTAATTTGAGTATGTTGAAGGGAATCTAGAAATGGAAAATATATCTAGGACCTGTAATTGTAGAAATACGAAAGTCAAAAAGGAGGAATCTTAAAAATGAAGAGCTGGTAAAATATTATAGCTAAGGTGGGAAAAAGAGAAAAAAAAAGGATATTTACAGTCTGATATATAAACGAGTTGTACTGGAAAAAGGAAGAAAAAAAAAAAAAACAAGGAGGGGTACCCTCTGGTTCTATATACTGTAATTCCCTGGACTTCCCCTGGAGCTTTCCAGCACTGCTGAGTCCATAACTTGCTCTTCCCCTGTCCTTCCAGCTGGTCTTCTCGGGGAGGGGCTGCTGTGCTGACTCTCAGATGTGCGCACCTGGGGAGCTACCCAGCCTCCTGCCAGGTGCCTGGCTCAGGGGAAGCTATTTACCCCATGAGGTCCCTGTTCCCTGGCACCCCCGCCCCCAAGCACAGGGTGGCACCAGGAGGAACAATAGTGGCGGCAGCCAGCTCTCCAGCCCTGGAGTCCGCTCCCGCAGTAACTACCACAGCTCCCAGTCCGCAGGGGCCTGGATACTCCCGGGGGTGGGGGGTGCTGACCTGCACAGCTCGGGGGCACCTGGCGGCAGGAGCGTCCTCGCTGTCCTGGGCCCTCCCCGCCTCCACCTGTCCCGCGGGGAGCGCTGGATCCTGGGCTGTGTCCCCCGGCGCTGTGGGCTCCGGGCCTGTGCCGCTGGGATTGCTTCGGCTCCCGAAGGCAACTGACGCAGCCCCCTCTGCCCGGAGCCCCAGCCTGACCCCCGGCTTCTTCCTGAAGCCCCGCCCGGCGCTCCAGCCCTTTACCGAGCTCAGCCCATGGTGTGGGGCGCTCTTCCCTGGGTGCCACCCTCAGACTGGAGGCCCCACTGCCCCTCCTGCGGTTCTGCCCGAGTTCCCTGCTGAGCGCTTTGCCCTCCGGGAAGAATCTGGTGTGGATTTTTAAAGCTCCTGCTTCTCCGGGACTGGGTTTTCCTGTCCTGGAGGCTCCCGCCGCCTCCCTTACCCCGGCTCCTCACGGGCCCCTCCTCTACTGGATGCTTTTTAAATTTTCTCTCACCTTCCTACCTTGTTAGAAGTGCAAACTCCTCTCTTCATTACAGAATCCTCTCTGTAGCATTCCGGTTGGTCTCTCTTTAAATCTCAGGTTGAATTCGTAGGTTTTCAGGGTGATAGAAAGTATCTAGGTAAGTTGGTGGGGCCGGGTGACTCGGGGACCCCACTCCTGTGCCGTCTTGCCCTGCCCCAGATCTCCAAATGATTTCCTTGCCTTATCTTACTAACTTTTCTGGCAACCCTATAAATAAATGTTTGACTCTATGTTTCAGATGAAGAAAATGAGTCCTGAAGAATTTAACCCGTCTAGGAAATCACACAATTAAGGATAGGACTGGGGTTGGAAGGTAGTAGTTTGGTTTTTACTACCTGCATCTAAGGTAACACGAAGGAAATTAAGTTTTGAACTAGATGTTGATGGAGAAACAGGAGAGAGTGTTCGATAAGTGAAATACATTTCGGAATATGTACTCAGATATTGTTTTCTTAATTTGTTAATGATTCTCTGTTTTAGACTTGCTTTTTATTTGGTTTGTGTGTTAGTTGAGGCACAGAACGGTACTTGACTTCAGGTTTGAGTTTTTGTCTTCCAACCAGTTTGGAACCCGAGGGGGATGTTAGGGTGGGGATATGGGAGATGGTTAGGGATGGCTCCTATACACTGTCCGACTCATCTTTCAGCACCTAAATGAAGGATGGCCCTTCAATCTTGGCCCTTAGGCCAGGCCTCCGCCTTACCTTCTTGGACATCTCTTTCTATTTAGACCCTCTTAGCTCTACCTGAACCCTTTGCCTCCTCCCTGTTATGTCTTCTATCCCCCTGATCTCTGGTGCCATTAGAAAAGAACATCACTCACTCACTCGTTGTGGTGGGGGATGGGCTGGAAATTTCCTTGGATATTGTATGTGTGACATCTGCAAGACAATCAGAGCACATACACTCCAAGTGGATTTCCCGTGTATTTCTTGTGCCCTCCCTCTAGAACTGTATTCCCTAATGCCCTCTATGTCTTGGCTTCTTTAGGTGCCCAGCTCAGGAGGGTGCAGGGTGGTGAGAGCCTGGAGATAGAAACTATTTTTCTGCTATAAGCCACTGATTTTCACATTTCTGATATTGGCAACAGGTACACATTGATATAAAAACTATTTTTTTGGCTGATGGGAGAATAATGGCTATTGCTTAGGAGGGATGACATAATTTTATGCTTTTTTTCTTTTTTTAAAACAACACAACCATGGGGATCCCTAGGTGGCTCAGTGGTTTGGCGCCTGCCTTTGGCCCAGGGCATGATCCTGGAGTCCCAGGATCGAGTCCCACATCGGGGTCCCGGCATGGTGCCTGCTTCTCCCTCCTGTGTCTCTGCTTCTCTCTCTCTATGTCTATCATAAATAAATAAATAAATAAATAAATAAATAAATAAATAAATAAATCTTTAAAAAAATAAAAACAACACAACCATAGAATTATTATTATTACTACCATTACATGATTTTTACATCCTTTTTTAAAATATAAAAGGCTTTCAAATCTATTATTTTACTTATTTACTATTTTACTTACATTAATCCTCACAACAGTTTTTAGGATGATAAATTAGATATGATTCTCTTTTGAGAATCACAAGTTTCTATATTGTCCTCTTTACTACTTTACATTTTCTGACTCATGATTGCTATATTAAAGAACACTATCTTAGTGTATCTGGCTAGTTTTTTATACCTGTTTTCCATGCATTAGCCTCTGTCCTATTCTTTTTTATTTCTTGGTTAATGGAATGTAAAAGTATTATTTAATATTTTTTATAAGTACTGATTTAAAGACAATGGCTCCAATATTTCCCCATCTTTTTCTATTTTGAAATTTTATTTTCCTTTTGTATTTTTGTGAATGTTTACTTTTTTTCTCTCTTTCTAGGAAAATTACTATACATTATAAAAGTTTGGAAAATACACAAAAGTACAAAGAAGAAAATAAAAATCACAGTTAACAAAAAAATTCCCCCTAGAAATAAACCAATAAATAATTCTGTGTATATTCTTTTTCTTCTCCAGTTATCTCTATTTTTAGAGTATCATACATTATTAAAATTCCTAATGTTATATACTTTAAATGTTTACATTGGGGGATCCCTGGGTGGCGCAGCGGTTTGGCACCTGCCTTTGGCCCAGGACGCGATCCTGGAGACCCGGGATCGAATCCCACGTCAGGCTCCCGGTGTATGGAGCCTGCTTCTCCCTCTGCCTGTGTCTCTGCCTCTCTCTCTCTCACTGTGTGCCTATCATAAATAAATAAAACAAAAAAAAATTTAAAAAAAATAAATGTTTACATTGTTATACATTTAAATGTTTAAATGTTTATCCTGTATTTTTTTTCTTTTTCTTTTTTTGTTTATCCTGTATTTTAACGGATGCCATGATAAGACCTACTTACATAAGTATCAGAATACATCTGATAAATTCCTACTAAAATATGTAACCAGTTTTAAGGCTTTTGATGAATTATGCCAGAAGGTTACCCAGAAAATTTTACCAATATATGCTTCCAAAAACATTGCATGAGACTGTTTATGTTATCAACCCCTGAACACCTTAGGTATAATCACTATTTCAATCTTTGCCTACTTAATCAGTAAAAATAATACTCTAGTAATGTGGGTTTTTAAAAAAGATTTTATTTATTTATTCATGAAAGACACAGAGAGAGAGAGGCAGAGACATAGGCCGAGGGAGAAACAGGCTCCATGAAGTGAGCCCAACGTGGGACTCGATCCCAGGACCACAGGATCACAACCTGAGCCAAAGGCAGACACTAAACCACTGAGCCACCCAGGGGCCCCTCTAGTAATGTTTTATTTTGTATTTTAATCTCTCATGAAGCTGAGTATTTTCTGGGCATGAATTGCCTTTTCACATTCTTTGTTCATTTCTTTTTATTGAAGAGCTAATTTTTTAAAAATCCTGTAAGAATTCTTTCTAAAGATATTAACCCTTTTTCTATTACATATTATAAATAGCTTGCCGTTTGCCTTTTTAATGATGTTTTAACAATTTTTTAAATTTAAAAATTATGGATGGCTATTGAATTTTATGAAATGTCTATTGATTTCTATTGATAATTTTCCTTATCTTAAAATCTATGGATGTGATATATTGCAGCAATAAAGACAAACCTTACATTGGGACTACCCTTGCATTTCATAACCTCTACTTAGACATGATATAATTTCTTTGGATTTGGCAGCACTTTTCAGGGGAACAAGTCATGTCATGTTATTAGCTACACCAATTGTTTTCTGCTCAGAGATTCTTCTGCAGCTGAGCAAGTAATCCTGCCTTTCCAACTCCAAACATCAGATGACTGCACTAGAGTTGGACACCTAGTCAGAGTATAGCCTCGGTACACTCCCAAATGCCCAGGCTGGCATGACTGTGAATAGGGCCAATTAGGTTTTCCTGCTGGGGGGACTAGAGACATTGAATCAGTCAGTGGTGGGTACATGAGCTGAAGGTACTGCTCATGTTGAGTCATGTGCTGGATGAATTCAGGAAACCTTGTGGTTTCTGAGAAGTAGAAGGCATAGGGTGGATTCTCAAGGGCTCTTGAGTTTCTCAAATTTCCAATGAGTCTTAGATACATTCTCTGCCTCTGGATTCTCTGAGAACCTCCAGAGTTCTTTCAGTCATATACCTTCTCCTTCATCTAAGGTAGTTGGTGGGTTTTGATTTATGCAACCAAAAACTAACATGCACACATCATCCTGCTGGGTTGAAGTTCATGACTCTGTAGTACCAGAATGCCAGGAGGTCACTGGCCCCCTAAAAAAACCAAAAAAGTTGAACACAACACTAAATGATCCAGAAGTTTCTTTCCAGCCCTATAGTTCTAATTGCCTATGAAATTAATGAAAGTGCTTTTTATTGGGACATTTTCTAAATCTAGCTTGGTAGAACTCTAGAATGACAAAGATTCAGTTAAGACTAATGGTCAAAGGGAATGTGTTGAGACAGACCTCTTAAAACAGGAAGACATTTTCCATTTTCAAAACATTGTGTTTCCTTAAAGCTTGAAGGAACAGTTTGCCTTTTCACTGTTAAATTGAAAGGGTACCTCTGCTCCCTAAACAGTATAACTATAGCTGTCTATCCGTGCTCCTCCTCACGTACCTCAGACTGGGCATCTGGCAGTGACACGTAATCAAATCATATCAAGGGACACTGAGCCATCTGCCCTAATTTCAGTCCTCAGAAGTGAGCTATTGGAAAGAGTTTCAGCTTTTCATCTTGAGCTTACAAGCCAGCATGGTCCAATTTTCTCAATGAAAATATTGATTTAGGCCTTTCAAAATAATTCCCAATCCTGCTGACATCAAGATGATGATGCATAGTGTCAAGATAAAAGATAGTCATGCTGTGAATAAAGCTGTTAAATTTTCTTTCACACACAAAACAAAACTCTGAAATGCATGCCTTAAATGGCCAACAGAAAAGAGCAGCAAACTGATTAGGACCTGAGGATTAGGGAAGTTCATTGTTGGGAGGGGATGGGGCGGGGAGGGTCACAAACTGGTCCCCCTGGAACCGTCCCATACTAGAGTGTTCCTCCCACTAATGTTGTGAGATGTGAAAGAAAGCCCTAAATAAATGCTTTGGCTGGTATATATTTTGCATTTTGTTCATCTTTTTGGTATCAAGATAGTGGCATTCTCTTCTTATGGTGATTATATTTGTGTTACATTTAAACTAATAAATGTATGTTTATTTGAAGTATCACAGTATATTTGAACTATCTGTACAACAAATGTCAAAACTGATTGGCATTTAAATTACTTTTAAATCCCTAATATCTTAGTCAATTTGAGCTGCTATACCAATTTATTATAGTCTGAGTGACTTAAATAGTGAACATTTATTTCTCATGCTTTGGGGAGCTGGAAGTCTGAGATCAGGGTGCCAGATTAGTGAGGGTACCTCTTCCTGACTATATCCTCACCTGGCCTTTCCTTGGCACATGCATAAAAGAGAGAGAGAGGGAGAGGGGGAAGAGAGAGAGAAAGACCATATTTCCCTTCATTTTAAAAACTAAGGACACTGATTCCATCTTGGAGCTCCATCCTTATGACCTAACTATCTCTCAAAGGCCCTCCCTCGACATACCATCAAATTGAGGGGGTAGGATTTCAACAAAGGAATTTGGAAGGACACAGGCATTCAGCCTATACCTGGTAATACCTATCCTATTTAGGGATCTTTGACTTGCATCTGAGGTTAGTTTTTCCAGAAGCAGACCCTGAGATGAGGAGCCCTGTGAAAATAGTTCATTAGGAAATATGCCCCCGAGAAACTAGTGGGGGGAAGGAGGTAGGCAAGAGAGTCATATCAAAGGCTCACAGGGCACAACCCTTACTTAATCCTGCAGTAAAACCATTCTGATTAGTGCAAGGGTTACAAATAACACTCAGGGGATGTACATTCCTATGTCATTAGAGCTATTAAGACCAACAGGCCCGTCATAATGTGGAATGTAAGAAATAGCACAGAGGATCATAGGGGAAGGGAAGGAAAACTGAATGGGAAGAAATCAGAGGGAGACAAACTGTGAAATACTTAACTATAGGAAACAAACTGAGGGTTGTTAGAGGGGAGGTGGGTAGGGGGATGGGGTAACTGAGTGATGGGCATTAAGGAGGGCATGTGATGTGATGAGCATAGGGTGTTATATGCAACTGATGAATTACTGAGCTCTATATCTAAAATATATCTAAAACTATGTTGGCTAATTGAATTTAAATAACAACAACAAAAAGAACAGCACGCTGGGAAATCTGAGGGCAGCCTTCTAACAAAGAGCTACAGGTGATTGGTAGGCATGATAACCCCTTGAGAGAAGGCTCTTGTGCAGGAAAGGGATCCTACAAAATATGGGTGGACCACAAACAGCAAATTGCAAGAAACAAAAATGGACTCAAGCTAACTTCAGTAAAAGGATATCTCAATTAAGATTGCATTTGGCTGCCTGTGTTGGAAGCCTGACTCAGTACCTAAGCAAAAGAGTTTATGTTTCTAATATAACAAGAAGTTAGAGATTGGCAGTCCAGGATTGGTGTAGCTGCTTTCTGTTGTTATCAATGATCAGTGTTCCTATTCTGTCTTCTTGCTTGTTGCTTCATGATTGCCAGATGGCTCTTCTACTTCTAGCCTCATGCCTGCATGCCTGGCAGGAAGAAGAGGGATGGAAAGAAGAAAGTCCTATGTGTATCAGGAAAGCAACCAGTTCCCAGAAATCTCTAGCAGACTTCTAATTATTTTCCAATGGCTCTGAGTTATAGAATTATCTCTAGATGCAAGGAATTCTGGGAAGGTGGCACATGGCTCCCCTGAAAAGAGTAATTTTTCTTTCAGTAAAGAAGAGAGAATGGGCAATGACTGGGCATCCAGCAGAGTCTATCCAGGAGAGGGGTTTTGTTTGTTTGTTTTTGCAAAAATACAATGGACCATCTTAAGGGCATCCCAGAGCAAGAAACAAGCACCACTTGAATACCTGGGGAATGGTGCCAGAAGTGGCCAATGAAGAACTTGTGTTTTGTTGAGTTTGATTGGGCAATGGAACATGCACATGCACGGAGGAGATATATGAAAAACCACGCGCCCACCTTGACCTGTGACATGGTGAACACATTACCACACAGTTATCTTGGCTCCACACACCACAGATGGGACCTGAGCCAGGATTGGTGGTGGTGATGGTGATGGTGAGAGAGACAAAGACCATATTTTCAAGAGAGAGAAAGACCGGCCTTCCAAGTGCGGGTCATCCTCTGCAGGTAATTTAGGAGGACCCTGGAGATGGCGCAGTGTCTCCAATTAAAATATTTTTCAGTTAATGAAGACACTGTGGAGTGGGATAGTGGAAAGGATACAGAGCTCATCACCACCACTGCAGATTTGCTGAAGGACTTTGGGCAAAACACTTACCTTTTCTGGGCCTCTGGTTCTTCGTTCACTATGGGGAGATTGAACTCTTATCTATGGATTTCAAATTCTCCCATGTTTCGTAAAATCTTTAAAACAAAAAAGTAGTCTTTTCCTAGTTTTCAGAAATGTTTTAATTAATTACTAGACTCTTCCTTTAATTTAAAAAATTTTTTTTAAGTTTTTTTTTAATTTATTCATGATAGACACACACAGAGAGAGAGGCAGAGACACAGGCAGAAGGAGAAGCAGGCTCCATGCAGGGAGTCCGACGTGGGACTCGATCCCGGGTCTTCAGGATCACGCCTTGGGCTGAAGGCAGCGCTAAACCGCCGAGCCATGGGGGCTGCCCTAAAAAAAAAAAAAAAAAAAAGCCAGACAGTCACAGAAGCAGTGGTGGTGGCAGTAGCCACAGCCAGTTCTGTGCTCGGAGCCCATCTCTGGGGCATTGGCACAAATCCTGAATCCTTGGCCAGGAACCGTTGGAGCTCAGGTGGTAAAAATTTGTCAGCAGAATTATTACAAAATAAAAAAGTACACATGGACATTGCAATAAAGCCTTTTAGGGAGTGATTAGTTTTCTTCATAGTTTAAAATCTCTGGTTTTGAAAACTGCTGCAACATTGCAAAACAAATATCCATAAGCTTAGAAATATAAATTAAATTGAATGATTATCACATTTCATGGAAAAGAACACTGTTTTCATATAAGGCATCAGATGAAACAATTATTAGTGGAAGTAATTTTGAAATTAATTTTCTCTTGTAATTGGAGATACAGTGATAGAATGTATAAACAAATATTTGAATTATTATAAATCATGAAGTCAGTTTCTTGTATAACCTCCAAAAGTTACAGGAAATGTAAAAAGAAATATTAAATGCTGTGGTATAATTTACATTTAAAATTAATATCAGACTTACACAAAACTGATTTGTAGGAAGACAGGGTTTTCAGAGAAATTTTCAAGAATCATCAACTTCAGATGTACTAATATTTGTATTTCAAAATAATAAACTGGAAATTTATTCCAATGTTTTCGTAGCTTATAAAATTCTCTTAACAGTTTCAATAACTGTGGCATCAGCAGACAGCTCCTCCTAAAATTAAAAAAATATCAAAAATTGTTTGCAATCTTGAATTTTCCAAGAGCGACTCACATTGTTTTCAATGATATCAATTGAAAAAGAAGTTACTAAAATTATAAGCTTTGATGACTTATAAATCAAATAAATATATTTACATAAATGAACCAGAAGAGTCTTAGGATCAATCAAGCTATCACAGTAATAAGTTTTATTGTATTCTAACGCTCATGACACCAAAAATATTTTCTTCAGTTTGTAAGTTATATTATTCCCTATGTACTCTTATCCTACTTATGGACTGAATTGTACCGCCCTGCAAAATCCATATGTGAGGTTCTAAGCTTCCATGTGATTATATTTGGAGACAGGGCCATTAAAGAGGTAATTAAGGTTAAATAAAGTCATAAGATTTGTCCTTATAAGAAGAAAAGACACTAGACGTGTGTGTGTGTGGTGTGTGTGTGTGTGTGTGTGTGTGTGTGTGCGTGCGCGCGTCCACGCATGCATGCTCAGAAGTGAGGTTATGTGAAATATAGCAAGAAGGCAGCTGTGTGCCAGCCAGGAAGAAAGTCTTACCAGAAATCCTGATGACACCTTGACCTTTGGACTTTTAGCCTCCAGAACTGTGAGAAAATGAATTTCTGTTTCAACCACCCAGTCTGCAGTGTTCTGTTATGGCTGTCTGAGCTTATATACCCCTATACATTTTCTAACTAAAATATTTGTAAAGTATTTTCTAAGGAAAAGTCTTCGTATTATAGCACCTTTTTTAAAAAACGATTTTATTTATTTATTCATGAGAGACACACACAGAGAGAGAGAGAGAGGCCAAGACACAGGCAGAGGGAGAGGCAGGCCCCATGCAGGGAGCCTGACGTGGGACTTGATCCCGGGTCTCCAGGATCACGCCCTGGGCTGAAGGCGATGCTAAACTGCTGAGCCCCCCAGGCTGCCCATATAGCACCTTTTATGGCATTTACCCCTTGCTTTTGAACAGAGGGCTCCCCATTTTCGTTTTGTATGGGATCCCAAATTATATAGCTGGCTTTTCTCCTTGTTGAGGTCACACTCTGTGCCTTTCCTAGGGTTTCAAATGATTCTTCTGTTTCCTCTCTCTCTAAATCAGCTTTTCCTGGTTATATATAGCCCAACAAATCCCTTTTCATCCTGACTACATGACCTTTCATCAAGTGTTCAACATCAACCCATTCATCCTGCCTCAAAGCCCTGACTTTCCATTTCTGGGAGGAAGAATGTAACTGGCTTAGCCCAGCGTATGGATTTGTTGGTTCTGTATTGGATGTTCATTTGTTCCAACCAGCTGGGGCCACACACATGTACCTGGCTGGCCAGGCCTACATTTGCAGGGGCTTAGATGGCAGGCAATTTCCAAAGGAGGTGCAGTGGGCTGGGCTTGTGTTCTCAACTGGGCAATTAAAATGGTTACGTGGAGGATAACTTGGCCTCAATTCCAAATTCATCTTCCTTTTCCAAGGGTATTCAGCATCTCCACTCCTAAATATAACCAACCACAGTTTAAAAAGGAAAAGCAGAAATCAGTGCACTGTGCTGAGAAGTATCTCAGGGCTCTGTGTGGCTCAGCTCTCCATGACAAAGTACATATTAAGAATAGGATTGGGTGGAGACTTTCAACAGAATAATGCAATGTCCAGGTATTTTCAGTTGAGGATACTCTAAATTCATTTTAACATGGATTTTTTTGATATCTCATTTTTTTGCCATCTCACAATCTCAAGTTGTGTTTGTAAGAGTCAAATAGCAAGTGTATAAGTAAAAGCAGCAACATAAATACTTTCCAGTGAGATACATTTCAATAACTTTGTTTGGTTAGATTATATTCATCATTAAAAAATGTAATAAAATCAAGAGTTGCCATAAATTTCTAGAAGAAAGTTTGAAAGATTAAATCACAAATTAAAATCACTGATTACAAAAAAAAAAAAATTATCGCAGCAACACCTTAGTTACCTGGAATTCAGGCTTATTCACAACTTCTACAATTTGGAATACAGCAATGAAACAAAATTCCCTGGGGTGTTGAAACAGCTCCACAAAATCAGTGCACTGAAGCTCATTTGCTTTAATTGTGGAAGGGGGACCCAGTCAGAGCCTATTCACCTTACATTATACACTCTCTAAACAACTTTGATGATCTGATTTTGCCAGCAGATTAAAACCAACAATTTATTACGGTAGAGGAAATAAATGAATGAAAAGGAGATATGCTGTCAAAACATACAGTGTGGTTATTGACATCAGAAAAGAAACTGAAAAGGAGAAACTGTAAAATCCCAGTAGTTTGGAGACATTCAATGCACACATACTTCACCTACTGTTCTCACATCATTTGATAAGCATAGGCGGAATGACTGCTACTAACCTATTGCTGCGCTAGGGGCCCAGAGACAGAGATTGGAAACTCAGCACCTGCTCTCAAGAATTTATGATCTAGCAGAATGGTTGACAGATAAAAAAGCAGTTATGACATAGCATGGGGAATGGTCAAGTGCCAGATTAGACCGAAGCCAGAGTGATAAACCAGAATGCGTTTGACATATACCGGTGAAACGCAATGAAGTCCTGAGACCGTGGCAGTGGAAATGCAGAAATGAGTAAGATGTGAAAGATCAAGAAGGTAGAATTTCCGGTTCAGGATATCTGATTGGATGTGAGGGGTGAGGGAGAAGGAAAAGTCAAGGATGTCTCTCAGATTTCTGGCTGGTGTGAAGAAACAGAAGGCTCCAGTCTCTCCAGAGGGCATCATCTTATTAGGGCTGACATTTTAAAGAAGACTTGGGAATCACTGACAAAAGATCAGAGAAGTGTGAAATCCATTTAGTAATGATTTTCTCCGCTGGGGAATAAAATACCCCATTCTACATGGGAGGAGTCCTTGTAAGTTCCTTGAGGGCAGGGCACATGCCATTCATCCTTGTGTCTCCAGTGCTCAAATATGGTAGATGCTGAAGAGTAATTTATTTATTTGACTTATAGAAACCAATTAAAATCGCTTTGACCTTTTCTAACCAGTTCCCTTTAGGGAGTAAGATAAGTCTGAGGCAATTTACAGATGTCTTTTGTCCTTGAGCAGATAGCTATTGGCTCCAGACACATTTCTCTTTCAAACAGAATTGTCCTTACGGGAATCAAAAGGTCCCTGTTGTCTTACTGGATCAGATCTTCTGAAGAGCCTGACAAGCAGCCTTCCCATCTCCTCAGCAGACGCTGTGGGGTATGGAGGGAGGCGGGCAGTGGCACCTCAGGGCCCGGGGAAGGGCCCTGGTACCCACAGGCACTACATGCTCACAGATCCAGGGGCAGGCACTCAGTCAAAGTCTGTTGTTCCCTGAATGAAAGGAGGCCTCATTCCACCCACTTCAGAGAGCATAATGTCCCCTGGAGCTTTCCTGACCCCTAGAAGCTTCCTCAGGGGTTTCTATTCAGAACAGAAGCTCAACTCTGAGAGGCAACTTTGTAAACAATGAAGTCAGGATGCACTTAAAAGAAAAGCTCAGAATTAGGTCAGGTTTGGACGAAGGGAAGAAACAGTCCAGATGCACTATGGAGCTTCTCTGGAAAAGAACTGTTTTCATGATTTTAATCACTGACATCTACTGGAGCAATGTTATTTTTTCATTTGGATGTTTAATTTTGAAAGCTAAGCTTGAGAAATAGAAGCATTTTATCCTTTATCAAATAGCTGTGAGTCACGGTTGATATGTCTGAAAAAATGAGCTATAAGATCTCAGTTGGCTTTGAAGCAGGAACAAAAACAAAATAAAACAAGAACCGAATTGCAAAAGGAAAACCAGCTTCCAAAAACACTCCCAAGAATGCTCATCCCTGCATATGGAATATAACTTTATATCAGATTGCCGAATTTGCAAATTTGAATAGCAAATTTTGTCGTTGTAAAATTTCTGGTTGGAAGAGCATGATGTTGGGAGGGCCCTGGTAGTGAAACTACAACACTGGCTAGTCGGTGTTCTTGGTTCAGTCTTATGTCTCTCGGTTGCAGAAGGCATGTTTTTAAAAATTTCTTTTGAGTCCTCCTAAAGCGGCCATGATTTTATGCAAATCTGAATGTTGTTCAGTAAGTGTTATTGGCCAGTTGCCTAGAGAGTGGACTCTGCGAGATGAGCCTTTCCCCCTCCAGCCACCTCTTTGTGGGGCAGATTGCCCTGAATGCGTTTAGCTGGGAGGCTACCAAGGAAAGGGTTCACGGCCTAGCTCCTGGGGGCAGAGGGAGGCTGTGGAGGGATGAGGTGCTTGTCACCTCTCCTTGGACTCGCAGTCCCCAACCAGGAGCCTGGCAACTGTGAGACGTCAACCCAAAGGCAGCGCTGGAAGCAGGTGTGGCCTGGAAATTGGCAGGCAGAGGAGACGTGTGTGGGGCAGCAGGATATGGGTAGCAGCCCTGGCCACAGTGACTAACCTTACTGCATTTCTGAATTCAAGGTGGGGGATCACTGCCAATGTACCCTCTTGTGAGGAACAACCCTTGCTTCTAGTGGAGGGTGATGAGGACGTGACAGACTTTCCTCTGGGAAGCCTGTGGGATCAGAACAAGCCATTTTTGGACATAAATGGGAAGACATCATTGCTGTGTGCTGTCTCCCTCCACCCCTCTTCCTGCACCGAGCCACCCACCTTCCTTGAAGCTGATCACAGACCTGAGAGGAGGGAAAGGAGGCAGAGGCTGTACCTGCTGGTTCTTTCCCACCGTCTCAGTGGGCGTCTCTGACTCTCTGGATTTTCAAGCAGGAGAGCAGAGTGGAAGTCAAACAGGTGGAGAGGAGGCCATCTGCCATGGATGTGAAGACGGCTTGGGCAGCTCTGGAATTGAGGGCAGTGTGTGATCTAAACCCAGGAGCCTTCTCTGTCAGAGACATGCTGAGTTTCTGCATTCAGATAAATTCTGGGCTGCTTGGAACTGTGGCTGGGGAAAGGGAATGTGACTCAAAACCTAACCCTTAGGCACTGTCTTCTGTACTTTGGAAATATAGACCCAACACAAAGCTATTTATGTTTACCAACTACCCCCATCAGGTTAGGTGGGATCTTTATTAAATCCTTATAAACTTTGAAATTTCAATACTTCTTTTCTGTCATTTTGACCATCTAGCCTCAAGTGTATTGAAAAGGCAGACTTATCGAAGGTTAGGAGACTTGCTTATAAAATTGTATATTCTTATTTCAGATTCTACACAAACCAAACATGGCTTTTGTAAGTAAGCATAGTTTTATACCTAGCAGTGTTAAAATATCCAGAAAACTCATCTCACTTACAATTAAAGTTTACTTTGGTCCTTTTAAACGTTTAAAATATAAAGGTTCACGAGGTTGTATACAGTTTGGTTTTTGTGTGTGTGACTGAGTCGAAGAGCTCTCATAATTCAATGTTCATAGACTCTACTATTTCCTTATTTCAGGCTAATAGACTTCTCAGAGAACTATTCATCTTCTGCAATATTCATCTGGTTTTACTCCCTTATTTCAAATACAAACACGTTTTTGAATGTTTCTGTCTGAGCTTCTATACTGTGTTTGTCCTTATAATATTATTGGAAAGATATCATTCATTTAATTCTCACCATTCTATCCTAATTACTTTTTCTATGAGACTCTGTCTTTAAAAATTCAATAGCCTACAGGCCTCTCTGTTCCTGAGAGTGGGGCTGATAACAGAGAGTAAATGTGCTCATAATAAAATCTCCACACTTTTCTTTTTAAAATGTCACAAGCAATACATGTCCATGATGAAAATGAGAAAACACATAAGCAGGAAGAAACACTATGCATTTAAATGTATTTATAAATATGTATTTATGAGAAAGTACATATATATTTGGAAAAATATGATACATTTTATCGCTATAATATTTTCCTGTTGACTATGACATGAACACGTTTCTTTATTCAATGGCTGCCTGAGTTTGCCTTGTTTGGATGTAATAAAATTAATTCAATTAATCTTTTATTGTTGGAGATTCAAATTATTTAAAAATATTTTCTATGGTAAATGGACATCTTATAGCTAACTTCTTATGCATTTGCTCAAATCTTTTGTAATATGAATGTTCTGAACCCCCATTTTCTTTTTGACTGTAGCTCTGCTCATGGCCTTATCTTGCCCCCCTTGAAATGGGACCTGATTTTGCCAACACAGAAGATAGTATTGCCTCTACTGGATTCTTCCATTTGGTTCTCTGACCTGAAATCTTTGTTTTAGTTCCTTTATCTCTGGAAATTCCTCATTTGGGTTATATTTTTTATTCCTTTACTGGAGATTATATGGAGCTTGCCAGAGGCCTTGCCAATAACACAAACAAAGTTATATTTAGAATTTTTCTGTTCTCTCCTATCTCTCAACATTGTTCCTCTGCTCTCTCTTTAAATGCCGGCATTTCCCAAGATTCTGTCCATGGTTTCTCCTTGTAGGTCATACACTCCCTTAACCAATTCCCCCTCTGATTCTAGTTTATGAGAATGGTTAATTTTTGGCTTCTAGTCTTTCCCTCAATTCTTCAACATGTGCTCTTGACCACCACCTGGGCACCGTCACACATGCAGGTGTCTCAAAGTTAGTATTCCCCAGACCACACTCATGCTTTACTCCAAACTCCTAGCAAAACAAACACAAACATAAAAATAAAAGATAAAAGCAACCCCTTCTGTCCCAAACCCAAACAACTTCTTTTCTTTTTGATGCTCACTCTTAAAATAAAGGTGCCCCTCATTCACCATCACACAGTCATCCAGATTCATTTAATTGACATTTATTGATTGTATCAAATCATATCAATCTCCAGCATAAAGCTCTCTAGTGGTTTCCCACTGGAATTAAAGTGTAACCCAAATACCATACAGACACTGCAAGGCCTGTTTTTTACCTGCCCCGACCCTCATCTCCTTCCAGGCTCCTCTTGGCTCATTATGCCCTGGTTGCCTTCTTTCTGACCTTCCCTTCAAAGTGAAAATGCATGTATGTCTCAGAGACTCTGCACTTGCCCTTCCCTCAGCTAAGAACTTCTTTCTGAATTGCATCATTGGTGTTATAACGAAAGCTCATTGCCAAACTCAAGATCACCTGTTCTACTAGTTGTTTTCTTCTGGAAATTTTACAGTTTTGCATTTTAAATTTAGGCCTATGATCCATTTTGAGTTAATTTTTGTGAAGGCCTTTTCTGGAATCTTTTTTGGCAGATAAATGTCCAATTGCTCCAACACCACTTGTTGAATATATTATCCTTTCTCCATCTTCCATTGATTGTTTTCATGTCTTGGCCAAAGATCAGTTAATATATTTGAATGGGCCGATTTCTGGGTGCTAATTCATATAATTCTTAAGATTCATACATTTCATCAACAAATATTTATTGAGCAACTGCTATATGATAGACACTGTTTTAGGTGCTGAGAGAATATTAGTTTAAAAAAAATAAAGGTTCCTGCCTTCATGGAATTCATATTCTAGAAGTCAAGTAATATATAACATATGAGAATATTTTTAGAGTTATTCACATTTCTTTCACAACTAAGTATAGTATGCACTTAAATTCCACTGTCTTTGCTCATATTTTTCAAAGCATTTGGTCATCACAAATTTGAACATCACAAATGCTCACTGTGCAAAGTGCTGGGAATTTGAAGGTGTTCCCTTCCCTCCAACCTTTCATTCTGTGTTTGCTTTTCCTATTCATTGGAAAAATACAAGACAGTTGACCCTTGAACAATGCAAAGTTAGGTGTACCAGCCCCCTGCACTGTCAAAAATCCAAATATAAATTTTGACTCCACCAAAACTTAACTGCTAATAGCCTACTGTTGACCAGAGGCCTTGCCAATAACACAGTCAATGAACACCTATTTTGTATGTTATATGTACCATGTATTGTATTCTTACAATAATATAAGCTAGATGAAAGAAAATGTTATTAATATCATAAGGAAAATATATTTACACTATTGTACTGTATTTATTGAAAATAATGTGCATATAAGTGGACCCACATAGTTCAAACCTGTGTTGTCCAAGGATCAACTGTAATATAATTTTTAGGACACCTGGGTGGCTCAGTGGTTGGGCATTTGCCTTTGGGTTGGTGCATGATCCGGGAGTCCTGGAATCCCGTACTGCGTCGGGCTTCCTGCGTGGAGCCTGCTTCTCCCTTTGCCTATGTCTCTGCCTCTCTCTCTGTGTCTCTCATGAATAAATAAATAAAGTCTTAAAAAAAAAACCCACTATAACATTATTTTTAGATTTAGGCATATCTTAGATCTTGAGGGCAGTACAAAATGAGATACAGGTTTTATACTTCACAGCTCACTCTGATACTTCCAGCACAGAAACTCCAATGGCCTTGGGGTTTTCTGGATAACTGGGATAAGAACAGATAATATTTATTCAGATTGAAGGATGATATAGACAGTTCATAATGTGAACTGCTCTTTATCACTTATTTGTATTTCATAGATATATATTTGTCCTAGTAATATTTATATACTAGGACAAATATCTATAATATCTATAATATCTATATATCTGGTCCTGGTCCAGGAGTCAGAAAGAGATTTACAGAAACAAGTTGTCTTCTGAGCCTCATTTGTGTGCAATATTCTCATTTCTGACAACCCAAGAATTTAAGAAAAAAAATAATAAAAGAGACTTGCTATGCAGGATAGCAGTAAAAATGGAAAATTAAAAAAAAAAAAGGATGACATTTCTAGGCTCAATCTAATTTTGGGGAAGGGTGAGGGCTCAGAACCGTCTGTCTAGCTAAGAGTTTCTAAGCTCCTGTGTATCACATTGAAGGAAAGGCTTGGCTTCCCTTAGCTATACACAAAGGGTAGGTGTATGATGATTTTTGAAAAACAGAATGAGTTGCTAGCTAGTGAACTACCTGGAAAAAAAGAAAAAGGGGGGCAAGTAAAGATGATTCTAAATATTGTTTTTTGTAGTAGACATTTAGAGGTGGAAGAGACCTTAGAGACCATCTATTCTAATTCCTTGGAGGAATCTCCTCTGCAGAAAGCCTCAGCAGAAACCAGCTTGTATTTGAACCCTTCCTGAAACAGGGAAGTAAATACTTTATATGGTCAAGAATTAAGATAAAAATAGACCTGCCCTATGACCCAGCAATTGCACTGTTAGGGATTTACCCCAAAGATTCAGATGCAATGAAATGCCGGGACACCTGCACCCCGATGTTTCTAGCAGCCATGTCCACAATAGCCAAACTGTGGAAGGAGCCTCGGTGCCCATCGAAAGATGAATGAATAAAGAAGATGTGGTTTATGTATACAATGGAATATTCCTCAGCCATTAGAAACGACAAATACCCACCATTTGCTTCAACGTGGATGGAACTGGAGGGTATTATGCTGAGTGAAGTAAGTCAATCGGAGAAGGACAAACAGTGTATGTTCTCACTCATTTGGGGAATATGAATAATAGTGAAAGGGAATATAAGGGAAGGGAGAAGAAATGTGTGGGAAATATCAGAAAGGGAGACAGAACATAAAGACTCCTAACTCTGGGAAACGAACTAGGGGTGGTGGAAGGGGAGGAGGGCGGGAGGTGGGGGTGAATGGGTGACGGGCGCTGAGGGGGACACTTGACAGGATGGGCACTGGGTGTTATTCTGTATGTTGGTAAATTGAACACCAATAAAAATTAATTTATTAAAAAAAAGAATTAAGAGCTGCCTGTTTATTATAGAAAGCATTGAGCTGAGCTCTGCCTTCCAGCAAATCCCACATAGGTGTTTTAATTCCATTCTCTGAAGCAACAAATGCTTGTCTAATGTCCTCATTCGTAGGAAGTCCTTTGCATATGGTAGCTCTCTAGGCTTCACTAAAGCCTGGATTCCCTCCACACTTCCTCTTATGTCCTGCTTACCAGACCCTCTTTGAGGTGTTTTCTGTTGGTTAAAGCCTTTGCAAAATCACAATGCTTGTGGACACCTGGATGGTTCAGTGGTTGGTTGAGGCTCTGCCTTCAGCTAAGAGCGTGATCCGGGTCCGGGATCCGGATTGAGTCCCACATCCGGCTCCTTGCGAGGAGTCTGCTTCTCCCATTGCCTGTGTCTCTGCCTCTCTCTGTGTATCTCTCATAAATGAAATCTTAAAAAAAAAAAAAAAAAACCACTCAAAATGCTCAAAATGAACAAATGTTGCAGATTTTGAAAGTTCAAATGATATAGGCTTCTAGGAAGAAAGATCAATAAATGTCTATTGTACTTCAGTTTATACTTTTTTGGGGAGTAGAGCTAAATGTTTAAAGTTCATAATTATGCCTGAATTAAAGGTGTTTCCACTTGGAAGTGTTGTTTAAGTCTGTAATTTTACGAATCTCTCATTTTGGAAGCTGGTGGCAGCAGGCTGGCAGGAAATAAGGGACTTAGGAAAAGCAAACACATTCTATTTGTTAATGATCACTAAACATTTGTAACCAAGGTAAGCTTGTTACAGAAAGGAACGGTTAGTTCACGTGTAAAAGCAGAGCATTTAGAAATCCTAACCTTCTTCCTTGCCTGCTAAAATCAGTTAGCAGAGATCAATTGTTAGCTCCTACATAATGGAAGGAATTTGTTTACACATCCCAGTTTTTGTCATTGGGGCTGTCTGCCTTTCTGAGATCTTATTACTTATTAATTCATTACTCCCCCATGAGTCGGAGAAGATGCTAGCATTTCTAAAGTTTGTGTGAATCATGTGTCCTCCTCACATCCTGCCAGGTCTCCTCACTTCCTGCCAGGTCTCAGGTATTCCTCTTTGAATAATGGCAGTTCTCAGCAAAGCTAAGGTTTTCAGCTCATGCCCTTCACCATGCAAATCCAATTAACCAATTTGTCAACGATTCTTTCTAGTTTTGGATTTTAAACATAATCAAAATGTTGGAAACTAAGAAGCTTTGTAAACAGAATATAACCTAAGTGTACTTGATTCTGACTTACTAGGGATAATGTCTAACAGCTCTCAGATTCCAAATGCTTTGACCAATGGTATGAAGCTGACATTGATTATGGAACTCATCAGAATAATACAAATTTTGGAGGCTCTGTATCTGTTAGTTTTTTTTTAAACTAAATATACATACATTAGGGCTTGTGCAATATATATACTCAGATTAAAGAAGAATAATCAAATAAATACTCATTTTCTCCCATGTTTAAAGAAGACATTGAACCAAAGCCCCTGTGATCCCCATGTTTTCCCATATCTTTCGGTCCTCCGGGGAACCACAATCCTGAACTTTCTTGTTAACCATTTCCTTGCCTTTCTTTTTTTCTTTCCTTTCCTTTTCTCCTTTCCTCTTCTCTCTCTCCCTCCCTTCCTTCATTTTTTCTTTCTTTTATCTTTTTTTTAAGTAAGCCCTTTGCCTAACCTGGGGCTTGAATTTACAACCCTGAGGTAAAGAGTCCCATGCTCTACCAACTGAGTCAGCCAAGTGACTCTTCCTTGCCTTTCAAATTATTATAGTTTTTACCACAAATATAAAAATGGTGTTTAATATTATAAGTTTGGGGTCTTTATGTAAATAGAATTATTCTTTATATTCTCCAAGGAATCACTCTTTTTGCTCAACATGTTTGTGAGATTCATTCATGTTTCATGTATAGGTGTACTTGATTCATTTTCACAGCTTTCTCCTGCTGATAAATATTAGCACTTTTTCAAAGTTTCTTTTTCTCAATGAATAATGCTTCTATGAAAATTTTTGTATATGCCTCCTGGTGCTTTTTCCATTACTGACATTTATCAAGCACTCATTTTGTCCCAGGTACTCCTCTAATCACTTTAAATGTATTGATTCATTCAAACTTCCCACAACTCTGTAAGGTAGGTATAATTATTATCTCCATTTCATAGATGAGGGTATTTGATTCAAAGAGAGTAAGTAAATTGCCCAAGGTGACAAGCCTAAGAAGAGACAGAGCTAGACTTTGAACCAAGGTTATTAGCTCCAGAGTCTATACTTTGTCAGTATACCATACCAATTCTTCAGCTAATCAATCACTCAGACAATTTGAAAAGTTCTAGGGCTTTTTCTTCATTTGTTTATATATACTTTTGTTAGCCAAATTATTAGTAAGTTAGTCAATTTTGTTAATAAATTCTTTTAGAAGCACAAAGCCAACAAATCTGATAAAGATTTGTCCCATGTCTCCTTTTTGGGGTTGGAATTAAAATGATTCAATGTCCCATATCTCCTTTTTGGGGTTGGAATTAAAAATTCCTATTATTTTTCTCCCCCTTACATCAAATATTCTGAAGTATCTGCATTTTGAATCAATTTCAGAATGTGGAGGAATGCACTTCATGAGAAGAAAGAATATTATGTAAACTATCTTAACTATATGAGCCTTTTAAGAGTAGTGACTAATTTGTATGTCTCATGGACTCCGTTCCAGGGACAGACAAATGGAGGATGGCATTTATCTCCATCAGTGTTCACTGTCTCAGTGGCCTGTATATGAAAACATAAACATGAGGCATATGCCCATCTTCTGAGTAGCTGGAAAGCCTCCAAGTACCACCTAATCCAGAGAATGACAGATTGAGAAATCAAAAGAAATCTGTTGAGTAGGTAAGGGAGAAAATATCTCATCTGCTTCCAAATTTAACAAAGCACCTGAGACAGGTTTGAGGTAAAAACATGGACAGGGAACCATTTTTGAGGACAGAAGGAGCCTCCCTCTATCTGTACAAACACAACATAACACATCAGCCCTCACCTCTTTCTAAAGAGAACCTTGGAGTCTTTACATAAAGACCTTAGCAATGTGAACCTTAACCTGGTATCTTTACTGGCATTCAGAAATGAACACCACCTGGAAGATCTTTTAAAGACTAAAACTAACAAAGTAAGAAAGAAATCTTGCACCTACTGTAGGTAAAGGAGTCTAAAAGAATATCAGTGATAGACATGACTATTTATCCAGGATTTATAGTGAAAGCCCAGGTTGCTTTCAAGCACCTGTCACTGAAGATAAAGACTGCAGGACAGTAGTAGGAACTAAGTACGGGAAGGACAATACCTCAAAAGGCAGATAAATGACCATCTAATAATCAACCAGCCACTCTGCAGAGGTAGTGAGTGATAGAAAATACTGTTTTGAGAGGTTCAGTTATCTGTAAAGGACTCACAGCTCTTTGCCCTTAATAACTCCAACTTTTGATTGCTGCTCAACAAAAAAATTTAAATCATTAAATGTAGAAAAAATAATTCCTAACTGCATTTCAATAGCTCTAGTTTATGACTGATGCTTCATAAAGTTAATCTAAGTATACATAAAATAAAATAGTTCGCCATATTTTATGAGTGAAAAAAGAGCAAGTTATAAAAGAGTTCAGTATGATCCCTCCTTTGGGGAAAAATACATATATACATTTAAATGTATACATATATACATTAAAAATGTCTGGAAAATTCTAACCAAGGTGATCAGCCTTGGCACCACTGACATTTTAGACAAGAGCTCTTTGTCATGAAGGGCTGCCCTGTGCATGCTAGGATGCTAGCAGTATTCCAGGCCTTTCCCCACCAGCTCCCACACTGGCAGCACCTTTCACTTATGTTTTGTCAATCAAAAATGATGTCTCTAGTCATTGCCAAATATCCCTTGGGGCACAAAATCACTCCTATTTGAGTTTCAGTTCTCTAATATGTTTACAGTAGTTAAATCTGGGATATTACAGGTAATTTTCCCCTCTATTTCTAGTTATTCTACAATTAATATGTGTACATTAATCTCCTATAGTGAAAAACAGCAACTACTATTAAAATACCTACAACCATAGCATTCTTTGGTAAAAAAAATTATGGGCACACACTTCTGTGTAAAGTCTTTAAAAAAACACAACTCTGTAGATAGAAGATTTATGGAAGATATCATGAAGGGAACCACAAAGAAAATAGAAACAGTTCTTCTAAGATAAGTTAGCAAAAATTCCCCTCAAGACATGGGGGTGGTAGTGTATGGGCCAGAAAGGATGTGATTATGATCCAGGTGCACTGATCCATGCTGATGGAGCCCTCTATTTAATGTTCTGATTAGATTTACCATGCTGGACAGACTTGCGCTCTTGGCTGTACAAATAGTTTTCCTCTGCATTGACTTCCTGGGAGTTAGCTCAGCCTGGGGGCACCAGATCTTTCCCATGTTGTAGGCTGAGCACTCAATGTCCCCTTTTCACATCCTTCTTCCTATGCTCATGATGTGGCACTAGGTTTCACTCACTCTGCAGTGGTATATTTTCATTCACCCTGCTTAGAATTTATGGGGTACAAAAATAGGGCCATTAATTGATGTTTTCATGAGGAAAACTTACCTAATGTGGAAGAGGTAGAAGCAACAAAAGTTTGGAAATGCTCAATTCTACTGACATGCTTAGAATGACAAGAGATGTAAGAGCAACTCAGAATTAGATTCCCTTTTACAAAACCACCCATGACTTCAACGTGAAGACATAAAGTGGGAAGCAAATTATGATTGTACTTTTCAGTTAGGAAAATAAGGTGAGGCACACTCTGGCTTTAAGTTGAAATAGTCGTGTCTAAATGGCTTGTCTTTCTGGCACTAAGCACATGCTCTGGCTGTTAATAACAATAAACCCACGGCACTCACTAGGTGCCAGGCACTGTTCTAAGTGCTTTCTGTATTCCAACTCTGTTCACCTCAACACAGCCCTGAGGGAGTTCTCATCCTTCTTTCCTAGGTGAGGAAGATGAGGACACTGTACGACACATCAATCACTTTGTTTTCTTTCTGCTCTTAATCATGACTTGTTCTTTTCCACTCCTCGGCTTCTTTTACAGTTAGTATTATAAATTTTTTTCTTTAAAACCAGCAGAATCATGTCTACCAAGATTGAGAGGGACAGAACACTCTGGTTAACATAATTATGGTCTAATTAAATCATTAGATTAGAAACTGTTTGGATTTGTGGACAATCTCTAAAGATCACAACTCTAGAATCCATCTCTCCTACCAGAGTTGTTTTCCTGTACCCAAAATATAAATAAGGAAATATGGATGTTATCTGTTTCCTGCAAGAGTATCAACAAATATATATTAAGGTAAAATATGAAAATATTGCTGCTTCTGCAGGTCAAAAACTGTCAAGTAATTTTATATGGTTCCACTTTATAGATCCTTTCATATTTTAATGCAGTGTCTGGAGAATTTAACTTTCTAGGTGATGAATGGTGAAGGCGATGGGCCTAGTTACTGGAAATTAACTAGGATGGTATTGTTTTATGGTACACTTTAGTTTCCACAGTAAATTGTGTCAAATTTTAATACATTCTACCTTACATATTCTAGTCATTTAACTTTTTTCTTTTGTATACCTGTTTGTGTTGTTTATATATTTTGTATGTTGTTTGTATATTTTATATATCTTTGTAAATCCTTGTTTGTATATTTTTATATCCTTGTTTGTATATCCTTGTTTGTATATTTTTATATCCTTGTTTGTATATCCTTGTTTGTTTATTGACTTTAAGATTATGTAGATAGGGGATATTCATTCATACATACTCCAAGGAGTCTTTGAGGCATTGTTCATTCAAATAGAATATTTGATATTATAATAGTAACATAATATTTCAGCTGCTAAACATATTCCAGCTTATAGACTATGTTAGTATCTTTTTAAAAATTTTTATTTCATTTATTAATTTAAATCCAATTTGTCAACAAAGAGTATAACACCCAGTGCTAATCCCATCAAGTGCCCTCCTTAGTGCCCATCACCCAGTCACCCCATCCCCCCACCACGTCCCCTTCTGCAACACTTTGTTTCCCAGAGTTAGGAGTCTCTCATGGTTTGTCTTCCTCTCTAATTTTTCCTTACTCAGTTTCCCTCCTTTCCCTTATAGTCCCTTTCACTATTTCTTATATTTCACATATGAGTGAAACCATGATGATTGTCTTTCTGTGACTTATTTCACTCACTATAACACCCTCCAGTTCCCTCCACGTTGAAGCAAATGGTAGGTATTCGTCCTTTCTGATGGCTAAATAATATTCCATTGTATAGTATCTTTTTAAAGATATATTTGCAGGGACACCTGGGTGGCTCAGTTGGTCAAGCATCTGCTTTGGTTCAGGTCATGATCCCGGGGTCCTGGGCTTGAACATGGAGGGGGCGGGTGTCGCTGTTCTATGGGGACCCTGCTTCTCCCACTCCCTCTACTGCATCCCCTGCTTGTTCTCTCTTGCACTGACTCTCATCTCTCTCAAATGAATAAATAAAATCTTTTAAAAAATACAAATTTCCAGAAATAAAATGTACTATTCTATCATAAAAGGTGGCATTTTCTTTCAGGTAGGTTTCCTACTAAAAGTGCCTACTAAGTTATTGAGAGGATATTTTCTGACTACAAAATAGTAATAATTTATATTAGCATTCCAGAAATTCTCATAAAATATAAATATGGCCACTTAAAGTAGCCAAAAGTGTGTGCTATCAAGAACTGTGAGTGATTTATTCACTCTGAACTTGGATTATTGTGATTGAATAGTGGGTTGGGCTTAAATATGACCAACTTACCACCAATTTAGTGGTATTTGTTTGATCTATTTCATCACTCTGACAGGAGACCAAATTCTAAAAAAAAGTAGTATTTATAAAATGAATGGGCTTCATGAAATATTTTTTTACGGTGCTGTACACCTGATAAGTGCCCAGAAAATAAAAGCCATACATGCTCACTTGAGTGAATTCTTCATCCAATTTGGCAGACATTTTTGAATGTTTACAAAATGATGGGTCAGCACCTTCATTCCAGGTACCCACCGATGTCACAAGACTCCCACATGCATGAACCAACCCCCCATATGAGGCAGAAGGAAAGAAGTGCTATGAGAATAGAGAAGAAACAAGTAATTCTCAGCAACACAGAAAATCTGAGTAAACTGTCTTTCATTCCACGTACTTTATTGTTTGATCACTCCTATGTTTACACCCACGAGCCTTGTAACAGCAGGGGTGTGGCAAAGGGAAGTTCAAGGATTAGTGTTCCATTTGCACATACAATCCCCATTCCTCCATAAATTTCATGAGATAGACTTCACTTTCTTCTCATGGCTCATCTAGAGCCTGCTCCTCATAGAGTCTAGACAAAAGGCCCTCTTCCGTGAACTCCTTGTACTCAGGATGTGAGCATCCCTCTGAGTCATGTTCAAAGCTAGAGAATGACGGCATGCACAGCCTACCAGTCCGAGGGTCCCAATCCACAAGTGTGGTGGAGGACTTTTCATCTGGCTCCTTTCTCGTGTCTGGGTGCACCCACTGCCACTGGTCCAAGTCTCGCAGCTGAGGGACGTAGGAATACAGTGGTGTGGGGGAGCCCAGGTTGGTCAGAGCCGTCTGTTGCTCAAAGAATTGTCCTGGGAGGGACACCTCCTCCTGCAGATTGAGGTCGTGATCTCCAGGCCCCACACAGGTGTCAGCAGTTCTTACCGCATACTCATATTCAATGACCGCTTTACCTGTGGGCATTGTGCTGCTGGGTGATTCTTGCTGAGTTAGGGGCAGACCCTTGGTTGTTTCCTCAGAGTCACAGAAAATGTCCACCAAATGTACAGCATACCCCAAGTGTTTCACCTCCATTTCTGCCTGATGTGGCTCCTGGTCTTGGTGGGGCTCATTCAGATCCCATACATCGTTGCCTTTTTCCATTACACTTAAATCCTTCTGAGAAATTTTAGAATCCTCCAAAATATTGAGGGTGATAAAATTAAGCACAATTTGCTCAGCGGGTACAAAGAATCTTTTGTCAAACTCATTTCCATAAATCAAAATCTGTAAAGACAGAAGAGAACGGTTTTCACCTTTTCACTTGAGAGAGACACGAAAAACAGCTGTTAAGTAGAACTTATACTGTCATCACATAGTTCTAAAGACCTATTCTTACCAACTCATGGAAGTGAAAGTTATTCTTGGAATAAACAGAAAGCCTCATTCACATGGAGGCAAGAGACCCAAGACATACAAAAAAGGCATATGGAAGTGCAAAGTGGTCCCTGGGGGGTGTGTATCAAGTCCAAAGATCTGGGTGTTATTGCCCCCTTCCCTACCTGGCCCAGGGAGTTCAGGGCAGTTATTTAATTTCTTGAGGCTCAGTTTTTAATTCTGTAAACTCAGAATTTCTGTCACTTATGAAGCAGCGAGCACTGAGTGAGATAGTTTGGAAACTGCTTTGTTAATTACTGTTGACGAAGTATTTGTTGGGTGGCAGTGGTTACCTGTGCTCCCAGACCTGACTGGGTCATGTCCTGGACATGAAATGTGGATGGTCATAAAAATTGGATGTAAAGAGGGAAAGAGGCACATGAGTAGGGATGGTTTTCCTCACTTCCCCCCCATACCATTCTAATCATACTGTAATGAGGCCAAAAAGGGCACTCTATGTGCCAGGTTATGGCCGACATACTCTAAATCATGTCACCCAGGAAAACTGGGTGGAGATTAAACTGGTACTGGGGATATGTGGAAGGTGCCCTTTGAGATGGCCTGCCATGAGCTGTGTTTCAATCCTCACTGTGCACCCCCTGATGTGATTTAACATCACAAAACAGGACCTTTAGCCTCATTCTTTTACAACATTCGGCTTCAGAAAGTGACATGTGCTCAATTCTCCTGGGATTGTTCCTCCCAGGTAGGTATCCCTCTGCCATAGGAAGCTACCTCTGAAGCCTAAAAGTGGGCAGAACAAAAGAAACATTTAAAAACCAAACTAACAGGAATACATGTATGCATCATGCATATGTAAACGTTATATTTTAATAATTTGCAGATAAATTATTTTTGTGGTTAAAATATGCCCAGCTCATGGGAAACCTTCAGTGTATTGTCCAGAAGTATAGGTTTATTCCATCTTAATATTTTCCTGCTCTCCTTGCTGTGAATGCCTGTCCTGGCCATTTCCCTCCAAAATGTGTTCCCATTCCACACTGTCTCCAGCCCTACATCCCACTCTCCTCTTGTAGACTCTCCTCTTTGTTCCCTGGACAACTGCAGAGTCTCCTAGCTGCTTTTTTTTGTTTCTAATCTTACTTCCTCCAACGTTATCTTAGACCCTCTCCATCTGGATCTAAAACATGATATTGACCTTGACGCTCCCTACTCAAAACCCTACAGAGAGTTCTCTTTTCGAAGAGAATGCAAAGCCCAAGTTCATTAGAATAACACCCAATTCTCCTGTTACCTGGCCCTCCCCCTCCTTCCCACTCTCACTTCTGTAGCTCCTTATCAGCAACCTGTGGTCAAGCAGTATCATGTGGTTTTCCAAACATCCACTCACCTTGGTTCCCCTGGGTTTTCTGCCAGCAGTAGGTGCTCTAACTCTTACTCCACTTTCATAATCAAAGCCAGATGTAAATTGTCTCCTGGCCCCCCTGTGGGGTTTCAGCACCCTCCCCGTAACTCCCTGAACTTTCACAGTCCTCAGTGCCTGGTTCCATCTTAGCCTTTGTGCATCATTTTGAAATACTTGTCCCCAACTTAACCAGAGCCTCTGGAAAGGCATGGATCCTGACTTAAGTTTATTTGTGTACCTCAAGACCTAGTCTAATCTGTTCATTACATGTAAAATCATCGTCAAAGCTGAGGAATCCTTCTCTTTGGTTATGTTACTGAGTGAATCTAGTAGCAAAAGTGTTGTTTAATTCATCAACTCTAAACCCACTCTGCCTGTAAAAGGGACCAGTGTCAGTTCTAAAGTCTCCTTTTCTACTTTTCTGGAAGGGAGTGTGTATGACTCCTGCCACGCTAAGCACTCACCAAATTTGCTGGGTGTTTTTCTTTGCCAACATGGATGTATCTGTACATGAAGTAGCCCATCGCAGAAAAAAGAAACACGGTAACAGATATGGGCAAAACATACCAGAAGATGATTTTAACCCTCAATGCTGATGTCTGGTCTGTAAAAAAAGGGAGGGGGGGGATAGAGGGTTATGATTCCATGTGGTGGGAAAATATTGGCAATGTCAGGTGGCTTTGGGCTGATCACTTACATTCAGGAGTTCAGTTTTTCATTTATAAATGGAGAAGCTTGTAGGAAAAGTTATAAGGGTTCTCAGAATTCTTTTTTCATTAATTAATTAATTAATTGATTAATTTATGTATTTATTTATTTATATTGGTGTTCAATTTGCCAACATATAGCATAACACCCAGTGCTCATCCCATCAAGTGCCCACCTCAATGCCTGTCACCCAGTCACCCCCACCCCCTGCCCACCTCCCCTTCTACCACCCCTAGTTCGTTTCCCTGAGTTAGGAGTCTTTCATGTTCTGTCTCCCTTTCTGATATTTCCCACTCATTTTTTCTCCTTTCCCCTTTATTCTCTTTCACTATTTTTTATATTCCCCAAATGAATGAGACCATATAATGTTCAGAATTCTTACTCTCTGACAAGAGCTGGTTTTCAAGAATCATCTGGACTTGTAGACCTCACTGTATGGCTGCATCAACAACCCAATCAGCAGATATTCTGGAGGGAGGGGCAAGGTGGCGGAAGAGTAGGGGTCCTCAACTCACCTGGCCCCACAAACTTACCTAGGTAACTTTCAAAACATCCTGAACACCTATGAATTCGTCGTGAGATTTAAAGAGAGAACAGTTGGAACGCTACAGAGAGAAAAGTTTTCACTTCTAACAAGGTAGGAAGGTGGAAAGAAAATAAAAAAGAATCAAGTGGCGGAGGGCCCCGGGGAGGAGCCGGGTGGGTGGGAGCCTCGGGGCAGGAAAGCCCAGCCCTGGGGAAGCGGGGACTTTAAAAATCCGCGCCCGAGTTTTCCTGGACACAGACGTGCTCAGCAGGGAGATTGGGCAGAACCGCAGGAGAGGCAGGGAAGCCTCCAGATCCCCGGGGTCACTATGAGAAGAGGGGCACCCGGGGGAAAGCGCTCAGCCCTGGGGCATCGGGGAGAAGCCAGGGGTCAGGCGGAGGCTCTGGACGCAGGTGGCTGAGCCCCGATCCCTGTGGGAGAGAGGGCCCTGGGAGCGCAATTCCAGGAGCACAGGGCACCGAGCAGACGTAGCCAGGATCCTGCGCTCCCCCCGGGACAGGCGGAGGCAGGGAGGGCACAGGACAGCGAGGACGCTCCTGCCGCCGGGCGCCCCTTAGCTGTGCAGGTCAGTGCCCCTTGCTGCCCTGGGAGCACCTAGGCCGGTGCAGACTGGGAGCTGCGGTAGTTACTGGGAGAGCTGACTCCAGTGCTGGAGACCTGGCCCCCACCAGTGTTGCTGTTTCTCCTGGTGTCACCTTGTGCCTGGGAAGGGCGAGGCTGCCAGGGGACAGAGGTCTCACACTGAGCCTGGCACCTGGCAGAAGGCGGGGCAGCTCCCCCAGGTACACACACCTGAGAATCAGCACAGCAGGCTCCCCCCCCAGAGACCAGCTGGAAGGACAGGGGAAGAGCAAGTTCTTGACTAAGCAGTGCTAGAAAGCTCCAGGACTGAGGGAAAATAGTATGTAGAACTAGAGGGTCCTTTTTCTTTTCTTCTTTTTTCCCTTTTCCATTACAACTCATTCTTATATCAGACTAAAAATTCCCATGATTTTTCTCTTTTCCCACCTTAACTACAATATTTTACCAGCCAGCTCTTCATTTTTAAGTTTTTTCCTTTTTGACTTTCATATTTCTACAATTACATGTTTTAGATATATTTTCCACTTCTGGATTCCCTTCAATATATTCAATTTAACTTTGGTAGATACGAGATATGGGTTTCTGTTTTTTGTTTTTTGTTTTTTCTGCCTCATTTTGTTTTAAAATGGTGGAAGTTAGTACCGTCTAAAACATGACCAACATGTACCCAGAACCAAGTGGGACACCGTGATGGTTCATTCTGTGAGATTATATTGTTTTCCTTCCCATTCTGTCCCCCTCTTTTATCTTGTTTATGTTTTTGAGGTCAATGTTGGGGTTTTACATAAGTATTGCTGGTTTATATAAATTTGGGACTGAGCATATTCTAATATACAAAACAAAATACACTCAGAACCAAGAGGATCACCCTCTAGGACCCCTCAGGGAGACTACATTCTTTTTCCACTACCACTTTCTCACCACCATCATCTCCACCCCCCTTTCCTCGTTACTTTTTTCTTCTTTGTTTTCAGTTTTTGGCTTCTTACTTATACTACTTTGTTTTATTTGTTTTTTTTGAAGATTTTATTTATTTATGATAGAGAGAAAGAGAGAGAGAGAGAGAGAGGCAGAGACATAGGCAGAGGGAGAGAAGCAGGCTCCATGCCAGGAGCCTGACGTGGGGCTCGATCCTGGGACTCCAAGATCACGGCCTGGGCCAAAGGCAGGCACTAAACCACTGAACCACCCAGGGATCCCCCCTATACTACTTTGTTTTAAAATTTGTTTTTCACTTTAGTAGTCTTTTTGTTTTATTTTGTTCCGTCCTTCTTTTTCTTTTATTTTCTGGTCTCTGACCTCTTTGGAATCATCTAGGGTGTATTTTACTTAGGTCATGGTTGATATTTTTGACTCAGCCCACTCATACAGCCACTCTGCACTAGAAGGAAGAATTCACTACAAGAGATAGAGACTTCATTACTGCAGAATTGAGATCTAATCAGGCCGAAATTAAAAAAAGATTAAATGAGATGCAATCCAAACTGGTTGTTCTAACTGCTAGGGTTAATGAGGTGGAAGAAAGAGTGAGCGACATAGAGGACAAGTTGCTGCTAAGGAAGGAAGCTGAGGAAAAAAGAGAAAAACAATTAAAAGCCCATGAAAATGGGCTTAGGGGAATAAAGGATTGCCTGAGAAGGAAGAATATACATTTAATTGGGATTCCAGAGAAGGCTGAGAGAGACAGAGGACCACAAAGCATATTTGAACAAATCATAGCTGAGAACTTCCCAAATCTGGGGAAGGAAAGAGGCATTCAGATCCAAGAGATAGATAAGACCTCCCCCCAAATCAATAAAAACCATTCAATACCTCAACATTTAATAATGAAACTTGCAAATTTCAAAGATAAAGAGAAAATCCTTAAAGCAGCACAAGACAAGAGATTCTTAACTTATATGGGGAGAAATATCAGATTAACAGCAGACCTCTCCTCAGAGAACTGGCAGGCCAGAAAGGGCTGGAAGGATATATTCAGGGTCCTAAATGAGAAGAACATGCAGCCAAGAATACTCTATCCAGCAAGGCTCTCATTCAGAATAGAAGGAGAGATAAAGAGCTTCCAAGATAGGCAGAAACTGAAAGAATGTGATCACCAAACCGGCTCTGCAGGAAATATTAAGGGAGACCCTGTAAAAGAAAGAGGAAACCCAAAGAAATAATCCACAAAGACAGGGACTGAATAGGTATTACAATGACACTAAATTCATATCTTTCAATAGTTACTCTGAATGTGAATGGGCTAAATGATCCCATCAAAAGACACAGGGTATGGGACTGGATAAAAAAGCAAGACCCATCCATTTGCTGTCTACAAGAGACTCATTTTAGACCTAAGGACACCTCCAGCCTGAAAATGAAGGGATGGAGAACCATTTACCATTCAAATGATCCTCAAAAGAAAGCTGGGGTAGCAATCCTCACATCAGATAATTAAAGTTTATCCCAAAGACTGTAGTAAGAGATGAAGAGGGACACTATATCATACTTAAAGGGTCTATTCAACAAGAAGACCCAACAAGAACATTCCTCAGCATCTTAAAAACCATCTACAAAAAGCCCACAGCAAATATCATTCTCAATGGAGAAACACTGGGAGCATTTCCCCTAAGATCAGGAACAAGACAGGGATGTCCACTCTCATCACTGCTATTCAACATAGTACTAGAAGTCCTAGCCTCAGCACTCAGACAACAAAAAGAAATAAAAGACATTCAAATTGGCAAAGAAGTCAAACTCTCCCTCTTTGCAGATGACATGATACTGTACATAGAAAACCCAAGAGACTCCACCCCAAGATTGCTAGAACTCATGCAGCAATTCAGCAGTGTGGCACGATACAAAATCAATGCCCAGAAGTCAGTGGCATTTCTATACACTAACAATAAGACTGAAGAAAGAGAAATTAAGGAGTCAATCCCATTTACAATTGCACCCAAAAGCATAAGATACCTAGGAATAAACCTAACCAAAGAGGGAAAGGATCTATACCCTAAAAACTATAGAACACTTCTGAAAGAAATTGAGGAAGACACAAAGAGATGGAAAAATATTCCATCTCATGGATTGGAAGAATTAATATTGTGAAAATGTCAATGTTACCCAGGGCAATTTACACATTTAATGCAATCCCTATCAAAATGCCATGGACTTTCTTCAGAGAGTTGGAACAAATCATCTTAAGATTTGTGTGGAATCAGAAAAGGCCAGGGGAATATTAAAAAAGAAAACCAGAGCCGGGGGCATCACAATGCCGAATTTCAGTTTGTACTACAAAGCTGTGATCATCAAGACAGTGTGGTACTGGCATAAAAACAGACACATAGATCAATGGAACAGAAGAGAGAACCCAGAAGTGGATCCTCAACTTTATGGTCAACTAATATTTGACAAAGCAGGAAAGGCTATCTGCTGAAAAAAGTCTCTTCAATAAATGGTGCTGGGAAAATTGGACAGCCATATGCAGAAGAATGAAACTAGACCAATTTCTTACACCAGACACAAAGATAAACTCAAAATGGATGAAAGATCTAAATGTAAGACAAGATTCCATCAAAATCCTAGAGGAGAACACAGGCAACACCCTTTTTGAACTTGGCCACACCAACTTCTTGCAAGATACATCCATGAAGGCAAGAGAAACAAAAGCAAAAATGAACTATTGGGACTTAATCAAGATAAGAAGCTTCTGCATAGCAAAAGATACAGTCAACAAAACTAAAAGACAACCTACAGAATGGGAGAAGATATTTGCAAATGACCTATCAGATAAAGGGCCAGTCTCCAAGATCTAGAAAGAACTTATTAAACTCAACAGCAAAGAAACAAACAATCCAATCATGAAATGGGCAAAAGACATGAAGAGAAATCTCACAGAGGAAGACATAGACATGGCCAACAAGCACATGAGAAAATGCTCTGCATCACTTGCCATCAGGGAAATACAAATCAAAACCACAATGAGATACCACCTTACACCAGTGAGAATGGGGAAAATTAACAAGACAGGAAACCACAAATATTGGAGAGGATGTGGAGAAAGGGGAAATCCTCTTGCACTGTTGGTGGGAATGTGAACTGGTGCAGCCACTCTGGAAAACTGTGTGGAGGTTCCTCAAAGAGTTAAAAATAGAGCTACCCTACCACCCAGCAACTGCAGTGCTGGGGATTTACCCCAAAGATACAGACGCAGTGTAATGCCAGGACACCTGCACCCCAATGTTTATAGCAGCAATGTCCACAATAGCCAAACTGTGGAAGGAGCCTCGGTGTCCATTGACAGATGAATGGATAAAGAAGATGTGGTTTATGTATACAATGGAATATTCCTCAGCCATTAGAAATGACAAATACTCACCATTTGCTTCGACATGGATGGAACTGGAGGGTATTATGCTGAGTGAAATAAGTCAATTGGAAAAGGATAAACATTATATGGTCTCATTCATTTGGGGAATATAAAAATTAGTGAAAGGAAATAAAGGGAAAGGAGAGAAAAGGAGTGAAAATATCAGTGAGGGTGACAAAACATGAGAGACACCTAACTCTGGGAATTGAACAAGTGGTAGTGGAGAGGGAGGTGGGCGGGGGGTTGGGGTGACTGTGTGATGGGCACTGAGGGGGACACTTGGAGGGATGAGCACTGGGTGTTATGCTAAATGTTGGCAAATTGAAGTCCAATAAAAAAAATTTAAAAATAAAATAAAGTAAAGTACACACACAAAAAAGAAAAAGAGAAAAGAAAAGGGAACCCTCTCGTACTCTTGCTGGGAGTGCAAACTGGTGCAACCACTTTGAAGAACAATATGGAGGTTCCTCAAAATAAAAATAAAATTACCAAAAAAAGAAGACCTAACAATCATGAATATTTATGTCCCTAATGTGGGAGGTTGCCAAGTATATCAGTCAATTAATAATTAAAGTAAAGACAGACTTAGATAATAATACACTAATACTAGTAGACTTCAACACGGCACTTTCAGCAGATATTCCAACATTTTATGTCTGGTTATGAGACTCATGCAGGTCTTATATTTGAAGCTAAGTGTGTCTAATATTCAAGCAACATATACACTTTAAACCCAAAATGGAAACCCTCTTGATAAGATCCTATTAAGCTGCCCCCACTTTTCCATATACACATTTGACTCAACCTTTTCCAAATACTAAGTAGAAGACAGGAATGTATGGCATCACCTTCTAGACTTTTGGGGTAGGTCTGGAGCTTGGGATGTGTGTAGGGAGGTGGCTGAGCTAGTGTATGCCGAGAGTGGCCAATCTGCTTTTTGTCTTTTGCTTGCTTAGCATTTCAGTTTTCTTTGACATATGGCAAGGAAGCCTTCATTTTAAGGGGAAAGTATGAAAGGATAGAGATTCAAAAATAAAGCTTTTCACTTTCAATAGGTACTCACAAAATCCAATCCCCTTTATATTCTTTAGGACAGTTTCATCTTGTGATGAGCTCAGTGAGAAGGAAGAGGAAAGCAGGAGTCTTATCACCATGGCCATCCCACAGCTGGTGATGGGGGAAAAGATGTGACATTAGTTCTAGGACAGCATGTTTGGAAGAGGGAAACGGAGGAATAATGAATCATGAGCCATTTGATGAAGCTAAATGTCAGAGTTTATTTGCAATGTTCAGGTTTTGAGTTCAAGGTCTTCTCACCCTTCAGGAAGAACAAATATACAAATGCCAAGTTCCAAACTCTTTTCTCTCCTAACAGGAATGACAGTCTTCAGCCAAATTCAGAAAAAAATGAAGAGACAAAAGGAAAGAGAGAAGCAATGTAAGTGAGGGAGTAACTGTGGATTTGCTGATCCCAGATGCTTTTGCAGCCAGTGAGTGATATCTGAATGCAACTTGTGGAGCCTGTAATCTGTATTCCTGAGAGTGAGCAAAAGCTAGTGTCTTCAAGTGTTTTTAGCGTAATGTTTTGTTTCTAGCACTAAAACTTGATGTTCTGGAGGACCACAGAATTTCTACTGATGAAAGGGATGACAATTTAAAAAAAAAGATGCGTGTAAAAATTCTTAATTGTCATTTTCCCACGGAAGAGGATTATTGGCAAGCAGGTATCAGGGCAGGTGGTAAGAGTTCCCCGGGGGGAATGTAAACACACCCTAATGCAGGTCAAGTTCAATGGCAGAGTCCCAGGCTTCTCAATGCACATCTGGTGATGGTTGTCTCCGCTTTTGTCCCAACCTGTTTCTGGTAGATTTGGATTTGTCCAAACTTTGTTTATAATTGCCACACTTCTAGTTTTATCAGATTTCCTTCTCTAGACCAGCTGAGGGTTTTTAAGCATACCTTTCAAAGTGCGGACACACTGCTTCTCAGAAGGCTGAGCAAGACGAGGTGGCCCTGGGACGAAAGATTCCACAAGGATGCAGTACAGAGTGTCTGGCTCCAGCCAGACCAGCACCAGTGTGTGGTTGGTCACACACTGGGACCACTAGGGCAGGGGATGGGAAACAGCAATTAGGGCCAAAGAACTCCAGCACCACCCCAGACAGATAGCTCCAGAAGGAAATAAAACACTTGAGATACCACTGAATCTTTCATAATCACTATAAGCTTTTTTTTTTCAGCAATATCTTTAAAATAATCTTTTCCTTGAGCTCAGCCGAGCATGGTCAGGAAATGGAACCATTCTGGGAACAATTTTAAATAATAATGTAAGGACAGATTTCTTGCTCAACCTTGCCCTGTGTTCTCACTGACATTTCTTTCTTTCTTGGAGAGTAACTGACAGATCATATGCAAGACAAAGTTCTCCATCAAAGTGAGGTGGACAGTCATTCTACACCCAACAGCAACATCACACCCCACTGACAGAGTTTCTGTAAGGGAAATCTGAAGAGCACTGTTGAGAATTTTACATATCAACTTCCACTGTATCTTGTCTAGCAAGTCTTTGAATATCACATCTTCCCAGATTCCCGTGCCTCAGGGCTGCTTATTCAGCATTAGCTACAGAAAGTCACCAGATTAGAGGCCCCCATTCCATTCCAGACTTACCATTCTATTGGATTTAGTATTATATATGGACACATTATACTTCAGGTTGGAGTATATCTGTCGCATGGAAATAGAACTTTCTTCTGGACTTCTCTTCCACTTCTCTGGAGCCGTCAGGACAATAGAAATGGATTTCTCATCTGTGGTCAAAGCAACCCTTGGTGGCCCAATTTGTGCTTAAAGGGGTGGAGAGAGGGAGGTAACATGTTCACATGTAGAAATCACTATGTATGAAACTACAGTATAATCCTACTGGAATCAAAGCCCTAAAGCTACCCTCTTAGTTGAGATGACTCAGAATGTTCTAAGGTTTTGCCACATCTTGAAACAGTCATTTCACACCCCTGACACAATATTAAAACACAAAATTCAAGCATGTATTTGCTTAGTTCCTAGTCCCATGGATGAACAGATGGTAAACACCATTAAAAGTGTCTACAACACTCCTGTGACTTGAAAAATTGGTGATCAATAACATTAATATGATTTAATAAGTGGTGGAAATCAGCCATGGAGGAATGAAGCAGTGTTAAAGACTTTTGAAGATGTGATTGGAATGATCTAGAGCAGAGGCTTACAAATTTTTATCATAAAGGTACAGACAGGAAGTATTTTAGGCTCTATAGACATATGATCTCTGTTGCAATTCTTATTTATATCAATGTAAAAATCATTCTTAGCTCTTGGCCTACAGATAAATGGAAAGGGGCAGTGCCACAATAAGAAGGGCATCTGAGGAGAGGTTCCAGCTCCAGGACTGGAGGAGCACTCGTAAACTTCATTAGGGCAGCTCTGAGCGGGTCCTCTACGGCTAAATCAGCACAGAACAAGACATGGAAAAATTTAAAGAGCAAATATCAGGAAGATGTTGCCTGAATTCTGAGTTACACCTAGAAATGATGTCATCACACTAACCTGTTCATAACAAGAAGAGACTTAGTTTGGCAAGCAGAACAATCTTGTGTCAATCTTGTGCACCTATATCCATGGTTTATAAACCCACAGCAATGAAAAAAAACCTGTCAGTTCTTCAAATTACAGTCTTCACTAAATAATGAAACAAAATTGAATTTTGATAATATTGGCATCTAATGTTAATTTTGGATCTGGGAGAGATCTTAGGGATGACTCAGCCAAACCTCTCCTTATAAAGACGAAACTGAGTACTAGCAAGGTGGAGCATTGTGGGCTGGTCACTCTAGCAGCTGAGGGACAGAGAACAGAACAAAGTCACCAGAGCACTGGCCTCTTGGGCAATGCTGTCTGTGAGGCTGAGACGCCACACTTGACGGTCAGATGAACTTGACATTTTCTGTATTTACAGACAATCATGTTACTTACTTTCTAAGAATGGATAGAATCGTCCGGTTTCTGCCCATTTGGAACAATTCGTTTCCCAAATGGCCTTAACTTTGGCATAATATTGATGTTCATAATCAGAAGTTTCCACAGAGAGATCACAGCAGGTCCTATTGATATTTCTACATTCGGATTTACTCAGCCATTTCTTTTGCCCATATCTGCTGAGAAAGAAACTGAATTAATAATGACGTGCCCTCTGTGATCCCAATAGGGGGGAAAAACAGTCATTATACAAAATTGAATGGAAGTTCAGACCTTCACTTCAGAACAAAAGTGCCTGTCATTGAGATAAGAAGAATCCATGTTTGCTGCTAGCAATTTTTTTCATTAGCTGTCAGGAGTATGAGTCAGAATTTCTGCAATCACCTCTCTTTTCTGTAAATTATAATATGGATAGCACATTTTGAGAGCATGTATTTTTTTATTATTCTTGGGTTACAGTAAAAATTTACATGTTGTGTGATCAGTTCTTCTAGTAATTATCTATGTAAGATTTTTAGTCCACCATGTCTGTGAAGGTCAATTTGATGGGCTATTTTTAGAAATATTAGTCATTTTTTTTCTTGGAAGAAAAATTACCTTGACATTTCCATAAAATTTAAAAAGGTACTTGTTATCAAGGGTTCTAGGGAAAATTCACTAGATTGGAGTGCATGCCGCAGTAATTATAGTGATGGTGATGATAGTGACTGGGTGTTCATATAGATTTCTCCTTTCTTTATTAAAGACACAACACTCAAAGCAAGTGGGGAGGGGGAAATATTTTTAATAGTTTTCAGGTGGGAGAGACTGAGATGTAGAGAGTTGAAGAGCCACGAAGAGAGACAGGATTGCATGGGAAGCTATGAAGGGATTAAAGCAGGTGTGCTGGGGTTTTAGAAAGCTAGCTGGTGTAGCATGGAGAAAGCAGTGGGGTAGGAGTGGCAGCCTGGGGATCCCTTGAGGGGATACTGCAGTGGTCCAGGTGGAAGATGTAGGTGGCCTGGGCTGGGGTGGTGGCAGTGGAATAGATGACAGGACCAAAGGAAGAAATATTAGGAGACAGGACTTGGTAATGGAGTGTAGGTAAGAGATGAGAGAGATGAAGGTATTCAGGATGATATATCTTTCCATCTGGGACAGTGGTAACATTTACCAAGATGAGGAATCCTGAGAAATAGGTTTGAGAAATGGGGAGGTGGGGTGGGAGGAAGGGAAGATAACAAGTTCAGCCTTTCACCTGTTGAACCTCAGGTATGTGAAAGATACCCAGATGCGGATGCCCAGTAGGCACTGGGGCTCAGCACAGAGATGTGAGTGGGAGGCAGTGGTTTTGAAATCAAAGGCACGAAATTGTTCATTGAAGGCATAGGTGTGAATAAAATTATCCTGGAGCCACAGCAAAGCCTAAGATACAATTCCAGGATCATCAAGGTTAAAAAGTTGGCTCCAAAGTACAGTTAGAAATAGCAGCTAAAGGGGCATCTGGATGGCTCAGTTGATTGAGCATCCAATTCTTGGTCTCAGCTCAGGTCTTGATCTCAGGGTTGTGAGTTCAAGCCCCACATGGGCTCCTCACTAGGCATGGAGTCTACTTAAAAAAGAAAAAGAAAAGAAATTGCAGCTAAAGAGGGAGAATGAGAAACAGACATTACATAAGTCAAGGCAAGAGCATGTCTTGAGGATGAGGAAATGTGGACTTTCTCAAGTGTTGTCAAAGCTTAAGGGTATCCTCTCTTTTCATAATATAGCAACAGATTTCCAAAAGACAATGTATCTTGTTTCATAAGTACCATACCTGCTGAAAAGACATTAGAAATACAGTTCAGATCTTGTTGACCAACTTTTCCATCAAGCAGTCACCACTGCCTAAGGCTTTCCAACTTTTTTTTGGCTGTGAGCCACAAGAAGAAATACATTTTACATTGTGACCCAGCTCCTATAAACATACATATATTTAACATACTAATACAAAGATTTCATAAGATGATATTTAAACTTTACTATATGCCATGAATTCAGTTATTATCCATTCCAATCTACTTCGCACCATTCCAGTCCTTTCCATTAAAAATAATGCTAGCTATGTTCTTCAAAATTGATTTCATGGTCCATCAACAAGTCTTGACTTACAGTTTGGCAAATATCGCCCTCATCGATTTGATCTCCTCTCCCCTAACTTCCTTACTCTGCCAAGGGTAGGGCAGCTTTCCATGACAGGGGTCGATGGAGGAGAAAATACTCTTTACTGGATTCTGAGCATTATGCTCTGTACGCCTGATAAACTGATAGACATAAATCATTCAATGACGACTTCAGTAATGATGTTAATGCATGACAAAAAGTCATGTGAGGCCCTCAATGGTCTCTGACTATTTTCTGCTAATTCCATAAAGCTTTTATCAAGTGCTTATTATGTTATTATGTATTGGGACTAATGCTTAGGATTTCTATGCCTTATCTCATTTAATTATCCTAATGACCCTACGAGGCAGGTGCCATTATTTTCACCCCATTTTATGGGTAAGGAAACAGACTCAGTGAGATTAAGGAACTGCTCAAGTTGATATGACTAATAACAGGCATATCTGGGATTTGAACCACATTTCAAAGCCTGGGCCACAGCTTGTGCATGTAGAACTGCACTATATATTTTCTGCATTAAATTCTTTTGGCAGGTAGAATTCAAACTTTTGTTAAAATTCATTTTTTACTTGGAAACAAACTTCACTCCAAAGTGTAAAAGCATAATGTGTAACTTGCCCAAGGTTACCTGGCTAAGTTCACAGCCTGGCTACAAACCAAGGACTGTGTGACCTTGGAGCTGAGGTTGGAGTCCTACTGGTGACACAACACTGCTCTGTATTCCTGTCCATCTTGGACATGCATAAGCATGTAAGACCTCCAATATGGCAAGTTTCTTTTTCAACATTCATTCTTGAAAGTTGTACTATCTCAATTATTTGCTCTCACAGAGCAATGATGACTCAATTTTTTTTGTTAGCCTTTTTAGAATCAAATAAACATGTAAAGGACAGAACAAGCTCATTGCTTCACCTAATGGAAAAGGAATCCAGGGCAAACTCAAGAGCCATTTCTTTTTGCAGAGTGACATCTTCTTTCCTAAAACACCAGCTTTCAGAGAAACTCCTCGAAAATGAAAATGAGGTCATTGTGAAGAGCTGCTGAAATATTTCACTGCCTTTAAGGATCAGAATATATTTTTCTTAGAGAAAAATTATTTTGGTGTTCTTTTTGTAAATAGGGTACTTTTAAAAAATTCAAACAATCAGAAATGTGTAATTAAGAGAGAAACAAATCACTCTAAAACCTATTTGCCTGAAACATTTGGCATTCATAATTCTGGACAACTCATTATGCTTCTTTATTCACATAGGAATGATTAAATCGCTGTATACACAGACAATAACTAGATCATACCATACTTATGGTTTTAATCAAAGTTGTAAATTTAACCTGATTTGAATTTATATTTTCTTAAGATTCTATTATCTATCTATCTATCTATCTATCTATCTATCTATCTATCTATCTATCGAGTATGAGTGGGGAGAGAAAAAATCCCAATCAGATTCCATGCTGAGTTTGGAATCCAACCCTGAGCTCAATCCCAGAACTCTGAGATCATGACCTGAGCCAAAATCAAGAGTCAGACACCTAACCAACTGGAGCTACCCAGCTGCCCCCTGATTTGAACTTTAATAAAAAAATAAATTGAAGTGAAATTAAAGGAATTGCTGTAGTTCAAGTGTTTTATCACCACAAGAGACATTAGTTCCTAAAAGATCTTTTAAATTAAGAAAATAGTTTATGAAAAATATTGAGAGTTTAGTTATCAAGATGATGAAATATTTTCATTTTAGATCACATTTAATGGCGTCCTGCTATGAAACTCAGTACACTTAGAGTTTTTTTTTTCCCGTTTTCTAATCTGTTATATTATTGTTTAGGTTTCAAGCATTTACAAGAAAGTTCGATAACCACATTTCCTATCATTATTTAGCCTCAGTTCTTCACTTAGATGGTCTCAATATGCGTAGCAGTCTTGCCACAATAACAAATAATCTTGTCAGTACTAAGGTCTTTGTTCAGGTTCATCTTTACCTCTGTCAGCGGATATCATCTTTAGTTAGTGGTTTTCTCCCTCTCAAGATCTCAGGGGAGTGCTATCCTGACATCTCGCTTGCTTGAAAATACATCTGTTGAACTTGATAAGAATCCTAGATCACACCCCTTTTTTCCGCAGAGGATGTATCACTGTCTTTTGTTGAGTGTTGCCAGACACAAATCATCCTCTCCCCTGCCCCCCCTTGAGCCTTGCTTTTGCTATGACAGGCATAAAGTATTTCATCTTCTTCAAGTTCAGAACCTCACCAGGATAGGTCTTCCTATTGTTTTTATTACATTTTCCTAGACTGAGCATGCATTTACAATGCACAATTCCAGAGTCCAGAGAGTCATTATCACTTGTTCAGTTACTACTGTCCGTTAGCCATAGGGTTTTACTCTCTATATAATATTTTGATCTTCCATCTTTTCCCTAAGCTCCACCCACTTGTTTAAAAAAAATTCTTCCTCTTGTCTTAGAATCTTTTCTTTAACTGCTTTCTTTCTCTCTCTTTCTTCTCTCCCTTCCTTCCGTCCTCTCCCTTTCCCCTCCACTCCCCTCCCCTCTCCTCCTGTCCCCTCCCCTCTCTTCTCCTTTCCTTTCCTTCAGATTTACCATTAGAGATCATGTGTATGGACTCAAACTCTGAACAATTATTCATCTGAATTTTTCTCCTATTTCCATGAGAAAGTTTTTCAGGAACTTTTCACGTGTGTGCGTGTGTGTGTGTGTGTGTGTGTGTGTGTGTGTCTTTCTCCTTCCCAGTAATAATGGAGAGATGCTATGCCAGATTCTTTGGGACTATTACTCTTTGAACAGGGCCAGCTATTTACTGAATATTAGGCAAATGGGTATAGGAGTGAGGGTGTGTCACACACCTGTTCTCCAAATCATATCATTTCCTTTGCTGGAGAGCCTGCCCATCCTCAAGTTTTGAAACTGCAGGAAGCTGATGTGCCACAAGGCACATTAGTGACATCACAGTCCCCTAGGGTGCCTCCCAGCCACCATCATACAAGCCACCTCACTGCTTGTGCATTCACTTTAACAGGGCGACTGGTCCCTCTACAGGGAATGTGTAACTTGAACATGATTTCCCTTTCAGCTCCTCCTTCTCTGACATTCTGTGGCACCAAACTGGGGCTCATGGGGACATTTCCTTAATTTCTGGTAGGAGAAATCCTTAGATTCACATCCTTAGACTGTACTGTAACATTTATTCTTATGAAATTATGTTCTACTGTTGGAGTTCAAGAAGGTAGATTCACTTTCAGTTTCTGCAGCTGTTTTCCTTCAGATTTCACAGTACTTGGCCTGTAGGTTCCACAGCTTGTGGCTTAGGGTTTGGTCGTTTCCTTTGTTTCTCTGAAGATGGGCATCATCTATGTGCTTTGCATTCTTTCTTGCTTGCAATGAGTTTTGTGGGACATGTGAAATGTGAAAATGTCCATTCACTACTACCTTTTATAGGAAGAGCTAGTAGCACAGACTTCTACACTAAGTTTCACTTAAAAATGTCTGTAATTCCAATAAGTTTAGACATTTCAGAGATGATGGATTTCCTTGTTTTCTCAGCCAGGGAATAACATTTTGACCAATTTCTTTTCCCCATTTAAGTAACTTTCCCTCACTTAATCACCCAATGTTTCTATCTTCACCAAAAAATGGTTTTCTAATTTAATCTAACAGAACATCCCAAGAAAATTTAACATAGAATATCTAAAACTTTTCTTTTCCCACTTGTTTAGTACAATAGATGGTTTATCTTTGCACAGTTAATAGGTATCTGAATCTTATGTTTATAAATTAGCCAAAAGGAAAAGAACCAACTTACATAAAATACTGCACAGTGTAAGTAACTTCAGCTCCTTGTAGGCCCTCTGGTGGACTCCACTGTAGGATGTTCTTCATGTTTATGGATAAGAAGGTAATATTCGTAGGCTTGGGTAAACCACCAGAGATGCAGAGAACTGAAAAAGGAGTAGAGAGGAATCAGGGTCTTAAAGGAGAAAAAGGAAAACATAACCCCTGTGGTAGATGGTCTTCAGACATGGCCCCAACAAGTTGCACCTTCCAGTACTCATGTCCTATTTATTTCCTCCTAAACCTAGGCTGACCCCATGACTTACTTTAACCAATGGAATGTGGCGGAAGTAACTCTGGGACTAAGTCTTAAGAACATCTGGCAGTATCTATTTTTGCTCTTTTGAAAGTCCTGAGCTGGGGATCCCTGGGTGGCTCAGCGGTTTAGGCCCTGCGTTTGGCCCAGGGTGTGATCCTGGAGTCCCAGGATTGAGTCCCACATCAGGTTCCCTGCATGGAACCTGCTTCTCCCTCTGCCTGTGTCTCTGTCTCTCTCTCTCCCTCTGTGTCTCTCATGAATAAATAAATAAAATCTTAAAAAAAAAAAAAAGGGAAATCCTGAGCTGCCATCTAAAAAGCTGGGTCACTCTGCTGGAGAAATAACAAGAGGCCATGCACAGAGGGAAATGTTCAGTTGTCCTAGCTAGGCCTAGCATTCCAACCAGGAGGCCAGAATGAAGCCACTTCTGCCATAGATGAAACTGCATGAGACTCCAAATGAGACCAGCAGAAAAAGCATCTAGCTGAGCCCCAGCTAATCCTCAGATTTGTGAGAAATAATAAAATGACTGTTTTAAATCATTTTGGGCTAGGTTGTTAATGTGTCAGCAGATAACTGAAACAATCCCCTTATTAGATACAGAAATCAAATTTAGGATAAATGGCCCTGAAAGTCTCAAATTTTGGAGGCTGGTGTTAGGGTTAGCTTTACTAAAGGATATAATAAAGCAATTATTGGAAAAGAAACCAGTGAAAGAAGACAATGTATTTAATTAAATGCAGATATGTTCACACAACTGTGATCTAAGAAAACTGTATCCTAGAGAATTAATTTGTAGAAATCTGCTGTAGAAAAACAATAAAGAATTGAGATACTACCAACAAATTAAGTAAAGGACAAAAGGAAAGTGGAGGATAATTTCTTATAAAAGAAAACAAGGATCACCTTTGAATTAAATTTAAAAAATCATTGGTAACATGCAAGAATCAAAATGTTAACTTAAAATATTGGAGAGATCACAAAGTCCTGGGTAATAAACAATCAGATTTTAGGAAGAACATATCTTATCAGAAATATACATATTTTAGTCAGTGGACTGGAAAATAACAAATTTTGATACTGCAAACCAACCTTAGGAAATGAAATTTAGCTAAGTCATCAAAAACTGGTCTAATCTTAGCTATAGTCCCATAATTCTTGTGTGAATTACCTGGGACTAATGTCAGTTTATCCTTGGGATAAAACTAATTTCTCAGCTAAGATTAGCTAAGATTAGCTCTATACAATGTATTGTAATCCCACAACCCAAATGAAAAGAAAGAAAAAAAATATTTGCTTTAAAATTAAACTTTGTAATGTAACTCTAATTCTAACCCAAAATAAGCTCTTTAATGCATAGCAGAGTAACCAATATATAGGTGGTTGAGTGTTTGTTTGGGTGTGTATACATATGCTATATTTGTAATGGCTTCTGCTTTCAACCTTGATCATTTTTAAAAATATCTCTGTTTTATTTTTAAGAAGAAGGTTAAATACTCAAGGAGAAGCAGTATCAGCTGATCACTGTGTGGGTTTGTATCTAGTAGGAACAGAGAATATCTCAAAAAGACACAGCCTGCCCAATGTCTGTCTCTCTATCCTTCTAACTCTTTGGAGCCTTTGTGTATCAACTGTTTTTTTTGTTTTTTTTTTTCTGGAGATCATATGCCAGAAAATAATTATCAGTGACTTAATACTGCTCTGTGCTACCAATAAGTTCTGATTTTTAATCAGATATTTGAGTACGAAGCTGAGAACATGGGGAGGCAGGGCCATGAAGCATCATATTTCCCAACCCTTCAAAAGTGAGGAACACTTTTAACACAAAAAGTTCCAAGGGTCTTTTCATATCTAAAGCCTGTCATTCTCTACATTTATATGACACATGCATGTGAAGAGTAGTTAGCATCTTGTAAGAAAATTAAAATAGACAATGTATTATAATATCACAGATGGAAGATATTACCAAAACATAGCTCCATAGAACTAACTGATAAGAAACTAGGATATTCCAGTTTGTGGCAACTTGAGTTTGGAGATATAAAACACAAGTTATGTTACATATTATAGTCCAGACATATGTCCCAATGTTTAATCTATATAAATTTTTATCTTTGACGACATCGATTTTGGCTTTAAAAAATTATTTATGTATTTATGTATTTATTTATGTATTTATTTATTTATTTATTTATTTATTTAGAAAGAGATCATGCACAGGTGAACGTGTGTGGTGGAGAGGAGTAGAGAGGAAGGGAGAGGGAAGAAGGAAAAGAATTTCAAGCTGACTCCACATTGAGGACAGAGCGTGATGGGAGGGACGGGGTGCTGCATCTCGTCAGAGACCCTGACCTGAGCTCAAACCAAGAGTGGGTTGTTTAATGGACTGAACCACCCAGGTACCCCTTCTGCTTATCTTTAATGTAAGTACATGATTTACAGAATTCTCAAAATGCCTAAAACATACATACTCAAAACAGTTTTAAGAAATAACCTGGAAAAAAATGGATTACTCATTTCAAGTTAATGTAACTTAATTTCCTTGGTCATTGTTATTAGGAGGAAACAAGCAATTTTGCTATTCTGAAATGAACTATGCTCTGGAATGTGCTGTCAATTGTTAATGTTCATTGGTTTAACAGACATCTTGATTCATGTTTTATATTTGTTTAAATGATCCTCCAGAAATGCTCTGCTAATTATCAAAATAGGTTAAAGAAAATTAATAGTGAACAATAACATTAAAACATTAAACATTTTTTCTCATGTCATTCTATTTTTTGAAAAGAAAATGTATTTCATTGCAAATGTTATGAAATACATATGCAACTCCTCTGCAAGTCTACATTATGGGTAAATCACATGTATCACCACAATTTGGGTAGCTAGCCTCCAAAGAGCCCTTGATAATCCCCTCCTCCTGGCATTCACAGCTTGTAAATCCCCTTCCGCATTGTATCTGGGTTAGTCTCTGTGTTTTAATAGTTTGCTTTTATATTTATTAAACAAAAATTAAAAACCCAGTGAAAAGACTGGAAATTTATTAGCCTTTTAGTAGCAAGCAAAGATTGCAGCGACACCTTTTTGGATTTTTTTTTAGATAATGCTTAGTTAAGCTCACAGTACATTGAAAAGGATTCAGAGTAATGAACACCTTTAATAGAAATACATTTTAAAACGGATATTGTGGTTTGGGACACTATTTCTGGGGAAGGAATATTCCAGCTTTTAGTCCTGCAGAGCCTTTGTTTGATTGACATTATTTATCTGAATACATAAGTGGAAAATATATCAGTTTGGGATCATTCCCTTGTCATTAAATCAAAATATTATCTAGGAGCTGCTGTACCATGACAAAGGAGGTCACATTCTAGTATCAGCCCATCTCTGTCACCCCAGAGATGGTCTGCTAATTTCTGAACCATTTTTAATCAGAGCAAATTAAGCCATGTAATCTTCTTTCATCACCCTTATCTCTCTGCTTGTATTTCGGAAATGGATATTTATCAATTTGGGATGAGGGATTGATAGTAATTTATTTATCTGTATCATTTGTAATATTTGTCAATTATGGAATTTTAATGATCTACCTTTGATCAATGGAAATAGATGCTTCTTGCTGTGGTTAGGTTTGACCTTTCTGCAAAGAAGCCTTCTAAGGACTGGGTTTGTTCTGGTTTCAGTAGGACATGAGAAGTCTTTTGGCATGATTGAAAGTTATGTTGATAGTGAGATCTATTCATGACAGGCTAAGAAATTTTATTTTAAAAGTAGATACTGAATGTGAATAAAAGCTAATTTGCATAAGACTTTAAAAATATAATACATATCGTGAAAAACCTTTACATGTTATATTTAACTGAAGCAAGCCAAATGGCTAGTATATAATGAAAACAGTAACTAACATTTATTGAAGCTTTCCCATACATTCTCATAACAGCTGTATGGAAAGTACTTCCATTATCATCTCCATTATACAGATGCAGAAACTGAGGCACAGACAAGTTGTACAAGTTCACACAGCTAGTAAGTGGAGGAGTTGTGTTCAAAACCCACACTCTTAACCTCCTCACTCATCTGCTACCCTTGCAAACATGCAGATAATCCTTATCTGAATTTAAACAAAAAGAAGACTTATGAGAAAATACATATTATCCCAGATATTGATATATAAAATCATTTAAATATTAATAAATATTAGATATTGATGTAGTCAGTACATTTCTTTAGATCCCACTACAATCTGTAGTAGGAAACTCTTTTTCCTTTTCCTCTCAGAGTATTTTATTTCAGCCCATATCTGAGCCTGGAGAATGCAAGTAGGAACTCTATTTCTACTTTGCCAATCCCCAGACAGTGTATGGTGACTAGAAAAACAGGGATTCCTAGAAGGCTATGTTTGAATCGATTTTGGTATCTTTTTAGTTGCTGAGTACATGCCCTCTACCAATTTGAAATCATAGTAAAATTTAAAGATGTAGAAATAATACATTTTGCCTTGGCCTTTAGCTCTTTGTCTCCTATAGAGAATACACTACAGTCAATCCCATTTATACTGATGAGAAACATCAGTTCAAGAAGCATCTTATTTATCCATTCAACTAATATTTGTTAGGCGCTATTATGAGTTGAATTGTGTCCTCCCCAAAAAGATATATTGAAGTCCTAATGCCTAGTACCTCAAAGTGTTTCCTTATTTGGAAATAGAGTTGTAGACATAAGTAGTTAAAATCATAGTGGAGTAAAGAGACTCCTAATCCAGTATGACTGGTTGTCCTTTTAAGAAGATGGCCATATGAAGACACAGTGACACAAAGAGAATGCTATTTGAAAATGAGGGCATGGATTCCCTACAAGCCAAGGAATAATGTGGGACTACCAGAAGTTGGAAGAAGCAAGGAGGAGCCTCCTCTAAAGGCTTCAGAGGAAGCACAGCCTTGACAACACCTTGATTTTGTACTTCTAGTACAAGAAAATAAAGAACTATAAGAAGATAAATTTCTGTTGTTTTAATCCAGTCAACCTGTGGTCCTTCATGAGGGCAGCCTCAGGAAATGAATGTAGATGCTGCTATGTAGATATCTGGTGGTGAATACAGACTGGGTTCCTGCCTTTCTGGAGTTCCCAGACTAGCAGGGAGAGGGACACTATTAACAAGTGAATAAATAAATAAATAAATATGTACTTATAAATTTGATGATTAAGCTATGAAAGGCAGTAAGGTTGGGTCTGGGTCACAGAACCTACTCAGGTGGAGTCTTAGGACTTGGCTTGAGGTGGGAGGGCAGTATTCCAGGCAAAACCCCCTTGGATGGAAAAAAAATCTCATCCAAAAAGGCAGTTCCTTGAAATTGTCAAAAGACAAGGGTGTTTGGGGGAAAAAAAAAGTGAGGAAAAGGAGAGTGGTCAAGAACAAATTGAAGAAGTACGTAGAGCTGGAGTCCTCATCTCTATAAGCCCTGGGAAGGAGTATGGATTCCATTTGAAATTCAGTGGGAAAGTATTGAAGCCTTTTTTTTTTTTTTGACGCCTTTTAAATAGGGGACGCCATGGGCCTATTTATATTCAAATAGATTAAATCACTACTGAGAGGAGAAAAGATTGGAAGGAGGCAGGAATCGAACTGGAGAGACCACTAAGACCATAATTACAGCAGTCCTAGTGAGGAAGGATGGGCTTGCCACCAACCCCCCACCCCCCCATGCTGGCTGTGGATATGGAGATGGGTGGGCAGCTCAAAACTCTTTTTCAAAGTAGAAACAACAGGACTTCCTGATGAAGTGGAGCTGCAAGAGTCTCATCAGCAACAGAATTACCATGTTGTGAAAGCTTAAGTTAACAAATTAGGATTTATGAAGGAATATTTGCCTTTTTTTTTTCTGTCTTGATGATGCAAAGGAGTGCTAAAAAATAGAATTCGCACTTTTTTTTTTTAAGAAGGAGAAATAGCACACCTAAACAAAAACAATTGATAACTAGTATTTTCTTGTTGTTTTTAAATCTTTGTGAAGTTTTTAGGCATTATGTTTGTTTCAGGTTTGGAAAACATAAAGGAAGACACTCCTGAGTAAACATTTAAATTGAGAGAAGTCATTTTTCTAACCTGCCAGTACTGATAAGATAATTTATTCAACACTGAAGTGAAAATATGTCACACCCACATCAATGTCAGGAGTCATGGGCCAACTTATGAGTAACAAAGGCATTTTTGTTCACATAGGTTTATGGCCTCTAAGTACAGCTTTGATTCTCTGATAGTCCATCCATTTCACATCCTAAATCACAGAGCTGCTGGACTGGCACACAGAGGTTTATTTCTGGGGGTTCTGTAGCATTACAACTTTGGAATGGAACACAAGGTTCTTCATGGTCGGGCCTGACCTTTCCTTTTGCACTTCTGCCAAATGCACCTTGTTCACCAGTCACACCAAATTACCTGCAATACCCTAACTTGCTCCACTGTTCTGTGCCTTTATGATTCTGGTGTCCTCCTCTTAGAGCATCTTTTGGAACTAAAAGACCCCTCATTCCTCCATGTGTGCATCCATTTAATAAATATTGGCTTATACTATTTTAATGACATGACAATACTGTGAAGTTATGTAGAGTATGCATGATCTCCACTGAAGTGGGGGAGGCATTCTTGATGATATTCATCTGGGTATGAGGCTGCTCTTTGAAGAGAAAATGGAACTCAGCAGACCTCAAAAAGGGGTGGGACTTCTGGGCTCCTTTTGAGCTTCCCTGACCAGGTATGGACTTTGAGCAATACTTAATGGTGCCCCTTGAGTTGTGGTTATTTAGCATGGCCTCTGCCTTATCAAAGCTACAATAGGTCAGCAAGGACGAGTCTACTTAATGAACTTCCAAGTAATGATTGATGAGCTATATCTGTAAGTCACATCATTCAGATTTGTTTCTGCTCTCAGTGTTTATTTTCTGTTCGTAACATTTTGGCCTTTGGGAAAGTTTTCTAGTCCAGCCTCATTTATGTTACACACCATAAGGAGAAAGTCCTGTCTCTCTTCTTGGGTCCTTCTAGTAGGATGACAATAGATAAATGATATTTGAAAGGGATAAATCTATGACAACTTCATTGGTGGAATATTATAAAATGTGGCTACTACATTTATTCCAAGAGTTATCTTTTATAAATACAGATCTCTAGGTATAGCAAAAACAGTATGCAACATTTTCCTGGTGGCCTCAAAGCTGACATTACATCTTCTAAAAATGTTGAAATTTTAATTATATGCCTGATCATAAAAGGCATTTCTATTTCATTATACTGTGGGAAAAGCTCATGCATAAATTAGTGCCTGATGTACACCCATAAAAAGTGGTGAGGTTTTCAAAGTGAACTCATGAAGGGTCAGGGTAATCAGTCTCGTGGTTACCCAAATCTCTGTCTTTGGGTGCTGAGGTAATTTGACTTTCTTATTATGGTTGTATGTTCATCCACCAGTGAGGAAAACAACCAGATTGTAAGAGGCTCAACAGTCAAATGTGTCCACCTCCGGTGAATTCCCTTTTGGGGCCATTCAGGTTTCTCAAGTTCATGACTAATCAGGGAACCCTGGCATAGAGGAACCCTGCCCAGAGAAAGTCTCCAGTCTCCGTGGCCCCGGCTGCTCTTTTGAAGCTCAAGCAGAGTTAAGGGATCACCAGGTTCTGCGCATGTTTGACATGTCTTAGAGTCTTTTATCCCCAGCATCTGGCAAATAAATGCTTTTGAAGAAAACTAACCAGGGACTGGTGGGGCTCACATAAACCATGGAGGCAGTGCAGGACCCAGATTCACATGAGGACTGAATGGGGTTGGAACTACCTGATCTGCCAAATCTTGGTATCTTGAAACCACCTTGGTCAACTCACACTGTACACAGGGATTAACACAGTCCAAAGAGACTCCACAGATGCTTTTTAATGAAGGAACAGTAGTCCATGCATGGCAAGTGGTTGCTACATACTGCAAGTGTCTTTTGAAAGAGGAAAATACCTTAATACACTTGTATCAGTTCTTTATTGTGGGGAGTGAAATTAAAAGAGTTAACAAAAAGCACAAGAAGGTGATCAACCAATTTCTGAAGCCACGAGTTATAAGTTACTTATCTTAACCACTCCCAAATGAGAACCAAACGGTATTGCTGCCTTTAGACAGATTATCTCAGGTCTTGTTCTGACTTCATCATGCTGAAAGGAAAAGCAGATTTTCTTTTGTCTTAAGTTGTAAATTAGTTCTCCTGAAAAATATTAACTCCTCTTTCTTCTCTTCTTTCTAATTATATATCCGGCAAGGGCCCTTAAAAACTAATCATCTAAAAACAGCACTTAAAATGTGATTCAGAAACTATTTACCTAAGAAAAGATACACAGCTGTGTTCTATATAGGAGAGAGCATGGTTTAGCGTGAACATTAGTTCCTGCACACTGGACTGTCTTCCCTGAACCACCATCTCCACAGTTACTTCTCTACTCTTTCTTTGCCCACTCACTCTGCTATATGTGGGTGCTGCCTCTATGCTCTCTCTAATAATACTGCACATTACATGGCACTGCCACCTGCCCTCTTTCACTGTCTTCTAGTAATTGTTTAGGCGAGTAGGTCAGAGAGAAGTTCTAAGAACAAGAGTTCCAGAGCCATACTGGAGGCCACTCTCTACCACTTAACGAGCCATGCACCCTCAAGTAAGTTATTTAACCTCTGCACCTCTATTTCCTCTTTGTAAAATAAAATAATACTATGGGCTTCATAGGACTGATGGGATGATTAAGTAAGATGCTCTACACAGATCTCCTAGAATAGTGCCTGGCACAAAGAAAGAGCTCAACCATTATTCGCTCAGTGTTGTCCTCCATGGTTACTATTCTCTCTTTACAGCTAACTAGATAGAGCCCAGGAGAAGCTGCATGACTTGGCTGTAGTTATTCAGCTATTTGGAGGATACTTGACTGAGGCCAAGTGTTCTGACTATAACAGGGCTCCTATTATTATAGGATACTTACCTACTGCCTTTAGGAAATGCTCCTAAGAGCACTGTTGTGGGAAGAAGGGATTGTATGATCATTATCAATTTTGCATGTTATAAATGATTGCTTCTAAGGAGAGAGAGAAGAAATTCAATGAGGAAAACCCAAGTATTTCTTCTTCATTGAAGCTTTTCCTGGTCAGAACTGTACACAGTCACGTTATTCATTCAACATAGTTACTGGGCACATATTGTGCACTAGAAATAGAAACTGATAGGCACCAGTGTGCAGCAGAAGACAGAAACACACAAAAGGCCGTGCTCTCATGGAATGAGCATATATTTGAATTTGGGACACAATCCATCAGTATATGCTTTCCCTGCCAGAAATGTGAACATTTATGTGGATGAGTGATGCATGAGTCATACAGAAAAAGCAGTGTTATTTCTTCATAGCCACACCTCAATAAATACATTTATGTGCTTAAACATGTTTTTGGTTATTGCTGTTGGTACCTGATAGCAAGCAAGACCTTAAAGCTGCGACTACTTTTTAAAAGAAACATTTTGAAGTTTACTCATAGAAAAGTATGCATCTTCCATGAAGCTCCCAGAGGAGGGTTTATAATTATTCCTATAGTACTGCTCAGCTCATGGCATTTGGGGCACACTTTCTTTCAGGTATAATTGGTTTCAGAGGTAGCTTATAAACATGCAAAAAATTCCATCTCACTTTTTTTATAGTCATACCTTGTTTTTGCCCAATTGTAACCTGATTTTCCAGCCTGATTACCCAAGTTTGTTGGAAACAGCTTGGAATGCTCTTGAAAATTAAATAATACCTCCAAGGTAAAGGTTTGCCACTTGATGGGCTATTCTGACCAACATGTGAGCTCTACTTGGAACTTGGAAAAAAGGAGTTTAAGAAATATATTGTGGTAAGGTTTTTGTGCATGAAAGGGCCTATTTTAAAGACACCATTATTAACTTGTCTATGTCAACCTTGCTGTTAGAAAACCAGTTGTACTACCTTATATCATCTCTTGTACAAATGTCTTCCTTTCCCTTTTAGAAATTAGCCCTTTCAGGACAGGAACTTGATTTTCTCCACATTTTGTGATCTCTAAAGTACCTTGATTTGTAATAATGAACATCATAGTAACTATGGAAAAACAGATTTGAGTGTGGGTTGGTGCCTCTACTACTTGATATCTTGCCTTAGAAATGAAAAGATGAAAGCAAGAAGAGAGTCAAGGGCAACCCATTTGGGACCTCTACAGTATTGAAAAGAATAGTGTTGGGAATTCCAAGTTCAATCAGCAGGTATTGATTAAATATCATCTATTTTTCAAATCATATTCACAACTAGTACTTCTTTTTATCCTTACAGAAGCAAAGTCATTCTTTCATTAATATCTCTATCACTTGAAATTTTCAGAGGGAAAATCAACAAGATAAAATTGTAAGAAAATAATTAATAGAAAAAGTTAAGAGAGTTTTAAAAATAATTATTTAGTGGAAAGTAACTTGGAAGTAAATACTTAGTGGTGATTTGGAAGTATTAATAGTATTTGCTTCTGTTCATTGTTGACTGGAATTCTGAGGTAAATGATGTTGATGGTGTGATCACCAGTTGCCATCTTAGATTTTCCAATTGAACAAGACCAAGACAGAAGTGTACAGTAGCCATCAAAAAAAAACAAAACTGTCAGAGGGGCACCTGAGTGGCTCAGTGGTTGAGCATCTGCCTTTGGCTCAGGTCATGATCATGGGGTCCTGGGATCGAGTCCCACATCAGGCTCCTGCAGGGAGCCTGCTTCTCCCTCTGCCTATGTCTTTGCCTCTCTCTGTGTGTCTCACATGAATAAATAAATAAAATCTTAAAAAAAAAAACCCAACACTGTCAGAAAGGTAAAATTTTTTTTTGCAATAGGCTATCTCTTCTCTATAGTGACAAGTGATGCTTTGATATTTTTGAGGGTTACCCGGGCTAAGATCAGGCCTCTTTTGGGTTGAATTATGCCTGGATGAAGTTGCATAACTATATGCAATAGAATGAACAGAAGTCCTCTACACTACATAGGCCACACTGAAGATCAGCTCTTTTAGATCCTTAACTGCCACAAAGATGTAAAAAACCACTGGTCAAGAGAAAAACAGAGCGACAATGAAGAGGCCACCCATAAAGAAGAGTCACAGGCACTGCTGCGTGGACAGCCTTGGAACTTCTTCAGGAATAACTGAGAGAATGGATCAATTAAGGCATTCCCTTTGCTCTTGCTCATTAAAGCCAAGAGAGCCTTCAAAGCACTGTTTGATTAAGGAAGTAGGAAATAGCACCTAGGACACTAGCCTGATCTTGCAAAACCACAGCTATAACAATTGTGCCTTTTGATAACTGTTTGTGGTCTGATCTGGTATTGCAAAGAGCCACAGACCACAGTGACCTGAGGCTGCCAATGGCCATCAAGTCAGGCTGTCCTATAGTTACAGAGCTCCTTACTCCTGCCCACGTTTTGTTTGTTGATTTGTAGGCTTAAAAGAAAGAACTTCAGGTGTGAAAAGGAATATTAACTACCTGGTAATTTATAGATAGAATATTCTATGTGGAAAGGAATATTAACTATCTGGTAATTTATAGATAGAAGCTAACCCCTGATTTAGCTTCACAGGTATACCTTGGAGACACTGCAGGTTCAGTTTCAGGCCATGGCACTAAAGTGAGTATCACAATAAAGTGAGTCAAATGAATTTTTTGGTTTCCCAGTGAATATAAAAGTTATATTTATACCATACAATTGTCTATGAAGTGTGCAATTGCATCATGTCTAAGAAAACAATGTTTATAGCTTAATGAAAACAATACTTGATTGCTTAAAAATGCTAACCATCATCTGAGCTTTCAGCAGGTCATACTCACTGATCACAGACCACAAATAGCCATAACAAATATATATATATCAATTAATCTATCTATCTACCTATCTACCTACCTATCATCTATCATCTATCTACCAGCAAATCTTGTAAGCCCTAGTTTAAAGGTCCCTTTTATGGGAAGCCCCACTTGCCTTCTAAATTTGATTGGTTATCTTGTTCTGTGCTTCTAAAGAAGCATGATTTTCTCAATTCTGGCATTTATACTTTAACATAATAATCGCCTGTGTGAGACTAAAAGTTATGTGACAAAAGAGACCTTGTTTTCTTGTTCACCTTGATGCCTACAACTATTCCTGATATATATGAATGAATGACACTAAATGAATGAAAAGTGCTCAAATCACATTATGTCAAGGTATATGTTAACTTCTGAACACCCAAAATAGATGCATGGGGTGCTAGGGTAATTCTTCTTCCTTAAATCTGGTCACTTGGAATACCTTATTCCCCTAAAGTTATTTGCTCCTGAGTTGCATGTGATAATTTATTTCACACTTAGAAATTATGAGCTAATTTTTAAAATAACAAAGTAGAGCACTTTGCAACAAATATATTTTAATCTAAAATGGAGAAGGAGGACTGGCTTGGAATTAGACGGATAGTTAGCCTTAAGTATGAAAACGGTCCTTGTTGGAGGAAGAGTGACGATTTTGCAGTGAAAGTGTACCTCACAGAAGCCGAGGCAGGAGGTAGAGGTCTGAGGAGAGGGAGCCCCTCTGCTGAAGAATTTTAAACTGCACTGGCTTTATTACACACCATGGATGGCTCTTCACCTGCTTTTTTTGCTGAGCTAGAATTGACCTATAACATCACATTAGTTTTAGGCTTACAAAATAATAATTCCATATTTGAATATATTACCAAATGGTGGCTCTCTCTTATGTTCATGTTATGGAAAGTACAAGAGAAGACCTCATCTCCGCCCTCAACATTCTTAGGAGAGACGTTCAGTCATGACACTTCTGCATTCTTTGGCAATGGACATAGACTATAAACATGCTGAGGATGAGAAAGCCACCGCATGGGGCTGAAAGGGGAGCCTTTCTCCACTTTGCAAGCCAAGGCCACGGATCCTGCCCTACATTCAAGACTGTGAGTGAGGGTAGGTGTTATGAATTCAGTTGTGCCTCCCGAAAAAAGTATGTTGAAATCCTAACCCCTGGTACCTTATAAAGTAACCTTAATTAGGTACACGGTCCTTAGAGAGGTAATCAGTTAAAAAGAGGTCATTAGGTTGGGTCCTAATCCAATACGACTGGTATCTTATAAAAGGGGGAAATTTAGGGGCACCTGGGGGGCTCAGTTGGTTAAGCGTCTGCCTTTGGCTCAGGTCATGATCCCAGGGTCCTGAGATCCAACCCTACATTGGGCTCTCCGCTCAGCAGGAAACCTCTTCTCCCTTTCTGCTCCTCTCCCTGCTCGTGCTCTCTCTTTCTCTGTCCAATGAATAAATAAAATCTTTAAAAGGGAAGGGGGATTTGGACACAAAGACAGACATCCACAGAGGAAAGATTGTGTGACGACACAGGGAGAGCACCATGTGAAGGCAGAGAATTGGAATGATGATCAACAAGCTAAGGGATGGCGAAGATGGCCAGCAACCACCAGAATCTAGGAGAGAGGCATGGAACAAATGGTCCCTCAGAGACCTCAGAAGGCGTCAACCCTGCCAATATCTTGATTCCAGGCTTCTAGCTTCCAGAACCATGAGATAATAAATTATGGTATTTTAAGCTACCTGCTTTGTAGTACTTTGTTAAAGCGGCCTCAGAAAACTAATACAGGAGGTATTTTTTGCTTGCTTGTATCTATCCTCAAAAATGAACAGTGTTTACTGAGGAGAACAGTGAACACTTTAAGGGCTGCCGAGTCTCCAGAAAGTAAAGATGAGGGGATTGATGAAAGCAGGAAAATATCTGCAAAGTTAAGGAGGAGGAAATTCAAATCGGGGAAATAATGTAAACAAATGCATTAACTAGGACAACGCAGTTGCCAAAACACCTCATATGACCAAAACACAAATGCACCCATATGGGATGGAACTTTGAGGAAGTCAAACGAAAAGCATACATGTTGAGAATCAGGAAGTAGAAGGACAACTTACTGACGCGTCTGTACAGGACAAAAGGATGCCAGGTCTCTGGGACTAGAGGTAGAGCTGGCATTTGCAAAAGCAGCGCATGAAGGGATTGAGATAGCCGTATGGAAGCCATTTTGTGGCTCAACATGCAATGTGCTGACCACCACAGTCAGAAATCAGACCTAGAGTTGAATAGATAGATACCCAGTAAACATTTTTATTTTCAGAAAAGAGTATCTTTGGTTAAATTAAAGGCCACCATCACAGACCCAAGCTTTGATAAAACATTATGCTGTACTTCCATCTTCTAGCCTTCGAGAAGCAAACAGAAAACTAAAACTAACCTCCACAAAGTGAACTTGTCTTAATATGAAAGCCTGAGTATAGAAGAGGGTTCAGAGTCTGTGTCTCTGAGGAGAGGACAACAAAGAAAAGGAGGGCAGTTTTCGGGCTTCCAGAACCCTATGTTCACCAAGAACCTGATGCTGAATCATTCAAGGACAAACATGCCAGGCGCAGTGCTTAAAATGTTAGTAAACCGGCCATCTCATCATGATCGGCAGGGAGGCAGCCTGGGACCTTGCCGACAAACACAGAGATGTTAGAAAGATCAAGACAGGCCGACATGGCACGTCTGGGAAGGTGCTTAGCTAAGAGGAGAGAAGACACAGAATGTTCCATGCAGTTATCGGCACAGCTTGTTCTGCTTGGCTTCAGCAGTATAGAGTGAGGACCAACTGTAGGTGAAGATCCAAGAGATTAAGACCTTCGTTCATTATATGGAAGAACATTTTAATAGCTGGAAGTTTGCCAAGACACGACATCCTGCTTTGGGTGTCAGACAGTGAATGTCCCATGGTGACAGGTAATCAAATAGCAGGTAGGTAATAATCTGGAAATGTGCTCCAAAGGAGATTCATAGGAGAAGCAGTTGGACGGGACTTTCATGTCCTGTCAACTCCAGGTTTCTATATACACAGGAATTCTGAAAACTAAAATAGAGGATGTATTTAATTTTAATGTCTTCAGCCAGTACTTTTTTTTCCTAAAGTTTTCTTATTCTCCAATTTTATAAGTAATTGACATACTTTGGAATTGGTTAGAATGGTTTAATTCACTTTTCTGGCATCAGCTTTTGTGTCAAATAGTCGTAAATATGGACCAAGAAAAATCAGAATGCTTTCAAAATATCATAATCCTAGCATAAGTGTAATGTTAGTAAGATGGATAAAATGATTTTATTCATTAAAACGTATGCTACATTAAGCTGTAGCTGATTCTAAGGTGTCTTTTTCTTTTAATCATCATGGAGATAAATGTGTCAATGATACCTGGTAAAACTGTTCAGTGAAGAAAATGATGCAAATAGAAAATCATTTTAAACATATCATGCATGAAATTAAAGGTGCTTTTAAGCAAAAAATCACAAATTTACTGAGTAATATTTTGTGAAAAGTACTATGCTGAGCACTAACAAAGGCAACACACAGATATGCAGTTTTATTTATTTAAAATATTATAGGGGCATCTGGGTGGCTCAGTCAGTTAAGCATCTGACTCTTGATTTTGGCTCAGGTTATGATCTCAGGGACGTGGAATCGAGCCCCATGTCAGAGCCCCACGTCGTGCTCAGCACAGAGTCAGCTTGTCTTTCTCCCTCTCTTCCTCTCTCCACTCCTGCTCTCTCTCAAATAAATTTAAAAATATTTTTAAAAAGTACTACAAAAATGTTTTACGTTGAACTGCTTATCCTAACATACTTAAAACACTAATAATTCCATCTGCCTAGTCCCTTGACCAAAGTTTATGCTTAAATGAGAAATATGTGTCCTACGTGTGGCTCTACCAGCCAGAGCTGTACAAAAAGGTACACTCAGAGAACTGAGGTAACTCCTCAGCCTTTCCACATTGTTCCTGATCCATGCCACCTCACCGAGGTAACAAATCCCCTTAGTTGTTCTTTTGAGAGTGCATACTGTCTTTCCTGGGTTTGTCCTATAGGAAGTTTAATAAATAGTTACAGGCAGTAGGTACACACACATTCTGAAGATATGAAGCTGGTGATACTCTAGCCACACGCTTGGATCTGGGGATACATGATGTTCCCTAGACAGGTTGGGGATGCACCTCTAGCTGATAAACGTGGAAGCCATGCAAATGTACAAGAAATTATTTTATGTCTGCTCCAAAGTAATAGTAACTATACAGTGAAAGTCCCTGTAGAAACCACCTTCACCAAGTGATCAAGGTTAACATCGCCACAAAGAAGACATATTGATATCATAAATCCTTTGCTATGATGCCCTGAGAAAGACAATATAATTTGCTCAAAAGGAATAACCTCACTTTAATCATGAAGAAACATCAAATGAACCCAAATTGAGGGACATTCTAAGAAGAGATGACACTCCAAAGTGCCATGAAAGCAAAAACAGGCCGAGGAACTGTCATAGATTGGAGAAGATGAAGGAGACAGGACAGGTAAATGTAAAGTGGGATCCTGGAACAGAAAAAGAGCCTTAGTGGAAAAACGGTTGAAATCTGAGCAAGGTCTATAGTTTAGTGAATATATCACACCAATGTTAGTGTCCTGGTTTTGAACACCATACAATGTTATGTAAGATGTTAAACTTGGGAGAAACCAGCTAAGGGATTTATGGATAGCCTACTGGTTCTGAAACTTTTCTGTAAGTCTCAAATTATTTCAAAATTAAAAGTTAAAAAAAATAATGAAGGGAATTTAATTAGTCCACTGGAATCATCCGTGTGTACAAATAACTTCTCAGTGAAAGAGAATATCCAAATGCTGCTATGTTGATATTAAAGAAGAGACACTTCAACAAATACCATCACTGTGTTAATTATAGTAAATTAGTTCTAACAAGCATAGATGTAGTAGTAATATTTGGCTATATTCTAAAAGCTCCAAAACTAAAGCTAGGTTCATTTATTCCTAAACATAAACTCCATATTCTTGTCTTTCTTTGAGGATTGTGGGCAGATCTCCCTGAGGGAGGCATATTGGAGGTAAGATGCCAAGTATGAGCAGGAGTTAGAGTTAGCTGGGGCTAGAGTGGGGAGGAGCACTCTAGCAGAGGGAACTGCAAGTATTCTGTCTCTGAGATGAAAAAATGGTTTGGCTTGCTCTAGGAACTGGAAAAAGGCCAGTAGATCAGGAAGTAAGTGGTGTGAGGTAAGGCTGAGAGATGGAGGAGTGGTCCACAAAAAACCTTGTAGGTGAGTTCAGAATTATTCTATAGCAATGAATACTTCTCGAGGGCTTGAGGAGAGGAGATACATGACCTTGGGAAGCCATCTTCTCCTGCTCTCTCTTATTGGCTCCGGAAGCTTGTTTTAGAATGCTGACCGTAGTTCCTTATCTCCATTGAAGAATAAGCATGGAATGGGCCCACAGGGCAGAGTATGACATGTGACAGGGATAAACTTGCTGGCAAAACTTCTGTCTCTGGAGAGTTTATAGAGTGAAAGTGAATGGATATGGGTGTCATGCCTGCCTTGAGGGAACATCACAGATGTTCTGAATTCTGTTAAAAGATTACCTGAATTTAAATATCAATATTTTCCTAGAATGTTGATGCTACGTTGACATTTTTTTCTTTCTCTTTGAATGTTTGGTTTATACAGCCTGATCTATTGACAGCCTGGCAGCGTCATGTAACCCTTCGAAAGCGCACATTGCTTAGCGGATATTGTGGCTAATCCATCAGGATAGAAATCACTCTCTATTCGGGGGTAAGTATGACATCCAGGTAGCTTCCAACCTGATTTTTCCAGCAGTCCTCAGGGTGTCTGAAGACCCAGAAGAGAAATAAATGCCTTAAGAAGAGCTAAGGAGGGGCATTTGGGTGCTCAGTGGTTGAGCATCGGCCTTTGGCTCAGGGTGTGACCCTGGAATCCTGGGATCAAGTTCTGCATCTGCTCCCCACAGGGAGCCTGCTTCTCCCTCTGCCTGTGTCTCTGTGTGTCTCGTGAAAAAATTACTAAAATCTTAAAAAAAAAAAAAAAAAGGAAGAGCTAAGTAAGTACCTGGATCTTATGGATCAGAAAAGAATTTCTTCTGGGTTCCCCCCACCCAAAAAAATTTTGCTTTAACACCAAGAATATTACTACTTTCTAATGCCAGCCCCGCAACGCAATTTTGGAGCAAGCCTTATTTCTCTCTTTGATTAAATATAGAAACAAGCAAATTCGTATCTGCTAGTTGAAGGCTCAATATTTGTATAAGCCAGGAAGAGTCTCTTCCTATACAGCATATGTAGAAACAACCATAAAACAATCTAAAATCATAAAATAACATAACATAATATTATAAATAAGTTTATAAATATTGAATAAAATAAAATAACTATAAGTTTTGATAAATTTAGGATTTAGAAGAGAAACATTTTGAGGGTATTTCTATTGTTCAAAAATCTCTCCAACATCAATATGCAAACCTCTTTTGTGACTGTATTGAACTTATTATTACTGTATTTTTATTGAAGTGTAGTTGACATACAATGTTACATTAGTTTCAGGTATACAACATAGTGATCCCACCAACCTGTAATTAGGCCATGCTTACATGTATAGCTACTATCACTATACAAAGCTATGATAATACTAATGACTATATTCCCTGTGCTGTACCTTTTATTCCTGTGACTTATTCACTCCATAACTGGAAGCTGTATCTCCCACTCCCCTTCACCTATTTTGCCCATTTTCCACCTCCCTTCCCTCTAGCAACCATCAGTTTGGTCTCACTGTTTCTGCTTTTTGTTTATTCATTTGTTTTGTTTTTCAGATTCCACGCATAAGTGAAATCATATGGTATTTGTCTTTTTTCTGCCCGACTTATTTCACTTAGCATAATATTCTCTAGGTCTACCTATGTTGTTGCAAATGGCAAGATCCCATTCTTTTCTATGGCTGAGTAATATTCCTGTATGTGATGTGTGCATGCGTGTATGTGTATCACATCTTCTTTATTCATTCATCTATCATGGACATTGGAGTTGCTTCCATAATAACTGTATTGAACTTAAACTTTGTATGGAACTTTTTCTTGGACTATTAAGAATACTGGAAAAAAAAAAAAGAATACTGCACTTTGGAGGACAACTTTCTTCCTGCATTCACTGTTGATCAGCTCTGGGTTAAAAGGCACAAAAGCCCGAACCACCTACAAAGTACAGTATTTGGGAAGCTTTGCTGGTTTTAATCTAAAAAAAAAAAAAAAAATCCCAGATATCTTGCTTCTTAAAAATCTTAAATCTTCTTCTCATATACCAGAAATGCAGAAGAAAAACAGAAATCAGGTTAACAAATCATCCTGGCTTACTGGATTCCATTTGGTAGAATTTATTTATTTATTTTTTTAAAATTCTTTTTTTAAAATTTTTATTTTATTTTTTATTTTATGATAGTCACACACAGAGAGAGAGAGAGGCAGAGACACAGGCAGAGGGAGAAGCAGGCTCCATGCACCGGGAGCCCGACGTGGGATTCGATCCCGGGTCTCCAGGATTGCGCCCTGGGCCAAAGGCAGGCGCCAAACCGCTGCGCCACCCAGGGATCCCCCATTTGGTAGAATTTAAACTTAAAAACACAGCAAAACAAATTTCAGTTACCTTAGGTCATAAGTCAGGTAAAAGTTTTGTTACTTCCGAAAAAGCCAAAGAGCACCTCTCTGCACTCGGTCGTAACTGCAAAGGAAAACCGTGACGTGCTCCGGAGGACGCTGCTCCTTCTTTCCGAGCAGAGCCCCGGGGCGGGGGCCCGGAGTTCGGCGCGCAGCGGGCAGGCGGGCGCGGGCGCTGCGCGCGGTCACTGTCGCCGGCCGCAAGCTCCCCTCGGAGCCGCCACCGTCACACTTGCTCTCGCTCTGCGCCCCACTCCCCCGCAATGGAAAGTGTGAGGCCCTCAGCCCTGCACACTTGACCAGGGAGCCGAGGCGCGCGGGTGGCAGCCGCGTTTCTCCCGGGGCTCCCAGCGCCAACCCCCGCGCCTCCCGCTCCGCCCAGCGAACCCGAAACCCGCGCGCGGAGCGCCCCGGGGCGCGGGGGGCAGTCGGCGGCCCGGCCTGGAGCGTCCCCGCCCGCATCTGGCGGCCCGGCCGCCACCCTCCTACCTGCGCGTCCCGACGGCGCGGCCGCGAGCAGGAGCAGCAGCAGCAGCAGCAGCAGCCGCAGGGCCTGGCGCCCGGGCACCGGGACCCCTCGGTGGGTCCCCGGCGCCGGGGGTGGGCGGGCCCACATGGGCGGCGGGCCCGGGTCACATCCCCGCCCCCCCCGCGGCCCCCCGCGGCCCCCCGCCGCCGCCGCCGCCGCCGCCGCCGCCCGCGATTTCTGGTCCCCAGCCCCGCGGCTCGCCGAGTCTGCGCCCGCGGCCAGGGCCCGACCACGAGGGCGCCGGCGGTCAGACCTCCCCTGGGGAGACGAGAGCCGGTGAGCCCACGGGAAAGGGCGTCTGGGATTGCGGCAGAACCGGAGAGTCACTCCTCTCAACTTTGTAATGTCAGAGATCAGTGCCGGAAGGAGATGCGTGTTTATGTCTCAGCGTCCTGCCAGGCAGGCACCGTGCCATGCACCGCTTTGGAGTTCACGCAGCCCTCCCCGGCGGCAGCCAGGTGTTATCCCGTTCGTTGTGCGTTACCCCCATCCTGAGGAGGGGAACTCAGGAAGTCAGGGCATCTGCTTGGATGAAGACCCCCCCCACCCCGGCCACCCCCACCCCCGAGCTTGTGCGCAGGGGCCTGAGGATTTCCACCCAGGCTCGCTTCCAGGTCCCAGGCTCTTCATAACGAACGCGATGGCGGTGGTGGAAATGAAGAAATGTGCTAAAGTAGTTACAATGGGATAAAGGAAACCTGACAACCGGTCTCGGCTCTGGTCCTTGAGAGGGAGTTGTAACGGTTGGGCACAGCCTTAAAAAAGAGAAATAAACCATTCACCCCGCACGTGTCCCCTCTTTCCCTCACAGATAACCTGAGTGTGCAAAATCAGATCCCTACACGTGCATCAACGACTTTCATCTTCAACAAAAGAACCTAGAGTAACTGAAAAGAAAGACGTCTTTTTGCTGGGAAGGGAGGGAGAGGAAGGGTTAGATTTTTAGAGTCCCTGAACTATGCTACTTCCTTCTCCCCAGAAAGACTTGGAAACAGAATAAATCCAGCTCCCGTCCCCCTTTGGCTGGGACTCAGCCTTGGGACCCAGGACCTAGGCCTCTAGAAACAGGTGTTTGTCAGCCTGGTCTTTAGGTTCCACCAATTGGGGGCACTGGAGGAATGCCGGTAGCCGGAGGAGAAGCGAGGGGCCTGGGCCTCCTATTTGCTGCCCTCCTTGGCGATGTCCCACAGTGTCTCCTCACCCTGGTAGGAGCAGCTGGTTCCATCCTTCCAGAATCAGCCTCATTGTGCCCCCTCAGAGACACCAGCAATGGGCTGGCCATGCCCATTCTCAGAGGCGAGTTCCAGCTTCCTGGGTTCCTCTGCCAGGATGTAACCCCCACTGCTTCCCTTTGTTCCTTCAGCCCTGGAGGCTGAGAGTTGCTTTCTGTAGTTGGTTACTTCCACTGCCCTTTTACATTGTTAGTTCTCCAACATCTGCTTCATCAATTCTACATAGGAAATTCTTTCTGTTAAAATAACTGGTATGATTTCTCTCTTCCCGGCTGGGGCCTTTCGGATTCAGTAAGGTTTCGGAAGGACTGAACATTTTAGGAAGCACTCTATCTTAGCAGCGCACCATCAGCATTGTGGTGAGTTGCTGTTGTTCTTACTGACTGTTAATTATACTAGTAAGTCTTCATCCTTATCATGTTAAGTCTAGTGAGTTAAATTTGACATATACTTGCCGCAAAAGTATTTGGGGCCATTTTTGGTATCTAAACTTTAGGGCTTATGTGTGCTGCTGTTCAAATAGGAACCATTTGTGGACCTAAAGGGGCTAAAGCAGACAGGCACATAGCTCGCCCTCCCTCATACCCTACCCTTCTTAAGTGCATGTTCCCCTTTGCACTTGTCAGATGGCAGGTCAGAATTTCACTGGTCTCATACATGTTAACAGATTCACCACTCTGTCCTCAACAGATGCCTGTGGTTCTCATAGGATGAGTGTGACCTAAAAAATTGCTACATGTCCGGTTGATGTTTCCCATGCATTAAATTAAAGAGTGGAGTCATGACTTCTTTTGTTTTTACCTGTGCCCTGGAACTCACCTTAGGGAGTTTCCTTTGTACCTTCAAATTCTACTGTCTCACCCACCCTGTGAACTTCAACAAGAGGCAGTCTGGTTCCCTCCCAGTCTAAACCTTTCCAGTCAAAATAAATCCTAGTATATCCTTCAGGAGATTTTTGAAATGACTCAACACATTCAAACTGATATATTCTTCTGTCATAAAGATTGCAACTTTTCTTTCTTTCTTTTTTTTTCCCCAAGATTGGTGCTTATTTATTTATTTATTTATTTAGCTAAGTTTTAAATTTTAATTCCAGTGTAGGTAATATACGGTGTTATATTATTTCAAGGTGTACAATACAGTGATTCAATAATTCTATGCACTACTCGGTGATCATCATAATAAGTGTACTCTTAATCTCCATTATCTATGTCATCCATCCCCCCACCCACCTCCCCTCTGGTGACCACCAGTTTGTTCTCTATAGTAAAGAGTCTGTTTCTCAGTTTGTCTCTTTCTCCTTCCTTCCTTCGCTTATTTGTTTTGTTTCTTAAATTCTACATATGAGTGAAATCATATGGTATTTGTCTTTCTCTAACTGACTTATTTCACTTAGCTTATATCCTCTAGATCCATCCACGTTGTTGCAAATGGCAACATTTCATTCTATTTAATGGCCAAATAATATTCCATTGTGTTTATATACACCACATCTTCTTTATCTATTCATTTATTGATGGACACTTGGGCTGCTTCTATAATTTGGCTGTTGTAAATAATGCTGCTATAAGCACAGAGGTGCATGTATCTCTTTTAATTAGTGTTTTTTTATTTTTATTTTTTTGCAAATGCCAAGTAGTATAATTATTGGATTGTAGGGTAAATTCTATTTTTAACTTTCTGAGGAAACTCCATACTGTCTTCCACAGTGGCTGCGCCAGTTTACATTCCCATTCAACAGTGCTAGAGGGTTCCTTTTACTTCACATCCTCACCAACACTTGTTGTTTCTTGTGTTTTTGAACTTAGCCATTCCAACAGGTATGAGGTGATATCTCATTGTGGTTTTGATTTGCATTTCCCTGATAACAAATGATATTGAACATCTATCTCTTCATGTGTCTGATAGCTATCTGTATGTCTTCTTTGGAGAAATGTCTAGATGACAATTTTTCTTGCCATGATTTACTACCTGCTGAGATCCTGATTTTGTGGAGTCTGATGTATGGGTTTTGAGCTTTCTGTTCAGCAAGGCTGTAGGCCAATACCTTCCTCCCTCAATCCCAGCACTAATACTACAAACAAAAAATACAAACTTTTCCTAGTCCAGCTGAACTCCTAAAGAGCTTCCAGGAATGATACATCATCATGATCATCACTGTCATGGGAAGTTACTGAATTCTTACTTTGAGTTAGGTACTATGCTAAGAATTTTACACTTACCACCTTCTTAGGTCCTTACAATATTTCTATGAATTAGTCACATTACCCTAAATGACAAAATGAGGAAACATGGTAGGTCAGGTTGCCCACTTTATAAGCGACAGAACTGGGATCTGAAGCCTGGATAATCTAATTCCAAAGTCTGCGTTCATAATGACTTCCTTATATGCCTCTGCATTTAAAAAAATAAAGCAAAAACAGTTACAGGGTGAACTGTAAAATAATGCATATATGAAGATGTATAATTATTAATTTATGAAAAGTGCAACTTTGATGTGTTTCCATTTCATAAAGTACATCGTGAATGGGAACAGATGCCCTTCCCCGGACCTCCCAGGGGTAGGTTCAAAATATACAGAGGTTCTGAAAGTACGTCTGAAGATTAGAGGGTAGGTGGTGGTTGGGGAAGAAGGAGAAAAGGAGAGAGTCCTGGGGAGATAATAAGCATCTAATATTTAGGAGGTTTCTGAAATCCTTTTAGTCTACTCTGACATTCATTGTGGATAGTTGGGACCACTAACAGTGTTTACATTACGCTCTCTGCTCAAATCTAAATAATATCAAATAGTTAAATGTTATGGAATCCTGTTTCATCAGATCTTCCTCCAGTTCTTCCAGAAATATTTCTGGAGAAGTGGTCCATGCACTTAAATTTTTTTTTGTAATAGTTAAGTATAATATGCAAACACAAAAATGCACCAAGACAGAGGTTATAGCTCAGTGAGTTTTCACTAAGAGAATGCATTAGCAAACATCGTCCAAGACAAGAAATAGAACAATGCTAGTCCTACAGAAGCTGTCTTCTTGCCCCCTTTTTTCTCCCCCAAGTCAGTCCTTCCACTGAAGGACTTCCATTGTATCTGGCTTCTTTTACTCAACATTATGCTGAGAAATGTGTGTTACTACATTAAAGCTTTAGTGCAGCACTGTAAAGTTATCCATTATATGACAATGCTACAATTCCTTTATACATTCCATTTTGATGACATTTAGATTGTCTCCAGTTGTGCTCGCTTCGGCAGCACATATACTAAAATTAGATTGTCTCCAGTTTGGAGCTATTAGCAGGTAGTGCTTCTTGGAACATTCTAGCTCATGTCTCTTGCCTAGGTGCACATATTTCTCCCAAGTACATACCCAGAAGTGTAAGTACTAGATCATGGGACAGACATATTTTGCTTAAGTAAATAATGCCAAACTTGTTTTCCAAAGTGGTGATAACAATTTACATTCCCGTCAGTTACAATGACATTGAGAACCTTTTCATAAGTTTATTAGCCATTCGGATATACCCTTGTGTCAGGGATCTGCTCCTGTTTCTTGCCTATTTTTTTTTATTTTTTTAAGATTTTATTTATTTATTAAAGACAGAGAGAGAGAGAGGCAGCGACACAGGCAGAGGGAGAAGCAGGCTCGATGCAGGGATCCCGACGTGGGACTCAATCCGGGGTCCCCAGGATCACGCCCTGGGCTGAAGGCGGCGCTAAACCGCTAAGCCACCCGGGCTGCCCTATTTTTTTCTATTAGATCGTCTTTTTTTTTTTTTTTTTTAAGATCGTCTTTTAATTTTATTTTTGTTTGAAGAAATTTGTTACATGTGCTGAATGTGAAACCTTTGGCAGTTGCAAATGTTGCAAATATTTCTCCCCTTATTGTGGGTTGCCTTTTTGCTCTTTCAATAGAGTAATAAAAGAAGTTCCTAAATGTGATCTAGTTTAATTTACCACTTATTTTTCTTATGGTCGTTGTTTTCTGTGTCCTGTTTAAAAAATATTATCCCACTCTAAGTTCATGAAGATATTCTTTAAATTCTCTTCTGAGAACTTTATTGCTTTATTTTTCACATGTAAAATTATGATCTGCCTTGAATTTATTTTTAAATGATTTAAACTAGGGGTTCAAATTTAATTTTTATTTAAGTCTGACTAACCCAGCACTGTTTAGTGAAAAAAATCATCTGTTCCCTAAAGCTCCATCTTCTTCATAAACTAAATGTCATTCATTAATGGGTATTTTTATAGACTATTCTCTGTTCCATTGGTCTCTTTGTCTATTATTTTGCCAAATCTCATACTATTTTAATTCCTTTCTTTTTGCTGGTAGACCAAGTCCTTCTACTTTGTTCTTGTTTGAGTACTGTGGCTATCTTTTGACCTTTGTATTTCCATATAAATTTCAGAATCACTTTTTAATTCCCACAAAACAACTGGCTGAGCGTTTTTTTAAAGTTCTTTTTTATTTAGTCATAACATACATAAAATAAGGTGCCTAAAGCACACTAATCTTAACCTTTTTCATATATACATGACCATGTTACCAACCAGAGATCAAAATACAGGATACTTCCAGCGCTCTAGAAGATTCCCTCATGCTTTTTCTCATATACCTCAAACATAGGAACTCACTGTTTTGATTTTCATTATCATTTGTTTAGTTTTGACTCTTCTTGACCTTCTTATTGGTTGAACTATACAGTATCTATTCTTCTGTCTCTAGCTTCTTTTGTTCAACATAACGTCTTTGAAGTTCATTCATATTGTTCCACATATGAGTAGTTTTAACCTTTTTTTATTGCTAGGAGTGTTCTATGATAAGTTTTAAATATCTGTTCATTTTTTTTAAAGCCAGTTTCTTTTTTTTTTAATTTTTATTTATTTATGATAGTCACACACAGAGAGAGAGAGGCAGAGACACAGGCAGAGGGAGAAGCAGGCTCCATGCACCGGGAATTCCATCCCGGGTCTCCAGGATCGCGCCCTGGGCCAAAGGCAGGCGCCAAACTGCTGCGCCACCCAGGGATCCCATATCTGTTCATTTTTATGAACAGAGCTCTAGCTCTCTTGCTCACTTGCTCTCTCAAATAAAAAAAATACAATTCCAATGAAAATTTTAACAGATTTTTGTGAAAGGTGATTATAAAATTCTTGACAAGGTGATTATAAAATTCATAGGGAATTTCAAAGTTCCATAAATAATCAAGACATCTTTTAAAAAGTTCAGTTGGTGGAGTGCCTGGTGGCTTAGTTGGTTAAGCATCTAACTCTTGATTTCGGCTCAGATCACGATCTCTGGGCCATGGGATCGAGCCCAATGTTGGACTCAGTGCTCAGCATGGAGTCTGCTTGTCTCTCTCCCTTTGCTTCTCCCTGCCTACTCTACCCCCAACACTGCTCACATGGCCTCTATCTCTACAATAAGAAAATAAAATATTAAAAAATAAAAAAAAGTTCAGATGGGAGGACTTTCCCTTTCACATTTCAAGAGTTATTATAAAGGTACAGTAAGACCATGTGGTAGAATAAAAGATCAATGAAACGGTATATAGAGTCCAACATTTGCAGATATTTGATAAATGAAAAGAAGGTATTTTATTTTATTTTGCTTTTTAAACAGATTTTATTTATTTATTCATGAAAGACACAGAGAGAGAGGCAGAGACTTAGGTGGAGGGAGAAGCAGACTTCCCTGCAGGGAGCCCAATGTGGGACTCGATCCCAGGACCCCAGGATCATGAAGGCACTCAACCACGGAGCCACCCAGGTGCCCCGAAAAGAGGGTATTTTAGATGAGAGGAGAAAGGATGGGATTTTCAGTGAATGCTTCTGGGAAAGTTGCCATGTCACATATAAAAATAATTAGAGGTGGATTAAAGGGCTGTTATGGATTAAATGATGTCCACTGCCCAGTTCTCAGAAAA